>NC_139347.1:13493100-14161362 GCF_055883805.1 Amblyomma maculatum
ATGCTAAAACCTAGAGGCTGATGTCGTTAACAAATATCCCGTGAAAAATAATGGAGGATTTTATTTATTCTGCTATAATGTCCTCTTTGAAAAGCATAATGTTTTAAATGATAGAGAGTACGACTACTGTAGCAGATTTGGATGCGCTGCATAGCTGATTGAATTCAAAATTGATCTTGCTTTGGTTGTTGACAAGCAGCCACTGTTGCTTGTGTTTTCATGGATTTTTCTAAGGCATTTGATGCCGTTGCGCATTGGTTAATTATATCAAACCCCTGGGTTTATAATTTGGATTCAAATCTCACCAGGTGCATTACTGAATACCTCACGTTACCGTGACGGTTTGTTGTTCTGTTGTTCTGAGCTTTTTTAATTTTGATTGGCCAATGTCATAGTCACTTTCATTTGAAATTCTTATATATGTATCATTTCCAATCTTGCATTGGTGAAGATAAAGGCATAAAACCATCTTCGTATATATCCCGAAGAAGGGATCAGCTTTTGAAAGTCAAGGAGCTTCCTTTCTGGGGTGACATTTTTCGGCATTGTTTTCTTTTCCAGAGAGCGCGTGCCTTGAATTTGCTTTCGCCTGTCCTGTAAATAAAGTCTGCTCACACTTTATACCACTCTCTGTGGTCACGAATATGTTCCTAAACCCTTTGTTATTTAGTTGAAACCTCCATTCTAGTAATACCTTGCTGGCTATGCGAGTACAGAACTAATATATTGAAATGTGGATTTAATAGTTCGTTTGAACGTCTAGCGCTGCCAGTAATTCGGACACAGCAGGGTCGAATTGTCAGCTGCAGGGCACAGCTTCAAGCACGAGAGATGGGCGCGATGATGCGATGATGCGATAGAGCGAATTACTCTGGTTAGACGGCCACCTTGTGGATAGTCTTCCCTGTGCACTTATTTTTCTGCTCACTTAATTAGTAATACTTTTTGTGCCTCTATTATCCCACACATACTTCCTAACCTGTAAGATACTACATTATTTGAATGATATCACGATATAAAGTGCTGCTTTAAAGAAGCCGTACGAACGTGTTTGCGTGGCGCGTACGCATCGTGCCTAACAGTGATCGAAAGGTTTCGAAAGGCTAGATTTCGATCTCACCCTCCCTTCTGAAAGGCATAGCCTGAGTATCCACTACTTGCGAGCTTGGTCATGTCATGTTGCTTACTGACGTCCCACAATCCGACAAAGTGCATGCTCAAGTCACCTGTCAAATACTACCTGCCAGATTCTCGGTTATCATTTTCGCTCCGGACGTCTACAACGCTGATGCCGGATATTTCTAGAGAACGGTGTTTTCAGACCTAACGCATTAATAATTTCACTTGGTTTATGGGATTTATCGTCCCAAAGTGACTCAGGCTATGAGAGACTCCGTAGTGGAGGGCTTCGGAAATGTGACCACCTAGGACATTTTAACCTGCACTGACATCGCACAGCACACGGGCGCCTAGCTTTTCGCCTCTATCGAAAAGCGGCTGCCGCGGCCGAAATTCAATCCCGCATCCTCAGGCTCAGCAGTCGAGCGGAATAGCCACTGCACCAGCATGGAGGGGTGCATTAAAAATTTGGACACCCTTTTGAGCCTATGACGCGACAATGTCAAAAGCTAACAAATAGGGCTGCTCTTGTTGATCTTTGTTCGTATGCATGTACTTTGTTATTCATTTAATTACTAATCCTTTTTTTCGGCCTGTATCATCTGACATGTACTCATTTGCATCCAGTCGGTAGCTGTCTTATTATGTACAGCACCGCCCGGGATAAAAATGAAGCTTATATTTACGCAAACCAAAGGAACGCCCCTGCAAGGTCTCGGGGTACAGAGTCTGACTAGGAATTCAATAATCCATGTTTGATTCCTATTTCAACTCCTCAACCCTCATTACCAACTCGAGTTTCCAGCTCCGAAATTCACCTTCGTTACTGTGAACGAAAAAATACGAGCAGGGTCCTAGCTGCTTCCATTAGACAAGTGACAAGTGCAGATTGAAAGCTTGTATGAAGTGTTCATGTATGCGTTTTCGGGCTTGGCACCTCTGTAGTAGTGTAATGTGATTATTTTTTAACGTTAATTTGTGCTTGACCCTCCTGCTTCTCTTAACGTCCCACTTCTATACCGACTGATGTTGGCAACTAATTACGCTAAATGAAAAAGCCAACTTGTGACCCTATTCATAAAATTATTCACACCGAATGCTGTGCTGTCGACACGAAATAATAGCAAATATTTAGGATCGGCGAATTGCAACTCACACGATTGAGTGTATTTTAACATTAGCTCTCCCCTCTGGACGTGGCCAAACCATCGTATGGTAATATGTGTTTAGCCAAAAAACTCTGCATTTTCTTTGACTATCTGATCAGTTATTTTCAATTCATAAAATGATTCAATGTTTCATTGCTCATTCATGAACACAACAAACAATTAAAACAGAAACAAAACATTCCACTGTCTCTTCCATCTTTCAGTGGCTTTTGGCTTCCTTGTTGTGTATGTCGTAGGGATACCCTAATTTCCTTGCACCTCTCTGCCGAAAGCTAGTTTTTCAGCCATGCCCAAAGCTCACATCATAGAGTAACGTACGCGATATCCACAAAAAGTAGGCTCTTATCACACTGGTCGAACGGGGCTTTTTTTTTATATTTGGCCTCCAAGGTGTACAATCTTAAACTACATTTTCTTTCCTCCAGATTGCAAGTAAGTTAAATTATTATCCCTATGCTTGCTTTCATTTTTTTCACTGCTGGTTACCTTTGTACGCATGTCATAACGATGTCCTCATTCCCTGACGCTTCTGTGCTGACGCTACTCTGCTAAAAAGCTTACCGAGGACCTGGGTTGAGGCTTTCTCCATGGAAAATGTAGCGTGAGAGGGTTCTGGCCCAGATGCTGCTCTTACTTCTTGATGATGTTTCAAATGACATTTGTGGTAATATGGGAAATTTTCTGTCCTCCGCAATAGACGCGCATGACGCTGGTGATCGCCACCACGGTTCAAGTGGCGGGAAAAGAGAATATTCTAGGAACTACCAAGATGGGCGGTCTACTCCAAAGCTCGATTGGCAGTTAGCCGTACGCTACTTACAGAGGTGTTTTGATATCTCACCAGCTGCATGTGGTTGTTGTTGTTGTTGTTGTTTTCAACTTTGTAATTACTCAAACCTTTCATGACCACTGAAGTCCACCATGGCTTGGGGAGGCTCGCACTTGAATAAATGAGCTGGAATGACCAATCTTACTTAATTTAGAAAAGTGAAATTTCACAGATAATCACACATATAATTTGTAATAAATTAAGCACAAAACCTTATAAATTAAAAAAGAACTACGTCTTATGTTTTTTTGTTTGTTTCGCATACCGCTGGCTTCCTTTACATATTTTTAGATGCAGGGGTAATTAGTTGTGTACATGGCTTAGCTAGATGCGTCATTGTAGATGGACGCACATGTATGTTTATGAGAATAAAAAAGTTAGTTCTTCCTGATAATTTTAGGATAATACCATCAAACGAAAAACATTTTCTTAATGTTATTTCACTAAAGCAATTGTCGTCTTAAATGTTATAGACGAAATCATACATTTTGTGTCCCCTTTAATT
Source organism: Amblyomma maculatum (assembly GCF_055883805.1). Lineage (NCBI taxonomy): Eukaryota > Metazoa > Arthropoda > Arachnida > Ixodida > Ixodidae > Amblyomma > Amblyomma maculatum. The sequence continues at coordinate 13,496,723 of NC_139347.1, forward strand.
TTGGCGATTAAGTACATGCACTTGTATCTTCTATTGAAAATGATTCAAGGCAATCCTCTTTGGTCTAGACGGGAATGTTGCAACAAAACATAGTAGTTCTAATGCTGCGTTGAAAACGTGGACAAAAGCATCTCGATGCACTTTCACAAATGCGGACTGTGTTCCTAACGCTAGGCCTTTGCAGAGTTCTTTGAAACCAAGGCTAGGGAAACATTTGTAGCCCCGGCTGAGACAGATCAAGATTTACATACCTCCGCTCCGGGATCGTTACTCATCGCACTGCTGCAAATGGGAGGGAGTCTTGGCCGTTTTTCTTTTCAATTTCGCGAGATTTTTTTACTTCTTCATTCTAGTAAGAGGCATATCCTTGATATGCACGTTTCTGAGAAGTTTTGAAACTACAGTGTCTACCTTTACAATTTTTTTACGCCATGATTCTCGAAAGGTTGATTAATTTGGGCTAACACTGCTTCAATAACAATATCTAATTGCTGCCTCCGCCAACAGTTTAAATGGCATTATAGGATCTTTTTAAAGTGAACTGGATGAAGATCGGAAATGTGTAGGACTAATATAAAGACACAACTGTTGTTGGCCGGTTATTCGCCTTAATGCTGAAGAGATCAAAGGGCGCGCAAAACAAACCATACTATGCTTTTTTAATTGAATGCCTTTTTAATTGAAAAAATCAAACTATTTAAACCAGAGTAGATTGTGTTGGCCTTGAAATATCAGAGTTTATAGCATCAAGAAAGTTCTAAGCAATAACTGGCGATGACCTGAGAAGCAATATTGTGCTGTACGTCTATGAAACCGCTGCTTATTTCCACAAAGGTTTAGTAGCAAAAGCTTCCCTACGCTAGGTAGAGCCGCTCTTCGCGTGTCTGATAATTTGAGATTTAACAAGCCACGGGTTATGCATGTCTATAGCTCTCTGAATCTCTCTCTCTCTCTGACTTTTGACCTTGGATTACATTTTGTGACCATTCACCTGTGACTTTTGACCTTCGACCATGCGGGCGACCTTTCAAATAGGCATAATGGAAACTAAAGCTCCAAAACGACGAGCGTACTGAAGGAAAAGACCACACAGAACAAGCTCAACTGAATAAAACTACAATAATCTTTGTACATCGCGACAAGAGGACAAGAGAGATCGAGAAAGCCTATCAAATTGCTAAGACAGAAGCATTTGTCAGCGAGCCATCTATTCTGCTCATTACGATTGATTGATTGATTGAAAACATCTTTATTTATTCAGTATTCTCAGAACATGTGGGTGGGCCGCCTAGCCCGGTAGTCCATTGGCTGCTGCTGCTGCGCTGGCCTTCCCCACCAGCCGGTGCTGACGGTCAGGATTGCTCATTAAAAAATAGCTTGCATTTTTAGATAGCACCGGTTAAACATCTTTTCGGTCTCGTTATATGGTGCTATTTTTCTTCCTGTAGTTTTCGTGAACGCTATATATTTTTAACGGGGAATAAAACGCTTTTATTGCTAGTAAGCGCTTCTCCTGAGTGATCTCTTCTTTTACTCTGGTCGTCTTTTTTGTGCTTTAGCTATAATTATGAATTTTACCTGCCCAACATTTGCGCTTCTACTTTCAAATAGGGATTGCGAGAGCGTTGACTGGGGCGGAGCTTTGAGATTAATCATGTGATTGACGTCACACCGTGCCATCGCGTGATGGAAACAGCCATGATGTCAGCTGCGGCTGGGGTATACGAGCGCGGACAATCGTGCTTTGACTCAGAGCCAGCCAAGTATGGCAGCGGAGATGGCAGGGCGCTTAGCGCTCTGCAATGATCTCTTTTAGCGCTTAGGACGTGTGATCATCCTGCTGATATAGCTCGGCGTGCGACGATAAAGGCCGAAGGTAACGAGGCCAAACGAGCTAAACGAGATGCTGAAACTGCGGAAGAACGAGAGGAATGACTGGCCAAGCGGCGGCGCCAAAAAGCTGAACGGCGGCTGCGTCAAGCAGTTGCTGGCGAACCAATGGTCTTGACATCGTCTACTTTCCAGGAAGTACCCATGGACGCCGTATTTCAGCACACAAACGCGGTGTGACCGAGCGTAACCATGTTGTGAAGCTTTCACCCAACACCATATTTAACTATGCTAAACTTCCGCTTTGTGTTTTCTAACCGTAGGCTCCAGTGACGTAACACATGATCCTTCAAAGTTCTCGTACTAAGGGTCTGTGTTCCTTTTTATCTACGTAATTCGCAGTCCCATTCTTCCCTTACGTATACGTACCGGCGTATGTGCTTGTTGCATATGTCACTATCATCTTAGTTCTTTTTAAAATCTTACCTCTCTCTTCTGCGAAGCGTATGGTACATAAATCATAAATCTAGCAACCGCTGGATTAAGCACACAAACCCGGCCTTTTGTCTTGGTTGAAAGTACTTTCACCTTCCTTCTACTTTTGTTCACCGACCCCAGTGCTTTGATGGTGCACAGTCCATTAAACTAATCTTCCCTTTTATCAGCTTCATTTTATGACACTGCTATTAGGTGGGTCGGAAAGTGCATTGCCAGTGCCTTGAACGACATTAATGCTGCTCGCTTTTTTAGTGCACCTCATTAAATGCCCCCGCACTGCCACGCGGGCTCAGTACTGTGGAAATGTATTTTTTATTCATTTTCTAATCCTCTGTAAAGTAAAGTGAACCGAAATATACTTCACAGAGGCATTATGGAACAAACTATATTCCTTCAAACAGAAAGAAAGTCTCTAATATATCTATTTGACATGCGTATTTATAATTATTATAATATTTATAATAATATTTAGGTTATATTATAACCTAGTGTGCTACTAATTACCTTCTAAGTAATGATCATCATGTATATTTGCAATGAACTTTAACTATGCAGTGAAATATAGATAAAACGACTTAGCTTGGCAGCTTGGAACTGCGACTACGTCCGATTTGGTTTCTACCAGGTTTCGAGGTCAAAGAATCGAAGGTAGTCGGTTTTTGACTTTTTACCCCTACAGTAGTAAAGCTTACGCTCTGAAATTAGTTTCCTTATTTTAGGCAGCGGCGATTACATAGTTTCGTCCTGCGAGGCGCGCTTTTTCTCACTAAGAGTCAATTAGGGGCAAAGCTACCTTTAGATTCTGTCGCAAGAGACGCACTTATTCGCCCAAGTATTTTCCCTTTTTTTTTTACCTATATTTTATTGCTTTACGATATAAAATATATTTATTCACCAAAACAAGGGCTGCATTATAATAAAACATTCACTAATTAATTCAAGTTTGAAGAGGTAGCGATGACGTGGTACCCGTCTCTAATAGCGTGTCAGGACAAGTTGCATTTTCTGAGAGATAAGTCTTCTACGTGTGCGTGCGAGCGATGTGTACGCATGTGTGCGTGCGCGTATGTATGTGTGTTTTTGTGTTGTACACGCACTGGCAACAAATACAGCTTTCTGCGCTAGTAGATACAGGCAGGCTGATTGGCAGGCACGCTGTAAACACTGCTAATCACGAAGAGCGCATACCTGTACGCTGCTCCTTTCGATATGTTTTGGTACACTGTATTAATAATTATTAAATGTTCTAGATTAAAACCACAATTGACGTTTAGGCATGAAGTAAAACTTACTGTAATTCCTAACTTTGCACTTTCAAGGGCTTTTCTTGATTTTGCATTCATTTTGTTTGGCTAGAAGACAATTATTTTGGCTGTACAAACACTATACTGTTCCACAAAAAAATGTAGTGAAACATCCAGTAAGAAAGCATGTTAGACAAGAAGGCGTGATGTGTGCAGTGCTATTCACCGCTTGCTTAGAGGGAGTAGTCTGGTACCTAGGTTGAGCACAGTGTACGGATAAGGGTCAAAAGACAATACCTCTGTAGTCTGGGATTCACTGATTACATTGCCTTGCTAAGTAACCGAGGGGTCGAATTGTAAAATATGTTTCACGATCTGGACAGGGAAAGAAGCACGGCAGGCCTAAGGCTAAATATTGAGAAGACTAAATTACTGTTCATCAGCATCAAAATGAAATAACAGTTTGAAATAGAAGAGACATCTGGGCAAGTTGGTGCGGTGACATGATAAATAACCAGCGCTAAATACTAAAACGAAGAGCTTTAAAGGATAACAAGGTTGGGTTTCTTGAACGTGGTATGTGTGCTGGGTCATCATGACTTGTTTTTTTTTTAATGTGTGGTTTAGTGCTGCTTGGCTTGGGTTTTTATATTGTGTGTTTTTTCAATAAACTTCAGTTGCGAGTCAAAAAAACATGCAAAGTCTGAGCGCTGCTGCTACACACGGTACATCGCGCACCTCTTGTCGAACACAAGCAGTGTCCGGTTGAAGGCATCAAAGATCATCGCCGTTGTATAATTGGTTTACAGGAAAGGAAAGGCACAGTATTGCTAGTAGTGAATTCCTCTAGGTGGACAAGAATTATGATATGCGTTTCACGATACCGGGCGTGGCACAGTTGGTTAAAGCGTTAAGATGGGTATCCGCGCGAGGGATGTTCAATTTTCGGTGGAGAAAGGATTTTTGTTTTGAGGTAAAAGCCTTTCTAGCCTTCCTTCCTTTTTTTCCTGCATTCTTTTCTTCCTTCCTTCCTTCCTTCCTTTTTCCCTCCCTCCCTCCCTCCCTCCCTTCCTTCCTTCCTTCCTTCCTTCCTTCCTTCCTTCCTTCCTTCCTTCCTTCCTTCCTTCCTTCCTTCCTTCCTTCCTTCCTTCCTGCTTGCCTGCCTGCCTGCCTGCCTGCCTACCTGTCTGCCATCCATCCATCCATCCATCCATCCATCCATCCATCCATCCATCCATCCATCCATCCATCTATCCATCCATCCATCCATCCATCCATCCATCCATCCATCCATCCATCCATCCATCCATCCATCCATCCATCCATCCATCCATCCATCCGTCCGTCCGCCCATCCATCCGTCCATCCGTCCATCCGTCCGTCCGTCCGTCCGTCTGTCCGTCCGACCGACCGACCGACCGACCGACCGACCGACCGACCGACCGACCGACCGACCGACCGACCGACCGACCGACCGACCGACCGACCGACCGACCGACCGACCGACCGACCGACCGTCCATCCGTCCGTCCGTCCGTCCGTACGACCGGCGCTCCATCCGGATAAAATTATGAAATCTGTGGGGATTGTGTGTATGAAGCGGGTACAGGACTTATTTATTCAAAGGGATGTGGGAGACGCAGTCGCTCTGCAGTGAGTGTGCCTAAGCTGGTAATATTGGTCATGCAGATGGCCACTAGCAATGTCAGCAAGGGAAGCCTTCATTGCGGAGAGTACTTTGTTTCTAAATACACTAGGTCATTAGAATCAAACCTTCACCACTCTTATTTCTGTGACTTCTGAGCTCGGTGCAGGAGGTCAGTGCCTCGAAATGAGCCAAGGAATAGGCCATTTGGTAAATTCAGGCAATAACGGAGTGCCACGAAGCGGAACGACTGTAGCCTACATCATGACCGTGCTTGGTTTCAAATTTAAAGCACAGAATTCCACTCCTGCGGCCGTGCAGCAATTTCGAACAAGTTTTACTGATGGGTATTTGGTATTTTTTAATGGCGTGCTATTTTTAACACACCTTAAAGTAGCCCACATCCCAGACAATTTTCTGGCAATACAGTTTATTCATTGCACAAAGATGATAGTCCTTCGCAACCGAGTGTCTCATGCGCAGCTGTACGCCCTAGCAAAAATATAAGTTTGCATACCACTGAGGGCCATCTTTCTTAACCTGCCGCATTTAATCGGCAAATGCCCTTTTACAAAACTTTACTGGTGTGTTAATTTCTGTTTTCGTATCAGTCGCGGCAAGATTTTAGCTTCTAAAACTGGGAAATGTTCCCATTCCTAATATCTGATTGAGAGGAGTAAACTGCACCCAAGGGTGGAAAAATGAATTACATTTTGAATAAGAATTTGAGCCAGTCACGATAGCATGAGGTACAGCACTTTTATTTCCCTTCTGTTAGAAAGGCTGCATGTAATTCGTTCTCTTACAACACATAGCCTAAAGTGCAGATATAACTAAGCAGGCAATTCCAGACAAACAACGCAGACAGCAGTAAATAAATAAATCAAACCACAGTTGTCATCAAAGAGACGAAAAACTGTTGACATATAACGATTCCTTTCGGTCGAGGCCAGATTGATTCCCAATCGTTCGGGGTTGACTGCATTATTCCTTCTAGCGCTAAATATTGCAGTAAGATTGTGTTTTATTTTAAAGAAATTAGGATGATAAGTAGTGTGCAAAGTGTAGATCAAAGTCGGAGGTGCTCATTGTCAACTTCTCGTACCATTTGACAATAACTGATTTTTGAAGTTAAACAAAGGTTACGCAAAAACGCATGCATAGCACAGCGAGAAGCAAGGAACATCCTTCTTGTAGCGCTTATGTAAAGTTCATTTTGCCACTGTATTCTTCATTCGCATGCCCGGCGATCACTCAGATATATTTCACTACATGAATTTATCAATCTTTAATTGATCTGCATCAGAGTACGAGCCCGATAATATTCAAGGAAAGGAAAGAATAAAAGGCCATCAGCATATTCCAGTACTCTAGCAGCCCTGTTAACCAAATTAGATCTGAAAACGCACGAAGAAACAGAATCCATGTGCACTGTGCTAACCTTCGCTTGGAACAGTATGCAGAAACAACTTCACTGGGAACAGATCTTTCACTTGTAGTTTCCTGCTTTATCCAACTGCGATCAATACTGAGCACTGAGTGGTGGTCAGCAGTTTCGCCTATCCCTGCCCGCATCAATCGCGCCTACCTGGGCTAACATTTTTCTCTACTTTTGCTCCTCGTTCATCTTACGGCATGATGTGGTGAATTACAGGTATCTGATTAAGGGAGCCGGGCGCTACCGCAACTAGGGCAAAACAGGCTAACCGAACCGAGTTGCTGTGCTGAACACGTAGATGCTGATAAAAAACACAGAGAGAAAATTAACCGTTCCAGCGGCTCCACAGAACAGCAGACGTCAGGAGGACAGTGAGAAGGAAGTAGGCTGTTCTGCGCCGCTGATTTAGTAATTGAATTATTCGATGCTGACTGCGTTTAGCTAGTATGCTACATAAGCGGACGAATGCAGATTCGACCGCTTCGTCCCATCAAAAGGCGGTCTACATTCACTGAATGAGTCAGTTTAGTAAATGTAATATCTCACGGAATGCATATAGTATATGAAGAATGCAGGCTTGCATGCTCTAAGAAGATCACTGATTAGCGACTGATCATATCAACGCCACGATACTATTTTAATCACCTTGTTTAAAGTACCGTAACTCATTTACATCAGTATATCTACAGTCTACGTAACAGCTAGTTCGCAATTCAGCGCTCACAGCAGTCTATGTTATACAGTGGTCACTGCCACAATTTAAATTCCCAGCAGATAGCTGCAAATGTTTTGTCGTGCTATAAATTAGGGATTGGTAAAAATTTTGTAATGTTCATCCAGCATAGCGATTAGCGATCAGTCTCAGTTTCACGCGAAAAAGAGATATAGAATGTTTTTATTGACAAAATACCGAGGTGTTTTTCCTTTCCTGACTTCGTTCATTCCATTACTAACCATATAGCTGGATTCACAAGACGGTTAGAAGTGAACTTTTGGTAGTTAGTTATGCAATTAGAACAGTTTTTACAGCGCACGACCTTTTGTCGAGGCTGAGGCAATATTCCTGAAAATGCATTTGTCGATTTTCAACGCCCTCTCTTAAGAAACGTTTCAAAGTGCTTGAGCAAGAACCCCAAGTAGTTCACCTCTACAAATCTTCGTTCCGGCTATTAAACAGCTTGGTGCTGTTAATTGGACATTCAAAGTTACACTGTTCATTTATAATTTCTAAACATTTTGCCCCTCTTTGGACGTATTCACTACATTCAGTCATGTTGAGGATGCGCATAAAAGTTGCGTCGTTATATGACAGACCTCGACACAAAAGACTATCTATTTCCCCTATGAGTTCAGATCTTTTTTTCCTGCAAAGTTACTGCTATAGAAGAATCTGTGTAATTATATGACGTTAACGCCGCATTCTACGCAGTCTTACTCGAAAGAACGAGTTATCTATCTGCTGTATTCTAGCAGGACCTGTTCTGATTCCACCGGAACGTCATCGGTTGCGTGAAAAACAGCCGCCAAATATTGAGAAGCGCCCGCAACTAGGCGTTTCAGAGAGCTTGTGTGATGCGCGCCACTAAATGCGCGCATGCCCAGACATTGATTCTATAAGTGAAAACTTCCTGATGAACGTCTTAAGAAGCCTTCGGTGCAACCTCAGATGCGGCTAAGAAAATTGCACCATGAAGAACCACTACTGCGGATATATAGGCACAAGACTAGTAAGACTCCACTTGTTATAAATTACTCCTGTATCACTTTCCATTTAAAGGAACGTCTGGAGGCTACCTTCTCAAACAATATTTATAGGACTGTCACCATACACTGCAGTACGATTGATGTCTCTTTAGTGCCATTACAAAGTAGAGCGAAGTCAAAACTTAGCATTAATGATATGGCTAGAATTGCAGTATTGTCTCGACACATCGGGCTTTGTTTGTTTCTCTGAGTAAATTTGATGCTAGCAAAGTTATGAAGCTAAGGCGCACAAATAAAGTATCAACCACATGAGATTCTGTTGTAGAAAAGCTGCAACAAAATGTTAGCGGGAAGAGAAACGTGGTTTTTAGTTCATTGGCGTTGTTACAACGCACCTTACACAGCAGGCTGGCATAAAGAAAAAATTTAGGAAAGCACAACATTATCGCCCTGAGTTCCATGCAACCTGCGGTAACCATTCTGTCAAGCGCGCAGGTGCTTACATTTCTTCGAGATATTATATATTTGTAGGTGTTTTGGAAAAATATAGTTGATGTGCTTGATGTGCTTTTGCTACAGTTGTTAAAGCTGTTTTCCTAACCATGGCTCTATATTCGTATTGGCTGATGATTCACGTACTACATGGCTTTTAGCTTAAGGCTAAATTCAATAATTCCAATGTTCGAGATAATAGGCGCACTAATTAATGGTGCAGGGATTAAGCGATGCAAAGCGCGTGTACAGAAAAGAGGATTCGCAAAAACAGCCTTGGACGGGAGCCGTCAACACTGTCGGTTTATACGCTTGAATGAGGAGCTGAAGCGCCGCTCCGGATATTTTTAACCTTCGCACTGGAGTAAACTTTAATGTTATGTAGGGAAACGAATTTAAACTTAAACAGGCAAGACGCTCTACATTTGCAAACGCGTTTTTATATAAACAGCCTGACAGCGCTAGAAAAAATTCAAGATCTTATAAACCTAAGCAAATAAGGCCATCGAAAGTGAAGCGGATAGGGCTTGCCAAACTGCTCGTTACTCGCTAGTTTAAGCAGTCGACGTTGATTTGGTTCTCCTGCAAATATTAGCTTATACTTTTTATTTCCTCAGTGATATAAATAATAGGTACCAGAAAGTGAAAGCCACCGAGACGGTTGAGTTATGTGGCTTTGGGACCACAACACTTCATTTTCTTCGGACCGATGAGCTTCGAAGAAGCTAGATCTGAGACTCCGTTACGGCCAAAGAAAACGACGTCTCAGAAGTTCAGCGACGCATACCATTCCTTGAAAATTTAATTTTGGCGGCTGAAAATGCAGCAAAACCAGTTGAGATGCACTACACGACTCTCACTTATATATGTAAAAATCAAATAAGTATCAGTTAAATAAACAAAATGGGGAAATGGATTTGTATGCATTAGCCTCCTCCGTTTATGCAATTCCCTTTTATGGTCTAATTGGCTCAATGCATTGATTACGCAAATATATACTACAGCGTTTCACTATAATTTTGTATTCAATATGCAAGCATACTTGTTCTTACGCTCGGTAAGCTGAAATGCGTGCTGTCATGCGTTTATCGCGGAACGCCTTTGCTATATTCTAAAAAAACGGTGCAACAAACGGGAGTAAGAGCTATAAGCAAGTGCAGCGGCTTTTTCTTGGGATTGCTTCCATGTCCTTGTGCGTTGAGTGATGTGCAACGGCTTTACGAATAGGTATTTCTTCATGACCAGCAGAGATTATGTGAAAGTACAGAACAGTAATAGCAATAACAGCAACGTCATGTTTAGGAATGTGAGTAGTACTTGTAGATGAGCAAAGACGTTATTGCATCCCTGAAAGATTAGATGGGAATACAATTAGTGGACCACCATGAAATGCGTTGTGAAGCTAGTGACTAGTCCAGCGTGAAAAGAGAAAGGGGGGTGGGAGGGGTGGACCTTGTTTATTCTCCTAGGCATTTACCACTGGAAAACTGCGCAATTGAGATTTACACAGTATTGGAGCAGATGCAGACGCCCACATAAGTATAAAATAGATAAATGTTCCAAATTCAATTTTATTTCCAAATTAATAAGCCTCGCCTAAAGGATTTGAACACAGACTAGTCAACACTAGTTTCGTACACTTTGTGGTGCGCCCGCATGGGCGGAAAACCTGCTTCTGCATCGGTTCTACTCTCCAAAAAATGCCTTCCCGTTAGCGTGAAAGCAGATTAAATGCAATTTTCTGAGAGCATCTGCGAGCAAACTAAAAATCATAATTATAAAGGGTAGTTCTAAAGGTGATAACAAAAGCAGAGCTGTTCGAGAGGAGTTTTTGTTTTCGGCAGTTTTTGCTCCTAGAAATGAACAGAACCTGTGCATTCACTCTCAAATTTAGCGGGAGAATTTTTGAAAGGCATTTAGTATGGTGCAGTTGAAAGTCGCTTCTCCTCTCCCTGAAGTGCAGATGATACTTAAAATTTTGCTGAGCTGAATTTTGCTCCTAGACTGGCTATAGTTCAATAGGACTAGCTTATTGTTGCAAACAAAGGATGAGGCGAACAGCCGTACGCGAATTAGGAGTCATTCCTAGAGAGTGTGTTTTGTTCACCACGTACCTTGCTGCAAACAATGAGCCCGTGCTCACCTATATTTCCCCAAATATTGAACATATGCTGACCCATCTTCAAGATTGCTTGCCGAAAATTCCACAGTCAGATAAAGTCAGTAAAAGTGACGCACTGGTATGTATTTCGCATTGGGTCAGTGAAGCGAAAATGGCATTGGCGATACAATCCCGCCGAGCTAGTGTCTTTGGGCAAACATGCCTAAAGATGCGCTCCTGCTGTTTAAAAGGTACCTCATAACCTCAAAAAGTATCACGTTTTTCTTGTGTTTCATGCTCAACAGCCAGAAACGAGGGCAGCGTTTGTACTCGTTTTCTTCTCTTCTTGTCCTTTTTACTGCTGCGCTGCAATCTTCAGAATGCAAAACCAACTAACCAGTGACTAACTTTTGAGCACCTTTAGTCCGTTAGTCCGGTATTCATACTAACGAGTCGACTTAGCAGAAAGGACTTCAATACTTGAGAGACCGTACTAAGCAACCACGTGGACGTGCACTGAGAAAAAAAAAATGCTGTGAAGGAAATAAAGCTTTTCTTTATTCATATGGTTCAGACCTCTACAATATCTTTGGAGGAGGCACACCACATTGAATATTTCATTCAGGCAGTAGCTCGTTGCCTCGTGCCATTGTGGTCTTGTGTGAAGTTCATGGCGGCCACAAACGCAACAATAATCTAGTGGTCACTCAATGCATGCCTAATTATGACGGAACCATTGAAATGATTGACTTCCGTAGCGAAACTTGCCCTAGCTGAAAACATTCCCAATTTAGACCAAACACACGCTCATGCCCGAGCATATCGCAAGTGGAACAAGCAAGCACGTCGAAATGTGTTCATAAAAAAATCGATGCAAGTTCTGTCCCTAGCGCTAAGCATAAATTCGATTCAAGTTTTCTTTCGATCACTAATCATAAACAAATAGAATAATGAAAAAATGATACAAATGCGCATGTGTCGGCGGGATAAGGAATGTGTTCCAAGCACTGTATCCGAGAAATGGTAATAACAGCAGGTTTGCGAAACTCGTGACTAGTTTGAGCTTAGCCCATATAGGTTTGGGGAATGGTCGATTGAAGAAAGAAAAACTAAGAGTACCAGGCCCTGCAATCATTATTCCTCAAATTCATTAACACAGCTTTCTGAAAACAATGTTTTAACACGTCAGGATAATTCAAAATACGCGCGCTTCAGTGCAACCAAGACGACCTTCCAACCCAGTGGACTGCAGTGCAGGATAGATCTGCCCCTGGTGTGTCTAACAGTGGAAAGAAATTTCACATACACCTGGTGTTGCGTCGTGAGAAAGCATTAGTAATTCGAAACGATAGAAGCTCTAATGGGAGAAAAGCGCGGAATCCTTCAAAAATGGCTTAATGCTGGGAAAGGGGCGTCAGATATAAAACAAAAGGGCGTAATAAAACTACCTGTCAGCAGGCACCTGGCTTACACAATTGAATCAATGAATGCGAACGCATTGAAAGCCCAGATGGTAGCGAAACCGGATGTGAATGAGGAGAAAGCAGTTCAGACAGCACGAAGCCAGCAATATACCAATGCAAAGTAAGGACGAGACAAAATTACAGGTCTTCAATCTCTTACAGTGCGCATTAAATTGTTTGGCTAGAGCCATCCATTGAGACTCCACTGGCAGATAACGAAACGCCTTAGCCATTCGTGCTTTGACGAAATACAACACATCTTTCTTTTCAAAATATCTTTTTTTTTTCAGGCGCTATTTTATGTCTTTTACAAACCGTTTCATTTAAAGAGCTTTATTTTATAGCCTGTGGCTTTCAATTCTACAGCTCTGCAGGCAAAGAAACAAATACGACTCTTCCACCTTCATAAAGCTTAAAATCTTGATAGGCGACATTACAAAGGTTATCAAATTGACGCAGATGAGAGTGCAGAGTTCGCATTGAAATATGACCTACAGCCTGATTTTTGCTTGCGCATTTTTCGAAACTATTTTTGTATTTACCTGTTTATAAGCAAAGGCAAAACGCTGTTTCACTGTGAGAGAATCTATAAGCGTTTTTTTATATATCCCTGAATTCCCATGGTACTCATGACCAAACTAGACGATCGCGGACAAAGGCGCTGCAACAGCTTTCAGCAAAATCGCGGCGGCGTTGTCAGGTTTCGCTTCCTCATGAAGCCACATACCCAAGGCTGAATGTGCCGTAAGGCATTCCAAGCAATGTGCGGGGAAGCACAAGTGCACATACTCACCGACGCCAGGTCCATAAGTAAGGCAGCGTGACTTTCACTATCAGAAAACCTATTATATTGTTTTAACAGGAAAGCGCTATTGCCTTAGCGGAATAGCAAAATATGGCGGAGCTTATTTCAAACCTCCAAACATCGCGCGTGAAAAGGAGAACAGCGTAGTTGTATAGAGCGAAGCCCTTGAAAAACGTGCGTGCTATTAACGATGCAGCTTAAATTGAGCTCGTTGCTATGGCGACGTGGTTCTCATTACTCAGCGCGCTATTGAGCAATATACGTCTCAATCTACAGTCGCTACGGTGGTGGAGGAGAACTCGTTTGCAGTTGGTCACTAATCTACATCGGAGGTGAAAAATAACTCAGTGACCTTGATGTAGGGATGGCTTTGTCACGAAGGAGGGCGGGACCAATCTCACGATTCCTTCGTTACATACCTTTCACAGCGTTTTGTTGCTTTCTGTTGGGCCACCATGTTATGACGATGAAGACAGTAGGAGGTGCCAGTCAAACGCTGTCTGCTCGGCGTGATGATCGGGGACGAAAAGACCTTTTGACACTACGAGGTATACTGCCGACGGGAACTACTTACTACCTGAAACCGGGTAACTCGGCTAATGCAGCTAATATTGTAAATCTAAAGGGGTTCTATAGCCGTAGCTCGGCTACACCAGCTACAAATTCAGAGATTGTTGCGGTAGCTCCGGATGACCTTCAACCTCAGCAAAGGTGGCCTGCCTAGGCACAAGTCTTGATTCGTATAGTGTGCAACGTTTAACCGGTGCATGTCCACATTGAGTACTGAATGTTTATGACCACACGACTAACATAAGTTTACTAATTACAGTTCTCAATTTCATAGGAACAAAATAATATTGTGATTAAAACTGTTTGCTGTAGACAATCCTCATATTTCGCTTAAAAGGTTTGGACAAGTACAAACAGAAATTATATATCATCGCATAGCTATCGCTAGATATTCGGTGCAACCAGGTATAAATCCCTATGATAATTCATTCAAGCGATGATACAAAGCGTTCTGTCAGCCCAGATCGACTTTATGCTGTTGATTGAGTATGAAAGTCTGTTCTGGGTGAACGTTTATAATCGTATCAGTCTTTTAAAAAGAAAAGCTGCACCGATGGCAGAGCTTCAGTGCCAAGGGAGCTGACACGTTACTCAATGCAGACCCAGCTGTGGCACCAGAACCTAGATTCGAACCAACAGGCTCTACAAGCGAATGAGAAAGGAAATTACAATTGTGGACCACAAGAACCATGAATATATGTATTCATATTTCTTCGTATACAAGGAAAATGTAAGCAGCGGTGTGAAGGCCACTCTACAACAGTGTGCGCAAAGGTCTCTGGCATGTAGGAGTAAACAAGCAGCTAATGCCACCAACCATCTGCAGCGTCTGCGCGCGCTGCAGAAGTTTGAAGATATTGCGTTGGGTTCTCATAGCCGATAAAAAGCGTATGTTGTGTCCGACTTTCGGGTATCTCAAGAGGTAAACAAGAAGTTTTATCGCTTGTTTTTTCGACGCGCATTGTTGCTGTAAATTCAGCACATATGTGCCGCCGCTTCGGGTATGATCGAAGTAAGGGGGATACCTTTTTAGCCCAGCGTGTTCGAAGCACCGGCTGGAGAAAGAGAAAAAAATGGAACTCATATGAAAAACGAAGGCACACGAAATGGTTCGCAACCTAGTGTAGGCGCTGGAGGCCCGGTCTATAATCGTCTAGAGAACTTGAGGAGGCCCTGCGAGACTACCGATACCTCGAGAAAAAGCTAGTCAGTTCGATGCGTCTTCCTTGTAAACGAGTAATGTTCAGCGTTGAAATGAAAATTTCTCCCTGAATATGTGTTACTTTCTAGACAAATGCAAATCAAGAAAGAAATGGCAAATCAAAATCAAAGAAGAACGCCAGATGGGTCTGCCTTGAATGACGACGTGGCTGGCTGACTGAACTGCGTCTACAAACTACATAAGCAACACAAGGAGCGCACTAGCTCAAAGTGCGTTCTCATCCACAAACCGCACATACTGCTGCTGAAGAAGTTGCCATTTCCAGCAAGAATAAAATCTTTGATCATAGGAACATTTTAAAGGTAGGTATCAACAAGAAAAAAGTCACCTTTAAATTGGATTACCTTATTAGGAAACAAAATACGATACAATTGTAAATGCGCGCTATGGCACCTGTTACGCATACAACAAGCATGAACATTGCATCTGTTGTATATTGCTTAATAGTTTAAAAATTACTGCTTAGACTTTTGACAAATTCCTGCTGACAAAAAGGTGAGGTCAGCAATCGATTGCACAAAACAGCACAGTTTCGCAGTGTCGCTTGCCTCGACGTCTCAAAGATTCGCACCCCCATGCCAGCTTCAGATAAAGTCTGCGTCAAGCACCGTACTTCAAACATTAGTAGGTAATGCCACTTATACGCATGCTGTCGATTCACTTGGCCTCGTTGAGCAACAAATTTACTGAACTCGACATCGTCAATGAGCGGTGTGCTCAATGAATTTCTCTGACGCCCACTACGCTGCTGACAACTATACATCGTGTGGCATTCTATAGCATGTTTACAACAGGTGTATGTGTACATGCTCAATTCCTCCTGCGTTTATTAGAAAAGATGTTTGTCCTCCATATTTTGTACTTTGCGCAATCGAGTCAATTTTGAAGAGTAAATTACCACAACAAAAATGTTTCTGCCTAAACTGTCGATAGCCGCTTGTGATAAATGGTATTATGCGACCCGAAAACTTAGTTATGTGGGTATTTTTAAGGCGAATTAGCAACTATGTCTATCAAGCGCCGAGACCCGTAAAGTCTTATGCTGCTTGAGCTCTGGCGCTATTGGTAAAGTGAGAACCTGTCTTCTGCTAAGGACGGCGCATAATTATCAAAATTTTGCTACGATGTGCATGCAGTAAAAAATTAACAACGCACACTACACATTATTGCGATGATTTTTAGAATCCT
Source organism: Amblyomma maculatum (assembly GCF_055883805.1). Lineage (NCBI taxonomy): Eukaryota > Metazoa > Arthropoda > Arachnida > Ixodida > Ixodidae > Amblyomma > Amblyomma maculatum. Next base: position 13,512,923 of record NC_139347.1, read on the forward strand.
GAATTTGTTTTAGGAGTCAATCCACAGGGTATTGTGACAACCTAATTTGAAATCAATCTACTGCTTCACATCTTTCTTTGGTGTTAGATCTAAATTTCAGAACAAACCTAATGGAACAAGTCTCAAATCCGCGCTTTGTATCTCGTTATCAGCATTGTTCGGCAATGAGGATTCAGTATGTAAGAGCTAAACAAAAGATTAAGGGTTGCAGCCCTAGAAGCTCTCGATGCATGGGACTTCATTACTGGTGAAAGCTCATGGCGTTCTTTTATCTGCCCTCAAAAGGCTCTCTTGTCGAAACTATCGCAGTGATCTTTTAATGAATCGGATTAGTGGCTCAAAATCTATAAATGTCAGAGCAATTCCGCAGCGTAATGTTGCTCAAAATATTTTTCAGGCTCTCTTTGACATCCAGACCGGTGCCAGGGAGCCTACTGAGAATGTTCTAGTGGCCCTAATAGTATGCATGCACAGATCAGCATATCACAGTGGAAGCGAAATGCACGAAAGTGTTTTGAATATATTGATAATAACTAAGAAGGCGCACAGATGTATGGCACAGCATTGTCTAACCCGAATTGTGTACAACCACAAACAAATGTTCAGGACATACCTTCTACTCCTAATTCACGCCGTAGAGCATTCAGAGTACCTATAAAGTCGAAAAAGCCTGCAGGCGACGAGAACCACTGCCTTAGCTCCTGAATGTCATGTAGAGTTCAAGAGTGCATTGCGCTGACAGTGACTCAAAAGTAGACCTATTTGGCTCCAAACTATTTCACAACCACCGCACAAGATCACAACCAGCATGAATTGTAATAATAAATTGGTTAAAACTCTAAAAGCGAGGCTGAGCAGCGACAGTTAAAGGTGTTCCCTACAAAGCTGTTGCGATGGTAAGTTGACCAGTGTGTGTGCTATGTTACAATCATATCTGACCAGTATTGTTTGGCTAATTCAGTTCCGTTTAGTCGTTCAGTCGTGTCCGACTCTTCGTGACCCTATGGACCATATCACGCCACGCTTTGCGGTCCCTCACTATCTTCCTAACATCACATAACTTCATCTGCAGTGGCTCGAGGCCTGCATATGAAGCTAATTACCAACAATATTTATTCACTGTCTGTGCTGAAAATGTATGGTTGTTCGGTCGCCATGTATGGGTCTCGGGCCCTTCCCCACTGGTTGCGGAAAGGCCTCAGGGGCGGTAGAATGCAAAACCATCTCTCTACCGTGTGACGTCGGTGAGCAGCAAAACCAAGAGTCTGTTGAAGTGTTTTGGTTTCCCTGCTCCAAACTCCTCGTCAGACGAAGATAGCATTCGTTGCTACAAGCATGAAGCCATAATAGATAGTTTGCGAGGTACATCAGATGCACTATTCGCGCACTAATTGTAGGTTTGTTCTGTATGCGTGGTCTTTAGAGTATTATGACGGCCATTTATTGCTACGTTTCTTGTTCTGCGCCACATCATCTGTGGGCCATCCAGATGCGTCAACCAAAAATGCGCCAAAATTAGGTGCGTATTGAGGCAGGTAAGTCCTGTATGTCGCTTAGTATTAGGACGTGAATATTACGTTTTGCCACTTTAGCATGGCTGTGCGGCCACAACAGGAGTGACCGCGACTTCACAATGTTCTTTTTATTTACCCCGCTATACTCTCCGCTTCGATGGGTTGCTTGAAGTGTTGTTTTTGTCACGCACTGCGGAACTTAACACAGAGCCACCATAAACGGGACATTGCAGAGGCCCACCAAAAACAAAACTAAAAACACAACAACCATCATGTAGAAGCCCTCTTTAAAAAACGTGCGGAGGAACGTTTTTACAAGAATCCAAGGCACAGCAAGCGCCCGGAATTAATAAGAATCGACTTCTACATTTGCAAGAAGGTCTAAACAAGTTGGCAACGTCGTTATAACTGTACTACACCTTGGTTGAGCTTAATTTGTGGAGAAGCCAAGCCCATCGATCATCAGCTCCTCTTGAGGCGCGCAGGCGTCAGTACTGGCCTTCAATTACAGGGGAATTTATGAGAGCGGCTCAGTTCTTGACGTAAACAGAGCCTTCTTTCTTAATGAAAGGAGTCGAGATGACAATATTATGTTAGCCCGCAACGCGAAAAAAAAAAAGAAAAGAGCGGGATAGCATGAAAACTTACGCTTTAGTGGATTGCAGTCGTTTCCCAGGCGATATTTTTCTCTTCAAAGCAGGCTCACACGCTTTCTTCAATCGGGTACTAGACCAAAAAAAAAAGGTCAAGAGTTGCCGGAAAATGAATTCTCGCTCGAAGTTTTAAGCCAGGCCGGAATATGAAAAACAAGAGTGGCGCCCTTAATTTCACAGCTCCTCTGACACCTTGTTCGAACATAATATCGAACAACATGAGCAATAGATGCTGTGCTGCATAGTAAAGAGGGCTCACGCTATGCTCCTACATCGCTCATGACTGTTACTGCGTCTTTCAGTTCGCATATCTTAACACAAAAGCGTTAGTACCATCAAGTTGAGAACATTGTTCGTCGGCGACGTGTATGGCGCGCGGCATAGTGAATCGTTTGAGGTCTCCGAGACTTGGATGATCAGAAGGACGTATTTCACAGGCTTCAACTGCGAAAGTATTGTATACTCTCATGCCGTGAAATGTAGTCCGACAGCAACGGTCTCGATCTTTTGAAGACGTGCAGCCTCAAAAAACGGCAAGAGAGTATGTGACAGATGGTAGCTGGCAGTTGACAAATATGGGGCCCTTGCACCCTCATTTGAACCATCGCCTCGAAACGTTGCGAGTTTTTCTGTGGCAAGTGTGTATTTGACAGGTGACGACAGGTGACGACAGGTGACAGGGGACCTCTCGTTTGCGGCACCGCAGCCTCAATAAAATCTAAAGGCATGCCTTTCGGAGGTAGTATTTCGCAAGTTACAAACACCAGGGTTCTAGTACTTCCCCGTTTGAATTATCCCTTCCTCAAACACGAAGGAGCATGCCGATGACTTGTAGTAGTTTGCAGAGGACTTTCAAATCAAAATAACTTTCGAATCATGAATACCTTCTTCAGCAAACGAAAGAACCAGAAATGGACACAGAAAAGCCCTTACGAGGAGACAAAAATTGAAAGTGATTTCAAACTGTTTTCAAGCCCCGGCATTATGCAGGATGTAGAGGTAATCGGAGAGGTGCGATGCAGTGAAAACAGGATAGTAAGGTCTCTAATTAATCTGGATTTGAAGAGGGAGCGGAACAGATTAGTCAGGAAGAAGACCATCAGCGAATTAGCGGAAATTTTAAAGGTGGAGGAATTCAGGCTCTCGCTGCGGAATAGATACTCAGTGCTTACCGAGGAAGCCGACTTTAGCCTAGAAGCAATGAACAATAATTCAAGAGATATCATTACTGAGTGCACTGCAGAAGTAGGTGGTAGAATTTTTAGAGAGAATAATGGTACACTATCGAAGGAAACGAAGGATTTGATTAAAAACCGCCAAAGTATGGATGCTTCCAACCCAACAGACCAGATAGAACTGCAGAAATATCAAAGCTAATCAATAGGCGCAAGGTGGCTGACATAAGAAAGTATGACACGTGGAAAAATTGAGATGCTCTAAAGAACGGTCGTAGATTGAAAGCGGTAATGAAGAAATTAGGCATGGGCAAAAATCAGGTGTATGCACAGAGGGAAAAGGCCGGCAGTGTCATTACTAACATGGACAAGATAATCCAGTTATCCGAGGAGGTCTGTATGGACCCCTACAGTAGCCATAGTAGCCAGGAAAAGAGTAAAATTGGCTGTAATGAAGAGCAATCAGACGTTCCACCAGTAACAAAGGACGAGGTTAAGAAAGCTTTAGAAGTTTTGACAAAGGGAGAAGGAGGTTGGGAGGATCAGGTAACTACAGATTTGTTGTAGGACGGAGGGAACATTGTGCTAGAAATACTGGCCATCCTGTATACGCAATGCCAGATACCGGAAATTCAAAGGTACCGGAATCATGGAAGAACGCTAGCATTATGTTAATTCATATTAAAGGGGACAATAAGGACTTGAAACTTTACAGGCTAATCAGCTTACTCTCAGTAATTTACGTACAGGGCATTTACCAAGGTAATCGCTGATAGGATCAGGATAACCTTAGACTTTAATCAAACAAATGATCAAGCAGAACTTCGCAAAGGGCAATCATATCGAGACTATAGACCAGGTGGTATAAAAGTGCTCGGAATATAACAAGACCGTACACATAGCTTTCAATGGCTACTAAAAACAATTTGGCTCGATCGAACCGCGGCGGTCATGCAGGAATTGCGAGATAAGGGTGTAGGTCAGCCTTATGTGAAAGTAGTGGAAGATTTCTTTAGTGGCTGCATAGTAACCATACTTCCGCATAAGGAAAGCGATAAAATTCTAATTAAGGAGCGCATTGTATTAAGCAAGGAGGCACGATCTCCCCAGTGCCCTTTGCAGATTGCTTAGATAGTGTATTAAATGCATGGAATGGGAGAAACTAGGCATCAGGATCGATGGAGAATACCTCAGTAATCTGCGCTTCGCTGATGACATTGCTTTGTTCAGTAACTCAGGGAACCATCTGCAACTAATGATAAACGGTCTAGACAGCAGATGCAGAAAGGTAGGCCTAAATATTAGTATGCAGGAGACTAAGCTAATGCTGAACAGCTTGGGAAAGGAACATCAATTTAAAATAGGTAGCGAAGCGTTAGAAGGGATAGGCGAATATGTTTACTTAGGATAGGTATGACCACAGACCCGAACCACGAGGGGGAAATTACTGGGAGACTGAGATTGGAATGGAGCGTATTTGCAAGGTACTCAAAAATGATGGCTAGCAGCTTATCCGTATCCCTGAAAAGGAATGTGTATAACAGTTGCATCCTACCGGTACTGATCTATTTTACTGAAACACGGTGGTTAACAAAACGTGCTCTACATAAGTTGGGGACAACGCCGAGGGCCATATAACGGAAAATTGTAGGTGTGACGTTAAGAGATAGTAAGCGTGCAGAATGGGTCAGAGAAATGACTCAAGTTACTGATATTTTATTAAACATTAAGACAAAAAAATGGACATGGGTAGGGCATGAAGTTCGAAGAGAGGATAATCGATGGTCGCTAAGAGTAGCCAATTAGATTCCAAGGGAAGGTAAGCATAGCAGGGGTTGGCAGAAAATTAGGTGGGTGGATGAGATTAAGAAATTCTCAGAGGTCAAGTCGATGCAGCTAGCACAAGACCGGGTTAATTTTAGGAAAATGGAAGAAGTCTTTGGCCTGCAGTTGGTATAGTGCGGCTGATGATAATGATAATAAGCAAGAGAGAGTTAATTCTATTATTGGCCAAAACTTTCAGCCACGATAGACCACTATGTCACAGGTTGCCGCGAATGCCAGCGCCGCAAGTCCCCCACAGTAAAGCCTGCATGTCTGCTTTAACCACTTGCGCCGCCGCACAACCTTTTGGACAGAGTCGGTATGGATATTTTCGGCCATTTGCATTATCGTCGGCAGGCAATAAGTGGATTGTAGCAGCCACAATCTATTTAATGAGCTCTGCGGAAACGAAACCTGTACCCCCAGGAACGTCGTCTGAAATCGCACAGTTCCTTATGCACTTGTCTGCTCTACCGCACGGCGCCCAATCCTACGCCATCACAGATCGCGGCCCGGCCTTCACAGCTCAGCTTCTGCACGTGGTGTTCCAGATGAGTCAAAGGTGCCATCGCAAATTTTTCTCCTACCACTCGCAGTCAAATGGGCTCAATGAACGACTAAACAAAACCATTGCTGACATGCTGGCAATGTGCGTCGATGTACAACACAAAACATGGGACGAAGTGCTTCCGTACGTGACATTTGCTTATAACACGGCCGTGCAGAAACCCACTCGCTTTGCGCCGTTTCGCCTCGTCAATGGCCGTGACGTACAATCCATGTTGAACGCCAAGCTTCCATGCACAACTGACGACCGGCCGCTCACGGCGTATGCCGCGAATTTAGTTGGTACGCAGAGGACGCCCGCCAACTTGCCCTCATGCACATTGAATGAAAACAGGCGACTGATGCAACGTCGCTATAACCAACGCTTCCTCTACGTCTGAATCTCTGGGCGAAGAGTTTGCCACTCGTATGGCCCAGTGTTGCCAACTTGCCCGTTTGAACACTGAAGACGCCCAACAAGAACGCAAAGCTCTGTATGATCAATGCCATCCAACTCCCTCCTTTTACCCTACCCCGGTGATGAAGTTCTCCTGGGGACACCAGCCCCGATTCCTGGCCTGTGTGAGAAGTTCCTCCATCGTTACATTGGCCCTTATACAGTGCTCCAACAAACATCTCCGGTGAACTATCGCGTTATTCCCTCGCACACCGTCGCAGATCGACGTCGTCGCTCCGAAGAGATCGTCCACGTCTCGCGCATGAAGCCTTATGCCCGTCGTCCCTGTAATCAGCGACCAGGGCGGCCGCTCTCTTGTCGAGGGGATTTGCGTGAGCGCAGTGCGTGAACTTTCACCTTTTTCATCTGTATAGATCCATCATCGTTATCATCATCATCGCTGACTGCTGCTCGGAGCGTCGCGCGCTGTGTGCCAGCTGGTTCTAAAAAAGAACAGACGTTCGTGCAAGTGCTGCCTTACAATACATATATGACATCGGTTAGAATTCGTTTCTCAAACTAGCCTCCAATCCGACTACCACACGAAGGCTAAATAGGAGGCGAAATCGTATACCACCACAATGAACATTGCGCATGAAAGCTCGCTCAAAATTTTGATGATAAAAGATATTCGTCTTTTCCGTTACAACAACGTCACGCGACGTCGGCTTTTCTGCGGCAATGGGCCTCTAATGATGCCACCCTAAATGTGCTATAATCAAATTGCTTCTGCTGTCTGATTCGTCATTGCGTTTGGTCCAGTGAGGTGACAAAAAACGCCTCCTACTAAGCCAACCCACGATCAAGAGCCTAAAAGCATTGCTTTAAATATTCGCGGTCTCTTTAAAGCAGTGTTAGAGCGCTTCGCTTTCATCGTGTTTAATTAGGCCCGTATATGAGGTTACGACAAAGCGATCTATTAAACTGACTTTCTTTTAGAATCTCTCACCTCGGCGGAATCAAACAATTAAATAAAACAATCAAAACACGCCAAAATGTCATGAATAAAAAAGGTGGTCTGAATTCTTTTCAAGATTTCAGACCTCCGCTCTCGCCTACAGGAGGGATTTTTGACATGTCACGGGGCCAAGAGAGAGTTAGAAACGTCTAATACGCAAGCATTTTTTTTTCCTGTCCCGTTCGCGTCCCCGTCTTCATGTCCTTTTTTGGATGGTAAAAGTAACGCAGTTCTCTCATGTGTGACAGCACCGAGCAACTTATATCTAGGCTGTCGGGTCATTAGCTAGTGCTTTAATGTAGCACCTGGCTTACATCATGTTTATATGATTGGCTTTATACGCACGCCATTCAATCCCACTGAACCTAATCCACGCTGAAATGTGTATATATTTTATGACCTGGGCAGCCACCACAGCTTCTATGTCCAGTTTGACATAGACTAAATAAAAAAAAAACACATTCAGCCTCGCTCTGTATTGTGTTTGGAGAATATGAGCCATATGTTGGCAGCGAGGGTGCGATGACGTAAGCGATATTATTGCCATAGAGAACTATAACCTCTCTCTCTTTCCATGCGTATAAGCGACACTGTTAAAACAGAAAAACTCCCCTCTCTACTTTTTTTGCTCACTACCTATCACCTGCTGTCTGTAGCCTTCGAGACCCTCACTCGCATGTACAAGGATGTGAAACTACTTCATATACCTGTTGCGCACACGACAGGCTAATATGAATGCTACCAGCAGTTCCTTACATTGACACGAACAAAGCGGCAAGAACGGAACAGCAGACAAGAAAGGCGTCTTCAAGACGGCGTTTATTCTTATAAAGAGCCAAAATATAAACATTGTCTTTCAGGTGTAAGGATATAAAACGTTGGTGACATTTTTCTCGTCAGAGAGCCGCACAATCGTCGCCACACACTCCTCGATCATTGTGTAAAAACAACTTCAGCTCTGTAATCTCTAAACCTTTCACGCTCATTATTACAATACGTTTTGATCGAAATGGATCACAGTAATAACAGTACTGTAGATAATGTCCGATGTACACTTGACATGTTCAACTGCGATGAGGTATCCAGCACTTGAAATCCTCGTACACGGTCACAGTGTGCGGCCTGAGAAATCTTCGCTGTGAAGTTCGTGAGGAGCCATGGAGGTAAGGGTATTTCTCCGGCTTTGGGGTCAGGTCATGGCGAGATAAATGTTTTCAACCGAGCAATGCGACCGCACAAATGACAGGGAGAAAGAGAAATAAGCTACTGACATTTTTTTTCTTATCGTTTATCACAGCATATAAAACACTGTTTATGCAGACCCATAATGGCTGTTAGATAACCGAGAAATTTCAGCCATGTAGAATGCAGGGTAGGAAAAAACGAATTTTAGTGGACCTATGAGAAGTTTAGTAGATGGCAAAGGGTGTACTGGTCATAGGCAGTGATCCTCATAAATATATTAACAGTTTCTAGCTAAAGAATGAGTATCAAGAAAACAAAACGTCTTTTTGAGACTGTTACTATCTGAAAATGTAAAAATACATTCCTGTAAAAAAAAAAACCATACGCCAAGTGCCTCTATCATTCCACTCAATGACCACTTTAACATATAGAAACACGTGAATATGAAACAATGAAACAACAAAAAAAAAGAACTATGGACATTGACAGAAAATCACCAAAATGCGTGTGTGTGTTATTTCAAAGATTATGTTGCTAGCCCATATTTCTATTTTAGTCGCTGGATGAGGCGCACAACATATAAATCTTGGTGATGCATCGTAACCCAAAAGGAAAATAAGGCGACCTGAGGGAATATATGTTACTTCACAAATTAAAAAAAAAAGAAATTAAGTAAGCGCACAGAACAATTAGATGCCTCATGGTAGCAAAAAAAACACGGCGCATGCATTTAACTCTTCCCAAGCTGATGTGTCATTCTTGTAACAGTATGATTTGCTTCGCAACAGTGGAGCTTGCCTTATTCCGCCGAACATGTGCCGAAACGCGTATAGTCATGTACACGCGGTAGTTCACCTCCTCATATGCCGTTAACTATCACATCCGGTACCAAGCACAAGTTGATGAAGACGTCAGGCAAAACGAATGGAGGCTAGCCCGCAGCTGGCCCCCTTGCTCGAGAGTGCTGGGGAGTCCTTGGACCTCAAGGGCCGCCTAAGTCTTCGCTGAACAATGCCTCGATGGCATGTCGCATTCGGCTTCAGAAAGTTCGTACGCCTCACCGGCGAATTCAAGGCAGTTTTCTTGCTCTATCTTCTTGAGTTCGTCGGCGTACCTGCGGACAAAACATGGAAACAAGTATAATTCTTATTGCAGGAAAGCGGCTTCATACTTATTTAGGGCAGGGCGCTTAAAGCTTCAAAATTTGCATTAATTAGCTAGCTCTGCCGGGACGCCGGTGTATTGAGGAGCAATCTGCGCGTGATGTAATATAAGTTAACCAAACTGAATATCTAGAACTCCGCGCACTCTAAGCAGCGCCGCAAAAATGTGTTTTGCCCGGTATAATGCTACCACTTGATTAAAATAATACAATACGTCAGTGAACTTGCAACGGCAACCCTTTTATTACGCGGCACTGTTTTATGAAAATTCCTTGAAAGAAAATGGCTGAGAAAAAAGTGTCTTTGAGCTAGTTTATTTGGGAACTAAATCGTCTTATTTCTATTTCTAGAGATTTCATCGGCAGCTTCATTGCGGATGAAATGCACTTTTTTAGCAATAACAATAAAAATAAAAAACGGGCCTTAATATATGAATGATATATCGTGCACTCAGAGTACCAAGAAAAATGTAATGCTCAATTACGCTTCCAATTCCTTCCTAATTACAGACGTCTGGATCGTTGTCTTCTTAAAATCTCAGCTGATGGTGTGAACTTGGCAACACTGGAGAATTTTTGGCTGAGAAGACCATTACATTCTTAATGTGAAAAACAAACTACAATGTACCACTGCAGGGAATATCATTGTAGTAATCATATTCGTCAGGCGTCCAGCAATAGTAAAACTGAATACAAAATCTCCTTTGGACAGAATCGTCGTATCAACTTTATGGACCTCTTTATTTTAGTTACAACAATTCGCTTCAAAAGTAAGCAGCGGTCCTATTATTACGTTTAGGATCATCCCGATTGCTTGGCCAGAACATTGCGGAATAGTCTGTAACGCGAGCGAATCAAAGCAATACACCCGTTAACAAAACAATTAATTATGCCGTCCCGGATACGTTTAATAGTTAATTTCTTTGAACTTGCCTGGCAAGGTTCCGCATCTTATGGTCCGCGTAGAATGCCTCTTCTTCCTGGCTGCCCCAGTGCTTTTTCTTTGGCCGTGAGTAGACGTAGGACACGTTGTTATCGGGAAAACCTTCGATGACGCTTACAGCGTGATGGGACTTGCGGAAGCCTTTGCATTTCTCTGGGGACACATACACCATGGCTGCAGAAAATCAGATCAGAATACACCACGCGACGTGGCATGAGCAGTAGCAGAAAGAAAGAAAATAAAAACAAGCAAAAAGTCACTAAATTTAACTGGGAAGAGAGGCCTACAGGGGTCAACAGCATAATTTTTTTTTTTTACATGATGAATTATACCGATTTCTAAATAACGTTGCCTGCGGTCTGTGGGTAAATGTAAAGAGCAGGTTTTCCGTTTTTTAAACTGCCGAGTAAGGTAAGAATATAGCTGCGATGAACTGTTATGTACGACACGAGACGCTGCACGTTAGAAGATTAACCGCACGGGTCGCTTTATAGCGAAAAAAAAAACTTACTGAATGTCTTCAAATGACTACCGCGTATGCGCAGGGACATTGAAGAGTTCGAGGGTACAGATCTTCGAAAACTAAGTTCCGTTTGAGGGAGGTGACGGGAGCTCAAAGGAGTTTGAGAGAGGGAGTGACGAAAGAGGGATAATGAAGAAATTAGCCCAAATCTATCAATCGCTTCTCAAATGAAACGTGGAGCTACAGTGCGCTCAAGTAAAGCTTCCGTAATGTCACATTATGCTGACCAGTCAGCGCGGCGGGTGGCCTGTGCCTGTCTTCGGGCGCAGGTGAAGTCGTAAAACTTGGGAAAATGTTAGTAACAGGCAGCGCTCGCTGTGAAACAGAAATGTGAAACCTAGCGTCCCATTTGTCACGTATAGTTTTCGAGGTTTATTTCTAGTGGTTGATGTTTTGGTTAGTGTTTAGCCCCTTTAACCATCATTCACTAGTGACAATGTTTGTCACTACTGAACCCATCCTGAGGTTGAAAGAGCAGTGTGCGTTTTTGCCTCATAACTTTCAGGCGAAAACTGTGACATCGCAATAAGGCTTACTTTAGACTCGAAGCAAACCAAACCTCCATCACGACCTCAGGCGTTCCCACTGCTGGTAAAGTACATCCCCACCTTCCCCTGAAAACAATTTGCATTTATCTATTGCGAAAGCTTCCGAAATCTTCGCACAAGCCTGAATAGTGTTGACGCAATTGCGCTGCCATGCCTACCCGTTTTATACCACTGCGTTGACTGATCCTATCACTTGATTTCTACAGGCCACTACTTTGCTGTGAAGACGGAGATCATTTCAACTTCCACATTAGAGACCTACTCAAGTTATCATTCGTCTTGCTGAAAATATAATGAACGCCTTATATACGTACCGGGTTTAGAGTAGATGTGGTCCCCAATACGCTCTGTTGATCCTACTACGTCATCTTGTGCGCAAGGCTACGTCCAGAGCAGCAAAGAAATTCCACAAGAGAGACAGCGCCATAAAGTCAATAGCTGTACTGTTTGATTTGGTAATGACCAAAAATTATTTTCTGAATGGATTTTTTTCAGTACAGTGCTTTTCCAACTGCTTTTAAAAAGAAACACATAAAGTGATGACTACGTGCTTTATGATACTCTGTCCGGCCTCCGAACTGCAAAAATGTTGACTCGGGACCCGAAGCGGGCAAAATAAATAATAAGAGGCGTACATATTCGAGCCATACATTTTTGCATTTCGAAATTTAATCTCGTCAGTAACATGAACTACGTGGATTGTCCCTGCCAGTACGTATTTGAACTTAAGATATTTTACTCAAAACTTAGGCGACAACTAATTACTAGAGTGTCAATACTGCTCGATGTATTTACCTGTAGCTCTTGGTCAGATCCAGACGCTCTTCGCAGGAATGGCACATCGTAGGTGTGCTGTGGTCTGTGCCTGTCATCTTCTGGCTGTTCTGTAGCACTCTGCAGACTGTGGGCTGAAGTCCAGCCTGAATGTAAATCTTCATTTCCATACAGTGATCCCAGGCGACCTGCTGCCGTCGTGTACGGCGAAGGGTAGTAAAGTTGCTCGCGCTCTACAGTTCGTTGCTGCTGCTGCTGCGGCTGCTGGAAAGGGTTCTGCTGCTTCGGCTTCTCCCAGACGCTCATGGGCACTGTGTCTATACACTTGGTGACTTCCGGAGATGGCTGAAGCTCACCTGCAGTGAGAAGTTTATAACTTTGAGTCCTTAGCCAATTATTGACATTTCTCAAACCGATGATGCGCTAACTTATTATATAACGCCCCGTGTAATGCCATGCCTTTGTTTAGCTACATGAGGCATAAGATAACGTAAATATATAAATAATAAATTTCAAATCAATTGTGAGAAAAAAGCGTTATGTCAGACAAGTTGGTAACCTTGAACGCCGTGCATACACTAAGAAAATCCATGCTAAGGTTAGTGATAGTCAAAACTAATAGTTTTACTGAAATATGCACTGCTATGTGAGGTGTTCCTGGAGCAGAAAAATTAGGATGTGCTCGCGGAGTAGAGCCGACACGAGTGTAACACCCGGTCGGAACAAACGAAGTGTAGAGCTAAGCGCATTGAGAAAACCTATAAAGGTGAAAAAGAATTAAAAAATTTACACGCAGGAATGCAGTTGCGTAGTATATCACCACTGTCTTGGGTTTCTTAAAATAAAGCAGATAATGGTTAAAACTACAACATTTGTGAACAGCTTTTTGCAGTTAAAATTATAATAATGGTTGCGATGTGCATTTCAATACTTTGCACTCTGCTGCATTGTCATCAAATAAATTAAATTCTTGTGCAGTCCACACTTGCTTCGTTTAATGTCATGATTTATTTTATTGTCGTTACGTTTGCATGAGCTGAAGCTGCGCTATATTCCACTAACAGAAGCTGCGAGAGTCACTTTCAGCAGCTCTTCAATGTATCCGTCTTTGTTTTAGACTCATATTTTGTGTAGTAACGCCCACAAGCGCACAAAGGGAGTCAGTGACGCCAGCTGCAATTTCTTCCTTTCAAACCTGAGTAAGGCCTCTGCACTGAAGAATGCCTTCGACGGGAGAAGACGTAGCAGATGGCGACAGCTAGAAGCAGCACAACGAGCAGGGTGCAGATGACGGGAATGAGGACGCGCATGTGACGATGTTGTGCATCCACAGCCTGGGTCCACTGGGGCGGGGGCAGGGTACCTAGATAGAGAAAGGGCTCACTTGAAATACACATAGCATCTGCTATTTAAAAGCACGCGCTGTAAACGGTACGAAAAGACAACTAAGAGTGGTGACATAATAAGGCAATTATGTTGATGTTGAAAGCATTTAATTCTGAGCTAAACAAAAAATGTTTGGCAGCCACCAGACATTGCATTCTTCCACTGCCGCGAACAGAATGAAAAAGATTATTTTCGATTACCCGTTGTCAAGAAAGCACGTGCAGAAATTTCAGGCTGGTGTGTAATAGTGTACTATCACTAAAAAGGCGGGAGGGGCTTCCGTAACACGAAAGAGGAAAAGTATCTTATTTAGGCATATTTTCTTGGAACTAATGATGCCTATACTGTCTGAATATGGGAGCGGCCATGCATCGTTCATACGCTGGCAGCAGTATAAAGCCACTAGACTTTGTGGCAAGGTCAGAATGCATGATGTTTTCTGAACGCCCATGAAATATTTCGTTGACGTTAGTACACAGCCATCTAATTCGAAAGACACCATTCTGTTATAGTTCTTGCACAAATTATTACTCGCTTTTTGAAATTCTCAATGCAATGCATTTGTAGAGCACTCTTTGCCACACTGCTCTACTTTTGTAGTCTATCAGTAGCTGATTGATGTTTGTGCAGGTGGTCTCAAGCCCTGTTATGAATTTTATTTGAAACTATTCAAGTCCTAATCACAACAAAAAAAAAAAAAATGCGGATCTTAGGACCAAGCACCGAACTGACCTGCCAATGGTCTCCTTGCCTACAGGCTAGCGCATATTCCTTTTTTCTGATATCATCTGCCCTTGCTTCCGTACTGTAACACTTCGCATATTATTTATCTCATTTCGCAGATACCGGCCGCAGAATGGATGGTGGACGAATGCTTCACATGTGCCAGAAGTTTTGAATATTGACAGAAAATTATATTTACACATAACTAAATTTATATCGAAACATTTAAATGCAAAAGAAAAACGCTCTTTGGCAAGCACCACTGAAATAAAATGGTCTTTATTACACGTAACAAGTAATGAGTATACATTGCCTTCTACAAGACTACTCGTGGGCTAGCGTCTCAGGTAGAGACGTCGGAATAAGTTTTCGTTTCTGCTGTCCTCAACAACGTCCGCTGACCCCCTCTCCTGTTTCATTTATTAAACCTTTTTCCCTCTCCCCAACGACATCATAATGTGCCACATTGACTGAATTCGCATTTTGAGCAGGCACTAATTGAAAGCATCTCCTGGGTGCACTTCAGGGTAATCTCACCTCCGGACATTGTAAGTGTAGCGAAGACGTATTCAGCCTCCGTAGCTCCTGCATCATTCTCCGCTGTGATCAGCAGGTCGTACCAAGTAGCCGGGGTCAGGTCAGGTATTACTAACGATGGCGGCTTCTGGTGGTCCGGTATCAGATGTGTTGGCGCTGTAGGAGACCAATCCTTGTGCGACTGAGGCTTGCACAGAACGGCAAATGCTGTTATCGGACAGCCTCCGTTTTTCCACGAGCTCAGCTGAAGTGTCACCGAGGTCACGTTGCACAACAAGAGGTCGTGTTGGTCCGGCGCAATCGGCGCTGTGTGCGGAATCACAACATAACTTGCCACTTACAAGAGATTCCCAGTGCTGACAGGTTTTAACCTGTAGCAGTTCTGAGATAATATAATCACAACCACTTCAAAACCATGCGCCGCTTTTTTATCTCTATTTGAATTTATATAATCTAATCTAAAGACAGCCGTCGTAAAACGAACATTTTCGTTAAATTATCGCATTTATTCGGCTTGGTTAAACGCGATACCATCAGAGTGCTTGGGTACCATAACTTGCTTTTTATGAGGTCACTAATAGTATTTATTTTAATTTGTCCAAATTTCACGCTAAGCTACGGTAAGCAATAGTGCCTATATATCTCGTGCATGGTAATTGCATTTAATTACGACAGGAATGTAAAAGACGCCATGCACTAAGATCTCCGCCCAAGTTAATAAAGGACGAAGTTGAAGATCTGAAAAATTTTCCGCGTAACCTGGTAAATTGCACAAAACTTACCCGGCTGAAAGGGATGTCGCATTAATATTCAAGGAACACTGTCTCTTTCTAATGATGCGTCGTTTACATAGGCGGCACGGAGCCTACGATGGTAGAGGCAGGGTCTGACTTCAAGATATGTTCGACCCTCTGGAATTCCCTAATTTGTAGTCACATTGCACAAGTTATGGAGAAATGAACGAGCATGTCGAGTCTCAAAATGCGACCAAAGCGACCTATATACGACCTCGTGACTTCCTGCCGTGCTGTTTCTCGAAAGCAATTTTCAGGTATACCAAGATGTTCGAACTTAAATGCCTGCCAGAGGAACCTCGTAGGGGATTCTGAAGAGCATTTTTACACGAGACAAAAGCAGGAGACAGGAAAAAAACTATATGCTTACCTGAACCATCTGTCTTGGCCACTACCGTGTTGCTCCTCGGTCCCCTGCCTGCGGCGTTAAAGGCCGTCGCGTAGAAGGCGTACTTGCGGCCGCATCTGAGACCACGAAACGCGTACGCCGAACGCTCGGCACCGGTTTGAACCTCCGACCAATCACCCGAGTCCTCCGTAGACTGCACATCGGGCGTCGGAGAGGGCTCAGCCTTGTGGTAGAGAACGAACCCTGAAGAAGTATCGCATTCTCGTAAGATCGGTGCTTGAAATTGCAAGTAGAGGTAATTCGCTATATTCCCCACTTTTTCGTCAGTAATAAAGACATCAGCGGCACAGTGCGTTGTTCTGTAACAATGGGCGAAATCACGTTAAAACAAAATCATCAGTAACAAAGTATTTTCATATAAATGAATTTTAATAGCGCGAAGGAAGCTCAGCTAAACAACGCCTGGCGCAAGTAGTATATCGTCTATACCGAGTTATGTGAAAGACCTGTTTCTCAAGCTTCTTCACCCGAGAAGGAGCTTAGCACTAGGCGAAGGAAAAGGTTGTACTCGAGGTATGCCCGCTGGATATCCCTCCGCTCTGGAAATTAAAGCTGACATCTCCCGCGTACTACTAGACTAGGCCCCCAGAAACGCGATTAACAACTAATTTCGCTAAGTGTTGTTTTGTTTGCGTTCTATTTCCCACTGGGTGCGTAACCGATCTTTAACGAAGTGATGAATAAATTTAATTTCCGTCAGACGGCGGCTTCCGGTGGCGAGGTTTTTGTTATAAAAAAAAAAAAAAAAAAAAGACAGATGCTTGCCGCCAGTACTAATTTGATGAAGTTTCAGCTCGTAATATGAGGGTTTTGAGTTTGTGTTGAGATAGTGTGATAGTGCCTTTTGTTGAATATTTATATGATGCCATGCAAGACTCTCGTGAATGATGCATTCAAGATGCAAGTTTCTGACTTCCTCTCAGTTTTCATCGATCTCGCAATTTTCCTCAAAAAGTCGGGAAAGAAATTGCATGTTTAGAATATTTAGCTGCCATAAATAATCCGACAAAACAGCGACAAATGCACCTAGACGCACAGTGAACTTCCTTTCAGTGGCGCTACGATAATACATAAACCTTGTTAAATGTAGTGAAGATTAAGATAAAAAGTATGATTCTTTCGATGATTTTTTTTTCCTAGTAGGCAGGTGCAAAATGAAATGGCCAATACATAGAATGGTGTTGAATCAGTGGTTAAAATAGGGTTAATTTAAGGGGGGTTCGCGTACGCTCGATATAGCACGGGGCCACAGGCAGTGCACGCCTAACGTTCCCATAAGAAATCAAGACTAATTTCTCCCTAAGCAGCAGGCAAAAAAAAAAAAATTATCTCGTTGCATAAGACGACGAAGCCTCTAACTTCAGCTTCACATACCTTCCTCAAATGAAAAACTTCAATTCCTCACATAAAGTTACACCTCGAAATAAAAAAATGCTCATAGAGCAGGAAAAACTAAATTTGGATATGCATTACTTCTTTTATTGCAACTATTCTTTTTTTTTTGAGCTTATAGCGTCATCAATATTAGTTGCCGATCTGACCTACCATTGATAGGCTGCTCTTTCTGGACGTCCCAGCTGAGGTGAACTGAAGACGACGTCGAGGAGACCAGTTTCAACGTCGGGGCCGCGGGAGCGTCTGTACGTGGAACCATGTGGAAAGCCTCCTTGAGTGCTTTGGAGTTTGCGTAAAACATTCGAACGCAGTAGTGACTCGCCAAAATGCTACAACTACGACATTCTACTTTATAAAGTGTCATAATACTGTAAAATAGAGGGCTAAGGGTTACATCCTGAAATAATTGCGTAAAGATCTAATGGCCCACAGGATTCCGCTAAAATTACTGCGCAATAAACTTCCTCTGCAAATAACGCGACAGAACCGTTCTATTTTGGACTAATGCATATTTTCACAACAGGCACCATGAAGCACACTGATGCTTCTCAACAAGTTTTGTAATGCGCTAGCACTACTGAGAGATATATAAGACAGACTATAAATGCCGTAATGGTATTCAATAAAGTAGAAAGAAGATAAAATTCCACTGCCAAAATTTCGGACAACAGCGTAAACTGTAAAGGCAACACCGGAATAAAGCAAGTCGAGTATAAACTTTCTTTTTTTTTTGTGTGTTGGAATGTACCCTTGATCAGTTGAGAAGTTGAGGCGTTTCAGCCTGCCATTCTCGGAGAACAAAAAAGCGCGATTCGACCACGGAAGAGATAGGTGTCACGTGAATGGGAAATGCAGCTCACCTATGTCTAGTGTTTGGGCGACGACCTCTTCTGAAGTGGGGCCAGCACCTTTGGCATTAAATGCCTGCACCACGACGCTGTACCGAGTGCTGCGCCGCAAGTCAGCCAGGTCGCACTGTTGAATCACCGAGGCAGACGAGCTTTCCAGAGTTTTGTAGGCAAATGATTCTTTGCTGTCGCGGACGCGGTAGCCAACGTAGTAGCCCTGAACTAAACCATGCGACTCTTCCTCCAGGGGCGGCTATTGGCACATGTGGAAAAAGGAGATCCTTATGCAAATTATTGGTGGACGCTGACATAAAACAGCTCTCTAGGCATTACCCTATGTGGCGAGGAGGAACGTGCGGCAAGAAAAAATGGGTCACGAAATGAATACTGTGCTCGCAAATATTGCGTTACAAGGTGGTTGATGTAGTTCAGAAACTGCAAATATACCTACGATCCTGTCCAGCTATATAATAATATCAATGCAATATTTAACACGCCTGTTTATAACGGTATCCTGGTGTGAAAGTTCTTAACGCATTTTTATCGTTGGTGGAAAGCTGAACGCAACGGCGCTCGAAAATACCTATCGCTCATTTGCTTGGTATTTTCCTAGAAAACAAGATTCTTCGGGAGAGCAATTCGTAACTATAAATTCGGCTTACCTTCCAAGACACATGCAGACTCCGTGAGCCAGTCGGCGTTACTTTGATTTCTCGAGGCGCACCACTGGGAGCTGCGTTCCGACACCAGTTTCATTACAAAGAGACACCACTTATTAACAAAGTAGTTGACACTGATCATTTACAAAGCCGTAAACATCTTAGTCGGACACGACTGAACGGCTGAACTGAACTGAAACATCTTAGCTACCAAAATGTCTTATTTAGTCAAACCAATTACGGAACTAATAGACGGCACAAGACGCAAATCTTCTGAACGATATTTCGAGAGTACATTCAGAGAGATATGAGCGTCACGACATTCCTCGTTTTCTCTCTTGTCGTTATTTACCTAAGAAAGACGTCATCTTCTTTGAAGCAATTAAAACTAGGTCGTTTAGTTGCTAAAAAAAAGAAAATTGGGGTATCTTTACGGCCATATCATATCATTTCGGCCTGCATTGAACAAGAAGGAAGCCCAGGCTTTCCTTGTCATCAAATAAAGCATGCAGAATGCAAGACGTGACAATGAGTCGTAAAATATTTCTTGTCTGCAAATGTTACTTCGTAACTACGTCTGGCATAATATATCCCCGTATTTTCGAATCTTGTGAAATGCTTAATCCGTATCATGTTTAAAATGTATACGAGCATGACGGCAGAAGCTGCTGCTTTTTTCCTCGTCGCTTCTTAGAAGAACGACTTGCCATGCGCGCCAGCATATTGAATATGGTTTTACTATGAAATTACAAAGATCGCTGTATGCTTTAGAGGAAGGTTTACTTTTCTCCTGAGCGAAACCAGAGTGTATATAAAGACATTCGGCATACCTTCTTCTTCTGTTGTGACTACGAGCACTTCGCTCGGATCGCTCAGCCCGATGGCGTTCTCTGCCCTCAGCCTGAACTCGTAGCTGGCCTTCGGTCGAAGGCCACCGGCCAGGTGGGAAAATTCGGTGGACTCGATTGCCATTAGATGAGAGTCGCGTTCCCATGAACCTGCCAAAAATTAGGCGTCATAAAGGAAATTGAAAACTTTTGGCTTAAACAACTTCTCGAAAATCTCCGTTACAACTACTGTTTCGAAGAAATTGTAGCTTAAGCTGCATCGGCAGCAAGAGGTGGTGGGTTTGCGTCAGCGTGTTTGTGTGCACTTCACACGCACCTAATCAAATTTACTTGAAGCACACTCAACACTTTGAATAATGAATCGAACGGTCTAAAACTGCTCAGTTAGTGTTCAGCGGCTAGCTCTAAAAACCGCCTGACATTTTCAGAACTGGCAGAGATGTTATTTCTCTTCATTTTCCTTGTTGTTCTGTCTTCAACACGTCATTTAACACCACAGTGACTCAATATATCGGCGCTCGGCTACTATTTCAGGGTACCTGGGTTTGAGCCCAGACGTCGTCACAGCGCTTCGAAAAAGATGGCACGCAATAGGTGCTCACATCCTGAGCGCAGTGAGCGAACGTTAAAGACTCGCAGATAGTAATCATTATGTCCAAGCCCATAATTTGCCACCCCCCCCCCCCCCCCCGGTAGCTCGAATTTAACACCTTATAAAATATGCCCTTCCACAATAATTTCGGTCATTCGCGCGTTACTCAAACGTGCGTACCATCTTGTGGCTTGTGTTCCAGCAGGTACTTGATCACCGGGCTGTTTCCGGAGTAAGGGGGAGACCACGACAGCGTCACCGACCTACTGGTCGTCTGCGTCGCCTCAAGGCCTCGCGGCTTGTCCGGCGGCTCTGCTCGGGCAGAACGTAGCGCAAGGAGAAGTAAGGAAATGGATAGCCAAAGCATTACTCTTTGAGATGCGGTGGGCTTGCTATATGCCATCGAAGAAATTCTCCTTTAAAGTCGGACCTTCGAAATTGACTTGCAGCACGTCGCTGTAAAAAAAAAAAAATGCTTTTGAAAAAAGCGTAATAGAGCAATGCTACGTTCTCGTGGTGTGCTGCATATTTCTTTTTTGATGCTGCCTATATTGCGTTTGCGAAAGACATGTTGCAGAGGCATTCTTCCCGAGCTTGTATTCAACGACTCAACGAATATTTTTCATCTGTTAAATTAGTACTCTTTTCACACTTAAATGTACGGCGAAACCTTATGGTCGAGACTCCTCTATTCCACAGTTTTTAGAATAGAACGTCGATTTACTCCGTCGTTCTTTAGTCAATCAGCACGTTCTGTGGACGAGATAATTTGACGGTACAATGTTTGCTTCGATATGAGCCCACTCGCGGAAAATTGTGTTCAGATTAGGTATATCACTCAGACTGCTGTATTTAAAATAAAATATGAGTACGCTCACGAGCACCTATATCCAATAAGCCTTTTTGGAGATAAACAAAAAGAAAAAGTCCGAGCAAATTAAGTGCAGTATAGAGGAGTCAGAATCTAAGCGTTTAAAACTATCTCTAAAGGAAGTAAGTGAGGCCCAACATCTATTTATTTATATTGTATAATACGAAATAAAGAGCACTGAGTTTTAATAGTTGGATCGTTTCCTTTGTTCGTCTCGAGTTCAGTGCCCTTACGCACCATTGGCCACAAATATTTATGCAATGCGGGTACGCGGAAAAGGATTATTTCGATGCAGTCTCACATGTCAGTTGCTTTAAATCTAAGAAGCAGTGCGAGAACAACCATACTTGCTCAGCTCACTACATTCCCAGCGACATGGTTACACCAAGAGTGCTGCAGTACTCTTCCTCCAAAAGATTTCACCCCGCAAACGCTTTGGTCCAGAGTGCTTGTGATATTAACCCGGATGTAGACGGCGGTCTGCTATCGTTCGCTTTATTAGCACCCTTCTAATGTCTGTTCTGTATTCGCCACAGATATGATATAATCAAAGAAATTGGTCTCAAATATTGCCAATAATAAAATCCACTAAAATTAGCTAATGCATAAAAAAATGCTCGGTTGTTTAGACACAGTGGGAACGAAATAACTGATGCGCTTAAGTACCAGAAGCCTAGTGATGTCGCTTTTTGAAGAAGAAACGTCGGCAGTTGTCGGAAAACCTGCATGAGTTAGTATTAAGCAGCAACAGATCACAATTGCTTATGGTACTAAATTGCTGTTTCACATTAGAAAACTTATATAACTATATCACTCTCGCTGGACCCGTAGATTCTCTGTAGTAGGGGTGTGTTAAGCCAATCTCGCCATAAAGCAGGCTGGGGTCCGAGTATTTTTCAGCAATTAGGAAAAATGGGAAACATCTAAAAGTATTTGCTTGATTTGCAAGTTCTAAACAAAGGAAAGAAAAAATCTCGTTGTCTCTATCACAATTATTCTGCGTATCGTAGATGAATATAGGCCCAATTTGCATCAAATTCTAACAGCCTGCCGCTGTGGGGAAAAGACATTTATTTTGTCGCTGCCACATAATTCAGTCGATCGAAATCTTTGCAACTGAGAGGGAAGAAAGTACACTGAAAAGCTGAGTTAACAGAATACGTTATTCGGCAAGTCGGTTCATGACGGCAGCACAAATTTACAAAAGAATTTTATTCGAATTACAGAGACACTTACATAGTTTTGCCGCTACCAGCTAAGAACGGTATCAGAAGTAGAGAGGGCGCATTTAGCGGTTTGGAAAGGGCAAGCTACGGCACCTTACCTTCGAGGGATACATTTCAGTATTATAAAAGTTGACCGACTTGTGACTCAGAGCCCGTAGTCTTTTTAATATTGAAATATTTAAGAAGAAAAGAAACTGTCTCTTAGTAACCGAAAGCAGTGTCAGTCGCCTGTCGAAGTATTGACTTGCATAAAATATGTCTCTACTAAATAAAATCAAGATTCTGTGTAAGAGCAGTGAAAAAAAAAAAAAACACAAACGCTTCTCGAAGCGCATTTGCCCCCAAACAAGAGATAAAAACTGAATGAGTGACACGTCGATCAAACTTTATAATAGAGAAGTGCGTTTAATCGAAGACGCGCCACCATGACTTGAACCCTCCTCACTCTGCCACTGCTGTTTTTTTTTTTTTTCATAACTTCTTTTCGTACTATTCGGAACATTTGCTGACAAAACTATGTATATCTGCACGGTATTCAAATACTAGCCAAATACTCGTTATGAGCTTGCTTTCCTTTCATCCCTTTCAGTGCTTTCTTCTCATCGCCTCTTTTTGCAACCTATTTTTCGGAAGTAAATTCATACAGTACATCTCAAAGACATATAGAACGGAAAAAAAAAAAAAACTTTGGGGCTACTTTGGACCCCAAAAGTGCGATGAGCTAGGCAAAAGCCTTTGTTTGAAGCGTCACTAATTCCTGATTTGCTGCGTCTGCTTCCGTATGCTGAATAGTGCGGCATTTGAGGAAGCGCCAGATGGAAAGCGCAGCACGGATGGCTGGATCGGCCGCCCGGCCGCGTCAGCTTCGTATATGCGTGAATCGCCTGGAGAAGTCATCGGTCCTGACCAGACGTGACGTCATGACTGGATGTGACTTCATGTTGGCGCCAATTCCGGTTATTAGATATGGTCGAATGTAATGTAATGATGACGTCACATTCATTCACGACTCCACGCCTGTCATAGCCGATGACGTCACCGGGTGATGACGTCACAGTCTCGCGGTATCCCGCGGAATCTCGCGCAGCATGGCGCTTATCGCGGACGCGCGCATGCACGAATGAGCACTCATGAGCCTATGAAGGTAATATAGGTGCAACTTTGAGAAAGACAAAGACGCGGAATGTCTTCACGAACGAACAGCAGTTTATGAGAAAGTAGCCAATTTAGAACTAATCATGTATAGAGAACACGTGACAGCCGTTGATACGTGGCAATGCAAGACAACCGTGATCTTTAAGCGTGACGGGCTAGATTACAGCAGAAGACAAGCGTCGCAAAGGCAGCAGAAATTAAGATGGGCGGATGAGATTGGGATTATTACGAGGATTATTTTACCATCTGTTGGTTACAGGTACACGAGAGAGGCCCGTGCCCTGCGGTTGGGGTAAGCAGGCTGCTCGTAATATGACGATAATGAGAAAAGGCGCACATGCAGAAGCAGAAAACAATAAGGTGAGAAGAATGCGTCGCGAAGCACACTGACGAGAAAGTTTCCCCGAGTGCATGTGTCCGTTAAAACTTCGACCACATCGTTGTACGCCTCTCACACTGGGCGAAGTTTTAATTTAAAGAGTTTGCAAACTCTTTTAGCTAATACTTCGCTTAAAACTGGTTCCTAATATTTATGTGTGGCCTAGATTGTGCAGTTTTGCGATTTTAGTGGACGCATACACGGACCCACCCTGGACGACCACTTGGAAATTTGTGTCGTCCCTTCCGTAGGCGTTCTCGGCGTAGCAGCTGAAGAGGGAAGAGTCCCTGCGGTCTACGCTCGGGATGCGCACAACGTACTCCAAGGCCTCGTCACCGGGCTTCTCTTCGACCACGTACCTGCAGTGAAATGGTCTTTTCAAAACTCAGTAAGACAGGCCGTCAGATAAGGGCCGTTGATGTGCATCTTTTCGGGCGATCAAAACAAGTGTATATATGCGATTTGTCTGCAACATTCCAATTCTTTAATACGATAGCGTTAAAGGCCTAGTTACGCAAAACAATTCCGTTGTTGGTGTGGGCATTTGATTATTGAGTCTTCAATGATTTTTGTGACATAGCGAGGCCATTTGATCTAAAATAGGTGAAAAGAGCAGCCAGCTCTGGTTGATATTGTCACGTAGGTGACAAGGCCGTACACGCCAAAAGAAGACACAGGCGTGATGGTACTGAAATAACTCTTTATTGGGGCTGACTTGCGCCCGCAAAAGAACTAAGCAACTCGGCGGCGGCGATAGCAACAAACGTGCTCGTCGGTCGTCGGAGAAAGAATTCCCGTCACACTCGTCAACGCTCAATTTAAAGGCTGCTCAGAACAATCTGGATGACGTCGCAAACAGCTACCAGCACAGGCTGGAACATTGTGGAAAGACACACGAGTGGCCTTTTCAAAACTCAGTAAGACAGGCCGTCAGATAAGGGCCGTTGATGTGCATCTTTTCAGGCGATCAAAACAAGTGTATATATGCGATTTGTCTGCAACATTCCATCTACCAAACAGCTACCAGCACAGGCTGGAACATTGTGGAAAGACACACGAGTGGCCGGAATCTTCGAGATAGATCTCGGCACATCTTGCGCTACAACAAAACTGATAAAGATGTGACTAGCGACATCGAGCATTAACAAACAAAGATTACAGAACTGATACGCGATCCAGAATCAGAGTGATAAGCCTTTATGCCGGCGGCTGTTAAAAACAACGAATACAGTTTTGAAGGTTTCGCGGCAATATTTGACATGGGAAGGTGGAATAAGTATCAATCCATGTTTTCTTAAACGCCGAGTGCATGTGCTCGAATAAGCACCCCCCCCCCCCCCCCCCGCACACACACACTAGAAAAGCTTGCTCCTCTACGATTTTTTTTTGTCGCACTGTTGGGGCAGAAAAGCTGAAGCGGAAGAGTTTTTTCGCATAAGCAGACTGGTGATAATTGCGAAAAGAGATAGAAGAGTTCGAGATTCTTACTGATTACGAATATCCGCTAGTCAGAGTCTGGTTTGGAACTCCTGATATTTTTAGCAATAACTGCACCAGTATCTGACGTCCTCAAACCAGATTCACAAAAATAAACAGTTGATCATATTTCATGCACAGCCGGAGCTTTAGTTCAAAAACACCTGGAATAAAAAGGCGGTACACTTAAGCTCTGCATTTAAAGGTACGACATGACACAGCTCCTGTTTTTAGAATCTGGTCTGTCTTCCGACTTTCGCGTATATATACATGCACTTCTCTACTTGTTTAATATTATTCCCTCTTTTTTTGCCGCTATCAGCTAACACGTACTAAATAGCATACAGCCAGACCACCACCATAAAAATCTGTAAATGGCAACTTCAAACAAGCCGTAAAGACGAGCCTCCGTTTCGTAGCAGCAGTGTGTCTTCCATATCACCCAAGGGTGCTGGAAGGTTCGATTCTGATTTAACCCACCCTTCTCCAAGGAGAAGCTTCAGCTCAAAAACCTGGCCAGAAGCTGTGAGTTCGGCGAATTCCTGGACGAAGCGATTAGAGACAGGCTAGTCGCCGGGCTGCGCTGCATTGACACTCAGCGTGAGTTGTCTGCAGCTGAAAAGCTGCCATTCGTAGAGGCGTGTAAAATCGCTATAAATCATTCCCTAGCCTCCACGCAGACTCAACAAAGAAAGTTAGAACAGCACCAACAGAGGCTAGAAGTTGATCAGCTGGACCGAGGGCGCCGGGTGAAGAAACAAGGCGGAACCCCTAGAATGCTTCCGTTGCGGGAAAAGGCATGCAGCCGAAAGGTGCCGGTATCGCAAGTACAAGTGCCATATCGGCGGCGAGCACGGGCATTTGAAAATAATGTGCAGACAGCAGGCGATCAAAACGACCGCACTGAACGCAATCGATAGTCCCGCAGATGAGTCTGAGGATGAGCAACAAATATACAGTATGACAACGAATACTTCTGCATACTATATCACTGTTAAGGTGGAAGGACAAGCCGTAAGAATGCAAAATGACACAGGGGCGTCAGTCACCGTCATGCGCAGGCGCTATCACTGTTACATACTACAGTTGTATCTTCTATCATAAAGCTCCACTCGGAATATTTAAGCACTTCGGAATGCGTTCACAATTCTTCCTGCTTGTTTCATTAATGTCACTGCTATGTTTTACTTGGTATTGTAGGCGCAAAGGTATTTATGCCACTGCGTATGCGTGGCGAAATTTTGTTATGTGGCAGAAGTGAGAACGCTGCACGGCGTGGTAGAACGCAGCTGTTTCCCTTCCCGAAACAGGTCAGCCACAAGACTGAGTGGCTGGCTCCGGTCGTCTTGGCGTGTTGCGTTCTCTGCAATAAATTTTTTTTTAGTTTTCCCTGCAATCCTTTAATGGTGTAGGTCGCAACATAAATGCAAGGATGTCTCTTTGACCTATCACAGCAGATGTTTAGACGGGGGGAAAAATGCGTTTTTTTTTGCGCCTAGGTTAGAAAAATGGCAGTTATTGAAAAAATAGGCTTAAAACTGACTATAATGAAACACCTGTGCTTTAAACTAAAACTTACGGCTGCAAATCAGGAAGCTATTGCGCTACGTAGAAGAGACTACATGTTCTGGTATTGTTACTTCCCGTCTATATCAAGAAAACATTCGACGCGGATAATAGCCCTGACCTCGTCCACAGCCATCGCTCGGGCGTTCGGCTGCTGGACAAAACAAGCAGATCAGATCCTCCATGTTGCAGCAAAGGTTCATAGAGACAACAAAGAAAACGTTAAGAACGATTTAGAGAGGTTCATTCAAGTTCGATTTAAGTGCGCCACCATTTGGGTTTAACTTCCTTTTTTGATTTCCGTTCACTGCACGGTTTCTAGGCGTGCAAGTACCCAAACGAAGATAGGCGAAATCAGGTATCGGAGACATTAGCGGTATAACTAACTGTGACACACAGAAATTCTGGCGCCGCTTAATGTACCTTCAGAGGGGTAAATGCGAAAGCGGAGTTCTCGAACCACTACGTGCGGATGGAAAATGGTGGAGGGGACTATATGCAAAACAAAGAACGTGACGCTTTCAGCATTTTCGGCGATGAACCGGCCTTTTGAAAGTATATCTTCAAAGTTACAGTTGAGTCAAATAATTATTTGTCTTTAAGAATTCTGCTGTCGGCGAGAATTCGTATCAAAGTAACAAAGGGGCAACCCCTTTTGCTGGCATTCTCGTCATTTCTACCGTTTTGGTGATTGTTACCTTCAAGATTTTGACAAATAATGACTTGATTACAATTTAGCAAATACTTTACAGATAGCTCATGAATATACAAAACTGTTCCACTATGTAAAATACCTTGTTTTATTGCAATAAAAAGCTGTGGTAGTGGAGTGGCCCATTTCAGTGGCCAGCGAAACATATTCATTCGCGCCGCCGTGGCATGGAACCTCGAATTCGCTGCGGCGGAGTGGTAATTAATGCAGTATTTTAATTTATTTCAGGGCGAAGGACAGAAAACATTACAAAAATCTGAAATTTTGAGTTATAGCGCATCTTCTGCAATGCAAGTGCTTATAAAACAAGCCTGGTTTGCTTTTTTTTGTTTGTGGGGCTTAACGCCCCAAAGCTAGCGGCTCTGGATATGAGAGACGCCGTAGCAGGGGGCTACAGGAATTTTTACCAGCTGGAGTTCTTTAATATGCACTCTCATCACACAGTGTACGGGCGCCTTGCTTTTCTAACCCATAGAAATGCGGCCGTCGTAGCCGAGATACGATCCCACGTTATTGTTTCCAGGAGTCGAGCGCCGTAACCACTGAGCCACCGTGGCAAAACATAAGCCAATCCGGTGCCGATGACCTTATTCCGGTGTTCTTCAATACATCGGGCCCTATGGCCTACTTGAACATTCAAGAACGTTGAACTTTGCATCATTATCATCATCGACCGGACTGCACCCACTTCAGGAAAATAACACATCTCCCATACCCTTTCACTTACCTCATTCTGTACCAGCTGCTCACACATGATCCTAACACACTATATAACCTTATGCACTCTTTTTCCCTGCTACACTTGCCTTCCCCTCGAAACTAGTCGGTCTGCATTTAGCGACTATCGGCTATTTTGCGTTCGCATTGCACGCCCAGCCCATGCCCATTTCTTGATTTCGACAGGATCGTTACTCGCGTTTATTTGCTGACACACACTACTCGCAAATTAATATATTTTAACGCTATTCTGCCTTTTTTTTTGCATAGCTGTCGGCGTTGTCCCATATCTCGGTTCGACCCATTTCGTTAACCTCCCAAGGTCAGCTTATATATCAGCACCGGTAATACATAGCTGACATACATTTTTGTTGTGTGAATACTGGCCGACATTCAGACATAATTTGATGGCACTTCTAACTGCTCACCATCCCATCTTCTTCTTCTAGTTATTTGCCAATCACGGAAAGGATGTGCGGTAGCTACCTGTCCGAAGTAGACGCATTCTACGTATCATACCCCATATCATCCACTTTTCAAGTCATAACCTACATTTTAAACCGTGATATGAGCCCCTGTCCATGGGGATGCTTCCGAAAATAAGCGCCTTCGTGCATTCCCAGGCGAGCTTGGTCCTCACGCGCCAGTGGATGACCTCCCATATGCGCAGCAATACGCTTGAGCCCGAGCCGATGCCATCTACAACCGTACATTTATACTGCACTACAGGCGAAGTCGCAACTCTTTATTCCACTCTAGAACACGCAGAGAGCACAGTGTACACAATATTACAGGGACTCTCCCCATCTTCACAGTTCGCCCATTTGTTCCAACTCGTCATCTTCCTTTCGTGTTACACTTCATGTGGAGACAATAACCTCCCCCCTGGCAAGCTTATAAG
Organism: Amblyomma maculatum; assembly: GCF_055883805.1. Classification (NCBI taxonomy): domain Eukaryota; kingdom Metazoa; phylum Arthropoda; class Arachnida; order Ixodida; family Ixodidae; genus Amblyomma; species Amblyomma maculatum. Next base: position 13,542,379 of record NC_139347.1, read on the forward strand.
ACGCGTTGATTAAGCGGTGTAGACGGCCGGGCAAAAAGTCATGTGGAGAAGAAGTGAAGCTCAATCGAAGGCTCGACTATGGCACCTTGTCGTTACAGATATGTCACACTACATTCTGTATCATGGGTGATTTCCTTTCTTTATTATCTCTTGTTTTACTGCATTCCTCAGCAGTTCATTCGCTAGGCTGAGCTCTTAAGCCATAATGCTACATAGCGTAATGCAACACTCACCTTGGTTCCGTAGCAGGGTTGAAAGCGTGTCTATCACGCGTCCAGGTCACCGTGATGGGCGGCTCACCGACAGCGCGGCAAGTGAGTGTCACGCTTTCCCCACGGCGCACTGTCAATGCCTGGAACTTGCGCTCGAAGTGTGCCGCCACTATTAACGGTTCATGGAGAAAAAAACAAAACTCTCACAAGGAAACCAGCGCTGCGACCGTCTTGAATTTATTGCTCTGCGCACTATACCGCGGACATATACCTTAAATAAAGAAAACTTGGAAACGATTTATTCGTTCTGGTAATACTTTGAAACTCGCTCCTTAGTCGATATCACCTCGTTGATTCGCTGGAATTGTCAGATGTATCCTTAAGCGAAGAATACCCAAGTTAGATTTTTTTAAAGACGGCATACATCTTCAGATATGACGGATTTCTTTTGAAACGACGAGCTATAAAGTTAGCTGACTAGTATTGACAAATATTTAATTTTTAGGACACAAAATACTAGCCTACTAGCATACTCCCAGTTGGTTTAACTAGACTCGAACATGTCATCTCTTAAGGCGAGGTCGTTATACTTTATGTTCAGGGGAAATCCCACCATCGGTGAGAGTATTATAAACAGAGGTTGAAAGGGCTTATGATGCTACAAGTCTCGCAGCCGATGCCTGAAGTACGATGTAACATCTAGGAAACTGAATTTAAATATTTGGTCTAACCAAAGTATTGATTAATAGAAAACATAGGCCGTATTCACAGTTCCCTGCGTATGCAGCACGCTACATTTACGCCACCAAGGCCCAGGCGTTCATGCCGACAATTAAATTGGCAAATCTACGTATTTCATAATATGTCACGAATGTCCCGAGAGAGCTGCAGAACTTTTCTTTGGGAGAGGATGCTGTGCGGTCTGTGCCTCTAGACCGGCCTCCGATGAACGGGCTTTGTACTTTGGCTTTTACTAGTTGTGTGCACCCTGTTAGGAAGATAGTGAGAGACCGGAAAGCGTGGCGTGACATGGTCCATAGGGTCACGAAGAGTCGGACACGACTGAGCGACTGAACTGTGCACCCTGTCGCTCTTCGACCATGGTGACCTAGGGTCCCAAAGCAGGCCATAATGAACATAAAGCGCATGAAGAGTGTGAATATTTCAGGGCTACTCAGGCGGCAAGGAGGAGTGTATCTTCGAGCTGCCGAGTCTGAAGCGATTCGGTGAATCTTGCGAAAATACGTTCACTACTGCACAAGCCACTTCCAGAGGCGCTCCATGAAAAATCTTAATGGCTTCTCCAGCTCAGTCCGAGAGCGTCAATGGTACAAAAATGGCTTGCCCATTGTAGCAGCCCGAAAACAAATTTCTGCGAAAGGTGTCACTCAAGTGGCATCAAGCAAATGATTTCATATTTCAATCGAATGCAGTTATACTTCGGCAGGAGCTTAAGTTTTTTATGGATCCCAATGTTCGAAAGCGGGAACCGCTACGGTGATCCGACCGCGCAGCCCAGGGGTACGCTGCTGAAATAAATTCAGTCACCGCAGCGTGCACGGCCTCTCAGCTTTTTATTTAAAACCACTGAAAAGGGTTAATACCACGCAAATAACGACAAAAGAATGAAAATAAATACTTCTAGTGCTTCTTTTTTAAGACCGATGCTAGTGTCGCCTCAATAGCCTGGTGCACAGCAAACTCACGCTCGGATGATCAAATAAAGGAGGTAAGCGAGGAAAAACACCCTTTTCATTTGATGCACGCATCTCTGCGATCATAAGATGCCATAAAAAATCAATCCATTTTGTTCTTCTCCCAGACAGCCTTAAGTAGATGGATGATTTATAGTTTGAATGGACTGCGTCAGAGGTTTTAATATTCCTCGCGCTGAGCTATTATTGTAATTCTAGCTTTCATAAATTGACTTTCGTTAGGTAATTAGAAATTATTGCTAATTATTAAGCTGTAACATTTTGCGACTTTTCTTCTTTATGTACACTGCCCACCTACCATGCACGTCCAGTTTCACGACGGTAGAGATTCCAGGTCCAACGCCGTTCAGCGCCTGGCACATGTAGTGTGCACCGTCACTGGTATCTGCCTCGCGAATGCTTAATGATCCGTTCTCCAGAATCTGCACATTGGCATTGCTGATGATTACCGAGAATTCACGGCTTCCCTCCGAGCCTGAAAGAATTGAAAATGAAGAAAAAAACAGAAAAGCAATGTGAAATGAAGCATCTGGGAAATATCCTTGAGTACCGCATTTCTGAACTTGCACTCGCTAATCACGAGAAATACGCAGCACTGTCTATTATAGTTCTGCAGAAAAAAATATGTCCACATATGTTCTGACGCCAAAGCGACCTGCATTTCTTTCTGAACATTCAATAAGTATTTCATTAAGTTTTTATTGAAATATAATCCTTTGAGCTGTATATTCATGCGTTAAGCAAAACTTTCTCTGTCTACTTACGGTTTGCCTTTTTCCACCGGATAACAGGTAACGGAAAGCCATCCGCTTGGCAGTCGAAGGTCACCGCCTGTCCCATTATGGCCGACTTGTCCACGGGCTCTTGGCGCCACCGTGGAGGAACTGCATGAAGAAATGACTGCCACTATATTGACAGAAAGAGAAACGGCGCTTGCCTCTAGCGCATCCAAACGTCACTGCTTTCCCGAAGGAAATGTTTTCAAGTGAGATCAGTCACATTGACCACTGCTACTTTCTTGTTAAAATGGCCCCAGCTGCTGGCTAAAAGTGATGTCACTGTTGCACATGCTTACAGGCCTCGAGAAAAAAAAAAGGAATTCTAAATGTGCCTTATTTTTGCACAGCCCCAAGAAAGAAAAAAAGCCTTCTTTCTATGTCACTAAGTGAAAGAGAGCTGTTTTCATTATTTCTGGCTTCACTGCTTTCGTCCACGTCGAAAATTGGCACAGCACATAATGTGTTTGCGTGGTAACATCAAAGTTACCTGTCCGGTGATGTTACGCTGTGGCGTGCTCCGCGAACGTGATGCCTCAGTCTCCCCATTTAATTTCAGACCGCAAAACCACGCGCTCCTGATCTGAATAACAACCATATTTGTTACCTTTCACCTCTTATTTCGAAATAACTGATGCTGCTTTTAGTTTCATGTTTCTCAAAAGGAGCTTTTTTTTTGCACTCTTTCTTACTACTGTCATGGAGATCAAAAGAAAATGCTTATTGAAACACGTAAATAAATTTGGGAAGAAAAACGTCGTTGATAACAGGAGCGGTGATAAGGCGAAATGGCTCCATCAGACGGTGTTTTTTACGTTGCTAAAAAGACATGGCAGGGGCTTAATCTACGCTGCGCAATGTAATCTCTTACAAAAATGGGGCAGAAATGCTTCGCAGTGACATTTTTAAACCTCATTTGAGGCCTAGGGCAGCCCAACGGAAACAATTTTATATGTGTACCCATAACAGTTCACTTGTTCTGACGTAACATGGCCCCGCTTTTAGAAATGCTGAATAGAAATATACAAACCGAAATGAGGGAAACTGCAATAATAATTTGCTGCTACCCCGGGTCCACTTCCTGCTAGTGCTCAAAACTGAATCCCAGCTAGTCTTTATCTCGATCGAATATTCTGACGTAAACTAAAATTTTGGCATATTCATAATTTAATCAATCAATGAAACAAGACAGTCAAAGGGATGTTGAAACACTCAGTGCGTTCCTTAGGACACCAACGTTTATTTTCTATGCAACGTGCGCGGTAATCAACCGGAGAGAAAATGTAGTTAGAAAAATTTGAAAATAAAGCGAGGTCAAGCTTGTCAACATGCTTGGATGCGAACAATTGGCTACACGCTTATAATGAATCATTCTCGCTCTATCGCCGTATTTGTTTTAACAGCAGCGCACAAACAAAGATGAGCGAAAGAACAAATATCACTGCCATACGCGTCATTCCCGGGCATACGTACTATGCACCTGCATCAAGCTTTTCAACGGCGCGAAAGCGAATGTGGGGAGAAAACTGTAGGGATTGAAACTGAAGCCCAAAGAAACAATTACGCAAGGTACTTCGCAAGTGGTCTGTAAAGCTTAACCTGATATCCTGTGTGTTTGCACCTTCTTTTTAATTTAAAAGCACTCTTTAAACAATATGTTATGATTTCATTCTGTGTTCCCAATTAAAGAAAAGGAACCTGTTGTTTAAACAAGAAAACATGACAGTTTTCTTCGGCACGACACGCCGTTGAAGCAACAGAAGAGGTTTCAGTACATACGAACATATTTTTCTTCTTTAAATAGCCGACCACGTCGAACAATAAAAAAAAAAAAGAAAACAAATAAGCTCCTGTATGGAAGACTAGTCATATATTCTGCAAGGAGCAAAGAAGCCTGAACTTGCACGGCGCGGCAAAAGAGAATTCTTTCAGGGTGTAGCAACAGTGGTCGCGAAGGCTGAAACGGCAAGCGTGCTCAAAGACCACGCCAGAGTTGCCGCAACTTTCCGCGGGTAACAAAAAGAAATATGGGACAGCGCCTTCTTCCGGCCGCAATCCGCGTAACGACCAACCGCAGCGGTCGGTATCGGACAGCTTCAGTGGTTTTTACGGCCAGGAACGTCTCACTTGTATGGTGCCAGAAGAGCTGTCACGAAGCCCGCGAACAAGAAAACGTCACAAAAAGAGAAGCGCTGCATGATAAAGAAAACGAGTTCTTAAGGCATCGGGCTAGCGCGGCAAACAATCGAGGTAGTCCTGAAAGGCTTGGTCCCTTTCTCAGGGTCGCCTCGATGGGTAGCTTGCCAGCCGCTGCATAATTACTGAGATCCTTCACGCTCCCCTGAGGCAGAAAAACGATGGGAGATGAAGGAACTACTTCCACTTTACAAGCGAAGTTCCGTGCATTGCATTGAATGAAGTGTGGTGAAATCATGGGAGTAGAAAACACATTATTCCATGCTCTCATTTTTTCATACATCAACACTGAATGCTTTTATGCGTTTTTATATCCACGCTTTAATGCATAATGATCAGCATTATATTTTTCGCAGCGTTGTAATCGATTCTAAAAGAAGTATAGAATTTACACTGCTAGTGTTGGTAAGGTGAAGCCTTACCGTTGAAAGTTTACATAGGAGCGGGCATGCGAATGAAGATACTATCTCAAAACTGTTATTTTCGTTACGTAAGAAAAGGAGCTTCCGTTTTTATCGGTGGTCCGATTTGAACATGCCGCAGGTGGTAACACTTTGCGATCCGAAAGCGGCAACACCCGTCCCACTGGAAGCGGGCCACCTCGCGACAGTATTCTAACATTCTAACCACTTTTTGACTTTTGTCCAAGGTAAGTTAATGCTGCCACCAAATGTGACCTAGTGACAGGCAACGTTGATCGGTGAATTAACATGCATACTTATTGCCTCTAAGCTACTTGTAGCACGTTAGCAGTATACGATGTCATTTCAGCATGTATTGCTCAATCTATAAGCAGTAATCTGCTAACATTAGGAGGCCACTTGTCTGGCCACTGCAACGTAAATGTTTAGGAGACATTCACGCTACTTAGCAATCTTGCTTCTGAGCTATCGAGTAAAATATAGGTCAGGAAACTAATATTATGGTCCATTGATATGATAGCCTCAATTTGCTAGCGCGTAGCGATAATAAGGAAAGTTCTTTATGTATGCAAAAGATTTCAAAAACTAATTGGCTCTGTAAAAGCACCACAAACAGTTCTTGATTTCATTTCAGGCCTCAATTTTCGCGAACCATGAACGAGGAACAAATACAAAGAATATATTCACCTCCTAAGAACTTATAAAGAAAAGGTAGTTGGCTGAGGATGAAATGCCGACTATCTAAAAACACAGCAAAAGCACAGAAATACGCGTTATGATCAAAAGCATGTGTCGACGAAGTGGCTCTGTACGAAATACCACGCTCCTGTTTTGCCAGAGAATCAGGTCGATGCGCCGCGTTAAAGGTCGATCGAACGCCTTCCGCTGTCTGCCCCTGCGTGAAGCCGTGATGGTTCCCGGAAGCATGTGAAGCTAAATGGCGAACGTGCACAGAAGAAAATATTCCTCAAGCGCCTGTATTTGTGCTTTAGTCTGGCTACGATTCATACAGAACTTGACCAGGATGATGCTAGAGCAGTGGATCCGGTCCTTTCTGCAGTGCGACATCCACCATTTCGTGGGGAAGCGAGAACGCCTCATTGCATTGGCAGTTCAGAACAATGAGCGCAACTCATGGTTGGTTTCAGACGTTTGGCGGATATCAGGCGGACGAGTGGAGCCATACAGCGACTCACATCGTTTTAACGCGAGCATTGTGCATATTCTCCTTCGGCAAATATATCATCCGAATCGGGGTGCGCGCGAAACGCTGGGACAGAGAAGGCCACGCGGGTTGGTGCTGTCGGGGAGCTGCTGCCAAATGCCGCTTGGAAAAACGATGAGGCACCTACTTCCCACCCAACGAAAAGGGGCCTCCCCATATAGACGTGCACCACGATTACAAACAAAGGAGGCGCTCACGGGCCCCACAGACCGAGAGTTGTATGCTTAGCACCCGTAGGAATAGATGGAAGAGAATGTTTCAAAGCAGTTCTGATTTTGCAAAGCACCTGTATGTCGTATTTTGTTCAAAAGCAGTACTGAACATCAAGAAACCGACTATACCGACTATGAAGGTATGAAAAACTAGCTCAAGGGCAGAACATTTTTCGAAAACCACGATGCACGTGAAGGTACCTTTCGAGAATGCTACCCATAAAAAAGCACGCTAGCACAACATACCATAATATTTTCTCGTTTCGCAGAGCAGACATAGAGGCTGCCGATGGTGAGAAGTTGTCGACATGTTTGAAGGAATGTGTTGCGATGTATCCGACGTGATTGCAAAGAAAATATATTTCTAAAAATCTGCTATAATTATTTGTTTTGAAGCCAGACATGCCGTCGGAAGCCTCACTGTTTTTTTTTTTAAGGTTCTCGCCAGATTCTTGCGCAGCCTGACATGATGCCGTAGTTCAATACTGTAGTTCAATATTTACAGCCTAGACCAAACCTTCGTTGAAAAAGCAGGTCTCGAACGTCATGGTAAGGAAACAAAAAAGAACAGCGCACTATTGCAGGCGGCCGCGCCGACGAGGCTCGATTCGAGCGGAGACGGCTCCGGCGCCCGCGAGGGCGACCTGTTTGTCTAGACAGGGGTTTTCATCGTCTAGTGTAGTGCACAGTTTGTTTATTGTGCTATATGAGGAGCGTAATTAGCGCAACTGTTCGTATCTTTCGAAGCGGCAGCATTTACGAGAGAATGTAATTTACTCTACAGCACGTTCGAGTACACGAGGAGGTTGCGCGACGAGAAAAGCGTAGAGCTTATGCGGCACTCCTTTATGTCTGGATTCACAACGTACCGTCTGTTGCAGAAGTTTGCGGCCCAACGCGCCGGGCAGAGGAGCAGTATCGCTCCCGAGAGGCGGCGCTGCGCCCGCCGGCGCTGCCTGGTGACGTAGCTATAAAGAGTGAGGAGGCTTGTTCTCTTCCCCTCATCCCGCGGCTGAGAGCAAAGATGTGCGATATCAACCGCGGGATGAGGAGAAGAGAACAAGCCTCCTCACTCTTTATAGCTACGTCACCAGGCAGCGCCGGCGGGCGCAGCGCCGCCTCTCGGGAGCGATACTGCTACTCTGCCCGGCGCGTTGGGCCGCAAACTTCTGCAACAGACGGTACATTTACAGGACATTTAGAAATAGGTTTACTTCGGTATCACGCAGCATACTTTGTTACACGTGCTTCAAATCACTCGCTAATTATTAACAAACGGCCGCCGTTATTAGCAGTCTCCGAAAACGGCAAAAATATTTCCGGAACTTTTGCTTGCATGATTTTCAAAGAGCAGAGCTCTCGACTGCTACTGTTATACTTGTCCAGGTGAGTTTAAAACACTGAGCCGTCGAAATGACCTGTTATACTTTCACTATCTGTTCTCTGCATGAAAGGATAACATTAGCGGTGCTCTGTGAATTCACAAAACTCCGGGCGACGTGCCTGCCACTAGCGGTATCTTCAGCGTCCAGAGTGGGAACACGCCTCATATGAATACATGTTAACAGAAGTCTTAAACGCATTTTTATGTTTGAACATTGCAAATACGATGCCAGCCTTTAATGAATAAAATCCCAGCACACCCTGAAATATAATGCAAAATGAAAAAACCTGCTATCGAAGGCGATGTATTTTTAAAATACTGCCACACGCGCACGTAGATGCCGCCGCTGGCCTCCAGCGCTGCACGGGAGGTCACCACAGAAACAAAACATTCACGTTTTCACGTCTCACCGTATAGGCAGCCATCCGTTTTCAGTTGTCGTGTATTTTGAAGAGAACTGTGACAAATCATGCACTTACATTTGGAAGATATATTTTTTAAACTCTCAGATAAGTACGTGCCGTGAAGCCAGACATTGGCCCAATTCACATGCTTCGAATTTGGCCCTGCAACGCTGCGATTGTCGTCAGTCCAGCCGCAGAGGAGGGATCGTTCTGCGACTGGCAAATGAGGAGCCAATGAGCATCTTTCATTTGGACCAAGCTCATATTGCACTCGTGTGCAGCACCATTTCAGCTGGCTAAAGGTGCCCACGCGATAGTAATTGTTCAATCTGCCTTAAATCTGACATGCTATTATTTCCCCTTTCGGTCTCACCATCCTGTATTCCATCACCGCGGGGTTAAGGTGTTTACTGAAATCTAAAAAAAAAAAAAAAAATTAGTTTTTTTTTTTTTTTTTTACTTCCTTAGAGCCGATGTCATATTTTTTTATTTTGGTTTTGTTTCGTTGGGTTCGCTTTATTTAACGCCTCAAAGTGACTCGGGGTATTAGTAAGTTCTTAGTGGTATTCGCAGAAACTTTCGGGCACTGGAACTCTTCAGCGCTCATTGTCAAAGCACAGTAAACGAATGTCTTACTTTCCGTCTCTAGAAAAGTGTCCGCCGCAGCCGGCATCCGACTCGCCTCCCTACTATCATCAGTCGGGTGCCGTAAACCCTGAGCTACCACAGACAGACTTTTTTAACTTTTAAATAGCAACTACTAGTGCCTCTTTTTCTAAGCTTACAAAAGAAAAGAACGTGGTCAAATTATTTGTTCAAATATATTCTTGGTGCGCTCGATTCCCTTTCGGATCTTCACTTCTACTGCCTTCAGATGGCTCTATTAGCATGTTATTCAAATATTTCTAATTCGGAATGATAATTACAACGAAGGTGTCAAGAAAAGGGGAAAAAAGCCAAGCATGGTGGAAACTGTCACCACCCCGGTTCCAAAGGGACGCTCTTACAATATATCCACCTAAGCAAAAGTCGAGCTTCTGCTTCGGAAACCATTCAGTAGATCTCGCACTGCTCAACAGCATGTTAAATGCATGCTGAACTGATGTGTGTTCACTTTCCTCGTCTCAGAGCGCAGGTTTGCTGGATGCGAGTAAGTTCTTTCATGTCAATAGACACATCTGTGCCGCTCAGTGGACGGTATGGCCGATGGTCTGGGAGCAATGAACGAGCACACGCAAAAGCGGAGAAGATGAAAGCAAGAATGAGGTCATGAATGAGTGCCATCACGGGCATACACGCCGAGTCATTTCAACCTAAAGACTATCAGATTACCACCTACCTTGGACCACCATGGGCGAAGTGTAGTTGGACGAGGCTGCGGGGTTGGAGGCGACGCAGGTGTAGTTGCCGGAGTGCATCCGGCGAACACCGGTGAAGGAGAGAAAAGACGTATAGTCGTTTGCCTTGGCCACCGAAGCCTCCAGGGCAGGGTCCAGCTCCTGACCGTCCTTGAACCACTCGATGTTGATGGGCAGGTCGCCGTCCGAGATGATGCAGGCGGCACCCGCCCGCTTGCCTTCTGTCAGGTCATCCGGGAAGCTGAACGGGCTCACAATGGGAGGGGCTAGAAGGAAGGCTAGTTAATAATTTACGGCATACGTTAAAGGTTTCAGTTGAAATGAGAGTTTACGGTATTTTCGGCTTAAGATTACAAGCTGTAGTATTGTCGAGCTAAGTACCCATTTCACTGCATCAATTAGTAAACGCGCTGGTCAAAGGAAGTTTCATGAGTAATCCTGGGCAAATCGAGTGCAGCAACAATATGAGATTCTTCAATACTCGAACTGAGCAAAATGCCAGAAGAACGCCTCGGTTAGATTGCCTGAATTTCTGCAACTCACTTTGTCATAGGATGCCACCCGATACGTTATGGTTAATTTCCAGACATTCTTTGCGGTTTGTTTCATACTTTATTCAAATTCTGCTTTATTGAAAACCCACTCTTTTAATTCAAAAGGTACGAATGAAGCTTCATCCTGGCTTAAAGAATAAATCATCATAATATTTTATTGCGCAAGGATGAAAAAGTTTTTCTTTCAGATTTATTTAATCTTGTTCTTGTCTAAAAGTGTGTTGTTATTGCAATTGGTTACGCTGGTGAGGTACAAAAGACAACATGATATCTCGCTTTTTATGCTTATATGCATTCGCACGTTTATGCATTTCTGGGGTTTTTATTCAGGCGTCAACCACAAACAATATTGAATTGTAAACATGCGTTATACTTGCTGTACGGTAGATAACATAATAGCGCAATTGTAATGCGCGCCGAGATATCAATTGGGATTCCCACACATGTCTGTCCTAGATTTCACCAAGCCTTCACAATATCCGCGATCGGCTAGAGGCCAAGAGGCCAGGCGTACGAAAAGCCAGATGAGAGCTGAATTGCGCTTATAAATGCCCTTAAGAAGCATTGCAGGAATGCTACTCAAAATATAGAGTTCACGCGATAGTTACTTAGGAGCAAAATCCTCCCAATTAAAAAAAATGCTGAAATACACACACAAAAAAAAGGAATCACTGAGAGGAAAACATCAATAGGGCGCATTTTTTCAGCAAACGATAGGTTTGGCAAAATCGCAAGAGAACGACCTCCATTAAGCCCGCCAAATCGAGCAGCGCTTGCATGCGAAGGGGCAACTCAAACCTTTTCCGTCAACAGGAAAATATGGGAAAAATCCGACATTATAAACCAAAGCGGCTTCTGAATATTAGATATCTAACGGCTAAATTTCCATCGTCGGCCTAAAGCAGGCGGCTTTCACGCGTACAATTTGGCATTTGCCAGTAGAAGTTTTGCAATCATTTCTGCCTGTACTTCCCTTCTCTTTTCGCGTTCGGCTGAATATCGTTTTTTCTTTTGTATATTATAAAGGCACAGCCTAAAGTACTCCCTGGAGAAGAATAATAAAGTTTCCACTGTAAGCTCACATTCTGGCAAGGGCAAGAACTCTGCGGGAAAGTTTATAAACGCGCCGTCAGCGTTTCATGCTTTCTTTGTGTTCTTGCCATTCGCCTGGTGTATTCCTTGTCAACCCCGTATTTTATTTTGTTGTTTGTTTCCCGCTTTTTTCTTCCTTATTACTGTAATGCAGGACGCGCCAGCGCCCCCGTTTTCCTCGCTTTTGCACCCCACGGGTTTTCGACTCGCATTTGCGAAATTGAACGCTTACATATGCGCCAGCCTTTCATTTTTTTTGTTTTTGTGCCCCGTACTTTGTTCCTTTGCCGCAAACAAGCGACGCCCGGAGAAACATTCTTTGGCTGCACCTCACTCAATAAGGTACAAACAATGGCAGTGTGAAGGGGTTGGCTAAAATGGGAAATAAATCTACCCAGCCAGAAAACATCAAGAGAATGTGTTTTATCAAGCCAAAGAGAAAAGAAATAATAAATGCAAGTTTTCACACGGGAAAAAGACAAATTAAGGCAGGGCGGGAGTAAACTAGGTTGTGCGCTGCGTGGACTAGGAAATGAAAAGGATGTGGACGGGCTAAGGGGCGGCCGGAAATTCAAATGAGCCGGAATGTTTGGAATTTCATCACGGAATGCCCCCTAGAAGTTGTAAATCGTGGGTTGCTATTTTACGCTCGGTAAAAGCGCGGTGACAAGCAAGTTATCCTCATAAATAACACCGAATTGTTTCCTTTGAAAAGGAAATATGCGGCTGCCATAATTTGAGAAACAAATTTTAAGTATGCCATTGTGTTCCGGCTACAGTTGATTATAACAAAAGAATCGGCTCTAATCGGCGAAACGTACTGTAAAAATGAATGCGGGTCTAAGAACAAACGGAACAGGCAAACAAAAGTTGAAACAGTACGTGTGGTAGATTGCCTCTTGCATCCCCGATATGAGAATAAATTTGTAGTCAGCGTAATAATCGCCACACTGTGTGCCACCCGAAGTGGCGAACAGGACCTAATTACAGGGCTTAATTTGCGGCGCTTTCTAGTTGTGAAGAGATGCGTTCATTTGTGAGCAGTTTTGTATCTCCTTAGGCGACTGTCTTCAGGGCGATGCACTTGAAACCGGCGAACGTATCTGTGACGGTTTCAACGTCGCATGTACGGCAGAAACTGCGCAGCATTGCTGCATGGAAGTGATTTGGCATGTTCGAAATGTCTTAGTATTGTATCTAATATGTATCTATTTCATCTGCTCACCCTTCTAAAGCAACCTAAATGCCACGTCTGTGTCAAACTTAAGTGGCAAAGAGGTTGTGCATAATAATGCACAACGTATTTGCCACTTAATTTTTTTAGTTACTTTTTTAAGGCAACTGAGAGTATTATCTTTTCGAATGATCTACAAACGGTAATCCTCCTGTAAACCTCAAATTACATGCAGTCCTTCTGCTTTAGAAGACAGAGGAGAATTTGCGGTAGTATCAGCTTCAGTGATTCAGTGCTGCTGGCAATTGTCATAACACTACCAGCCTAAGCGCTTCCTTACTGGAAATAATATTTCGCAAAATAGTTGTACCGCCAGTGCTTGAATTATTATTAGCATCGTATTTCCTCAGCATGTTTTGTACTGAAAACAGCGTTGGCAGAACCGGCATATACTCACTCATAATGTGGACGGCAAGTTGACCCCTGGCCACGTTGCCCTGCGGGTCCCGAGCGACGCACGCGTACCATCCGCTGTCTGCGCTGCGCTGCACCTCTGCGACCACAAGTGAGCCGTTGGGGAAGCTGCGCTGGCGATGATTTTGAGGCAACGACCGGCCGTCTGCGTGCGCAAAGAAAAGATGAAGAGGAAAAGGTCGGTTGAAAAATATACTTGTTATGGACAAGGGCGCTCGAGGCATTGTTTTAAGAACACATCGGTTCTGTGACTTTTCCTGGGAATGTTCACTTTATTCACCAGCAAAAGACGCGTTGATTTGTCATAAAGCGCATACCATAAATTGTGTTTTTTTTTTTAGCACGACACAAACTTCGGACACCCAAGACCGGAAAGGTACTTTCAAACATAATTCAGAAGTAAATGATGTCTCATTCAAGCCGGTGGAAAGAATACTAAAAAAGTTAGAATTATGAACTACCTAAAAGCCACCTGCAGCGAAATTGGCAATGAGGGTACCGGTCAAACGGAATGCAAAACGAGAAAGGTAAACAAGAATGCGCTTCGTTGGTCCTGCTAGAGAGTTGCGGCTTGTTTGATGAGAGTTTGATCAGTTCGCCCTGAATATAACAGGTGATCGGCCATCTTTCTTCGGTAGCGCGGTTGCTAGAGCGATTCTCCCGCGGAGGCGGTAGGCCTGATTTCTTAGCGAGCAGCAAGACGAATGTTTCTTCATCTAAAACGTTCATGTGGCAGCCGTACAGTTTTGCTTTTTAGATGCATCGCAGGGCTTGGGTGAGTGCGATGAGTCCTTTAAACGAAATAATGCGCCGTACAGAGGGTCCTCTGTAATAAGTTTATGGCAGGTAACGAATGTGAGTGATTTCTAGGCTTCGCAGCCTGTATATTGAAAATGTGTGTTCTTTTCGGTACAACGCACACTACAAGAAGGAGGTGGAAGTAATTATTCACACCTTTATAAGGCTGCGATATATTAGATTATTAACAGGGGTTCCTTCCGGCTTATCAGAGCCGACTACCAGATGATGCTACTTTCAGTAGCAGGAATTGTGGGCGTGGGCAGCCACGGAACATGTATTAAAATAATATTATGGAAGTCTTTACATGCAATTTTTCGCATAGGGGTTCACAAATACTTTGAAACACCTGTGCATAGGCTATATCCACAAAAGTAAGAGCTTAAAATCTTTATCATTTTTTTGGCAGTATGGGCATGAAAGGCACATGATCCAAAAGTATCAATGATCCTGCATTAAAAATGAGCATCTAGTTATCCCTACGCATCTCAGACCCTTCAATCATGGTACTGAAATTTTCGCTTGGTTAGGCATGAGTTACAACTGTTGTCATTGTGCTTGGCACTTTCCTGTGTGCGGGACTGGGTACTACATCAATTCTGAAGTGGTGTTTTTGCCTTTGTAAGGAAGGCAGCTGGGTGGGCTCTTCCGTCTTCGAAAATCTGGCAGGAGCTCCAGACAACAACAAAAAAATAATGTTTATGCTGTTACGTTAGAAAAAAGGGAGATGTCGGATGATCGCTCAAGAGCCGCGCTCGGCAAGGCAGAAAAACAGCTGGTGATTTCGATCGCAACATGCAAATATGATTTCTTTCGACCAGAATATTCGACTGCATGTAATAAGTTCGAGCAGAGGTTAGAGCAGCGGAAGAGGATGGATGATCTTCCATCACAGGGCTGCTGCCCTTTTTGCCTTTTACCATGTGGCATGACTACTTTTCCTTTTTTGATGACTTGCTAAATCAGATGGATTCTAACAACTAGGGCTGCATAACTCTTTTCTACAAAACATTTTTAAATCCAAAATTTCAGGTTATGTAAAATCGCAAAATGCCAGCTTTATACCAAGGCTTTCATCTCAATAAAGAAGTTTAAAATGGAGGTTGTAATTAAGGAGCGCAGTTCCAGAACACAAAAATTATTATTGGGGACACCTATCACACGTTAAGAAAGAAAAATAAGAAAAAAATATACGTTTGCGACAGAAATAACAGACCTGTAAGGTAGAAGTATGTCATGAAGTATTTTTAAAGCATTTCCACTGTTTACAGCCTTTCCCGGAAGTTTCAGAAGAAGCATGATCATCTACTGCAACCGGATACCGGCGATGATGCGAGGCTGCAAGCTGCCTAAATGAAGCATCCCTGCAAGTGAAATTCTTGCAAATGCGGCAGCAACCGGTGCGCCGGGAATCTCGTAAAGTAAAAGTGTTCAATAAATTAAGGCATAAAGTGAGTCTTGGGTGGCCTCCTGTTTCTCATTTCTTTTTAGCTAATACGAGGCTGCTAAAACATAATTTCGGCTTGTCATTAGAGACTTTTTGTCTTTGAAATAAAAACAATATACATAAAAATCTGAGTTCTGCTTTATGTTATATACTAGCCCTGCCTCGGCGTCTAGATATGATAATTTCGAGTTTTCTCAAAGTCACGTTACACGCGAATAAATTACACTTGAAAGTAGAGAGTTTGGGTGCCGGCGCCAATGTTACGTCGTTAAAGCACTGTCGTGGGTTCGAATTCCAGTAGCAGCATATTGATGGTCTTTATTTTCCCCTTACGTTGAAATTCTGTTATTTGTATTTCTACATTTTTGATTTGCTTCTTTTTTTTTTAATTTAGTCCTTCTCCTTTATTAGACCACGAAATAGGCAGAACGTATTATCGAAATAAATAACATATTAAAGGTATATTACTATCTTGCTTGTGTTAGAGATTAGAGTGGCCAAAAATTTCAAAACGAAACTGAAAAAAGAATACTTGATACGGTTATTTTTTGCTTTCTTCTATATACGAATATGAGAAAATGTTAAACGCCTCCCTACACCAGCTAACAACACCAGAAATGTCACGCAGAAACGTTTTAGCAACTGTTGACAGTGCTGTTTCAAAAGGTCTTTCGGTCCTGACGGAATCGATCGGAATAGAACAGAGGGTTTTACCGGCTTTGTTACGCGGACTATGCAGTCAAAACCGAGAATAACCTCGCACCACCCTAGGACAGTTAGCATATCACTCCCTTTCGTTTCCTCTCCCAATCTCTGACTGCTGCCCTCGGGCTGATGAAAAAAAAAACAAACAAACGCGAACGAACAATATAGCGCGCAGAAAAGTATTTTAGAAAAGCAGCGAATTTCACAACAGCCAATGTGAAGGCGTGAGCGCGCGAGTGGGTCATCATTGGGCACAAGCCAACTTTGTGGTGTTTTTTTCTGCATTTTTTTAAAGGTCACCTGTGGTGCATTATTCTTCGCCTGAGGTGCTTTGCATTTTTACACGTATTTAGCGTATTTACCAATTTCCTTGCTACTGTTGACGCAAAGGTGCTGGCAATCAGCGTCAGCTGGCATATAACCGGTTTCTTTGTCGACCAGATTGAGTGGTAAACTGTAGCATCGTTCAATGTAGATCTTGCTAGGAGGATTGCGCTAGGGTGTTATGTTCGAATATGGTTGTACAGGAAATAGACGCGCCAATTTGACAGCATTATTCAACAGCATACTAAGTGACGGTATCGACTGTCTTATCCCTTGACACATTCCTTTATACGATTTTTTTAGTTGTGTATATTAGCGTGACGCATCAGAGCACGTTTGTCAGCTTTTAGAGCAACTATTCTCAACAACCTCAATTCTAAAGCTTTTTGACACTTTGGTGTTCAGCATGGTTTGCTATGGAGAATATTAATGTGTCCACATTACACCCAATACATATATTGTACTTCAATCTAAGTGCTATAGCTTTCATTTTTTTTAAACATATATTTGCTTACATAGTACAAGCAATGGTCACAACACTTTGGTACTTCTTTTTAAACCACATTCCGCACTAAAGTTCATTGTCTTGTACCCCGCCCCCTTCCCCTCTGCTTTAGTGGAAGAGTGAAGTGGCGGTTAAGCCCCTCTGAAGGCTTAGACTGCGGTTCCCTTAACTGGCATAGTTCAGTCACTCCTCGTGCACCACAGTCTCGCAGATAAAATGTTCTCGCCAGATAAGCTGCGGCGGCAATATCTAGGCATAAATGCTGGATAAAGGGATGAAGGTTTCCTATATAGTTCATATGCGTTCGACGTCTCTCTAATCGTTTCAGACATGGCAAGCAATGCTGCAAACAATGTAAGGCAGCAAAAAAAAAAAAAAAAAATGTTCGCAATGTTATTGTGATCCATTGATTGGTCCATGCATTCTAATTATCATGGGAAAAGTGGCTGTATTACTGCACTTAGCTGTTTAGAACAACGTATAATTCGGCCGCCCTCATTGAAGGCTATATTCATGGACAAATTTTGACGAACTTCTTGGTGGCCTCCGAAGGAGCTAAGACATCAACAATCACTCGAAAGCCACATTTGGAGCACTTCGATGTCAACTGTACGGCCTTTGTACGTAAATGCCTAACAATATTAAGAATCTTCGAAGTATACCGGCTTTAGTATTTTCACTTTCGTGATCTCACATGGCCCTCATCGAAAAACGCCATCGTTTAGGCTATGGTAGCACGACGGTTTCTATATTGTGCCTCTTTCCTACAGGAAAGCTTTGGGTCACTTTCAAAAAGTTCTGCACACGCACCCGGCTTCCATCACTCAGTGTCACCTGATTAGATTTACTGACTCTCAACGCAGAATACACTAGCCTGCGTATTCTGGAACCTGCTTACATCAATAAGGTAGCCTTCGGGGGTCGCGTTGACAAAGATTGCTTAATGTTTAAAATAATAGTAAGGGAAAAAGCTGGACCACATGTCTGATACGCATTAAGGAAGAAGCGATTTAGAAAATTTTGAATACATCTAGTGAAGCTTAAGCGAAAATTATTTTGGTTTAACCGGTAGAGGATGAAGTTTGCTATTTAACGTTTTGAGTGTATTCAGATAAATAACCGAAATAGTAAAATATGTAAATTTGATATCCAAGCGAAACCACGGATAAAAAGCCCAAAAACCACTCTCGCTCACCATTAAACCAACTTGCTTAATAATCAATACGCTTTCTAAATATTTGAACACGCATAAGGTATAGCGGTTGCCCTGTAAGTATTTCCCTATTAACATTTTTCTTCGCGACCACAAAGGGGGCCGTTGACGCCAAAACTAGGACGTCAGGAAACAATTACGTCAAATATGACGCGGAAATCGCCGTGGGACAAAACGGAAGGATGTTTGGGAGCTAAAAACGTATGAAATGTCTGGCTGGCAGCTAATCATAAAAGAATAAATTATACTGACACGTTTCCCAGTTGTGTTAAGAGGACTTTTATATTACAGTCCATCACGTTCTTATTCACATTAACAACCGGGTCAGGCTTGGGAAGAGCTAACAGCTTAAGTTAACCTTGCGAGCCGTAGACCTACTTTCGTGTTTACCGCGAAAATGTTTGCACTTTCATTTTGGGAGATTAGAGAAGTCTATGGTCACGCAATTAGCACAGCCGACAGTTGTAGATTGCCGTTTAGTCACATACGTATAGGAAACGAAATTACGTTTGAGCGACGTTTCACTCCCGGCCTGCCATTTGGCTATGCGGTGGAGAAGAAAGTTGATTAAGCGTCTTATATTTCTCTCTCTCTCTCTCTCTGGCGGCGCGAGGAATAATGGCACTAATTGCACCGAGCACTGCAGTCCGTATGCACACACATGAAAGCGGTTCTTCAGCGCAAGCGCGAAATCCGGCAAGTGCGAACCGTGACGACTCACTTCCCGGTAGTTTCGCATGGCTGTATTCTTGGCTTGAATGGCTTTTTGCCGCTATTTTAATTTGTTGGCTACCTTCTTTCAGTTGGAGCTCTCATTTTCAAGTGCAGGAAAATCAGTTTAAATACCTATATAATATGAGACGGGGCGTTCAAAGCTCATTGAGCATTTCTTTTCTTTTTTTGCTTTTATATGCGCCAGATGAAATGCGCGTATGCATCGCCCATATTGCCACGCTATGCTGTCACCATGATGCTATGATAATTTCAGAGGCTTATGTGATTCGATATTCACAATAATCGCCAAACATTTTCAGTGCGCCTCGCTTCTGTTATAATACATGAGGCTGTCAGCAGTCCTGGACTCCATTGCTGTTGCAGTGCACGTCATGTCACACCTACACGCATACGGGCTTCGCCACATGCTATCTTTTAATAGACCTCCAAGTGCACACCAATTTGGACGACATGGCGACGCCACCAGCCTCGAAGGAATATGGCCAGCCGCCTTTTGGTGGCCAAGGAAGGAGGGATACAGGCATATTTTGCTGAAAGCTGGGATGATTTAACAGGTAGAAAGACTGAAGGACGAGAAAATTTCGCCCTTTGAGTTGCCCTAGGTACTACACCCTTTGGTGGATCGCCCTCCTTTCTGCTATGTGTGTGAGGGGAGGCGGGGACGCGTCGTGGCTGGCGGAAAGCAGGCAAAAGACGATGCTACGGCTCCGGTTGGCCGGCAACTCGAAGTTGCAGGGAGTCCCTCTGCTCCGCGCCGCTTTCGATAGTCGGACAATCGAGACATACCACCGGCTGCCTGGAGTGCGGGTTTCCCGCACTCCAGGCATCCGAAGACACACGAGACACACTAGACAGATCCCGAAGACACACTAGACACACTCTCTCTCCGGTTCCCCGCTTCCGCGTTCTCCTTCGCGTTCCTTTCGCTAGGGAAATAAAACAGTCATCTTTGAACGTCCATTCTGGGTGGACGTGATGTTTTCTGGCTCGCACCAGCACCATGCTCGCTGCACGTCTCTGTTAGTAAACAAAGATAATTTATTTTGCTTCTGCAATATGCGAAGTCCGATGCTTTCAGTCAATTTTGCGATTTATATGTATGACCTCTTAACGAAATATGGTAAGGTAAAGAGAGCTAGATACCGTTTTTTTTTTTTTTTTTTTTTCAAAATATATTACACCATGTGAGGAGTAGCCAAGTGCAGCGGTGAGTGCGAAAGAGCGCTTCAGACGACGTAAACGGGCCATCAACTGTCATAAATTTTAGAACGTTTGTTTGGATGCTGCTTTCGTTCGTTTCCCTTTTTTTCGCATATGTCACATGTAATTTTTACGTATTTGTTTCTCACTTTGCAGAGACTTGGCTGTCAAGGTTTGCGCTTTCAAGGGTTAATGTGCGGCTAATCAAGAATTGAGCCGCTGTCAATTCGAAGATGAAGATTACGATTAAACGAGGTTAATAAGATGGCTACACAACATAAAAGAAAACTGAGCAAGAGTTCAGGGGGATCCCCGGTCCGCAAGCCAACTCTTCGATAAAAGGATATGTCTTCGCCTGGGCAGCCAGAAGAAGACATGTTCCCTTGACGAAAGGCTGGCTTGTGGAGTGAGGGTCCCCACATTGTATTGTTCGTATCTTTAATATTTACATGCTGCGGATAGCAACACAGCATGCAGTTTTTCGTTTGCAGCTGCTGTCGCGACAAAACATCAGTGGCGGAAGAATTTTCTTAAGGGCTGCTGCACAGAAATCAATAATTTTCGGTGCTTGGAATTTCTTGGAAATGACACATACGTCGCTTCCCCCTACTGAAATATTGTTAGAACCTTAAAAGGAACAATACCTTCGAACCCCTTTCCATTCGCTGGCCCAGCAGATATATGGTTAGTATAAAAGTTGAAAAGGGTCCGAGAACTTGCGACAACAACAAAGCGACAACACGTCCACGCGTCCCCTAAGCAACGTTCACCGAGCAACGCAGCTTCAGCAGGCGCCCACAGTAGCCGGGAGGCTGGCCAGCCTGCATGCTGGTCATTGAGGCAGGAAAAAATGTGACGTCACACCTTCCGGTGCGAACTGTAGTTTCAGGCGGTGCCGCCAGTCTAGCTCGAGGAAAAAAAATGGGTTTAGCTCCGGTTAAACCTAGTGTGTTGCGAAAGCTTGTACGCACGGTTACACGTAGTAATGCTTCTCTTTCGGGCCGCTCACCGTTCATCTTATAAGTGCCCGAGTAATGATGTCATCTGTAGCTACTGTTATGCGCGAAGAGAACAACGAGCCCATGGACTCGGCGGCGGTGCAAATCTGAAGTCACGCACGCCGCATCTCTAGCTACTGTGCATGAGCAACGCATGCAGCGAGGCTTTGGAGTCGGCAGCGACCGAGCGGCGCACGTTTGTTCGGCGCAGCGAGGCTGCGAAGTCGGCAGCAGCAGCAGCAGCGCCGGGGGTGTAACTATGACGTTACACGCGGCGAACCGGTTGCTCTTCGCAGCAAGGCTGTGGAGTCGGCAGCAGAGCAACTACGACGAATCGAGCGGCGCACCTGTTGTTCGGTTCATGCGTATAGTAGCGGCTCCGGCTTCACACGACGAACGTGGGTTTACATTGCGTAATGAAGCTTTCGCTTCAAAAAACTCTTTCACTGGTTTTGCGATGCGATTTCAGTCATCTTGAGTGTGCCACCTGTCAATGCAGCACAAAGTATGTCACCAAAAAATTGATGCAGTATCCCTTTAAAGGCAGAGCTTAAGTGTTTCCCCATGACTTTTTTTTAATTCACTCAGTCGCCCTAATATGGCGCATGTTAAGAAAGCAGACCTCCAAAGTTCCTTTCAAAGTCAGGGGTTATGGAGATATTTACTTGTGTCAAAACTCGGAGCAGCCGCAGACACCTTGTCGTATCTATCAAAAAGCTGAAAGCAGCGCTGCAGGCTCACTTCATCACACAGATACAACATAATGTTATCCGCGTAAGTGGTTACTCGCAGCGTCTGAAACCCTAGAAGAGTGAAGCCACGGATACTCTGGTCTGTAATAATGGCCCTCAAATAAGGCTCTAAGCTGAGTAAACAAAAGAGGCGAGAGGAGACAACCTTTTCGAACACCGCGGGTCCCAGGGATAGGGGCACTTTTCCACCATCCATCACCAGCGTACTTTGAATGCCATCCTAGATGCTTTTAATTAAACATATGGAATTTTGCGGACACTGAAAAGCATCCACAACGCCGAATATGCAGCCATGTGCTAGTCGATCAAAAGCTTTTTCTTGATCTAAACAAATAAGGATGCACTAGCTAAGCGTCTCTGTGTGTAGTCAATGATATCACGAGTTGTATACGACAACCTATGCATTTCCCTGCCAGCAACAGAGCACACCTGATGGCAACCAAAGAGGGAGGCCATCACGCCCCTCAAGCATCGAACTACGATGGCTGCGAGAGCTTTGTAGTCTACGTTTAGAAGCGTGATCGGCCCCCACTCATCTGGACGAGATGACCCAGGATCACATTTTGGGATCACAAGTATTCTCCCTCTCGGAAAGCTGGCCGGAAAATCCAAATGTTCAAAACACTAGCGAAGAACATTGGTCAGTACTGAGCCAACAACGTCCCAGAAACAAAAAAAAAAATAAAAAAAAAATTACAGGGAGCCTATAGGCCCCAAGGCGAAAACAACGTATGAACTTAGGCCATTACTTTTCATATGGCAATAAAGACGCCATTACTACTTACGCTATAAATCAGGCTTAGTACTGACACATTAATCCCACGAGTCTTTTGGCCATGAATCTGACATATGCAGGGCCTCTTCTCGTATCTGTTTCCTCTATAACCATCGGTTATTATCTTATCAAGTTACCTTTTGATGTAAATATGATGACAATCCCCACACCCTAAAAAATTGGGGAACACTCGCCTTTCTGCCAGACAATGCTCTGTATGGGGTGTCCGGCGACGGCGCAATGCAGCCTCATGGTTCTTCCCGCGAGCGCCGTCACGTTTGCCATGGGCCGCACCAGGGGCCGGCCCAGCACGTTGAGCCGAGCAGAGTGCGAGGCCCGGCCGACGCCGTTGCGCGCCACGCATGAGTAGAGGCCGCCGTCCTCCACCCTCACACCGGTCAGGTTCACGTAGCTGTGCACCAGCCTGTTATTGTCACAGGGCGGGTAAATAAAATGACGACGATTTGAATAACTGATCTCGTCTACTGTGAGTATAATCTGCAATTTAAATATTTTCCAATGCTCTAGATCAGGATTCATAATTTTTGTACAATAGGTAACGTTTCTTTTTTCAGTTTATTGATTATTATCATTTTTCAGTACCATGCAAAAACCTTTTTTCCCGACTCTTATTCACCGTAATGTGATGCGTGTTCCACTTGATTTATAGATATCCCTTTTTCTCCTCTGGATTCAAACAAGAGCTTGAGCAGGGAGCTTTGCTAGTCATTTTTTGTTTCTGTCAGTTATTACTGAACTCCAGCGCTTGCAAATGAAGGCACAAAATAAGAACACACACTGTATCCCAGTTGTTTGTGTACCGTTCACCAGTAGCTTTGTCTAAACGTGCTGTGGTGCAAAAATGACCCAGCAAGAGACCAGCAGAAACCTAATAGTTGCAACAGAGTTGAAACGTGGATGAGTTGGTACATGTTCTTGAAAGAAAGCAGTCAAAAGACGAAGGACAAAAAGGAAGACAACGCACACAACGACTGAACTAACACATGCGGTTTATTTAAAACAGATCAATTTCTCAGGAAAGGTAACAGGGCATGCGCCGCTCATCTTCCGAAGCAAACACACCAAATTTCTGGAGATAAGCCAGTAATCTACTGCCGCTGCAAAAGGAAGCAAAGTTCCTTCTGCAACGAGGAGATGGAAGCTGTGCTGATTATAGCTAACATTGACTTGCGTAAAACAACCACTCTACAAAGTGCTCAGCAGATTCCTGAGCCAGACTCCTAGGTCAACTAATTTAGATGCATTCAATCAGCGTTTTTTACCAGTTTATTGCGCACAAAAAAAGTTTCTTAATCAGGCGCATTGAATGCTGAGTTCCTGAACGTACCGTTCCCCGCTGACGTAGTCCCCGACCCGGACGTGGTAGTGTTCGGGCACGGGTGCTCCATCCAGGGACCACGTGACCTGAGGCAGGGGATTCCCCGAAGCCGAGCAACGGAGGGAGGTGCTGCTCCCAGGCCGCACTTGACGCTCAGCGAAGACATGCTCCAGCACGGGGGCGTCCTCTGCACGTCGGGAAGGGGTCATAAAAAGGAAAATAAACTTTTTAAAACCGCCTATTATTTGACAGTATTGAACCTTTACCCATATTTGCAGCCTTTATAAAGCGGATATTGTTTTTGATCAGTAAAATTCTGAGGTAATGAAATGTTTATTCGATGGTTTTAGTATGACTGCCGATCCATTTTATTTGCAGCTGCGGAGAACCAAGTCTAACATTTTAAGTATAAGAAATAAACGACAACTTTCCATTTCCTTTTTGCACAAACTCTGCAACTTATGTTCAGTGACGCCTGAGGGCAGTGCCTAATTTCGCAAGAATTTGGGCCAACGTAGCGCGATTATTTGTTGGGCGCTGTTTTTTAAAACAAGAACTTGATGGCAGATTGTTTTCATTGGCGTTATATATGTCTTAACCAAAACAATTCAGCTTGCCTTTTTGCTGCCGTGAATGTTGTCTGAATAGCCGTCGCCGTGAACTACTTTGAGCGTTAAGGGACAGAAAGGCCAGATTTTGTTACTCATAATGCGAAGAAGCGATCGTATCTGCCTCATATCACCCGCAGACGCATCCGCTCTGAAGAAAATTTCGATCAAATAGCCAATGAAGCAATATTCTTTTTGAGTGCCCTTTATGCATCGCGCATGCTCCGTTGAGAACAGTAGGACATCAGCAACAATCATTCGGTAGCATTTGTGCGCTAATATTAGGTGAACACTAAGTACGCGAGTACCGATGAACTTTATTTACCTCTTACCTCCTCTGTTTACAGCTATGCAGCATGTAAGAGAGCATATATATATATAGGTAACTTTTTTGTGTACGGTAAACCACATAGCCTTCTATTTGGCAAATTTCTTGTGCTTTTGTGAACGCGAACAGCTCTATCACCACAGATTGACACAGTGAACAATGATTGCGTACCTCCTATAACCAACTGCGCCGACCCCTGCGCAGAGTCTCTGTCATTGTAGACAAGACATTGGTACATGCCCCGGTCCTGTCGCTCTACGCCCGTGATGTGGAGCAAGTCCCGGGTGAGCAGAGTCACTCTCGACATTGGAGGGCCGAGGTCCAGCAAAGGGGGCTTGCTGCTGCCGCGCGCACCGGAATAAGACGACTTCGACGGTACAGAATACGAGGAAGATGACACTGGGCGGCCATTATGGGTCCACAGCACGGCTTGCACAGGGTGTCCAGTCACTCGGCAGCTCAGGTTGGCTCCCCTGCCAACGTCCACCACTTGCACTGGCGGCTCGATGCGCGCTGACAGCGGTACTGCACGTAAACGCGAGAAGCAAATTAGGTCGGAAAATAGCGTCAGAACAAATTGTAACTCTTTAATACCATTGAGCAAAACATTGAGCCTGTGTCGGCCCATTACAGTTATTAACTACCCATAATGCCCACGAGAAATAAAGAGCAGAAATCAACAATGATGGATCGCAATCTTTGCAGTACTGCGTGGGAATTGATGAAGCGCCCGGATGGGTCTCTAGGATGCACTAGTTGTGCAAGGCGTAGTTTTAGGATCTCTTTCTGGGTCCCTCAACGGCTTCATTACATTCTTCAAATAATTCCCTCGACCACAGGTCAAAAGTATTATAATTGTTCCTTGTTTCCTATGGTAGCGAGCGTTTTGAGGTAAATACTCTTTTTATATCCTTTGCTTCACATAGGTAGAGCTAATCATATTAAAACAAGGCAGATGCTTGTCCTATTAATTTCTGAAAATCGCAGTCCCGTGCCAGCGGCGGCCACCGCATCCTTAACGAATATAGGCATTGCGTCTGTCTGACCCTCGGTCGCACTAGGCTATGTTTCCTTTTGCGTCGCTACGCAATATTTTGCACAAAGAGGCGAACGTTTATCTGTTTTGCGGAGTGCAACTCATTTTTACTTTGCTTTCCGGGCCGCACCAGTCCGCAAGCAAGAAAGGCGGTGATAAATGCAAGCCTTTTGTAGAAACGCACCTGTGACAAGTAGATCTGTGTGCGCCCTTTCTTCTCCGGCTGAGTTGTTGGCCACGCACAGGTATCTGCCACTGTCCTGTAGACGGGCAGGGCGGAGAAGCAGCGCTCCTGGTGGCAGCAGAGACGCTCGCTCAGAGAGCTTCACAGGCACCAGGTCTTCGCCCACGCTTTGTGATCCGCGGCTGAGTGAGCTGTCCAGTGCGCTGTCACGGTCGACGCGGAACCAGTAGTGGTTCGGCGGAGGGTGCCCCTGCGCCTGGCAGGGAATGATGGCACGCTCACCCTCCTCAACACGGACTAAGCTCCTGTACTCGGCCATCCGGGGAGGGAGCTGGCTGTGAGGCTCTGCGTCAAAAAAAAAAAAAAAAAAAAGCGTGGACGTCATGAACAGTGCCGTATTAAGTTCGCAAATGCGCCGAAAATATGAATAAATTAGCTACGTATATAGTAAACAGTTATTAAAAATCTGAAAGATAAAATTAATCGCTTTGGATATATTCTACTCTTTAAAATTCACAAACATATTTTCAAAAGATAGCTGTTCTCTTTGAGGGCCCTCAAGCGGATAAAGGAAGCTTTCACCCAACATTCACTCTTCAAAAGAGAGAAAATAAATAAACAAAAATGAACAAATGAATAAAACGGAGTGTAATGCAAGCATTTATGTTCGGCCACGCCATAGTTTTGTGACCAAAGAGATTGTTAAGGCCATCTGTCGAAGAGATAAATGAAATTGTTTGCTCCTAAAAGCAGCTTCTGAGAAAGTGAAATCAAAAAGTAGATGTTGATATTCCGAAATTAGTGATATTAAAAAAAAATGTCTTCAGCATTGTACACGAAACACTTATTTACTTTGATGTTCTTAGCGCTTCCGATCATGCATGTTAGCTCGTTTCTTGGTATCCTACTAGATTTCCTTTGTACATTTGGTATTAAATATACTCGTTCCAATACCATCGAATAATTTCGAAGCAAGCCAGAAAATAGCTATACATCAACGAACACTTACTTCTCAGCTCACTGTATAGATTGCATGCATTAATATACAAAAGATGCACAGAGGACGAAAGTCATATATTTCCGCACACGTTTGTAGAAAATTATTTTCTGGTGCCCTTAATATGCTTCTTCAACTATTACTCGTTATCCGATAATGCGGCTTGCATGCTACTCAATTTTACTCAAGAGATGGTGTTGGGAGTCATGGAATTGCATTATTCGCGACCTTGACGCAGGTACGGAGATATCACCCAAGCTGGGCCGAATGATCTTCCTTTATGACAACCCAGAAATATGAAACCTCAGAATTCAAATATTCTCCGGGCCAATGTTGACAGCTTTCCAACATGATCTCGGAACGCGTGTTGTCGCCGAACACCGCAAAGCGTGAAATGAGAATGTGGGATTTTTTTACGTCTCTGCTCTGATAGCATCGGAGGAGGTGAAGACGGCAGACAAAAATATGGCGTGAAACCCATTGAGGAAGCCTGCTACCGTTAATGGGCTAACTCAGGAACGGCGGTAGATGAGCAAGTGCTTGAAGGTCAACAAAGTGTGAAATTACCGCCATTTTATAGTGGCGCTCTATAACAATAAAGAATCAAACATTCTAGATATGGGGCACAGAACGTTCTGGATAAATGGTGGAATTCTATAGCTGGGATGTAATATGACGCGTGGTGACATATGGTTCCTTTTCCTCTGCTTTCCAATCAAATGCCTATATGACTACGTTATTAAAAAAAAAAAAAAAAAACTCCCCATATGTTTTTCTTGGTGTCAGTGGCTGTTCGGTTCCATCGTATGACAGAAAAAAAGCAGTCAATAGAAGAACCTCAGAAAAGCCAATTATGGTTTCAACTTTCTGAGAGCTATCTGAAGTTCAATCAATCAATCAATCTTTATTTAAGTTTGTACATACAAACTGGGGATGGTGAGAAAAAAGCAGTGAATTATGCACCGCTTGACGGGCCTCACCACCCCTACAAGTCAGCAGTAGGCACAAGGCAAGAACAACCACTGGTAAAAAAAAAAAATGAATACAAGTGCATCTACAGAACAAGGTTGACAGAACATATCTCATAACTGGCAGCAATAATAGACGCAGAAGACAGTAAGTTGTCTTCTACCTAAATGTAAGTTGTCTTGTATAGAAAAATACGGTACTAAGAACGTGAGCTGCCGGCTATAAAATGCGCACGAATAAAGGCTGGAGGAAAAGGCAAATACCTCAGGGCGGCGATATTGCCCCTCTCTCCACACACCCAACTGCGCTCAGAGATACTACGGGTGAAATAGAGAAATATACTACATTTATTTTCAGCCGAACGGTAGAAAAAAAAAGGGGGGGAGGGGGGGGGGGGGGCGGCTAGAGTTTAGTATAAGAATCAAACCTCGAAGAGGAGACAAGTGCTCGAGTACGGGGAAATCAGCGATTAAGAAACGGACAAGTATCTGAAAACTAGAAGTGGAGACAATGCGAACGAACTCGTCAATGCGTGCAGGATCTGTAAAAATAAAAACACACTCGTCTAACCTAGGAGCTTAGACAGACGAAGTTGTGCTACTTCTTTTTTCACCATTTGCTATATCGGTGCTCGGTACAGAATTGTCCGCTGAAATGTCTAAGCCACTGCAAGATACGCTTTGATGTTAAGCCTCCGTAGGAACCCCGACGGGTTGGTGCAGTGATTAGGGCGCTCGACTTCTGTGCCCAAGGATGCAGGATCGAATTCCGACCGCGGCGGCCGCTTTTCGGTGGAGACCAAAAGCAAGGCGCCTATTTGCTGTGCGATCTCAGTGTACGGTAAAGAACCCCGAGCGGTTGAAATTTCCAAACCCTCCACTACGGCGTCTCTCATAGAATGAGTCGCTTTGGGACGGTAAACCGCGTAAACCAAACTAAACCTTTCCTTAGTCTTCGAGTAGCTGGTGGAAGCCTTGTTTTCATTTCCCTAACCATCGATTGGCGAGGCGTGTTGTCTGTTTTCTTATTGGTTGCTATCCTCGCCAAGGGCGGAGATAAGAGGGCCTAAATGTAAGCGCTCTGGCTTAAAACAGGGCTGATTTCGTGTTATCAACGATTCAGTCATGTTCGAAATAGTTTTCTCCTTACTTGATTCTTCTTGTTTTATTAATGTTGTAAATAGATAGTTAACGTTCCTTTCCTGCTCTCGAGTAACGTGAATGTTTGCGAGTCCGAACCATCAATGCATCAAGAACCATTTCTTTATTATGAATAAGTGTTTCCTCCCATCGCCACCTGAAGGGGAAACTCAACTGAGTCTTAAGCGAAATTTGGTTGCGAGCAAGAAAGTGATTGTTATTTAACTATATCTCCAACGCAGCTATATGTCTTCTGAATGAAAGCTACACAACCTTCACGAACTGCTATTTCTGAAACACATTTTGTTTTTTCCATCGATAAATGCAAATGATAGCAGGACGCACAGCGATGAACAATCAGTGTGAAAATAGAGCTCTCGTATCAAGCTTATTTATGTTAACTCCTCAAGGTGAAAAATTTAATTTACGGCGATGCTAGGCTCGGTAACGAGCATCGACCAATATGCAGCCATGAGTACATTACTGCCTAGTAAACATACTTTTGTTCAGTGATAAATACGCCATTTTTAGCCTTGTGATAGGGAATCGGAGGCGCTTAGTATCTGCGCATATGATGACAACATATGGCCTTGCCAACATATACTACAAGCACTATAACCGACCAAGCTGATGTCTAATACACGAGGAATTACGACATCTACAATTCAGGAGGAAAAAGGTGCCAAATTGTTTTAAAGAAAGCCCGAGGATCCAAGCGGTACCCTAGGGTTAAACCACTGCCTCATAAATTAAATGCGCAAACAGTCGCAACTTTCGCCAAGCCCAGAGGTAGGGTTTAGTGGTTGCTGATATAATTAAAAATTGATATGATAATAGAATGTAATCTGACCTGCATCTGCGCTTGAACCCCCTATTTTCCGCTTGCGCTGTGCATATTCTACACATTTTAATTATAGAGCCGTACCATTGGATCACCGGACTACTTTCGCTTTGACTGTTCTGACTCAGTCCTTATGTCTTGCTCTCACCGCTGCCGCTGTCGCCTTAGCCGCCGATGCAATCACACGCGTCAAGCTTGGCGTACAGTCGCATCGCCTCCGCTGTGCGAGGGACCAGATTACCGAGTGAACTAGAATAGGCAGTGTAGAAGGGGGCCTCAGCGTGTTCCCAAAAACATCG
Organism: Amblyomma maculatum; assembly: GCF_055883805.1. Taxonomy (NCBI): domain Eukaryota; kingdom Metazoa; phylum Arthropoda; class Arachnida; order Ixodida; family Ixodidae; genus Amblyomma; species Amblyomma maculatum. The sequence goes on from NC_139347.1 coordinate 13,572,769, forward strand.
CCGATTTGGGCCCAACTACCGGAAAGTACGAACGCAGCGCCGACAGAAATCTGAATTCCGATGGCGTTTGAGCAGTCAGATTTTTCCCGACAATGCCATTGGAGTAGTGAATGCGTAACTAAACAAAAATATTACGTTATTTTAAGCCCGAGGCACACGGCGTCAAACAATTTTCGAATTCTATTTGCAGACAAACTCAGAAACTCCACAAACCGCTTTCAAGGTCAGAGTAGCGCCACCGCTTCGTTCGCTATTTCCCAGGACAACCGCCTGATGGAAAGTCACCACCGCCCATTGCACTTCACTTCACTTCACTTCACTTTAATACCTTAAAGACCCTCATTAGAGGGTATTACATAAGGGGTGGGGCGCACAGAAATGAAAAACAGAATAGGGAACATATATGTGCAAGTAAGTTATACAAATACAAGATTTTCACTGCGCAAGTACACGTGTGATTCGTTCAAGAAATAAAGATGGACATGTGATAGCAGCAAGTTCTCGGGGAATAAATAGCAGTGCACTATCTATTCTAGTGCACTGTACCAGGAGAAAACATCGCAAATGTCAATTCGAACGCGGATAAGCAAACAACGGAATACAAGGCAACAAGCTGACGTGTGACGTCGTTGCTAGGGTAACGCAACAAAGTACACTGCTGTTTAGCGTACCCGGCTCAATTTTGTGAAGCGCTGCGTTGGAGCCCCAGTGCGGTCAGATTTTATTAGTACAAGAATCCTGCTGTCCTGGTAGTCGGCTTTCCTGAGCTGCAAAGCTTGGGATACTTGAGTGGCCGAAATCGACTGCTTAAAGTTATGACTTTCGTAGGAGAGGATCGGAGACTTACTTTCAAGCACTTTGATACTTAAAAACTAAGAAGAAGGCTTTTGAAAGAACAGGAGGGAGTAGCACGAGGGAACCTCGAAACTGCCTATTGAGAAGCAGACACTGGAAGCTTTTAAGAAACCCAAAGTACGCTTCAAGTAGACATACAGCGTGAAAGCAATTCTTAGGTTTTCTTACATTTTGCCTCTTTGTTTTACTATTTGTTTTAGCCTAAAATTATAATCTTTATTGGCGGAATTTTACCATATCAAATATTGTCATTCTGTAACATTTCTTTAAGCCTAGTGGCGCAAGCGTCAGAAAACGTTCTCACGGGCCAGTCTGGTTTGAAATAGGTAGTGCACAGCCCGACTCCTAACAGCATCAAGCACCAAAATAAATGTGCTAACTTTACCCAATTCCCAGTTAAACGAAGCGCCAACGCCATTCCCCGTTCTTGTTGGAGTGGTGACCATAACGGGCATTGTGAACATTTGGCAGCTGCGTGTGTCCGATATATAAATGTGCAAAGGGAAACGAGTGCCATAAACTGGAGATTCTTGAAGAAAATTGGCCAGATACGGCTCCTCCGCTCGGGCCATGAGAACCAGCAGTACGGAACGGGGAAAGTCATCGACAGGCGCTGCTCTTCCGAGATCGGAAGTCGGTCACGCGACAGCGGTGGCGACGTGGCTTTTCAAAGTGGCCGGCTGCTCTAGCGCTCTCTTCAAGTGCCCATTAATTAAACGACCGTTTTCCCCGAATGTCCATTATCTGTAATGCTCGCCCTTATAGCACTGGAAGCATTCCTCGACTCGCCCGCAACTCGATGGGAGTGTGGAGATCTGACTCCAAAGCTAGCTCACAAGCAAACGTTGATATCTCGTAGTTCAGAACTGTAAGAATTCACGTGCGTATATGTGTATTTGTCAGGTGATCTGATCTTATGTGACTCCTCCAAGCACATTTCCATCTTTATTTGTTTGGTGCTCTGAAACGACAGAAATGTTTGCCGCAATATCAAGCTGCCTGTAGTTTTAGTCCGAGCACGTCTGAGGAAGATTGTCATCCGTGCTGACCTCTGTTTCTGTGGCACAATTTTGTTGGTTTCATTTTTAATTTCAGACATGGGATGCATTGCAGGTGTCTTCTGCACAAACTGGCCAGAAACGTGCCTATTGATTGACTCGGACATAATTTGAGATCTAATTTCAGCGGTTGTTCAATGACACGTAACGATTACTTTCTCATGGTAGTCATCCCAATGTATGGCAAAATTTTGAGTACATACGTACATCGCCATTAATTTAATTGAATGAAATTTTCCTTGAAAGTAATATTATAAGTGAGAGAACAAATGACACGCCGCTCTTGACGTCCTTCCCTCCTTCACAATAATGAATGGCGCCATTTTTGAGGGCCGTCTTCAGAGCACAATTAAAATGCTTTGAAATTTGGCTCGAAAAAAAATACCCATGAATAGAGTATGCAGAAGACATAGTAATTTCAGCTATAAAAATCAAAGTAATACTTTGATTGATTGAACGAGGCTTGGAGAATAGCAAGGTGCTTGCAGTGGGCTTAGAGCTGTACTCACAAGATCACCTCAGCTAAGTAACATAAATGTCTGTGGCCTAGATGTGATCAGTTAACTGTTTTGTGACGGCATTAAACCAAATCATATCATTGGGATTTGCATAACAACAATGGTTGCCATAGCAACCACTGTTGCAAAGCCTGAAGATAATCTAAGTCTGAGGAACAAAAGTTCTAAATGCTTTATTTGGAATTTCAATATGCATCGTAACTTTACAGTGCCCCTCATACAGGGAATGAAAGCTTTGGTGATTTTCTTACGTTTTAGTAAAATGTCATCTATTTCTGGCTAGTTGGGCGTACGACCGGAACGAGTTATAAAATTTGCAGACAAACAGGTGCGAATATACACACAAGCCGCCGTACCGCCAAGTCCGTTATTACGATAAAAGAATTGTCTTCATTACGAAAGAAATAATAAACGTAAGAGACAAAAAGGGTCAATTGAAAGGCAGAAGTACAAAGGGTAAAGCCATGCGAGGGCACAAGTAACCGGATGGGACAATAAAAATATTCGGAGAAAATGACACGTGTACCGCCAACGCACATGCACCGCCAAAGCAGGTGAGCAAGAAGGCTCATCCCTCTTGAAGAGATTACGAGATAACACCAATCGCTAAGGCGCGGAGAGTGAACGCATAAAAAATTACCTATTGTACCAAGGACTTAACGATCGAAAAGAGAATTCCGTTATGCTCCGCATGGGTTCGATCAATAAAAGAAAATTTCAAAGGTTTAGGACTGGATGAAAACGCAGATATTAATTTCTACGTATTTCAGTAAAACGAGGCGATATAATTTCCATAATATTGATTACTGAGCTAGCGCCACAAACGAAGTGGAAGGATTTTAGGCTAGAGAGCAAGTCTTCCAGAGAAACAAATTAGGGGTTGAGTATAATGAGAATGGCCAAATCGCAAGTATGGCAGAAATAACAATACTTTAATTTATTTATTTCCAGTACCCCTAAAGGCCCTTGCAGTGAGGAGAGGGAAGGGGGGGGGGGATACGAACACATAGAACAAAAAATTCAGGAATGACACTTGATAACTAAAATACACACACCACACTTGATACCAGAATATAGCAGAAAAACACAAAACATTACAATAGTTACTATTAATAAGCTATTACACACCATTTTTTTGCAAACGATGTTGAAATTATTGAAAGTTTTCTTCAGTAGCAATGTGGTGATGCAGGTTATTCCAGTCTATTATTGTGCGTGGATAGAATGATCTTTCGTAAAGATATGAGCGGCAAGTCACGCGCTGTTACTAATGGAAATAGTGCAGGGAACGGCAAAAAGAATCATGGAGGACGGAAAAATGATATAGTTTCTGAAATAAGTTTAGGCGAGCAAAATGATGTCGACATGATAGGGATTTCACCTCACGTTGTTTTATTTCTGTGACACTGCTTAAGCGTGAATAATTGAAAAAGAAGCGAACAGCCCGTTTTTCAGGGCTTCAATGTTGTTTATGATGTATGCTTGTTCAAGATCCCATATAGTATAGAACCCAAAAAGAATGGATTCATATCCACAATAGCCAGAAGAAGATTCGAGAAATAAAATGCATAAAATAAAAAGACACGAAATATTTCACCACCCCGGGCAGCCCTTGTTTCCTCTCGTGCTCAAAGGAGACGAAATGGGAAAATTATATCTCGATATACATAATACCAGGTAAATGTAACGAATATTAAATACAATCTCGTGTGAACTGGGCGGAACTAAGGTAAAAAGGTGACCCTAGTGTGCAATAGATTGAAATGATGCACCAACAGCTGCTAAGCAATGAGTTTAAAATCTGTCATTAAAAAAAAAAAGAAGAAACTGAAGCAAAAGTGGTGCTATATATTTAGCGACAAACAGTTTGAGGGAACACTTGGGTCATCTATACGTGAAGCAAGGTAAAAGCATTTTAGCCGCCCTGCTGTGATCCTTGGAACGCAGCAAATACTTCAAGGGCGAGAAGAAAAGAGAGCGAGGAAGAGCGTCTATGGCTAGAGAGAAAAAAACAAATAAAAATCTTTCCCTTTCTCTATCCCTCTAGAGAGGGCGAGATAGAGTACAGAGTCGGAATCTCCTACACAACTCGGATTCGCTACAAGACTGAGCGATGCTAATATTGTTAATTCCGCAGGATATCAATGAGATTCTGATATATACTAACCGATAATTATAGTTAATGATAGATAACGATAGATAATGATAGTCACTGATGAGCGAGACTCTCTCTCGGTCCCGGGTAATCTTGCGGACACAATTCGGACCTCGGAATATTCCGCGGGATATCGGTGGGGTATCCACAATATATAGCGACCAATAATTATACTTATTGATAGATAATGATAATCACTGATGAGAAAAACTCCTTCCCGGCCTCTCTCTCTCCCTCTCCCTCAATGGTAATTCAAAAGTGCCATTGCCTTGCCTTTTAAACAAAAAATGAGGGTCTTTTGACGCTAACATGTCCAACGAGATGTAACGAAGGTGCTGATACATACAGCTTGTGGTAAACTAGATGACGCACTTGTGCATAGTTTGGTTGGCGAGAATATGGTGACATCATTTAGAGGCTGGCGTAAGAACAGTCCGCGTACGTCTGCGAGGACGTAGGGCCTGGGACGACGGAAGTAATGCTAGTTTGCGAGGATATTTGTCAGAAAGATTTATTGAAGGATTTCTATCATAACGAGGGGCTCTAAACGTATTTATTTATTTTATTACTTGAAATGTTTCCATCGTGGCAGTTTGTGACATTATTATTCAAGAGATTTGATTGATTCCTGTTCGGTAAACACGGTAAATGTAATTATGTAGCATGGCAGCACTCACCAAGATCGCATGCAACACAACTGGAAAACACAGATCCTATATTCCCTGTATGAAATCCAAAGTTAATTTACACAAGACAGTTCAATTGTCTTTGATTTCCAAATATAAATATTGAAAAGTGGTGAAAAGCAGTACAAATGCATTCGTTGTGGTGCAAAATTTCTCGAATATGCGACATGTCCTCATTCACGGCAATAAATCTTAGAGTTAGGGTGGGTGCACATACAAAGGCATGAGATTCTGCGAATCAATTACAGCAGCAATTTTCCTTCTGTATGCTGCCTTCTATACTTCACTGAAAGAATAGGCAACGAAGCTTAGAAAGAAATTCTGAACAACTTCAGAAACGGCAGGGATACTTCTTAAATGCTAGTGGAGAAAACTGCTTCCTCTTGGAGAATATATGATGATTATGCAAGAAAGCAAAAAAGAGCGAGAAAGACTGGAGACCAAATAAAGGGAAACACAGGCCTCCGGTTGTCGTGTGTTTTCCTTTCTCTGGTCCCTATATTTTTTGCGCTGTTGCATCATGCATGTGTACCAACTGTCCCAACTCAAAGCTTTACAGACTACTGTCGAAATACAAATAAGTGCGGTACATTGCCAGGAAGGCGAATATTTTTTCTTCCTAGCGAGACATGCCGGCCCGTTCTTACTGTTTTTACAAGCGATGAAAAAATTTATCACCTTGTTATTTCGATATGGTTTTTTTCGATTACAGGAGTGTGAACAATTATATTAGGGAAGCAAAGTCTTCCTCTTCAGATGTCTTGTAGAGTTCCTAACTAAAACAGTAATTATGACTGTAAATAATTTTCATCATCGTTGTCGTTAACCCGGTTGTGCGACCGAATAAAATGGCACGTATACACTTAATTTTCAATTACCCATGAACAGCTTCTATCACCAATATTCCATCCCCATAAATACCCTCATATCCCGTCTGCATGGGATTGTTTCCCATCTCCATTTATGGCTTCCTTTCGGGGCAATTACTACAAAACGCTTGCTTCGTCGTTGATCTCTCCATTAAATGTGACTCGATTACATCTTTGACTGTTTATTCTTCGATTTCAAGTATGATATCAATAATTTATTTTCGTGCCCTTCCCTTTCGATTTTTTACGTTGGTGTTAACGTAATTTACCGAACATTTTTCCCTTCATAGGCTTCTCAGTCTCTACCAATAGAAATTTTAGCTATATCGCTAGCCTCCAAGCAACATTAATACAAGCGAGTACTGGTAAAATGTACGATTTCAGATAGCGCAGTGATTTCCTTCTCTTTTGAAAGGTACTTTAGTTAGATGAAAAAAAAAACAATAACATAATTAGCGAAATATATTCACTGGTTCTCTTAAATTTACACCACACTCGCACGGACTATATACAAAGATGGACTGTACTCACCGGTGACGATGATTTTGCCGGCGCTTGTACTGAGCTGACCATCCCCTGTGAGAATGTTGCGTACTTGGCATCGGTAGGATCGATGTGTGTCAGCGCTGTCCACGTTTCGCACGATGAGTTCGCCCGTGGGGAGCATGAGGTAGCGGCCGTGCACGCCTGCAAGGTGAGCAGATACAGGCTTGTGTGAAGTATACTGGCAGAAGGGTAGCACTGACGCTAAAACATTGAATTGAGAGCACATCGCTTTAGACTAAAGCGCTTGGACTAACGTGAGGCAAACAGGCGCGAAAATTGCCTGCTATAATTTTATTAATGCGAAAGAATTACTTCGCTATGTTCACAGATTTCGGAACGTGTCCGCAAAATCGTGTCCGCAGCAGTTGTGTGTAATTGAGAAGTGATAGAGGTTAATGAGTGGTGTCAATCGACAGAGGGTGACGTAATGTTGTGTCCGAAATAATAATTAGGCCAATAAGTTATTTGGTTTTTAATTAGAATAACTGGTTCACAGGAATAGAAGGGTGCGGTATCTGTCACACTTGTTCTGTGCATACCTGAACCGCGCCGTTAGGGAAGAGAGGAAGGTAAGAGCGAAAGCGGAAAGAGAGAAAGGGGTGCCGTAGTAGATGTGACGTCAAGAATGTGACTTCACGCAACCGGAAGTAGAGCCCAAAAAGAGTATGGAAAGGGATTCGCGCAATTTGAAAGTACCAAATACTCAAATGGATAAACAAGAAATGAATTAAGTACCTAGAAGCAACCAGAAGCAACTAACAGCAGCATGGTTTCGCATTACTCCAATGCAGATTCAGCAGCGTTTTTATTTATTTATCTCCTTCTACTGACCTCTTTCTAGCTTTGGTAAAACCAACTGCACTAAGTTATGTGGTCAATAATTTCAAGCCAGGGAGGCCTCAAGCAAATAAATTTAAAATTTCTCAGGTGCCTGTTTAATTTGGACCCAAGCCGAAGACCAAAGCTGAAGTTGAATAGAGGCTTTCATGGCCACGCTAATATTGAGGACGGAGGTCTTAACAGTGCGGGAAGCCCGCTGAATCGCTTCGATATCACGAGGAGACATATTGACTAACTACTGTTCTCCCTTGCGCGTTTCTCTTCGATGGCCAGCCCAGTCAGTTAAAGGGAACATCTGACACGCCACAAAAGTTGTCGTGAGCCACAACCTTTTTCATACCCTGCGGAAAAACGTTTTGTAAACCACCTACGCTTCGACAGTTGGTGCCCATAATTTATTTTGAATCGTTGTTTTTTGGTAGTATCAAGAAGAAAACTTGATCTCGCTGTGGTTCCCTTACAAAATGGCATGACAGATAGCCATGACAGATAGTCATGACAGATAGCCTGACAGATAGGGTGAATTTTGTGCGAGAATTTCAACGCGCCTTTTTTTAGGGGAGAGTAGCTTCTCTTTAAATTTTCTATGATGCGGTCTTGAAGCAATAGCTTGAATCAGTGTTTTAAACCTGGACGTGGAAAGCATTTTAAAGCGAATAAGAAATAACTTCATAAGTTAGTTTTTTTTTTTTTAAATGGAAGAGATATTTGCCAGTTAGTGAGCCTGGTATTGAACTGAGTAGGGAAAAGAAGAAATTAGGAAACCAATGGTGAAAAAGAACTTAGTCGTACTTAATACACATCAGGAGCCATTCATTGCTTATGTACGCGAAAAAAGTGTTTGGAAATACAATTATAATTACCTAAGCGCAGTCCCTGCTGCTTCTGTTACAGTACATAGCATCCAGCTATGCAATATTTCTGCTTTCTTAAATGGTTTTTGATGCATATTGAGCATTGTAAACACTGCGTAGCCATCTGTATAAGGATGCGTTCCCGTCAGCTACCACGAATGTCCCAATGAGATTGTTGAAACCATAGAGAGATGCTGATATGTTCCGTCGATCTTATTCACATTGGTTAAGTTTTCGCTGCATATCCAGGGAAGGTTATTTAATACGCATGCTTTCAGAATGTAATATATTTCTTCAACTTTCCCATAGGCACTAGAAAAAATGAAAGTGTTCCAAATTTGAGTTATTTAATCTGCGTGGCATACACGTCTACTGAGAACTTGCAGGTCGCATGCAGCAATTAAAGTAAAAATATTCTGTCACCAGTCTCCGACCAAAATGTACAATGTATGTGTGTTACGTTAAGCTCATGGCTCTGACACAAATTGCGATCGATGTGAAATGACAGCCAGTTCTTTATTTTTCTCGAATCGCAACAAAAATGTCAAGACTACGTATGGTATAGTTGATCCTTGGCGGAAAAAAAGTTAGAAACGACAAAGAAACGTACGCAACTGTAGTTTTTTATGCATATGCCCTGCAACGAAGACTAACACAAGCAGCCATCCTCAACTCATCTTTGATATGGCGTTCAAGAGCTGAAAGGAAAACTCTGGAGGAACTGAGATTGTAAAATGGGTCTGCTTTCGCGAAATTACCGCGAGTTCACATCAAAGTCATTCGAGCTGCGTGCCGACACGAATCACATGCGCTATGTACACATGGAAGCAAAGAAGCCGCGACTCACCCAGCAGTTAACGGCTCGTCGGGAAGACAGAAACGATGGCGCGTTTGTATCGACCGGCGGAATGGAATACCGAAATAAGTAAAAGAGAAGAGCTAAAGATCAGTGAGAGTGCTGAACTCCCGCCTTCCGGGTGGACTTGCTTTCTTTGTCCCTGCTTTTTCATGTGCATTTTGCATCCCCGAAGGCACTTGTTCTGCAATCAGCTACGAAGCGAGGCAGACTCTCAGGAAGATTGCGGGTTCTCGCAGCTCGCTTCACCCGGAACAGCAGCCTTCGCGACGAGCGCCGGGAGACGTGCGCTTTCCAGTTGTTCCTCGGTGTACCCTGAGAGGAAACGCACTTTAGATCTACGTTCGATGCTGGTTCGCGGAGTCAGCTTGCTACTGACTGCGTTCATTTTTTTTTTTTACGTCTTGTTGATGTCGGCGAACTTGATTCTATGGTCGAAGAAAAAATACCGCTTTCATACAGGAAGAAGAAAATGTGAGATTTTTTGTCTTTTTATTGTTGTCAATTCTGTAATTACAAAGACTTTGAGAAGGAAGGAGAGAGATGCCGAAGCTCACTAATAGAGCGATTTAGTTTAGTTTAGTTCAGTCGTTCAGTCGTGTCCGACTCTTCGTGACCCTATGGACCATGTCACGCCACGCTTTGCGGTCTCTCACTATCTTCCTAACATCACATAACTTCATCTGCAGTGCCTCGAGAATGCCATCTAACCATCGCGTTCGCTGCCTACCCCTTTTCCGGCGACCCTCAACCTTTCCCAACATCAAATCTTTCTCCAGCGACTCCTCTCTTCTCATCAGATGACCAAAGTTGCGAATAGAAAGTAGCAAAATAGAGCGAAGGGAGTCCTTATTTAGTCCTCAGGGTGTACGCCTTCAATCTCGTACGCCTTCTTCCTTTTGCAATAAAGGCTCAAACAGACATTCTAGGCACTGGCTTCAAAACACAAGGTGGCGGAAAGCACTCACTTGATACCGCAGCGCTTAAGAGTCAACGTTCACGCAGTTCAGTGATGTTTGTCATTGTTGAAGCTATGAAATATATTAGGATTTGCAGTTGAAAGAAAGAATGAAGGGCCCTAGTCTTATGACCAGCGGGCTCAGAAAGCAGAAAGAAATGCTGCCTGGGAAAGAAGGTTGAAATCTGTGCAGGAAACAGATGTATTTATCCAACATTTTTGCATACAAAGTACGGTCTTGAGTTAGTATGGTCGAAGTTGTCATTGGTTTATGGCCTGTGACCACTCGGCCTTTCGTCTGACGTATATACGCCTGAATGGATGACCTTCTGCTGTCCTGAGATTGTTTCTAACCAACGTCTGTGTGAAAAATGTCCGAACGAATAATTAAAATAGCGCCGATAACATTATTGTTTAATATCTATGGACCGGCTCAAACAGCTTCACCATTGAAAGATATTCGAGTGCTAATTCACTAGAATCTAAATATTGTATGTAGGAATACACTAATATGATTATACTAAAGCGTTGTTCCCAAAACCTAAATAGATGTTATTGCTTTGGGTAGGAAAAGGACGAAAAGGGCCACAGAATGCTTCTCATGTCGTTCCAGGACGCAATTTCTGGGGTATAAAAAAGAATGGCAGACAGTACGTATATATTTTGCAACAAATACTTCGCACTTATGCTATCGTCACTTCTTTTGTAGCCGTGCAGAATCCTGCCTCTGAGGTCTTTTCTGCTGGCATCTTCAATCTGCTTATTATTGCTCACCTGTCTCGGTTTTCATTCACTTGCTTTAGTGGCCCTTTCCCGGATTTAGTCGCTCGTGGAAGTCTACGCCAGATGAGTGAGTGAGTGAGTGAGTGAGTGAGTGAGTGAGTGAGTGAGTGAGTGAGTGAGTGAGTGAGTGAGTGAGTGAGTGAGTGAGTGAGTGAGTGAGTGAGTGAGTGAGTGAGTGAGGGCTCGTGTAATCGAATACTGAGCAATCGAGTTAGTGAATTGTTGTTACTTAGAACAGGTGACGCGTTTCGCCAAAAAAAAAAAACAACAAAACATACCAACCTGTCTTACTTTTTTAATTGATAGCAATTCTAGACTACTTAATAAAACGTCTCAATTCTCTTCCAGATGGAAGACAAGTGTGAAAGACGAAAACATGCCCTCAACGGACGCCGAACTCAATCCATTGATCATGAATTTTTTATCGTTCAAACCGATTTGTGCCTCTACCGTTTTTTAGGTTGAAGTTTGTAGTATTTCTCATGATGAAAATTATATATATCCTGTTGCCTCAACTCCAGGTCCTATAGCATTCATTTCTAAGGAAAAAAGTATTTTCGGTCCATTAACAAGTCATTTATCTAGACACCCATTTTTTGTAGTTATCAAAAACCAGTAATTTTGTCTGCCGATAGGTTTCATCTTGAGGGAAAGCCAAATCACAGCAACTCATGCTTGGATCGAGGAAGATATGACCGCAGACCTCAATGCATGTGCTCAGGCTTGTTATAAAACTAATACAGAATCAAAAATAATGATACCCTTTAAACTAAGCTTGGTATGACACGTTCAGGTCGTTAGGAGAGGCCGCTGTATTTGTGGCTCTGCAGACACTTGCCGCTCGGTTCTATGGGCTGCTCCTACAGTTTTGCAGGCACCTTCCATTAGGTTTCATTACGGCGCGCTGCTTGGCGTGATCTAAAGTACTTTCAGGAGTCGCCAGGCTGCCCTGACCAGGGGCTTTGTAGCAAGGGCTGGCGCAAGAACTCCTGGTACTCCTCATATTAGTGCAGCCAAGTCTGGAGACAGCACAGGAAAGTAGAACGAAAGTAAATATAATCTTACAGTGTATTAGACATGAAAACGAGAAAATGGCACAAGGCTCTTTCCAGCTGTCGAAGGGCTTCCTTGCAAAAAACCCGGCCAACGTGTTTTCTCTACAAAAGACCGCCTAACAGGCCTCTGTAATTTCCGGCATCCGCTAATTAGGTTTACCGCCAGGGAAGCCGGCTGACTAAACCTCTCAACATCGAAACTTCGACAGTTCCTTATTACCTGAGTGAAAGCAAACAAAGAGACGGGAAACACTACGGCCAAAATTCTCCGCTGGCTTCATGCAACAAATACTTTTTTTTTTTTTGCTTTCACTTAAAACGTTCTCCTTATAGGTTATAGAATGGTTCACTATAAGGAAATCATTAAAGAATAGGAGCACCAGTACGGCAGAGGGCATTAATACACAACTCCGGTACAGCGCTATTAAACGGGGAAAACCGAAATACTATAGACCAGATTGTAACTGTAAATCTGCAGCAGATATCTAAAATAATATGGGAAAAGGAACACAAGGACAGCTTGGGTAAGGGCCTCGAAAAAGAGGGCCTCGAGACCCGCCACTCTCTTCTTTAAGAACGTCTCTGCCTGAGCGATAAGCTTTCCACTTGAGGGTGGCTCTAAAAAAGTACTTCATAGTCAGGGTGTTCGTAAGAAAAGTGAAATGAGAGGAACGAAATTTACTCAAGATGAGAAAGACAACTTTGGACAGTGAAGGCTGAGTGCTAACATGTACACCGACCCTGATTTTCAAAGTAGATAGAACCCCACTGTGCTGCGCTTTACTGGCATTTGAAGGCAATCTGATGTAATCCATCAAGAAATAGCGTCAGATGAAGAAGAACCACACCTTGTTATTTAAATACCAGCCTCTCACTTCGCGAAGAAAGGCTGGTATTGAAAAGGGTGTGTATTATCGTCCAGGGTGCCCGAAGGTACAATTTACGTTTGGAAATGTGGTGAGTAGAAAGCAAGCAGTAATTCGAAACCAATATTTTCAAGAATTCTGCCATACACTGGTGTAAAATGAATTTCATTTAATCGTTCATTTTTTCTGTGCACTTGCGTATCCCGTAACAATTATTCGCTCTCCTCAGTAATGCCGGATAGTCACTACACTGCATCTACAAATGCTGTACCTATAACAAACGGCTAAATAACGTAATTGTAGCAACAAGCAATTATGCACTCTGCCTTAGATACTAGCCAATATTTCTCCGATTCATACCGTTTCAATCCCGTCCGTTTATTCTAATTTGTATCATGCACTGCAAAAAAAAAAAAAAAAAAACACATCATTTATGTTTTTGTAGCGAAAGCTACAGTAGGCTAGTAGCAGCCAGTTTCGCCAGCTTCTCACAGGCCACAACTCCGCATGCGCTGTAACCATGGCAACCAGCTGCGGCGTTCCATAGGTGCTCCGCCCCTGCGCCACGCCGGTCTCCACCGCTGCATCGACTCGTGACGTCACGTGCCTCGTTATGCAACCTCACTGCGTATGCGCAAACCGTTCGCAGGTCCCCTACGCTGCGCCTAGTCTCCTTCATCGCGTCCGACTTCGTATGATACCGTGACTAACTACGCAGCTGAACATATAAGCCTGAGCGTGTGCATTTGCTAGTCGGATGCGCCATAGATGAAGAAGCGGAAGGTGAGCGCGCGTACAGTGTGCGGCATCTTCGGAGACTGTGAGAAGCTGAGTCGAATGACTCGGAAATCATTGCTTGGCGCGAGGATCTTCGACAGCATACAAATCAAACATAAAAGGCTAAGTTAGTGAGCGAGACGCCGCAAGAGCGGGAAGAACGTCTCGCCAAGCGGCGGCGTCAAGAAGCTGAGCGACAGAGTTGCCGAGCAGAGCTTTCGATACCCATATTCCTACTTAGCTGGCTGAGTCGCTACTGAATCTTTTAGCCTGTGTTTCTGGGTGCACATTTCTGGTTTTTCTAATGCCCGGAGCACACGAAGCACTGTGCTCACGACGAATACAGGCAGCAGCTACGTAGCACATATCCGAGGAACATTACGCATTGTCCTTCCTCTGTGCACTCGCGCCAACACACGGGCGTGCAACTGTTTATTACTGCAATGCCTACAGAGCCTAAATAATTTATGGTTTATGAATAGGTCGTCAGTGGTTAAGAGATTCTGGCAACATATACTGATTTACGATTTACATACGTATTCTTTACGGTCACAGAGAGGCCGCTTTTACTCCATTATCATTCCGGCTCACGCGATTACTCCACCACTTGCAACTTTCTAATTTATAGGAGTATGCTTGGGTAAAATACAAAAGCGCTTTTATATGTGTCATTTTCACCCAATAATACCATTGTATAAGCAAGCTGATTTCTGCCCGGTATATTAAATGTCTCGTTTAAATGGTACTTCTTTCACTTGAATCTGATTATGCGCAACCCCAAAATGAAACATAAACACTAATGAGCTGCATTCGCTGAAAAATGTTTTGAGAGAAATGCCGGTCGCCTGTGCATTGTGAACTGTGCTTTAGTATAGAACGCATAAAGGAACTTTGCAACAGTTTAGCAATTAGGCTATTTTCGCTCTTTTTTTCTTTCACACTTCTAATATAGCATACACATGCAAATAAAGCTTAATGTTCAGTAGCAAATTTAAAATGCCTGCGGCTTTTTACTAATTTATGCTACGGAGGATGCAAACTCACGAACAGTGTGCCACGGAAACCAAAGGATCCAGGCAATCGGGCACAAAAACGAGAAAGGACGGCTTTGTAGGCGCAATACCTTCTACTGGCGAAACCGGATCTTCTGCACAGCTCATAGAGGTAGCCACGGGCTTGAAAAACATAAAACCCGGCATTAAATAACTCTGGCTCTGATGAATAATTTCAGAAATCTTTCAGTTTCTGGACTATAACAAAAATCTTCAGCCCTTGATACACTCTCCAAGTCAAGTTAAATTACTGCTCTTCATTTGCGCCAAACATTTTCCTGGGTATTTTCTTGCAGTGCCAATACATGGTCTATTTTCTATAAGAACGGGTGATTTAGAAGAAAGCTCTGAAAGTGATAAGTGAAATTTTAGAGTACCTTAAGGTTAAACAATCTGTTAATCATTTTATTCGCAACCTCATATGAAGACGTCGACTTTGATAGGTAGCATCTATTACTTTTGTAATAAGCTGGAATTTATGTCCCTGGTTTCCTAAATGTAAAAGCATATTTATTTTGAAGCAAGAATAATTCAAATTACTCTAATGGGTTTAAGTCACTCACAAAAAAAAAATATAATCCGAGTCATATTATCTAGTTATTTTTCAACACTGCACTAGAAAGTGTAGCTTTCTATTCCTGCTGCGTAAGCATTGTTTCCATTCATCATCAAAATGTAACGTTCAGAATAGCTAAGCCTGTGTACGATCGAACAAGGACTAACAAGATTACTGAAGGCTTTCCTTTAACGTTCTTTTGCGAAGCGACAGTAGCACAGTACGATTCAAAAATACTTAAGTTGATAATAATACTTCAAAAAAAAAATCTCTTAGCCTTAGCGTATACGTTCGAAATGAGAAAACAATGCCAAATCATGTAAACGTATACGAGGCCTTTTATTAAAGTTGTATCAAGACGTTTAAAAGAATGTTAATGACGGTGATTGTTGCCGAATGAGACTGGCAATAGAGGCGCACATCGAAGTCGGGATCTTCTGGTTTAGCTGAGCGGCACTAGGCAGAACAGTTAGCTATAAGGAAGAGTTGCTTCAACGTTTATGTAATTCGCACATGTGCACGGGTCTCAAGCGCATCTGTGCAGGGAACCATAGCGGACATGTCGGCCTGGCACTGCAATGGGGCCGTTTAGCCACCTGTACCTTACTTGCTTACTCAACTGATTTATTTATAGGAAGGGAAAGGCGCGGTAACTGTCTCACTTGGTTTTCTGTGGACACCGCAACCGCGCCGTAAGGGAAGGGAGGAAGATGGGAGTGAAAGTGGAAAGAGAGAAAGAGGAGCCGTAGTGAAGGGCTACGGAGCAATTTCGACCACCTGGGGATCTTTAACGTGCGCTGACATCGCACAGCACACGACGCCTCTTCGTTTCGCCTCCATCGAAACGCAGCCGCCGAGGTCGGGTTCGAACCCGGGAACTCCGGCACAGTAGTCGGGCGTCTTACCACTGCACCACCCCGGCGGGGCTTGCTTACTCAAGCCATGGTTGAGAGCAGCACAATGCGAGCGCGAGTGCGCCAGTCGCGGGACTTTTCTTTGTTCTTGTATTTCGTGGGCTTCCTTTGAGCTCGGAAAAAAGACCCAAGAGAGGCTTTCTTTACCTCAAATATATGGAATTTTAGTTTCTGAGGTGCAATATAACTTTGCAAATCACATTTAGTGTTAAAGCCAATAATTTTAATTTAGGAAAATGTTTTTGGTTACTAATCACTTAATTGCAAGATAAAAATTGCTTCTCATGCGCAAGATGGCTGGCGAATCTATCCAACTGGCTTCCCTGGCCTGCCTCGAATATTTTCGTTTTTAACCATTGACAGAAGTTAGCTTGGACACCCTGTATATAGCAGAACGATACCATAGGGGATAACTGGAGAGCCGGTGGCCGCGCGCGGATGAGGGGGTGATTGATTGACAACTACGTATTGTTCTACCAGATAAAGAGGTTCCCTACGCCCCCGACGGCAGTACGTCGGCCTAGAAGACGGGGACCGGAACCTTCGCGATTAGAAGCAGGCAAATGGGTCTTGACACATCGCGCCTTTTTCAGCCAAACGGATGGGTTGTTGTGGGGCAGGGACCTCACTCCGCAGCAGTGCTTTCCAGGCTTCTCCACAATTTATACTTTAATTAGCTCTGGGGAGCTAGCGCATTCCCAGGTTATGTGGTCAAGCTCCCCCTCTCTCTACAATGATTCCACTTATCGGCTTCTCTATCACCAATCTGGACATGTTATGCACAGACCTGGCTTACGGAGTTGCCAGCTTGCAGGCGCCGCCACGCAACTACCCCTCTATCGCTTAGACTTTTATCTGTTGGTGGCATTGTCTCCTGCTTAACCTAAAAATTATTGACGCCTTTTGGATCATTAAACTGCGATGAGACGAAAGCCTCTTTCGCGCAGTGGTACGAAGCCCTCAACTACGGCACCTCCTCTCTCTGTTTTCACTCCCATCTTCGCAATGACGTGATAGCGTAAGCTACCAGCCATCATATAAAGCTCCACTTTAACCGAGCCGTACGAACGTGCTTGCGTGGCCTAGGGATAACGTGAATGCAAGGGTCTTGGCAGGCTGAATATAGTATAGCCAAGTTGGAGGCTTGTTTGCGATAGGGATTCGCACTGTCGATATAAGTTTCTCCAATTTTAATCCTTTCATTTTTAGTGTAGGTGTCAACCGGGGAAGTGAAACAGATACTGCGCCTTGCCTTTGCCCAAAACCAATACCAACTAAACACGCTGTGGACATGAGCAAACTCTGTGGCAGTTTCTCAATGGAAACAAAAATCAGAGTATGAAAAGGCGGTGTTGAAGGCGCTATCGCGTCTGCTCATATGAATGTGCTTTAGCGTCTCCTATTTTTATATTGCGCGTGTTTGAGACCAAGAAAATAGCCACTGTGCCTAATAGAAGTCCTATAAGAAAGCTAATACTGAGAAGTCGTTCATCTGCGTAATTTTTCAAAACTGCTGTTGTTTGCAGCATACTGTTGTTCTTAAGGACGGTAACCATTCAAAATTTTAAGGGTGCCATTTAAAAGAAAGCTAAGCGGTGATTCCCACTGAGTCATAGTTTTTTAGCATTCTTGAAACTGCAGCAAAATTTCCTATGCGAAATACCTGATGAAAAGACAGTCAAGCACTTACCATCATTTCCTAGCGTGCCGACCGTGACGCCGTCGTCTAGCACCCATGACATCACTGTGACGTAGTCTCTTACAGTGGGAGGCACATGGCAACGGAGAAGGGCAGAGTTTCCCCGCACCACGTAAACGTCGTACACGCTCGCCACAAACTTCTGCAGCACCACTGTAGAAAAGGAGGTGGTGTCAGAAGGGAGGAAGAGAGAGAGGAGAGAAAGCACAATCAGGCATGAGCAAAGAACTTCTTTGCTGGACGCGAAAACTATACACTAAATGCGATTTTTACCTATCTGAAACGCAATTTTTAAACCGTCAGAAAAGCAATTCTTTATTTTAAAACAAACAACGAATATTTACGACACTGATTTGCCCCACACGCTTATGCTGGGTAAGATAATGCGTAAATATTTGAAAATTGAATATTTTTATTCAGCTGGCAAAATTTGTCGACAATTACAATATCCGCTACTGTGAAATTTGAGAACAGCTCTCCAGAATTATTAGTTTTCGAATGTGCTAAGGAAATAATTCCAGAGGCGCGTGATCATATATAGGTTCTGTTAAATACTACTTGACCTTTTCTCGCTTACAGTCGTCGGTGAAGAGACAATTGAATTGTTCTCAATTGTTAAAACCGAGGTGCCAGCCTGACACCTGAGAGCGCCGCCAGCGGGAGTTGTCGACGGCGTATGAGCGTATCACCTACAGTACGTAGTGGTACGTAGGTGATGTGGGCGGGTTTCTCTTCTGCATTGTCGCATTAGCCCACAGATTGTTACCTACCATATGACGCAAAGTGAGTGTGATCACCTAGTCCCGCGGTGCCATCTTCACTTTCCATTTCAGGCTTTCGCCTTTCCTTCATTCTCCACTGCCCCCTTCATGCGCCAGCCTCATTCCCCTCCACCTTCCTTGATTCCGGCCACCATTTTGTGTATCCCCCGCCCTGGACGTAACCACCTACTCTCCGGTTAGTCACCCTTTGGCTTCTCGTAGCACCACCTTTAGGTAGTGAATACATTTTCATCATCATCATCATCATCATCATGAGCCTGCCTATACCCACTGTAGGGCGAAGACCTCTCCCATATTTCTCCACTTCACCCGGTTCTGTGCCAACTGCATCCACATGACCGCTGCCGTCAAGTGGATACATTTTCCCCTATCATAACTTCCTGCTTCCTCGGCGGCCACTTTCGAGCTCTTCCCGTAACAGCCACCCCCGGCTGTACATTTCGCTGCTCCTGCCATACCAGGTCACATTTCCTTTGACCCTGTTTCCCTCGTAGCTGCTACAGCTGGTAGGTGGACGAGTGCTCCAAGAACAACGCCGACTATTGGGTTGACAAAGATACGACTCGCGATAAAGAAACGGGCGCCCAACAACTATTCTCCAAAGCTTGTTGGGAAAAGAAATACAGTAGGCCAGGGCTACATTCAGTCCCTTCGAGCTCTTAAACGTTGAACGGTAAAGCCGAATATGGCAGCCTCACAGTCAGTGCTCTTACAGCACATAGGTAAAAACATCATTGTAATGGGCTGTCCAAACCTTTTCTGAGCACGTTATTTTTCAGTGCAGTAGCACTACTGCCCTCATTGTCGGAAAAACCCGATATGGAAGGCGGGCGTTTCACCGTTGCGAGCATCGATGGAAGAGAGAAAAAGAAGGGCAACAGTGGAACGGAGAAGCCAATAAGAGACATGTACCATACGTGACGTTACGAGCAGCGTAGCGAATCAGAAAGCGATCGCCCATCTCGAGGCTTCTCAGGCTGCTTTGCAACAGCTGAATAGCTGAGGGTAGAAGGGAACCTCACCTCGCATTAGTAGCTAGTCGTGTTTGAACACAGTCAGTCATGGCTCAGATTCTCAGATTAGCAAACAGGCTAACTCAAAGCTGTCTGGGTTGCCTCACGGAGAGTACTGTGGTGTGAGAAGACGGGAACCATGAAGCATGGCGACGGTGTCAGCAAAGACACAAGCTTAACCATGCAAGCAGGTATTGCTACGGCGCGATATTTTTTGATTAGCCGAATTAAACCATATGAATGTTTTTCAAGATCACAGATTATGCTAGCGCTTTTGAAAGCGGCCCTGATGCCACTAGTTAACTTCTCAAACATGGAACGGTAAAAAGAAATAATTCTCATCAACACACACGTTGTCGAAGCTTCACTTCCTGATAAAGCGACCGCAGTGAGGAGAGGTTAAAAAGGATGGGGGAGGAAGAGATCTGAGGTTTTTTTTAGTAGTAGGGGGGAACACGCAAATGCATAAATTAGTGCACGAGAAATGTTCACTGAGGACTGTAATCTCAATTATTGGCACGACGCAGGTATTTGTGCGCTCACCTTTGTAATCTACTAAATCATTTAAACATGTTATCCTTAAAATTTGCATTTGCCTGTTTGCATGTGCAACAGCAAATTATGTCGGAATTTCAAATGTAAAGAGATGTGAATCTCATCTGCATCTGGGCTGGAACTCTATTTATTTCTCTGTGTCGCATTAGGATCGCAGGGAAAATGATTAGGAAGTTTTAAACATGGTAAAAAAAAAAGAGTTCGCGAAAGCGGTGCGCCGTTTTGAATGAACAGCGTTTGACACGCTTTGCATTACGGTCAGCCTCCAGATCCGCAGTCCGACCTTCAGACACTACAGCCGTTTGTACCATCATCTGCCTCTCACGTTAGGATGACATCTGATAGTGATGACATCGGAGGCAATAGCGCTCGAGAAGAGAAATGGCCGGCCACTTCGGCGTCTGGAACACGGCTGGTGTCACAGTTGCTATGGCAATGGCTCTGCCGCCCGAGTTCTGATTTCCCACAAGATGACCTTGAGGGAGAGTCATGACTGCATGAGTGCTTTGACACTAATATAAGTATTTAGGAGCGGGAGAAAAGATGCAGTAAGTGTGTCACTCTGTGCACACAGATAGACATCACCATGCGGCAGAAAATGACAAAAGAAGGAAAAGAAGGCACTCGCACTGAGGCCCCGGCCTATATCGGAATGGAATCGGTCTACACGGTGCTCACCAGAGTGCACTAAGCATTTTATACGGGTGTTGTAACACATATCATTTATTATATTGATATAGCGAAAGTGCTGCACAAAATACATGAAGGCTCAGGCGCATAAAAAAAAAAGACAGCTTACGAGCTGCGTTTTGAACTAGTTTTTATCTGAGAAAGTCTGACGTCTAAGTAAGTCCAGTGGTTGTCAACGCAAAATTTCGCCGCAATTGTCTGCAAAATCCATGTAATTTCCGTGCAACGGCAGTGACAGCGCGCGAGGTAATTATCAGGAGATTGTTTGGTCTCCAACACATCAATGCTTGCATTTTGAAGACTTTCCTGCATTGCGCCGAAAATTCCTCTTCGCCAGAACGGTTGAGCATTTGCTGTTTCGGCACTGCACAGCAAGATAGTATAGATTAACGTATCGGAAAAACCTGGATGAAGAAGTATAATAGACACATACGACGAACGAAAAGCGCAATAATATGTACTGATTGACGAGGGTGTGATACAGCTAATAAAAAGGGAAATACCAGCATGGGCAATGGCAGTTCAGGCCGAACATCAAGCAACCCTGATTTGATCATGGTAAAAAAATACATTCAGAGTCACAAATCTGCAAAAAGACAGACTCAAGCAGCAATAAGATAGTTTTGTCGTATGGAAGACGTTTAAGAACAGCCGAGCTTTTACACCAGCGCTCCTCTTTGGAACCCTTAACGTCCGCCTTTAGGGTTGTGGCGCGATATAATTATTCGGTATCGTCTGTTGCTCTTCGTGCTGATCACTGCGCGCCTACATAAACATTCCTAATCGTTCAATCCAAAATAATTTAAATCGTGGCTCTGTTACCCTGCTAATATTTATTAGCGTATAGTCCCAAACTACCCAGTTATATGAACGCTTATTTAAAAAACCTAGCTATAACGAAGCGTAACGGACCTGCATGCGTGGCCTAAGAGTTGCAAGTCTCACTCGTTGGCTAGTTCTCTCAGAAGGCTCGATGCCCGTCTCGCCCACCCATCTAAAACTAGGAACCCAAGATGGCATCTTCTCCCGTGTAATATGGTCTCGTGACGTCAGACAATCTGAAGAGTACACAGCCAGCTTTAAACTAGCACTTTCCAGAACCATATCAGTGATCTTTTCTCTAAGTACGCCGATAACGCCCGATATTGTGCAGAAAACGCCTTTCGTGCTATCGTGTTAAATTCGTTTAAAATGAAAAATTATTTATTACGCAATTATAGCGACATGAATGGATCCCCAAGGGTGACTGGTAGATGACTGCCATTAAAGCTGTTGCGTCATATTGTTACGTGATGTATTTAACGTGACTCGCAATGCGATGAGCGGAACTAGGCGCAAGGACTTCAGGAGCCGTTGTTGTTGTTGTTCTCCTCTAATGTGATGGCACATACCCACACAGGGGGATCAGCCAAGAATTGGGGTGCAGAGATATTAGATTTTGAGATGCAGCATCCATTCTGTCAGGGTCGTCGTCTTTCAGAACACTTCTTCGTCCACGCGTTCCTCGGTCGTAGTCGTCATCGTCTGTGAGCACACCATTTCGGTCACGCGTGTACAGGTGGTTGGTTGGTTGGTTGGTGGGGTTTAACGTCCCAAAGCGACTCAGGCTATGAGAGACGCCGTAGTGGAGGACTCCGGAAATTGCGACCACCTGGGGTTCTTTAACGTGCACTGACATCGCACAGCACACGGGCGCCTTGCTTTTCGCCTCCATCGAAAAGCGGCCGCCGAGGCCGGGATTCGATCCCGCGTCCTTGGGAACAGTAGTCGAGCGCCGTAACCACTGCGCCACCCCGGCGGGGTGCGTGTACAGCTAACAATATCATTAAAGGAATAGCTTAGGTGCCACTACCCCCTTTTTTTCAAACACGTCGGCATTAATTTCGTTAATCTTGAAGTTCAGAGGCCCTCTCGCATTATTAATGCGATTCGTTGCATAGCGTTTCCCTCGGTCTATTTGCAAGTAATGTTTGTATAGAACTTTACAGTACAGTTTCCATGTTCATCTACACCAAGCCCACGAGATGTGAAAGGTAGGACGATGTGAGTGGTGGTAATGGAAACAAGTAAAAAAGACTAAACGACAAAATGGCATTTATTGTAATAAAGAGTCGACTGGGAACAACTACGAACCTGGATGGTATTAGTGAACTGCGAAGGATATTGAAGGTCGATGCCAGGACTAATTCAAACAAAGACTAATCCAAATTCGCCTGACGTGCTCGTTTACACTATGCCCCATTTGCAACACCTAGTGAAGATAAGATGGGTCAGCGCGGCCAAATAATGAAGTCGGCATGAAATAAAAATAGCAGGTACTCGAAATGAGCGCGCCTTCAGTGAGAAGGTAGTAAAATGCACTACTTTTGGAACCCAAGTTGCACATAATGGCTCCTAATGAGTATATTATGTCTTACATATTGATTCTATCCTGATTACAGTTTGAAAACGCTAGCTAAAATTGCTCCTAATATATAAACAGATATAAACAGGGCAAACAGTAAAAACAAATATGGTAGAAAACAGTCCGTACTCAAGAACAGGAAACAATCCGTGTTTACTGGGATGTATGCCGCAATTTTCAGACTCTAGTCCGCCCCTCCGTTCATTGTCACCATGTGTATATTTCCGAATAAAAATAAAAATTTTTTATTTAGGTAGTCTGCACCCGGTATATAGTAGGCAGGGATGAATTGCGGCTGGAAATAGTCTTTCTAGAATATCCGCAAGCGTAATAAATGTGTGAGTAAGCCTTGTATTCTTAATCAGTAATACTGCACGTCGTATTAGCCGCTGCAGCTGAACTAATCCTTCCTAGTACTCATTGTTTATTTACAATCAACAGGTTTCGCATATTTTCTCCCAAATGCAAGCAATGGGAAGCAGCCACTCTTCGGTACCCCAACATCATTTGATTGCATGTTGAAATTGATATTACGTTAGAGCATATTTCGTTGTTCTTCAGCGCGGTAACATGATAAAGACACCCACTCAGGGCCTTTTTTTATTTTCTTTTATAGCCTCCGGTGTGGTTCTCTGACTCTTAAAAACGACCGGAAAAATAAAATCTTGTATAAACAGCCCGCATAGATAGCCCGCAAAACGCAAAATCTCGGCTTTTAAACATGTGTTGTCCGCTGATTATAGACCGAATTTTACGGTGTTTTTTACTAAATATCTCTACTCTGGATGGTTGTAACAGCTCTTATTTGTATCAGCTTATCCAGGCCACTTTTGTCTAACTGCCATTCGCATTTCCACAATGCATATATACGTCCTGAAGTTCCGTTTTACCTTAATTCGTTTATTAGCCTAAATATGAGTATCACTGGAAATATTGCTATTCGGATAAGTTCAGGTAAATTATAATTTCGCTGCTTCAATACAGTAACCGTAAGAACGCGTCCTTTCTAAAACAGGAAAATTGTCGGGCGCAGGGCCTAAATGTAAAAAACAACACAAATACAAGATGAGATCCGTAGTTAGACTAGTGAATATTTCTCGAAGGCATGAATTCTCTTTCTTGCGACCAATTTAGTCTTTTAAGAAATATGCCTCTAATATTAAAATATAGGTTTTATGGTTCTGCTGTCATGGAAAGCAGGAAAACTTCCTACTCAGCGCCACGACATCAACGTTAAGATATTTTTTCGCTAAGCGAGGCGGTCTGTTGTACGCTTTATGAGGAAGAGAATAACGAAAAAGTTAAGACTCTTAAGGGAATAAAGGTGTGTACGCTGACTGCACAGCTACCTCTAAAGGTTGCTCGAAAAAGGAGCGAAATTCTGATATCTTTTACAGGAAAAGCGAGTATAAGCAACTGCGATGCCATATTCTCGATATCGTCATCCTGTAATCCTATAGGAAGGCGATCCATTAGGACCCCTCCGCTAGTAAATGAGCTTTTCAATCTCTTCTTTTTATTCTTTGTTCTTGAGGTCTTTCAGGTTTTTCCCGGCTGGATAAGTAAGGCAGTGAATAAAAAAGGGTCTTTTTAGCAACGGGCACTGCATTCTACGTTTTATATTGCGCTTTATGAGTTCACAGTGTCTACTGAGCAGACCAGCAGCCGGGAACGTGATATCGAAATCTAACAGATGTTGGGCTTAAAACTGTTGCGAAAGAAAGCATCTTCTGTTATCACATTGGAAATTTCCAGCATGTAAAATGACCTAAGTCCATTATGTGTTTATTGTGCAGGAGTTCTTTTAAGGTCGATGTTTAAAGATGTTCCTTCTGATTTCCTCGTGAGTTTCACCATGAATGTATGGTAGCCGTGTCTAATTATCCTTTTTTGTTGCCGCTGCAATTGCATCTAAGACATATAGCCCCACTTACAAGTGTGCTTAACGCCTGTGCCGCTCGTCATATATAATGCAAACAGAACTGACAAAAGGAGAGGCTTTTAAGGGGATAGACTTTCATATCCCTTTAGCACAGGAACTAAGCGGGGTGGTGGTGGCGGTGTACGAAAATCGGGGATGTCGTCAAAATAATCACGTGACTGCAGCGATCCTATAAACGTTATTGCAATATTTACACTTGAATA
This sequence comes from Amblyomma maculatum, assembly GCF_055883805.1. Lineage (NCBI taxonomy): Eukaryota > Metazoa > Arthropoda > Arachnida > Ixodida > Ixodidae > Amblyomma > Amblyomma maculatum. The sequence goes on from NC_139347.1 coordinate 13,598,255, forward strand.
AAACGCTAAAACTATATCCTAAAAGAACACAAACGTTCTGATATAACCCTTAATAACCTTAATTCACTTATTTTCCTAGTTTATCAAGTATTTACAATTTAAACCCCGTACTTTGTCTTAGGAGCCCTGAGTGACATTTTGTAAGGCAAAAAAAAAAAAAAAGATGGCTGTCTATCTAATAACTGTTTCGTTTTGTTGATAAGGATTTACGTCCTAAAGCGACTAAGACTGTGAGGAATGCCGCAGTAGAGGGATCCGGAAATTATTATAGCCCGGGGTCTTTAACGTGAACTGATATCGCACAGCACACGGGCAGATTGCTTTTCGCCTCCATTGAATAGCAGCCGCCGCGGCCACGATTCGATCCCGCATTTTTGGGCGCAATAGCCGAGCCCCCCAACCACTGCACAGCCGCGTTGGGGTTGTTGCTAATAACCGCCTAGTGCTTATGTATTCTCAGATTTTCAGGGTGTGCCGCAGGCACGTCTACATGTGATTGTGCAGGATGTATATTGAACTGACAATGCATTTTTTCGAGTTGTTTACTCATTTGTTGAAATATTATACGGTATTATTTTGTTACCTTACTACTGCTGTGACCTAAAGCTATTCATCAACTATAGCTCTATAAAGCTATGTACTTGCAAGCATCATAGAACAAGACATACTCTACCATTATACACCATAAATAAGAATACAAATTCAAAACCCGTTCTGTCCAGTGGCACGTATAAGCATGCATTGCTCCTGTAAAGATTCACTGGCACGAAAATGCCTGGACCTCCGACGCTGTTTGCATATCATGCACATCCTTGTATTTTCTAACTCTGATGGGATGCCGAAATATACAAGCTTTCCTAGAAAATCAGACACAATGATAGTTTATTTACGACCTTTCGAAGTACAGCATAAAAAGGTAAGGGCACAATAACTACTCGAAGGCTTCCTGCCTTGGCAAGAAAGCCTGGAAGCTAAAACTGTTGTGTCTATCAGGTTTCAAAGCACAGGCAAAGCTTTTCATAACGTTACAGCACCCTTCGCGAGCGGGATCAGCATGACGTGTCAGGGGAAATTTGTAAGCGTGACCCTGCGGGAAAATACAGGCTACACAAGCTTATGTTAGTGCGGTGAGCAGAATGATCCGTTGCGGAAAGCGGGGCACAGAAGTCGATGATGAAAGGTGGTAAGATAAAAAAGCCCTAACTACAGAACAGAAAATACGCGTTGATATATTACGCAAGGTGCATTGGGGAAGAACGCGATGCGAGGAGGTAGAAGGGTCTAAAGGTGTGCACGAGCCGAAATTTTGAGCTCGATCCCGTCCCGGGCGCTAAGCTACAAACCAGAGCCCGGCCCGGCCTGATACTAAAAGGACCTGAGTCCAGTCTGGCCCGGCGACGAGAGTTAAGGCTCAGGCGCTAGACGTGCTAAAGTTACAGTTGAAGAGAGGATACAGAAATAATTTCAGGATGTTGAGTTTAGGATCCTGAAATGAGTTATCACGCTTAAAATGAAAACATTGTAAAATATATATAGTGGCACGTGACATGCATAGAAATATCATTCTAACTTATGTAAAAACAAGTTGTGCATTGATAAAGACTGAATGCATGATGAGTCCGGTAGCGCTGAAGTTTTTTTCTCTGCTCTAACTGGTGACTGGAAGGTCTAATACGTTCTGCGAGGGATGCAGGAGGTTGTGGCTACGCGGCTTGTTTTCTTCTCCAAAAGTGCGCTAGCTCTAAGTTTTAAAAGGATTGATTCTTTGGCCAAGTACTCGTTTGGCTCGACGTGTGCCTGTCATGGCCTCCGAGCAGGCGCCACCACTGCATTGCCTGCGCCGAGAAAAAAACGGGGAGTCAAGCACCGTGGTTGCGTTGAGCTGTGTTCCACTTCAACCGAGGCCATGTCGAAGTAGGAATAAGTCACAAACGGGAGATGCGTCATCGAAACCGATGCTTAAACATCGGCGCCAGCGTTCCGAAGCAGATCTGCTAAACTCAAAACTCAATAGCCCGCCAGTGGTCCCTCTGCTTGGTAATTGACGTCTAGCAAATACACGTTGAAGACGAGGACGCGTGGAGGAAAAGCATGTAGACGCCGGCAAAGAACTTGGGAAAGATTCGAAAAGAAAGAAAAAAATCTGTGTGTTGATGCAATTTCACAAACGGAATTGGGGTGCGACCTGACGCCCGTAAACACCACTGCAAAAAGCACTCTCTCACCAGAATACAATTTGGCCACTCTGATGTATTAACTGGGCACAACCTCCTATGAATATTCTAACAAAACCCCGACAATCAGTCGGCGGCGGCTGCGGAGCAACTGACCTCGGCGGCGATCACACCTGTAACACAGTGGAGGGTGCTAAGAATGTCTGGTTCCGGAAAGGCCGCTACAACCCTAGCTGATATGACTAGTTTAGAAGTCCTCTTCGAGGAACTGACAGGCATGAAATGAGATATCAAGGGCCTAGTGAGGTCAGCCAAATGAGGCACATACTGTACTGAAGGGCGGGCATGTATTTCGCTATCAAAGTTTACCGGAGAGATGCGAACTAAGAGTAGGGTTCCAGGTCAATAAACATATAGCTGGCAGCATAGATAAATTCTATAGCGTTAATGAGCGAGTGACAGGCATCGTAATCAAGCATATTAAGCTGTATAAACTGAAGGCTGTACAGTCCTACGCGCCTATACATGTAGTTATGAAGACGAAGCTGCAGAAAGCTTCTATGGAGATATAGAATTGTCAATGGGGAGAAGTAAAAACGGAGTATACTGTACTAATGGGCGACTTGAGTGCCAAGGTTGGCAAAGAGCAGGCCGGAGGCCAGGCAGTGGGTGCCTATGGCATTAGTTATAGGAATAGCAGAGAAGAGTTATTAGTTGCGTTTGCAGAGCGCAATAACTTCCCAAATATGAATACTTTCTCCAGGAAATGAAGAACCGGAAGTGGGCATGAAAATGTCCTAATGGGGAGTGTAAACAGGAAATTAACTCCATACTGTGTTCTAACACTGGAACTACGCAGGATGAGTTAATCGGAAAGGTGCGATGCGCCGACCGCAGGATGGCGACCACAGGAGCCTAGATTTGAAAAGGGAACGAAGCAGATTAGTTAGGGAGAATTCCATCGAAACAAATTAGCGGGGGAAGGGAAGGTAGACGAATTGAGTATCTCGCTACAAAACAGATATACAACGCTAACTGAGAAAGACGAAGTTACTGTAGAAACAATGAACGATACCTTCAGAGATAACATTACTGAGTGCGCTGCAGAAGTGGTTGGTAGGGTAGCTGGAGAGGATGTCGCAAATTATCTAAGCAGACGAAATATTTGGTTAAAAAGCGCCAAGTCATGAAAGCCTCCATTCTGACAGACAAGACAGAATTGGCAGAGCTATCAAAGCTAACCAATAGGGGAAACGTGCCCGACATGCAGAAGTATTACATGGAAAAAATATAGCATGATCTAAAGAACGGGGGCTGCTTTAAAGCAGTGAAGAAGAAATCAGGAATGGACAAAAATTATACGTCTGCTCTAAGGGACAAGGCGGGCAATGTCATTGGTCAAAATTGGACAAAGTAGTCTGAACCATAATAAGATTAGAAGTTGTGAAGAACAATCAGACGTCCCGCTAGTAACGGAGGGCGAGGTTAAGAAAGCTTTAGGTGCAATGAAAAAGGGGAAAGTGGCTGAAAATTTCGGTATGGTATCTGCAGACTAGCTGAAAGACGGGGAGAATATAGGGCTAGAAGAAAAGGCTACTCTGTATACGCATTGCCTGGTGACAGCGACGGTACCGGAATTGTGGAAAAAGACAAAGATTATCTGAATTCATAAAATTGGGACGCAAAAAGGCTTTAAAGAATTATAGGCCAATCAGCTTACTATCGGTTACGTACGACATATTTACTAAGATAATTACTAACACAATCAGGGTAACCCTGATTGCTCAGAATACAGCTAACCCCTATGCATAACATTCATTTATTACAAAAAATGCATTTGACAAAGTCAACACCTTCGCATTCAAGCAGGCATTAAGAAATCAGGATACAGATCAGCCGTATGTGAAAGTACTGCAAAATGTCTATATATAAATAAAAATAAATTAATCAATATATATAATGGCTGCACAGTAGTCATACGTCTGCATAAAGAAAGTGTTACATTTCTCTTTAGGAAAGGTGTTAGGCAAGGAGATGCGATCTCCCTATTACTATTCACAGCTTGCTCAGGGACTTATAATGGGAGAAGTTAGGGATAACAGTTGATGGAGAATATCTCATTAATCTCTGATTCGCTGATGCTATTGACTTGTTAACTAACCTAGCGGATGAACTTCAAAGAATGATTGATGACCTAGACAGGAAAGGCAGAAAGACAGGCCTAATAATTATTATGCAGAAGTACTAAAGAAATGCTCAGCAGCCTAGGGCAGGAACAGCAGTTTAGAAGAGGTGGCCAAACACTGGTAGTGGTAGGCGAATATGTATACTTAGGACAGGTAGTAACTGCAGATCCGGACCATGAAAGAGAAATAACTAGGAGAATAAGTTTGGGATGGAGCTCATTTGGCATGTGCTCGCAGATTATCACTGGAAGATTACCGGTATCGCTCAAGAGGAAAGTATACAACAATTGAATCAGCTGTACTCACCTATGGAGCTGAAACGTGAGGGTTAACGAAAAGGGTACTACTTAAGCTGAGAACAATACAGAGAGCTATGAAACTAAAAATGGCAAAGGGAACGTTAAGAGACAGGAAGCCCGCTGGGTGGGTCAGAGAAATAACTTGAGTTAATGACATTCTAGTGGAAATCAAGAAGAAGGAATGAGCAAAGGGAGACATATAGTGCGTAGAGAGCAGAGGACAACCGACGGTCACTTAGGGTAACAAATGGGATTTCAAGAAAAGGAAACCGTTGCAGGGGGAGGCAGAATGTTATGTGGGTGCATGAGATTAAGAACATCGCAGGGGCAAGTGAATGCAGCTTGCACAAGTCTGGGTTAGTTCGAGTAATATAGGAACAGCTTTCGCTCTGCAGTTGGTACAATCCGCATGATGATGATGATAATGATGAACTGTGCCAAAAATTTGAGTCCAACTTGCGAATATTCGGTTGCTCACCATTTCCTCCTTTGATCTTTGTCGCTAAATCTTAACGCATCTACACGTGTACGTACGTTCGCGAATTTACAGCTGTCTCGCCTTGAGAAGAATTGTTTACACAGGATGCGTATTGATAAGCGCGCCTTTAGATAACTGACTGAACTACTATTTGTGGAGCAGCCTAATTGTCATAAATGTCGTTAAGCTGACCTGTTCTGTGATGCGCGTGTTTTGGATATAAACTATTATAACAATAGAAGCGAGAGTAAAAATTGAAGCATGCAAATATTCTAACCCATCTCTACACATGCGCACGCATATTCTTTTTCACAAGACGCGGCACAAAATCATAAAAAAAGCCTAAAGGCGTGTTTTAGGACAAAAAACTTTCTGTGGACGTATGAGGCCACGTACGGCAGACACGTTTTTATTTCCAAGGCAAGCGTAGGGAAAGAGAAATGTCTATCAGTGAGGTTGTTGAACAATACGTCTTGCATTGCACTCTGGGAAGTGACTGTCTGTTGCTCTAGTATTAGGACAGAAATTCATAGTTACGATATTGTCAATGTCGATAAAATTTTTCTATTCACCTCAAGTTTACTGTCAACGCGCAGCTCTCTCTCTCTCGCTCTCTTTCCCAACTTTCTGTTTTTGAGGGCTCCCTCCGGCACCAACCCATGATTGTTTCGGTGTATCCTCACAGACTATTTTGAGATTTGTTAGTTTAAACAATAGTTAACTAGTAGCCGTCCAACGCTTAAGAAGGACTCTGCAACAAAAATTTCCATTGATTTCATGTTTAACCCGTTAGCCGTTGTCAACGCATCTGCTCAAACACTAACGAAAATCTTAAGCCAGAGGAAACCGTCCCTTTTCTCAAGACCAAAGAAAGCCATCAACAAACGTGCCTGAGCCTGCCGTTGGAGCCATCCTTGCTAGCCACTGCTATGGGACGCCCTCGGTGTAGGTTGACCGGTAATGCTTCAGAATTAAAACGTGGAAATAATAGAAAGTTAAAGCAGACTGGCTTACTGAATACTATAAATTGCATATTTCAAGGTCGCCAACTGCTACATTACAGTCATTGGTTCTGTTTTTAAAACATGTGCTTAATGTAGTGGGTGCAGTGATGATATCTGCACAGAATCTTCGGCCGAATTAAATATTATATACCTCTTAGTGGCCACGTAAATGCTTGCGCAATTTAAAACATTCTGGCTTGAGAATACAAATGAGACCCTCTTTCCTTCTTGAGACCATCCGACGCCAAATCATGGCATCACATGAATGCAGATTGCTCTATGATCCACATTTGAAATGCAATATATATATATATATATATATATATATATATATATATATATATATATATATATATATATATATATACAACAAAATGAAATCTTGGCCACGGTCAATAGTAGTGAAAAATGAAGACCAACGTGTGAAACAATTTAGTGGCGTTTCAGCTGTGGAACAGCCTTCGTCAGAATATATATATATATATATATAGCCAGTGTCTTCTTTTGCAACCACCGGATCATCACCCTGACTATACCCACTGCAGGGCGAAGGCCTCTCCCATATTTCTCCACTTAACCCGGTTCTGTGCTAGCTGCATCCACTTGACCCCTGCGAACTTCTTAATCTCATCCCACCTATATATATATATATATATATGATTATCCAAGTAAACATTAAAAAAAAGAGACATAAACTACCATCCCCAACGCTTTCCTTGGCCTCGCCGACTGTTGGCTTCTTTCCTTTATTTATATATATATATATATATATATATATATATATATATATATATATATATATATATATATATATATATATATATATATATATATATATATATACGTCACGGGCTTGTCACAGTCCGGTAGCTGCAAAAGAAGGCACTGACTCGAATGAAACACTTTATATATTAGATTTTGTTTGAAGTGATGGTAAATTGATGTGAGGTTACACTGTAATTTACTCTGGAAAAACTGCTGCCATGTATGGGCCCTCAAGCACTCTTAAAGCTGTTCTAAAGCAGCTTATTTGCCAGAGAGCTTTCAACCTCGAGTTGAAAATAATTTTAATTGAATTGAGTTGAATTTATTGTGCTGACTTGCCCCGGCAAAAAAAATCTGATTCGGCGGCGGCGATAGCAACAATCGTGCTCGGCGGTCGTCGAAGAAAGAATGTTCATCGCACGCGCCAGCGCTCAGTTTAAAGGCGGCAAGGAAACATCGAGATAAAGCCGCAGACCGTAACTGGCGTAATCTGGAACATTGCGGAAACACACGCGAGTGGCAGGAATGCTCTGGATTTCTCTCGACACATCTTGCGCTACAGAGAGAATGATAAAGCAGCATCTCGCGACATCGAGCATGAACAAAATCAAAGGACAGAACTGATCCTTGCGCTAGAATCACAATGAAAGGCCGCATGCCGGCGGCTGTCAGAGAAGAACAAATAAAGGCGAATGATTCGCGGCATTAATCCCCCCTTAAAAAGGCACTGCCTCGATGCTTACAAAATAAACACTGAAATGTAACCAAAATACTAGAAATTAAAATGATCCCAGCACGATTCGCACTGCTGGCCACACTATCAGACTACTGTACCATATGTTTTACGACGTGGTATTTTTCAACGAAACAATGTTCTATATAAATCAACTTTGTATCAGCTGCTAGGACAATAGTGGCACTGAACATGGTACAGAATACGACATAAATAAGCAAGAGCGCACTAAATACAAGGCAGTGCAGAGCTACAGCACAACGAGGGAGTGCCATTCTGGTTTGAACTCAGTCTGGGCATAAACTCAAATGAACACTCATTCTTCTGAAATGACCTTTTACTGCCCGAAGCACAGCTGCCAGACACGCTGAACTGCCAAGCTTTCACACTTCGCTTCGTATGTCGCCGTCTTCATCACATTTGGCGCCGCTTACTTCTTCCTAAGCAAAGCCTAAAGCACCCTTTAAAGGCTTAGCCAAGCATTTCTAGAAGGGGCAAAGCAAAGCAAAGCTAAACAAGCTTAGCTAAACGAGTGCAATTTTCTTCTCCTTTCTGCTTAAACGTAGTTGGTGAAGCGAAACGTCCGCTGAATATTTTCTTTCATTAAATGGTTATCAAAAATGCAGGAAAACTTTTAAATGTTCGTTCATTCCAACATAAGAAAAATATGATTTTATTTTGCCACTCGAGTAATAAATGATATCATTTAGCCTTCAGCTCAAGCTCATAAGTATTTGTCGTTTAGTTGTTCTGTCCTAAATTCAGATTATGTTGTCTCTGTGAGGCCGACCTTTAGTGCATATCAATACAAGGCGCCTGCTAGTATTCATGTTGGAGTCTGGCGCCCTCAACCTCACCTATATAACCCACCCCTTTCCCCTCTAGGCCTCAGGTCATCCTTATAAATTAGGATTTATAAATGAATCAATGAATGAATGCAATATATTGATACGTGGCAAGCTTAGTCCGCGAAGGTTAGTCCAGGATGACATAGCACACAAAGTACAGAAGCACAGCAGCGTCAGCCTTCTTCTAACACCAAATGTTGCTAACACTGTCTTCTTCTGTGTCACTGTTGCTGATCGTTGTCTTCTTCAACGTCCAGCGATGCAGGGCATATATGTCACATAACCCCCCCCCCCCCCCCCCCCCCCCCACGAATAGCACAGTCCCGGTGCGCACCAAGACGAACTACTGCAGGGGGAGTACGGCTTTATTTTGGAGACATGAACAATCATGGTGTGTGGCATAGAGGACTATCGCGGCGGATGTACAGGGGCTACCTCGTATGTCACTGGAGTGCCTGGCCGTAAAACACGGTAGGGTCCTGCGTAGCGTGGCAAGAGCTTCTCACACAGCCCAACTCTACGAGCGGGAGTCCAGAGCAAGACGAGAGAGCCCGGACAGTAGTGGACATCCCGGTGGGGAGAATCATGGCGCCGTTTTTGAGAATTTTGGGAGGAGGCCAGTCGGCGGCGAGCAATAACATGGGCGGCGTCAGCTTAGGAGATGGCGTCACGAACGTAGCAACTGGCGTTAGCGTTGGGGGCAGTACGCTGTCATACGCAACATGACGTCCACGTATAGTGCTGAGTCGTAATTGTGCGAACGAAAAATACCGGCATCACAAAACAATGTATAATAGAGGGGACTTGCGGTTGTCCGCATTCCAATAGAAATAAGCAAAATGATTTTCATTTATTACCAGCAGCGGGGCTCAGCCATGCACGTAAGAAAAAGCGCTCGCTCGTTTACAGAGCACTGATACGACGCACTTCCGGCCTTGGCCCACTTCCGGCGGAACGATCGACAGCAACGTATCTCTGACTTCTTGCTGGCTGGTTAAATTTTTCTCTCCGATCCACCGGGTGTTGAAAAGTCAATCTGCTGATGTTCCTTTTTTTCCACTTCTGCATAGATTTAAGGGACAACTGCACTATTTAATTTTTTCTTTAGTTTTCCACAGTCTAGAGAAGAAAGCATTAACGTGGCGCGAGGCAGTTTTGTGTTTTTGGAAGACACTCGCTAATGCGTGCATTTGTTATTGGTGAAATCATCAACCTCCTAGAGAAACCTCAAAAACGATACGCGTTCGCAACAGCAGACCTAAACGATTCGCTGAAAAACCATGAAAAATATGAAACGTTTTCTTAATCAATGTAACATTAAATATGAAAAGTAATTAATAATTTAACTGAAGGTAACTAGGTTAGGTTTTCATAACTCTTGGAAGTGGCGCGTTTTTTGATATTATTATCAGAGTCTCCGTTAATATCGATCGTGCTGACTTCAAATATATGACTTCCAATGTATGGATAAGCGGAAATCACGCGTTGCCTTCTGTTGCAGGATGTAAATGCCTTACTAATAGCATTTTAAGTAACATGGTGAAAGTTGTTATATAAAGCATTATCTGCAAGCAATACAAATTTATTCTTATTCTCATTGCGGCTATCTCCTGAACTAATCGGTTAGGCTTGTACAGCATGTTTTCTTGGCACTCCTAGCTCATGAAAAACAAAAGTTAACTATTTAGCGTTACGAGAAACAGGCGTCTTATTTTACGCTATTCCGGAAAGAGATAAGGACTGAAAAATGTTCAGGTGGTCTAAATATGTTTACTGAACACCCTTGACGGTAATTCCTATCTACCGAATATTGAAACCTAAAGAGTGAATTACAAATTCTGTGATCTTTTTTTTTTTTAGTTTTGCCTCCTGCTTTAGGATTTGACTCCTGCTTTGGGATTTACATAACTGCTGTGAGCTCACATTGCGTAAGTTTATTGTTTATGCACCATGGCCGTCAAATTTAGTACAGTTAGGAATGGCAGCTAACACGCCTAAAATACACCTAAGCTCCGAACTCTCTTTATAGTGTTCATCCTCATAGCATGAAACAGTCTTTTCAGTGAAAGGAAAGTTCAGTATCATGGCTACGCATTCAAGCTTTAAAACCTTGCCGTTTACATTACCGGCTAACTATATGCACTGATGAAAATACATCAGTGAATGATTTGATCTGGGGAGCATTATGCGCTGTAAGTTGGTTGCGGGTTTTTGAGCAACCTGCCTGGAGCATCGCGTTTCTCACCCGTGGCTGGAAATTTCAGATAGAGTCTTCACTACACTCGAGGGAATAATAAAGGATTGCAGCGATAGCGTGAACGAAGCGCTCTCACTTGGTAAAGTTGAAGAATCTGACCCTAAGAAAGGTAAAATATCGACACCAGCTGCGTACGGACATGAAGCCAGCGGTGAAAAACAGGTAAAATATACGAGCAACAACACCAGCAGAAGCGTTCAAGAGGTACGCACAAGAAGGAACCGAGCATAGGAGAAAAATGGCACGAAATCGTAGGAAAGACAAGTGACTCTCTGAAGTGCTCGTTTCTAAGCTTGGAGTCGAGCCCGTCATGGCAGACGAATAAGGGTGGATAGATGGATAGAGTTTGAGCAGCCGTGCCTTCGAGAGCAGCCAGGCGCGGCTAAGCGTCAATTTTCTCTTGCCTTTCCCCTTCGCGACTTCCTATCTCACTATTTCGCTACGGCTTCTCTTATGGGATTGATTCGGGCATATATATATATATATATATATATTCTTTCAAGACGATAGCGAAGGCAAGAAAAGAATTGGTCTTTGGAGAACATGCGATTATTGTTCGCGGTCTATTTCTCAAATTGCTTGACTACGCGTTCGGTTCTCTCCCGTAACCTAAAACGGAGGACTTAACTCCATCATCGATGACCGAAGAAATGGAAGGGACTGACGGCTCAGAAAAGATCGAAGGATATAAGAGGGAAGCAAGAAAATGATGGTATGAGTTCTTACAGGAAACAAAAGATGAGAAAATGCTTTGCTGGTGCGCAGAGAAGTTTATTTTTTTCTATCTCCGTCATCCTTGCTATCGCCCACCACGACGATCGTAAGTTCTACTTTAAACACGTACTAAACTGACCCATAAAAGCGTAGCAATTTCCGACAGGAATTGCAACTTTAAGTGGAGAGTAGTCTGCTGGTCCGGTCTTGTACAGCATTTTTGCTGTTGCTCCTATACGTGAAATGAGCTTGATACAAAACGAAAGACAGCTCCTTCTTAAAATAATTAGTTCAAGTCAATGACTGGATATATTTAAACGGATGAGAATCGCTATGTGCAAGTGCGCACAAAAATAAACGGAGAGCGTTATATGCTAACATTTCTCACGTGTTAACTATTTGAAACTGGTAGCCGTGGTATGTGTAAGATGGTAGTAGACGCCAGTGATTGCAATTAGAAGGGAAAAGCGGGCTCCGTTTTCTTATGTCCTCCCCTGTACGTCGTAAGGGGCGTAAACGAAGCAGTCTGGCGCTGTTGTGCTCATTTACTTCTGCTGCGTTTTCTTTTAGCTGAAATTACTGCCCCCTTTATTTTTTTTTATTTATTTTTTTTTTTTTTTTGAGGTGTATAGCTGGGAAACCTTGCTTTGCGATGTTACAGCTTGGATAAGGCAAAAAAAAAAAAAAAAGAAAAGGAGGATAACTAAGCACGGACTTAACTGTATTAAGCAATAGAATTAATTTAACTCCTAAGCGACCAGGGATCCTCTGTCTACACCACTTAGCAGACAGAGATACTTTCCTAACCGGGACAGCTTTAAGGCGCGCTTCGACAGAAAATATGGCGTCGCCGTTGTAGCATTAGCGTTGTGAGTGAAATGCCGTGGATACGCCTCAGGCAGACAGTTTGTCTCAAGTGGCTTGCCTGACCATTGGTCGCTAGTCGGATTGGTTCACGTTACGAGATCACATGATATACTTCCCGCCTATTGTGGAGGTTGCGCCGCCTAGCACTAGCGTCACAGATGGCGGGGCTCGGCTTTTCTCCTTGGATTTCTATGCAGTAAAAGGTTTTGGCGAACGAAAATTGCGACCGCTTGGTTCATAAGCTTCAACTAGGGCTTGAATTATACCTAAAAACAATTGTTTTATAAGAGGGTGCTCTAAAAGCTCTAAAAGCTCCCTGGAAAAGCGTTTCTTCAAGTTTCCTGGCTGACCTTACGAACAGAAGCGAGGACAACAGCGGATTGTCGCTGCTCAGAGCAAAAAGTGCTACTAACGCCTCCTGGCTTTTGTAATTATTTGCTACAACACTGCTATGGTGTTGCTATGAAATGTTAATTATCCCATTATGTCTACGCCATCAAGCAGCATGAGTTCGTTTTGACTGCTTTTTTCTTTAGTTATATGCGGAAAGCAGTTGCACGCTTCTTACACAACAGAGGCCGCATCATGTGTACAGCAATTTTTGTCAAAAAGTAATGCAGCACAAATTGGATCATGTCTCACGCGTGGCTGGATCGTTTCTGAACTCTTTATGCACGTGCCATTGTCTTTAAAAGCTCGCGAACTTGGAAGCGTTGCTACTGTTCGGACGTTACCCATTCGAGATTTGCACAGCTGCTGCAATTCTTCGCCTAGATGCGGAATGAATGAATTAATGAAAATAATTATATATTAGTTAATTAATTAAGTAATTATTGAATGAATGAATGAAAAACTTTATTTAGACAAAGGGAATTTTTCTGGCGTGGGTGGGGCCCTCAGTTCAGGGCCCCAGTGGCCTTTGCCGTCTTGCGCATGACTTTCATTGCGTATATTTGCGGACTGGCGCGCTGCGGATTTTTAAATCGCAGCGCATCGCCGCCATTTTCTGCGCTTCGCTTCGGCGTTGTCCCTTGTAACCAGCCCCGCCGTCGGGGCAGCGAGCGCTCCTTTCAAATCCCCCCCCCCCCCCCCCCCCTCTTCCTCCTTGGTGGCGACCGCGCGTGTTCTTCGATTGCTGCGCGCGCTCCTGCCGCCTCCTATCGCCGCAGCGTATCCCCCCCCCCTCCCCCCCCCATACAAATAAGCTACAAACGATGCGCTCTCGCTATTTCAATGACGCATTACAATCTTGTCGAATTAGATAGGGAAAATTATTTCCGATTAGTCAAGCTCGTTTGCCTGTACAAAACTGTGCGTCAAAGCGCCTGCTCGCTCACCTCTCGACCGCAGCTTGATCGGGTGCGCGAAACAGCCCTATTTTGCACTCTGGGAAAACAAGCTGTGCTTAATTATCAGGTTCTTCCCCTAACACAGTGTAAGCGTGGGTATTGATTTCAAAGCGCAAAAAGACGGATGGAACTTATAAGCTTTACGGCGTAGCCGGTCTTGATGACGCTTGTCTGGGGCAAGAATTTCACGTGTATGTGGGTTTGGTAGTACCGCTTCGGACGAAAGTCGGATTGCGACTTTGGTCTGAAGCCCACCTTGGAGCAATTAAATTCATTTTTGGTCGCTGTCACCATGAAAATAATCGCCTCACATATTCATAAATGGCAGGTCATATGTGGGAACTTTTGCCACGCGTGCTGCAGCAATGGGATAGCCGGGAACTGTGCCCCGCCTGTGCTTCCCGTAGCTACCGGTAGGTGGCTTTCAGTGGTGCCCCTAAAGACGGTGCCCGGTGCGTACAGGCAAGCTGTCAGGAGCATATTCGTGCATATATATATATATATATATATATATATATATATATATATATATATATATATATATATATATATATATATATATATATATATATATATATATATATATATATATATATATATATATATATATGTATATATATATATATATATATATATATATATATATATATATATATATATATATTTATGTTTGAGTTCTGCTTAGGCACGGCGTTTACCTAATTAGCTCACGTTTTTTCTAAGTGCAATCCATTTATTTCGCATAGCTGAAATGTATTGCAACGTTTGAGCCGCATTCCGAAGTTATAATTACAAATTACTGCAGGCTTCAATAACTCCCTATTCCGTGTGAACGGAAGACCCTGTCGACAAAACCTGATTTCCTAAATGTAAAGCCAGATACGATGATGGTTTCTCTTTACGATGGCACTTTTTAGGGCTATCGTGTTGAAGCCAGTACAAGGTCAGCAAAGATTTGGCAGCAAGTACTCTTTTTACTGAAATCATTGGTTTTCAGCCCTTGTAGTGCAGTTCTTACGGCCTAATTTAAGTAGGTTTGCACCATATAACGGATGTCATGGGTTCTTCTCTACATGAATAAAAAACAAAACCCCGTCACTGAATGCTCTTTTAAAACACTGTATACATATGGGGACACAGTATCTCACCTTCAAATAATGAGGCGGAGATTTAGGCTGCGCTTTCAAGAGCATGACACTACAAAGTTATTGACTTTCTTCTACTCCTCCGCTTGCGGATTCTCTTTTGAAAACATGCCCTTTGGTACTCGCCTAAAGGAATTTCTGTCTCTGTTACCTCAAACTTAGGTGTTAGCATACACTGATGAGCTCCTCCTCATCATCACCATCATCATCAGCCTGACTATACCCCCTGCAGGGCGAAGGCCTCTCCCATATTTCTCCACTTAACCCGGTTCTGTGCTAGCTGCATCCACTTGACCCCTGCGAACTTCTTAATCTCATCCGCCCACCTAACTTTCTGCCGCCCCCTGCTACGCTTTCCTTCCCTTGGAATCCAGTTTGTTACCCTAAGCGACCATCGGTTATCCTCTCTTCGCACTACATGTCCTGCCCATGTCCATTTCTTCTTAATTTCCACTAGAATGTCCTATGATGAGCTTCTATGATATATGAAAGGCCGTCCGACGTAGATATGGGCCCGATTTTCAATGCACCGTACGAATGTGTCTGGGTGGACTACTGGTAGCATTGCGTACGACTAGGGCGCCAGGGCCTGGAGGGCTCAGCTATTATCTCACCCTTCCATTTCAAACACGATGCGCGAGTTGGCAGTTGCTGCTAGCTCCGCCATGTCATGCGGTCTCGTGTCGTTACACAACCAGCAGATCATTCAATGCTTGCCGTGTTACCTGCAACTGCCACTTTCCAGAAGCATGTCCGTATTTTGAACTCATAACGCCGATTATGACAACGCAGGCAAAGCCTACAACGCTACCTACGCAAACATAGCCGGTGCGGACTTTCGTGAAGATCCGGAACTTTTGACCTATCTCCTTAGAATGTAACATGCCATGTGGAAAGGGAGCGGCATTCTTCGAAAGCTCGAAATCTTTAGTATGGTCCGTCTGGGCTTTTCAAGGGAATACAACCGCTCATTTGGTCTACATTTTCTGAAAACAAGGACCTGTATCTATCTCTGCGTGTCTCGAAAAAACATACCCTTGAAAGTTACCGGCAATTGTATTGAGTGTTATAACAGCGTTTCAAGTAACGCCATGAGCGCTCTCTTAATGCACTGTGTGGGAACGCGAGGACATCATTATTAGGAGTGCGAGAACGTTTACCTTGAAAGTATGTATTTTTTAGTAAGCCTACACCTTCTAAGTATGCCTCATCACAGCGAGATATTCCTGGTAAAATAGTGTCAGTTGTGGAAAGCTTTGCTAATAATCTCTTCAACGCATTTCTCAGTAAGTAGATGCCACAAACTTCACACTGAAATGATAGCAGTATAATTACGAGAATCATCGTTTTTCTTTTTGTTTTTCATTTGTGGCTTCTGTTTATTATGTTCGGCACGTGTTAATAGCGAAGGCTTTCAGAAACAGTCGGTCATTTTTCGGCGCTATAGCTCACGCGCCGATCTACATTTCCAGAAGTAGGTCTATCACACCCCTACCGTTTGCTTCATTTCTGTTCCTTGTCCAATTAAACTGTCTCAATAGCTGCTCTACGGAAGACTTACCGATTACAAACTCCTTATTGAGACGCTTCTGAAAGGATGCTGCATTGCTGTTTGTTCTCTTTCTTCACTGCATGTATTTTTCGCTAAATGTATTTTTCACTTCAACGCTTGTTGTGTTCTTCCCTGTATGTCTAGCGACATTTAGTAACTACAAGACAGAGCTTCATAAAGCATTTTTACAGCTTCACATTGTGTACATTATTTAAACGGTCCAAGTCGAAAGAGGTGCCGAAATTTTTGTGTTAAGTCACAAAAGCTGTTCTGTGCGCATTTCCCCCGTATTCTCTAATTACAACAGAAATGTTTTTGTAACAACGTACATAATTTAGTGCATATGCATTAAAAAGGGCCACAAAACACAACATTAGAAAACTTTCCCAGAATAAATAAAATATACAGAACAACAAGATGTACTCCGCAACCACGGAAAAGAAATCTTATGCCAAAACTTCAGAATATTTTCGTGCCTTTGACCGGAATTTGTCAGTTTTTCTATTTGCTAGGTTTACACAATGTACCTTGAACTGGACGATAAAAGCGGTGACGTTTCCTATTAGGCAGCTGCGTAGTTCACCTTATGGGAAAATAATGTCAGGAGGAACAACGCAAGTGTTCCTTTTGTTCGAGCAATTTAGTGGTCGCACGCATACTAAACTAAGAAGAAGTACGAAAATAAATAGATTAGATGAGAGTCACTGCGATAACCTGGCCTTGGATCCTGGTACACAGCGATTCATTTAAGAATTATTTCTTCGCTTCTTTGTGAATGAAAGATAACGTGTACGATATTATTGTCGACAAATAGCAAATATAGCGAAGGTCACCGTCTCCAATTTCCCGTTTTTACTAACATAGCTTCCGCACAATTATGCGCAGGTTTTGTACGATGCCCCGCGAACCCCTCAAGCACGTAAGTCGCTTCAAGGTGTAATTCCAAGCATTGAATATAGGCGGGCAGGCAATGCGACGGGCATTTCAATGCCTTGGACGTTTAGATCCTGTTTTGAACAAAAGGAGGCGAACATAATCATGAAACTATAATCAAGTGAACATAAAGTGCTGGAGCAGACTGGAAAGCTGTGTTAGGCCTATCCGACTTGCCGAATGTGCGCTGTCTGTGTACCCAGCTTCAAAGGCTTCCAGGAAACAGCTGCCACTGTAGTGAAATGAATCTCTTTTTAACGTTCCATAAAGCACTTCATTCAAAGAATGAGTCATGCAGCAATATGCTCTTTTACGAGGAGGCAATCTTCACATTTTTCAAGGCGCGTTCATCCTAATATTGCGTGTTGGCTTCATTAGGTGGCTGAAACAAAACGAAATTTTTTAAATACGTTTTACTGAGGCTATATCTGGAAATGGTGACCTACATCACTTCACCTCACTAGAGACAGGCTGGGCACGGTGAAGACGGGGTTCAAAACGCAAGGATAGAAATTTGGCGGACAATTCATTGGTAGCACCTGTTTCGCTAGTGCAATGCAAAAATGGCAATAAATAATTATCATTGCCACTCCCTCCAGCCACTTTTCATATATACGGCACACTGCTCCATCCCACGTCCAGGGCTAGACGGCAGCAGTGGACCCGCGAGCGTTGATGCTTAATGTTTAGAGAGGGACAATGTTTCTCGTTGACCCAGAACACATCAGAGTTAGGTGCTTCAAAGGCGACATGCTCGATTGGCCGGGAGAAACGGACCCCTAACGCAAACAGAAGAAATTGATTAGGGTTAATAGAAGACACAAGATGAAAAACACGAACCTTTCTTTACCAAACCACAGTTCTTTATATTATCGTAATCTTGTGAATGGAACAACGACTTAACAACATCGTGTGCATGTCACACGTTTCAGGCTCGAGTCTCCCTTTAGCGAAATTAACCGGTACAATTCTGGCCTTGTCTCAAGCAGCAAATGATAGTGTAACACAAATGCATAATTGAATAAAACGCTCTCTTGCAGGAGCAGGCTTAGTTAAAGCCTTTATGCCTGATGCACGGGTCTGCTTGCAGGCAAGCATATGGCGCTCAAATCTATTCCCGCTGCACTGTGCGCTTGTGCAATTCAGTGGAAGCGTTCATCTTCTCTATGTAGTCAACGCAGAGGGCGGCATCAATCATTTTAATGGCGCGCCCCATTATCTACGCCCAATAGGCAGCAGTTCTCCGTGTTCATACCAGCACGTCGAGGAGTAATCGCTGTATCTCGTACGAAGATGCTTTGTACCTCCCATCTCGGAACTTTCCGGGCAACCATTAAGTACTATCATGGGAAAAAAAGTTATTTACTCGAGGAATAGGGAATCAGATGTGTACTCATTCCTGCACCGTTCTGAGAGCGCTGCAATCGTTTCAGGTAGTTTCCTCATCAATTATAAACGAGGGCACACGTCGATTAAAAGCAACCATTGTTACTTCAGTAGGCGTACGAGTTTTCCATTTCTGTGCTTCTTAGGGGCCACAACTGGCGAGCTCGTAGATCAATACACAAATTACACATGCACGCAAGTGCATACGCACACGTGCGCGCGCACACACACACACACACACACACACACACACACACACACACACACACACACACACACACACACACACACACACACACACACACACACACACACACACACACACACACA
Organism: Amblyomma maculatum; assembly: GCF_055883805.1. Classification (NCBI taxonomy): domain Eukaryota; kingdom Metazoa; phylum Arthropoda; class Arachnida; order Ixodida; family Ixodidae; genus Amblyomma; species Amblyomma maculatum. The sequence continues at coordinate 13,617,275 of NC_139347.1, forward strand.
CACACACACACACACACACACACACACACACACACACACACACACACACACACACACACACACACACACACACACACACACACACACACACACACACACACACACACACACACACACACACACACACACACACACACACACACACACACACACACACACACACACACACACACGCGCGCGCGCGCGCGCGTGCGAGCGCGCGCACATGCTCACACGCACACACACGGTCACATACACGCGCACGCACACACGCACGCGCGCACGCGTTTCATCCTTATCATCATCATCATCATCATCATCGGCCGGACTGTACCCACTGCAGGGCGAAGGCCTCTCCCATATTTCTCCAATTAACCCGGTTCTGCGCTAGCTGCATCCAGTTGACCCCTGCGAACTTCTAACCTCATCCGCCCAACTAACTTTCTGCCGCCCCCAGCTACGTTTTTCTTGCATGGAATCCAAGATAGTCAAAGTAGCTGAGGAGTTCTATACTGATCTCTACAGTAGCCAAAGTAGTCAGGACCGTAATGAGATTGGCGGCAGAGAAAAACAGTCAGGCGTTGCACCAGTGACAAAGGACGAGATTAAGAAAGCAACAGAAATCATGAAAAGGGGGAAAACAGCTGCAGCGGATCAGATAACTGTAGATTTGTTGAACGACGGAGGGGATATTGTGCTAGAAACACTGGCCATCCTCTATGCGCAGTGTCTGGTGTCATCGACGGTACCGGAACCATGGAAGAACGCAAATATTATCCTCATTCATAAGAAACGGGACGCTAAGGACCTTAAAAATTACAGACCAATCAACTTACTGTTTGTTACGTATAAGGTATTTACTAAGGTAATCTTTAATAGAATCAGGACAACCTTAGACTGTAATCAAGCAAAGGATCAAACATGGTTTCGGAAACGATCCTCTACTATCGATCATATCCATACCATCAATCAAGTGATTGAAAAATTTTCGGAATATTACTAGCCCTTATAAATAGCATTCATTGATAACGAAAAAGCATTTGACTCAGTAGAAACCTCGGCGGTGATGCAGGCATAGCTAAATCAGGGGGTAGACGAGCCATACGTGAAAGTGCTGGAAGGGTGTAGTGGTTGCGCAGCACCCTTAGTCCTGCATAAGGAAAGTAACAAAATTCCCATAAAGAAAGGTGTTAGGCAAGGAGACACGATCTCCCCAGTACTATTCACAGCTTGCTTAGAGGAAGTACTCAGAGACTTGGAATGGGAGCAGTTAGGGATAACGGTAGATGGAAAATGCCTCAGTAATCTGCGATTTGCTGATGACATTGCCTTGCTAAGTAACTCAGGAGATGAACTGCAAAAAATGATTGGTGACCTAGATAGGAAAAGTAGAAAGGCAGGCTTGAAAATCAATATGCAGAACACTAAGGTAATGTTCAACAGCCTCGGGAAGGAACAGCAGTTTACTTTAGGTAGCGAAGCACTGGAAGTAGTAGGCGAATATGTCTGCTTATAGGACATGTAGTACCCGCAGATCCGGACCATGAAAAGGAAATAACAAGAAGAATAAGATAGGGATGGAGCGCATTTGGCAAGCACTCGCAGATTATGACTAGCAGTTTACCGGTATAGCTCAAGAAGAAAGTATACGACAGCTGCATCTTACCTGTACTCTCCTATGGGGCTGAAGGGTGGAGTGTAACTAAGAGGGTTCTACTTAAGTTGAGGACAACGCAGAAGGCTATGGAACGAAAATGGTAGGGGTAACATTAAGAGATAGGAAGCGTGCAGAGTGGGTCGGAAAAATAACTCAAGTTACTGACATTATAGCAAAAATCAGAAAGAAGAAATGGGCGTGGGCAGGACAGGTAGTGCGAAGAGGGGATATCCGATGGTCGCGCGCGTTTCAAAACCCTTTTATGTTTCAGGAGGTGTGTAAACGTATCTGTAGCGGGCGCTCATCTGTTTGCAGTCTGAACCTAAGAGGTCAAAAAGGGCTCGCAACAACAGCTCTTGGTCGTGGTGGCGGATATTATTCTTTCTGCAAAGGTAATTCAATTGGCCGGACATCAGCGATGGGTATTGAGCGCCTGGGTAGATTCGCTTACTGCATCCTAAAGAAAAAGCAACGCTACCTACGCAAACATCCTGATCATCGAATGACTTGCCATGGAGATAAAGAAATACGACACGCAGCGATGCTTATACAAGGGCTAGGCCGCTAGAGGAAGAAAATCGTCGTTTGATGCCTGGTCATCTGCTTAACTTTCTTTAGGCTTGCCGCAGCGTTAACAACAGAATGCCGTTTTGTCTTGATGTTTTGCGGCGTGGTGCTTCTTTCCCTCTTCCCTACTTTCTGCTCTTCCCGCCTGAAGCAGGCTGTGTACCGATGGAGGAGCCAGAAAGCAATAAAAAAGTTTTGCCAACCAGGATACGCAGATTTAAAATAAGTCGACATGGGCTTCCGGCTAACGTTGCAATATCAAAGTAAGAACTCTCGGCAAAGGACTGAGTCAAAAATTAGGAGGCAGCCATTAATTCCCCACTTGAACGATGTGCTTCACTTAAGGCTCTAAGTTTTTCAAGTGATTAGTGAAGCCTTGCAATACTTTTCACCGGGTGTAGGTAAAAACGTCCCAGTAAAAAAGGTCCCCGGAAGATACGGTCCCAGATAACCCGTCCCCGGAAGAAACAGCCCCTGAAGAATCGAAAACTAGAAAAAAACGCCCCCAAGGCAAAACCTGTCCCTGAAAATGTTTTCCGGAACTCACAAGAAAAAAACAAGATACACATTTTATGACATTTTTCTTGGCTTGGAGTTATATGCAATCAGCATTCGAAACCTGTGGCCTCTGGGCGCTTCTGATGATTATAAGAACTGCGTAAATGCATGATGAAAGAGCCATCTGGCTTTTTATACGTTGTGTTGTTTAAAGCTCCGCAGCTCGTTAAACAATCATTAGGACATGTCTAATCATCTTGGTAGCGCTGATCATTGAGCAAGCTACAAGCTGATCGGTGCGTGGTATTCTCAGGGAACCGATCAAAGCAGAAGACGTCACTAGAAATGCCTCCCAAACCTTCTGGTAACGAAGTTCAACCCTTTCTCTGATGATGGTGTAGAATGGTGATAAGGGTGATAATAGTGTAAGCAGGATGAGACGTAACCGGTCTTGCACGTTGGCCACCCTAAAAATCCTCGCTTCAAGCTTCTGGTCCGGTAAAGCTAGTGGTCACCTCGGGGACGCAAACAAAGAGAAGATGAGGCGCTGCCACTATATTACTTCTGTTTTTTCTTATGAATTCTCGCATCAGTTCGATGTTCGCGTTCACTTCCAAGTCGAGAGGTGAAACCGCTGTATTAAGGTTAAAATACATCATTCATCACAGCAGCTCGCCACGGGGAAACGCTGTCTACGTCCTATAGGAAAGACTTCAGTCCCAGTTCGGGGACGTTTTTTTCTACTTCGCAAATAGGGACATTGTTTCCGGGGACGTTTCTTTCGGGGCCATTTTTTCCGGGGACTCGACTTTTTTTCGAGGACGTTTTTACGGGATCCCACTTTTTACCACAGGAACACTTTGCAAGCAGTCGTGAAAAATGCAGGAGTGCAACACACGCGGTCTTGCTTTGTCAAGTTCGTGAAAGCGAAAAACAAAAAGTATGCGCGTCCTTCAGGTCTTCAACAAGGGACAAGATGTTACCTGGTGCGACTACCTGGAAATATTTAGGAAAGAGGCACGAAGAAAATATCGCTATAGGCAACCTGCACTGGCTAGGTGGCGCTGTAATTGTTCCACAGCGCGCCTCTGAAATGTTGTTGTTAGCCGCTTGGTTCGCGGTAAACGACCAAGGATATTCAGCAGCATTATAGATACGCGTGTGACAGATATGTATTTACCCAAGCCCCCTCGATGTAGCCCAGTTATGACACAGGCCATGCAAAGCTTCGACAGAGCGTGCAATCTGATTCCTGTAAGCTCATGCAGGTGAAGCGCCTGAAAAGTATTTGCTCTTTTCACTAGGACATGCGTTACGGCGCGTCGATCGACACAGCGAACTTCATTGCTGGCTGCCTATAGTAAAGAATGGTGGCTCAACTTCACAGGGGAAAGCACATTGGATTTTATCTGTGTGCAGGTATATCTCATTATATGATGCATTTGCAGTACAGAAAGTAGTTTGCTCCAATTTATATAAAATGCAGAGCCAAGCATCGTTTTCCAGCTGTCAATAAGCACAAAGCCCAACTCATATTCGTTGTTAGATAAAGTGTCATGGTATCAGAAGTGGCCCTTTGAGGCCTGGAAAAATCATTACCCTCGTCAGGTGTGGTATGGCCCTGCCGAAGGCACCGGAGCCTTTTGTGGCTGACTGGTAATGTTACAGAATTTTGGAAGCGTTTTAAGTAGATATTTTAACTACTTCTGCAGGCGAAAGTACCTACGGATCAGCCGAAACCGAAGCACCCATGACAGCACTCCGGTTGAGCATTGCGGGCGATGACGCTTTGGACGTCTTCAACAACTTTCAATTCGAGTTGAATGAAGACAAGAAGGACTACAGCACCCTGATGAGAAAGTTTGATGCCTATTGTGCCAAAGGTAACAATGAAGTCTATGAGAGATACGTATTCTGTTCAAGAAAGCAAGGGGAGGGAGAACCATTTGAAAAATGTGTTCGCTACCTTAAAAAGCAAGCAGCAAAGTGTAACTTTGGCGCTTTACAAGAATCAAAAAGAAGGAAACAGATAGTATTCGGAACATTTAATGACCGACTACGTGAGAAAATGTTCGGGACAACAACCGACTTTGCAGAAAGCAGAAGAAACGTGAAGAGCAGCCGAAAGGATAGCAGAGCACAAAGAAGTCTAGCGCAGAGGGTACGACAGTGTCACCGCGATTTAGAAGCGCCCGGTGCCTGCAAAGGAGCGGAAAGAAGCTAAACTATCTTTTCACTGTGGCAAATGCAACCACTGGCACAAGTATAAACAATGTCCAGCCTTTGGAAAGAAGTATCGTTGGTATCACAAGCAGGGGAACCATTTCGCAAGTGCTTGTGCGTCAGCAAGAGTGAGCAAAGTAAGGGAACAGCAAGCCAAGAACTTTGACATTCTAGAGGTCACCATCGCTAGCCGAAAGAGGGATTGATTGAATGGTTAAAGCTCAAGTTGGCTACCACGAGATTAGTTTTAAAGTGGACAGCGGATCGCAGACAAGTCTGTTTCCAGTGTTTGTTTAGAAAAAACTGCGTGGAGCAAAAGCGCTGAAGCCGACCAATTCAGTCCGCCAGTGGCATCATAACGTGTTACGGAACGTGTACGCTAGAAGCACACCATGGGAACACGACTGCTGCTTTCTAGGATTTTTTTGTTTTGTTTGCGAAACATGGTTGGCAGACCATACTTGAACTAGAAGCAAGTGAAACTGTGGGGCTAGTCCAGCGTAGAATATGTGCCGCGGGCAAGACTTCATACGACGACCTTCTAAGACAATTCAGGCATGTCTTCCATGGCCTTGGTTGTTGGCATCAGGCGTACAGCATGATCCTTTCACCTGATGTGGCGCCTGTAGTGCAACCAGCTCGACGATTTCCGGTGGCGCTAGAAAAATTCCTGAATAAGGAAGTTGGAAAAATGATACGTGCTGGTATATTTTTTAGGACGCACGAACCTACTGACTTTGTCAGTACTTTATTTTTGGAAAAGAAATATTGCGCGCTACAGGTGTGCATGGATCGCAGATATATGAAAAGTACACAAAGCGGCAGCATCTGCTACTTCACACTTGAGAGGATTTATAAGCCCGTTTAACCATATGCCTAATACTTTACATTTTTTGACGCGACTCGGGCTATCATCAGATACCCCTCGATAAGCATACTTCCAAAATCTGCAATTTTTCTTCACCGTTTGGAAGATACTCTTTCCTCGCTGTTTGGAAGATACCTTTTCCTCCCTATCCCTTCGGTATTTGTTCCGTACCAGAGTTATTTCAACACAGCATGGGCCAAGTATTTGACAGACTACTGGTTGTAAGGATATAAGTGAACGATATCTTAGTATGGAATCCAGGAAGCAAGAACCCGGTGAGCTGTTGATAGCAGTGCCTAACGGTGCACAGAAAGCAGCCTTGACTTTTAAGGTCCAGAAATGCAAATTTGGGTTGAAATAAAACACATTTCTTGGTGATGTCATAGGCCGGAAGGGAATATCGTCTGACTGAAAGCTGATAAAAAGCTTGGTGAAAGTGCTAACATCAACGTCCAAGAATGACATCTAGCGAAAGTTGGGTGTAGTTAAATACTTCAGAAAATTTGTGCCACGATTGTCTGAGCGAACAAAGCTTTTTCGTGAGCTCATCAAGTCTCGATCAGAGCTTCAATTGACAGAAAATCGTGAGCTGGAGCGGAAAAAAGTTAACTCACATCTTGACTACCGCCCTCCTGCTTGCGATTTTCGATCCGCTCAGAAAAACAAAGATTACTGCGACAAATCAAAGGATGGTGTCGGGGCAGCGTTACTGCAAGGCTACAACGGTGAGTGGAGGCCTGTAGAATTCGCACCTCATCTCCTGTGTTAGCGCAAGCCGAGAAGAACTATGCACAATCCGAAAAACAAGTGCTTGGAATCTGTTTTGGCTGCGAAAGGTTTCACGAGTTTGTGTGCGGAATAAAGGTGCTTATCGAAACTGACCACGACCCGCTGGTGGCGATAGCGTGAAAAAAAAAAAAAAGGCTGACATGCCACCGCGAGTGCAACGAACCGTTTTGCGTTTACTAAAATACGAGTTTGTATTTCAGCACATTACAGAAAAGCAGCTGCTTCTCGCAAACATTTCACGGGCAACGCTGGATCAGGGTGGAGAAAAAGTTGGCACGACACACGACGTTGAGGTTCATGCGTTGCAGTCCTTTGGCTACATGGCCAACCCCGAAACACAACGGTCGCTACCACTGGAAAGTTGTCGAGACGGCTAGCTGCAGACAGTGATGGCATGCTTGGTGAGTGGACAGCCGGTGACATGTGAACTCAAGCCATTTTCTAAAGGACTCTCTGTCGTTAATGGAGCTGTACTGAAGGGTAATACCGAAGAGTATGCAAGTACGCAAGCCGGAAATGCTTCATGCTGGCCACCTCGGATTGAAAAAGTATTCGTGCCTTTATATGCTGCTGGCAATAAACGTCAGAATTCTTGCACTGGCCGTGCTGCTGTACGCGTCATCTCTTCAATCAGTTGCAGACACTGTGTATGTTCTGCACTGGAGTGACACTTAAGCAAGATGCGCTTATTTGCAGCAGCTCAACGGAATGGTGCTTCCAGGCAGGAAGCATTATAGAGGCGGAAAAGGAACGACGCGAACTGAACATCTGCTTTTCTGCCGATCCCTCAACTTGCTCTCTCCAATATGTAGTTTGATTTCCACACTCTGTATTTGGGTGTGTATGTTTGTTACAAAGTTGCCTCCAGGAAAAAGCCATACGGGTGATCCCCAGATAAAAAAGCTGGGATGTGAAGAGACGAGATTTGGTTGGCCCGAAAGAAATCAGTTTTGCGCCATTCATCTCAGCCCAGAACAAAATACTCCGCTGCGGTCATTCTGACAGACTGAGAACAAAATCGAACGTGAAGTCAGCGGAAAATGCACAACATCTGCAAAAACCTGGCAAATGTATATAGACAACGGAAGCAAAAGAAACACAGGAAAAACGATTAGGATGTATTGAAGAGCGAGAGAAACAAACTGCCGCAAAAAAATCCACCAACAGCGCACAAAGTTGTGCCTGGAGAGCGCCCTTTCTTTCGAGAGGCACACGCATTACGAAGACAAATGGACCCACAGAGCCGCGATTGGCGTCTCTCCTGGCTCCCGGAATGCCGCTTCCTCTCCTGTGCTTGTTTCCTCTTCGCGCAGTGCATCCTCAGCGATGGCTGCGGTCTTTGTTTACTATCCTTTTTTTTTTTTTTTTTTTTTTTTTCAGTACAGTATTGGGATTTCTTGCTTTCCGCGCCTGATGTCGTCTCGTTTCTATAGGTGGCTTTGATCACTGGCTCACGCGAGAACGTGTTACTTCTGAGCCTGAGGCAAGATTGTGCCCCATCCTCAGTAATTTGTCACATTGCACGTCATAAAGTAAATTAACGCGCGTGTTTTGAGCTTCCTTATTAAAACTAAGGAATAAATAAACATCGCAACCATATATACAAACCCTTCTAGAGACAAGGCAACCAAGAAAAAACAACATCCAGGCAATTGCAAATACGAGTAAGCGAAGTGTACAAGATAAAAAGTATTTCATTGAAATAACTCATTGAAACCAATGAGCAATTAACCACTGGAAATCTTAGGACGGAGCCTTGGTTCTCTAACGGGGAAAGGGATTTTGGCAACGTGTATTACGGAAGACGTTTCTCTTCCAAGTTCTAAGAAGCTGATGCGAATTTCTGGTGCGGATTCCCAGAACCTGGTGAGGATCTCCTCTGAGATCTGTTAAGGCGGAGTGAATAAAATAAATATATATCAGATGGTATCACGCACTGTAAATGGCTGTTTTTTGAGCGGACGTAGCCGGCATACTAATTCTCAAAGCTATGTTGCTCGAGACTAGAATCTAAAGCTTCGGTCGATGCTTCTGTTAGGCTCCATTTGTGCGATGGACATTCATGTGAATTTGTTGCACAATACACAGTAAAAAAAAAAAAGTAAAAAATGTCCTGTGCAGGCATAGAAATTCGCAGTTCAGTGCTTCCGCAGGAATTGTTCCAGCTATCGTTGGTATATTGATTAAAAACGCGAGTACTGAATCTAGGGACCAGTAAAAACGTAATGCCAATGAGGGTAGAATTTAGCGGTCTGGGAAAACTTCTTCAATTGCCTACTTTTACACTTAATTTGACATTATCGTAGCTCCTGGATTGTACTAGCTCAATGTTACTGTGAATGGTACTATTTCTGTGAACCAGTCGTAATCTTATAAAAGCTCGGCAGGCGGCGTGTGACAGAAAACAGCCTCCGTACTCCAGAACCACCAGTAAAAACCGAACTCCTAACTACACAAAGTCCCCGCCGTATTCCCGTGAGACGATCACCGGTCCGTTTTCACTGGCAAATAGTCTGCATGGATAAGGAAAATCGACCAACTCAAAGGCCAGACAGCGCCAGGGTAAAAATGTGACTGCTAATCAAATTAAAAAATATATGTGAGCGCAACAGATGTCATTTCTAATTTAGTAGCAGCTTCGCGGCATGGATTTATATAATTTTACATCAAAACATTTTTTTATGTGTCCCCCGATTACATGCGTTTTCTATTAAATACACTTTAAAATTTGTTTGTTGAAATAGGTTTGGTGGAACAATAAAAATCAAAAATATCAAAAATATTGCGAGTGACTTAACATACCAGACATTCCCAAAAGCGAAGGTAAGTGAAGGGGAATTACTTTCTGTGGGCAAATATCCAAACAAGTGACGTTCGATATCAACCGGAGTGAGGAGTAATTGGTCATGAGGCCGAAGCAATTATTCTTTCTTGCACGCGGTAATAAGCGATTACAAAGCCTTCTCCCACGAAGGTGGATGATATCGTCCAGATATGCTTTCAAGGCAACCGAGGTTGTCTTTGTTCTTGAAGCTTCTATGCAATTGTGCCTTAGATCACGTCACCAGCTACTCCTCAAATATAATTTTTTATAAACAGCGTGGACCTATGCCGATGCTGCCTCATATTGTCATCGACAAAAGCTGTCCACGCGTGCGGTGCACCTGACTGGTCGAGAGGGAAGTGACGTCACCAACTGCTACATTCGGAGCGACCAACCAGGAGTCTCATCTTGTCTAGCGTACCGGCCATCTGCAATCCCACACTTGAGGTGGCGAAGGGTGGCTGTTCCTGGCCCTACGGGGCTGGGTCTGCGAGGTCAACGGCGCTTGCGGTGGGGGCTAGTCAGCCACCGAATTTTTATCTGTTCTAGACCTTCATTGCACCCGCCGCCGCTTAGGTGGCGGACGACGACTGTTCCTCTTCTTTTTCTACTTTCTTTCTCTTTCTCTCTTCTGTCCGCACGAGGCAGCAGGGGTCGAAATTATTCGTAGCCCTCCACTACGGCTCCTCTTTCTCTCTTTCTACTTTCCGTCCCACCTTCCTCCCTTTTCTTAGGGCGTGGTTGAGGTGTCCACAGAAAACAAGTGAGGCAGGTACCGCGCCTTTCCCTTCCTATAAATTAATCAGGTGGCTGAGCTACAGAGCCAGTAGCAGGCCCGTGCATCTTCTTTTCTTTTATCCCACAGCAACAACAACAATCCCACACTTGAACGCGCGCCAAGGAACGCCACGCGACAGGAACGATGATGTACCGTCCAAACCAAGGAGGTTATATTTGGTACAAGCGCACACTTGTCGGAGAAAATGTGAAAGACACCGCGCCTTTCCTTTCCTGCAAACCAATTATAATTATATGCAGCTCTGCAACAAACGCCGATAAAAGGCAAACAATGAGAGGCAAGTGATAGAAGACGAAGGATAAGCTTTCATTATTCTCTTCTTAAGAGGCATCTAAGAGATCCTCTAATTTTTTTTTCAGGTCAGTTACATGTTACTTCTCGCTTCCTCCGTCAAATATTCGTGGAGATGCCACCTGAAAGAGGAATTTACTTTGATATTTTACTTTCTGTCTTTGCCGCCTCAGCGCCATTTTCGCTACGTATTCTTCAAGATACTCCGCTAAAGGAACGGTGTCGCTCCGTTTCACTTTCCATGCTCTTTTCAGTGTAAAAAAAAATCCACAACTATTACCCCTCACTCTCCTCCCCCCTCCCCCCCCCAAAAAAAAAAAAAAACAACAACGATAGATATAGGCAGGTAAGGTGCAAGTGCTTATTTCCTGTAGCTCGAAAAAAACATGAACAAAGGGGCTTCGCTTACGGTAAAACCAAAAAAGAAAAAGGTCTGAAATTCCTGACACATAATTCTCAACTCGCAAGGTACTGTCTCTCGTGCAGTGAGTGCCACGGCTGAGTGACCTGTCCCCTCGGATCTCAGCTTTACACTCCAGCAAGTAAAAAGAGAGCCACGAAGAGCGGAACGGGCTGTCGCGTCGTGTCTGCTCCTGTACTGTTATTTGCTTTTCTTGTCCTTCTATTTCTTTGCAGCCTTCCTTCACATTGGCCTCTTCTTCTGTTCTTTTCCACTTTAGTGAGAAGACTGGAGGACTCCAGGAGAGCTGGGGCGTGTGTTGGCCAATTTTCCCCGCTCGCCGATAGTTCTCGCGGGTTCAAGCGAGAGGGATTTGCCTCAATGCAAACGAGTAAAAAGCAACATCAAACATCCCACGCACTCCAAGAAAAATAAGCATAATGAAAACAAAAGCGCGCAAAACGCAGAAACGAAACAGAATGGCCGATGTCCCTCGCTTCCGGTTTAGCTAAAGTTCTTGAGGACCAGAATGCGTTTCCTGTTTCTTCCTTGCCGCTTCGTTTGTCAGCAAGTTTTGTCGTTTGACGTACCGGGTTGGGAGCTTTAGAGCCAGGAAGCTTGAACCTGGCCGTAGTTGCCCTCCGAAAATGTAAAGAAGAGTGAAAAGGCGATCATCAGTACAAGGGACTGCCAGAGTGAGTCGGCTTGAACATGTTTGGGTGTGTGCGAGTGCATTTGGACGAAGTCAGTCATACAAATTGTGTTTGCGTTGTGCAAGAAAGCTAGCGCTCTACTGAATCTCAAATAAAACAAATGAATTGGAGTTTCATGCCCCGTCTGGCGCGAAATAAAATCGTTGGGTGATTAATTAAGTGTAAAAGGTTCTCAAAGCTGAAAGTATGATAACAATAATAAGTCGTAATCGTCAATCACAAGGCAGTTTCCCCAAGCTTACTTGGTTCTGCTCATGCATTCGGCGAAGCCCTTGTAAGGTTTTCAGAAGCATGAATTGCTCATCGAGTTAGTTTTTACATAGTGGAAAAGAGAACAGGCGGAAAACCGGTAGAATGTATGCGTGCGCCTTTCTCAGGCATGGACGCGTTTTTTTGTTCGTTCGCTCGTTATTTCGTTCGTCTGTGCGCGCGTGCGTGTGTGTGTGTGCGTGCGTGCGTGCGTGCGCGTGTGTGTGTGTGTGCGTGCGTGTGTGCGTGTGCATGCGTGCGTGTGTGTGTGTGTGTGTGTGTGTGTGTGTGTGTGTGTGTGTGTGTGTGTGTGTGTGTGTGTGTGTGTGTGTGTGTGTGTGTGTGTGTGTGTGTGTGTGTGTGTGTGTGTGTGTGTGTGTGTGTGTGTGTGTGTGTGTGTGTGTGTGTGTGTGTGTGTGTGTGTGTGTGTGTGTGTGTGTGTGTGTGTGTGTGTGTGTGTGTGTGTGTGTGTGCGCGCGCGTGTGTGTGTGTGTGTGTGTGTGCGCATACCTTCTTCTGGTCCAGCATCTTGTTTTCGGCCTATTATTTTTGCACGCGTATTGCTTGAAAGTATGTAAGTACACGCATTGTACTCTCACTGCAGCGCGAATGCAGCTCCAGTAAGCGTGACATATGCGTCGTTTTTATGCACCCCTTTTTATCAGAACTATTTCTTCACATGTGGCCTAGATATTACTGAACATGGTGGCAGTGCGATTTCCGCCGTGGCTACCTTTATCTCATAAACATTACGCTATGTTACCCTTCGCAACCAAGACTGCTGCACTTATATCCCAAAAAAGGTCCATTCTGGACACATACCACTTTTTATTCCTTCATTTGGTATTGTGAACATTTACTTCCTTCATTGGCGCCGGTTTGTCTTTGCGCCATAGTCTTGCTACCCGAGTCTGTGCACATAGATCGGACATTTCATCGAACGTATTCTATTGCGCTAAACATTTGAAAACAGAAGGCGTATAGTTGTTTTCGAGCCTCCAGCTGGAGTGAAGATTGCTGGAAAACGTATCAACAACCTTAGATATGCGGGTGATACCACTTTAATGGCAGAAAGTGAAGTGGCTCAAGAGACTTCTGATGCGCGTACAAGAAGAGAGTGAGAAGTTTGGGCTTAAACTGAACATTAAAAAGACAAAGATCATGGCGTCTTGCCCTATCAAGTCCTGGAGCATCAAGGGACAAGAAGTGGAAGCTGTGACAGATTTTCTCTTCTTGGGCTCCAAGATTACCCCGGAAGGAGACTACAGCCATGAAATTTGGAGATGCCTGCTTCTGGGAAAGAGAGCCATGGTTAGCCTTGACCGCCTAGTAAAGAGCAGAGACATTAGTCTGCCAATCAAGATCCGTATAACTCGTGCTATGGTCTTTCCAGCTGTGATGTATGGATGCGAGAGTTGGACTGTGAAGAAGGCTGACCGCCGAAGAATTGACGCGTTTGAGTTGTGGGACTGGCGGAGACTCTTGAGAGTTTCTTGGACTGCCAGAAGATCAAATCAGTCGATATTGTTGACCATAAACCCTGACTGCTCATTGGAGGGTCAAATTCTAAAGTTAAAGCTCAGCTACTTTGGTCATCTGATGAGAAGAGAGGAGTCGCTGGAGAAAGATTTGATGTTGGGAAAGGTTGAGGGTCGCCGGAGAAGGGGTAGGCAGCGAACGCGATGGTTAGATGGCATCCTCGAAGCGCTACAGATAAAGTTATGTGATGTTAGGAAGATAGTGAGAGACCGGAAAGCGTGGCGTGACATGGTCCATAGGGTCACGAAGAGTCGGACATGACTGAACGACTGAACTGAAATAAAGGAGAGGCTGCGAAAACCTAGACAGTAAAAAAGAAAACTGAAAACCGCCGTAGTGATCAGTCGAAGCTAATAACGTAGGGTGTGAAAAATCTAGACTGCATTACCGGCCCCCATCTTCAAGAAGAGCTGCTAACGTCAACGCGCGCAAGGAGCCACTTGAAGCAAGATGCTATTACTGCGGTATCACACAAAATGGCTGCTTATATTTACTAGCTTGCCAACGGATGACAAGCGGACTCACATTATAGCATTTGGTAGGCATCATACGTGACTACATGTGTAGAAAGTGTTGGACAGGACAGAGAGTGGCTTGCCTAGCACGAAAACAGATTAGCGCCATGTCAACCAGTCGCGATGAGCTGCCCTGAAGAAAGACGGACGTTTAAAATTATTAGGGAAAATCGCTCACCAAGAATTCCATCGTATGTTTCCTAATCTAGTTGTGTAGTGCTCATCAACCTGTTTAAACTTTAGAATTGCCACAGAAAAACGAGATATGAACATCTGATGATGTTAAGGAAAAAACAATGTTTCTTTACGTCTTCAAAAAACGCATGATGCATCAATAATGTTCAGGCTATATAATTATAATTTATTTATTTTTTAATATATAAGTCGCCTCTTCGAGTGAAAGTGTCGCAACAGCGCCAAAATTTATAGGTTTTCGACCCCGCCTTTTTGCTTGTTGTGTAATTCAATGGCTAATTCAGAAGGACATCACCCAGAACCACATAGAACCCGTGGCGCAACCTATGAAACAAACTATGAAACAAACTATGAATCAAACAAAGGAAGTCCATTGCTTATCATTAAAGTTCTCAGCCGTTGCTGCAGCCCCTCTAGCTCCTTGTTCTAACTATTTGTTTTTAGACCTTGCTGTCTTCATGATTGTTTATATATTCGTCTTATACTTCCAAATTTCTGTTTCCTATGTCTTCCCTATAACTCAATGCACGTCTACAAAATTTGTCATATGATGTGATTGAACTATAACATGGGAGCAGATCGGATGGCCTATGGCGTAAGCAAAGCAGCGATGCGCTTTTCTTACGCCATGTCGATCTACGGGAGACTGTCCAGGGACTGCACTTCTTTGCGCGTTATCAGCATTCTAAGAAAGAAATACAGACACAAAAAGTCATCTATGAGTTTTGCCAGAAGGTTGATGTGCAGTCACATCTGGCCTGTAGTCACCTACTAGCCAACATTTGGGTGCTCGATAGCTTCGTGTTACGGTGACAATTGATTAAATAAAATGTAAAAAAGCAATCTTGAGAATCTGAGCACAACACTGATATAGTTGAATGGTTTTTCGGTTGACAAAAAGGGATTCCGAAGAAGCGGAAATAGTAAGGTTGGGCGCTAAAGTGCAAAGAACAGCCAGAATTCTAAAAAAAAAAAAATGTCTAAGATGACTGGTTGCAAGTGACGCACAGGAATATAACAATGCTTTAACCTATTATTGGCGTTACGCCGCACATGCTTGCAGTAAAGCCGTGACAGTCGAATAAATTGTAAGCGCCTCGCATAACACCAGACATAGTCAAAAAGACGAATTAAAGTACGTGTGCTAATTTGTCTTGTCCGTTGAAAGAGAGCATTCTCGATTGCAAGAAGACAGGTAGCAATAAATTTTGAACTTGATCGAAGGCCACTATATTGATATTGAAGAACCTACAGAAATTCCGGAATTTATGTTCCATTTAATCTCATTACATTTTATTTCTTCCTCAGGGCAGCGCTGCAAAGCAACGGGCATCTTAATTGCAAATAACAGCATCAACGTCTCATACAGACTGAATGGCTAGCTTATATCTACCAACTGAATATTATATACTGGTCGCTATACGTTCCTTATCATTCTAGCTTAAACGTTGGCTCGTCGCATGGGCACCTCAGTTGACTTTGGAAATAATTCAATATGTCATACATGAGATGATTGCGCAACAAAATCGGCGATGATGAAAAACGTTTTGCCATGCTGTGAATGTTAAAATTTCCCCTTGTATTCTAATAGTCTTTCCCTTCAAGTGTCTGTGTGGTCGAAGGATACGACGCCAAAAAATTACCTTGTATTACTATTGCTTAAATCAATGAAATCCGCTGATGCCTAAAGGAAAAGTCAAAGCTTTTTTAGCGTTCATTAAAAATACAGCGCTGTTCATGCATTCAGTTCCTAATTAAAGAGAGGCAGCTCATGAAGGCGGCTCTTAGTAGAAGCCTGCATTATTCGCAATTCTGGCCTTTTCAGCAATGCGCTATACATTTCTCGGTAGGAAGAACGTTTGTTCAGATTTTTACCTCTCATGCTGCGTCTATACAAGTCACGCATAAAACCTTCAAGCCTTTCAACTGCAAAAGACCCCTCAGGCTTTCTCAAAACGTGTATTCAATTGCAATTTGGTTGTACTTATTGAAGCTACTCTTTTCCATTTACTCAAACAGCACGGCTACACGGTGTTTTTCTCGTCTTCTAGCTACGTACGCCAGTAGTAGGAATAAAAACAAAATCAAAAGAATGGTTTATGTTGTTTCAAGACATTACATTGGCCCATGAGAAAAAAACAGGACTCTTTAATTTTGTTAAATAATTTATTTAGCTTAAAATTTGTTCCTTATTTCCTTTAAAAAAAAACTAGGGAGCAGCTTAAGCTTCTTTCAGCCGTTAGGGAGACAACTGTGCGCTATACAAATGTACAGTGCTGCTCTAATGTCAGAAGCGTAGCATATGGTCTGCTAGGGGCTGCTTTTTATCTAAAACACAACTTGCAGCATTAAAGTATTTTAAAAGTTACAGTAAACATGTCTACGTGGTAGATCGTCTGATCGTCTTGTGTAGAAAATAAAACAAAATGCAATCCTGAAAATCAGAAGCTGCATGAGGTCTTCAGCACGCCACTTCCAAATACGACGCTAAGAAAAGACCGAGCGGAAAATAGCAAAAAAGCAAAAACAAAAAAGTAGCCAGACGGCGACTAAGCGCTGCTTGCGATAGTAGAACTCCACAAACGGTGGATAGCTTTGGTAGGAAAGCGTGATACATAAAAAGAAATCCAAAGCAGAGATGACGTGTGAGAAGATAATAAAATGCCCACGTTGTTTATCGTAGTCTTCTCGAAGAGCTTATGCGTCGGTGCATCTAACAACATTTTACTTCAAGACGCTTCAGCACAGCGCTGAACAAGATATGACACATTCTGAAAAGCTTCAGCTTTCGCAACTGCAACTTACCTGCTCTATCTTGGCAACTCCAAGAAAAAGAGAAGGGGGAAGTTTTTCGTGGACCATCAATCATAGAGCCTATGCCGCATGACGTTTTTTAACAACTTCATGTACTAAATTTTGTCCGCATTCTTATTTGTATTCCCGTCAGCCATAGCTTTAGGAATGTAATACTTTCGTGTATTGTATTTTGACCCAATAAAATTTCGTGGAAGATCTGACATACTTGAAGCATTGTCCACAATCTTTTGCTGTGTTGAGAAACACACTGAAGTGGTGCAGCAGAAAGATGAAAAAAAAAAGTAAAGAAACAAACGTGGTCACCGTGTCCTGACCACAAGTCTTTCATCTACGATTTAAAATCCTGAAATGAAAGAAATGATAAAAAATGACATCAACAAGAAGCGTGCGGCTTGTGCGCTCTATTGTGTAGAATATTACGACGCTGGCTGCAGGACGCTTCTTTGTTTTTGAATAATATTCCTGGATAGCCCTCCTTCGCAATTCCAATAATTCAAATTCTATAAAATCACTGAAGCGACTGCGGCTTTTGTTAACTCCTTTGCTGGACGCACATTTTATGCTTCTCTTACAACCAAGTTGTAAATATTTTGGGCGCCTGCGATTACTTGCTTAAGCAAATGAAGCCGTACAGAGCCCTCTAACACCAATTCGTTGATGGTTCATTCATGGTTGATGGATGGTTGATGGATGTTTGATGGATGGAGTGATAGAGACCCCTTGAAGCCAAATGTTGGAAGATTAGTTTGGTTTGTTTTGGTTTATAGAGAGTTACGTCTCTAAGCGACTCAAGCTATGAGGGACGCCGCAGTGGAGGGCTCCGGAAACTTTGGCCACCTGGGGTTCTTCAACGTGTACTGACATCGCAGAGCACACCGCCACCTTGCTTTTCTCCTCCGTTGAAAAGCGGCCGTCGCTGCCGGAATTTGTTCTCGCATCCTTAGATTCAGTAGCCGAGCGCCGTAACCCTTTTGCCACAGCGCTGGAGAAAGCCCTGAAGTTCATGTCAGGACAGTCTTGAGAGACTGATGTTAGGCTTCCCATGCCATCGTGTGAATTAAACGTGCTTTTTTGGATTGTTTCTTACAAGCATGTCAAGGCTAAATGTGTTTCACATTGCAATAACCCAAGCCACCTCTGAGAAAGTGTGTCGTTCTTCAGGAATTTCGTTATGAGATCAGCATCCAACTATTGCGTATCTGGCTCCACACGTTCTCGAGCTCTCGCCACAAATCGTTATTATAAAGATAAACATACCTTAATTAACTGCAGGTAAGGAAACTGACTTTAAACGATTTTATTTTTTTATGGAACTGCCATAAAAATTCTATAACTCATTTTTGTTCAGGTAGAACGTTTTCAGCAAAATGCGTGATTATATACGGTACAATCCAGTTTCAATAGTTGAATCAATATCCTTACTTCCTCATCGAAACGACATAAGTGGAATTGGCAATCATCCAGCCTGGCAAGTGAGGACCGTCACGCCACCATGAAAAAGTGCGAGCTCTTTCCTTTTCAGAATATTCGATGTCGAAGCACGCGTTTTCACTTGCGCAATCGGCCAGTAATGACGACATTTGTAATGATTTTTTTTCTAACTTACAGAGGTCGGTTTTCCGTCACAGCGATTTCGACGTGATTACAATACCGTGTTCTTTCGATAGAGGCCAACATCTATTTGCCCCGTGGCGGTGGCGCAGTCGTTAGGGCGCTCAACGTCTGTGTCTAAGGATGCGGGATCGAATCCCGGCCATGGCTGCCGCTTTTCGATGGAGGCGAAACAGCAAGGCGCCCACGTGCTGCACGATGTCAGTTTACGTTAAAGAACCCCAGGTAGTCGAAATGTTTTAGCCTCCCACTATACAGCATCTCTGATAGCCTGTGTTACTTTGGGACGGTAAACTCTACAAACCAAACCAACATCCATTTCTCACCACTGTTCTTTTCAACATTGACAAAACTACACTGAGGATGAAGACATCTAATTCAGAGTTCGGATTCACTATCTCCCAAGCTCTCTTTCACAGCGCAAGTGCGATAATCGTCTTCCATGCTACGTACCCTTAAAAACTTCCAAAGAACGCAGCAGATGTCTGCTAAAACTTTCTTTCATAAAAACTTTCTTTCATATTATGCTGTCTATAGAGGCGCGAAGTTGTAGCGAGAGATTCTTGATAAGCGAATTTCACCAGGAATTTGTTTATGAATGCATACCATAAGATTGCACTCCAAACAATATAAATGATCACATCTTCCGTCTGGACGCTTGTAGTTTTTCTATATTTAGTGTCTAAAAAGAACCTCTTTAAATACTCGGTTCTAGCGCATGGCAACGTTTAAAATAAAATTTTGTTGCGTATTGTAAGTTTACACAGCTCCCACTAATAATTTAGAAGCAGTATCTTACAATATTTCCGAAATGCAATCTGCCAATGTGTTGCGGTGTTCTAGGCTGCTCAATGTAAGCACAGGAGAAACTTAAAACGCGAAATTGTGCAAGGCTATTTAGGTTTCAGCATTTCCTTCAATATGCTTATAGCAGTACCGCACAATTTTATATAGTTGTTTCATAATAAAACGCGATTTTCAAGACAGCTTGGCTTGGGACAGAACCAGACAAAAGTAGCAACGGGGATAAAATACAATACGTTGAATTTCGGTTATGTGGACAATAAAAGAACAAAAAGATTTTTTTTTTTTTTGTGACGCAATAAAAACGCATATTACGAGTTCAATATATTTCAGTGCGTGTGAGTGGCGGTTCTAACGTTTCCAAATGTGTTCTTGGTGTGTAATTTTGCCACACGCGAGCGATCGACATTAGTGTATTCATAAATGCCCCTGGATGATTTCTTTCAGAACACTGCTACACGCTGTAGAATAAAGTATCTTTGCTTTCGTGTAAATTCATGCATGTCGAAGTATGCGTTTTCACTCAGACCTCGGAGCAAGGAATTGAGAAGATGGGAGCGAATTAGCATTAAAGTAACTTGCCAAGGAGCATAAAGACACAAAACCAGCTTGCAGACTTAGGAGTGTATTTCAGTCAACTACTTCAGTTAAAGATAGGAACAGATTGCTGGATAGTTGAAATGGAAAAAAAATATTTCCTTTTCAAAATGTTCTTCCTAAAGCACAGCGGTCTATAGTGAACGCGTCCATGAAAAATGTTGGATTGATTTGATTGATTTATAGGAAGGGAAAGGTGCGGTAACTGTCTCACTTGTTTTATGTGGACACCTCAACCGCGCCGTAAGGGAAGGGAGGAAGGTGGGAGTGAAAGTGGAAAGAGAGAAAGAGGGGCCGTAGTGGAGGGCTGCGGAGTAATGGGATCTTTAACGTGCTCTGACATCGCACAGCACACGGACGCCTCTTCGTTTCGCCTCTATCGAAACGCAGCCGCCGAGGTCGGGTTCGAACCCGGGTACTCCGGCACAAACAAAAAAGGTAAAGAGCGAGGAGGATTTTATCCTTTCTCCGCATTGCACCAATACGTTTTATCGGAAAGCTGAGTGTATAAACAAATCGCACATAGATCAGTAAACACCAGAACATTACAGAGACTACCTGTAATAAAGACATCCGGCATCTGCGCGATAGAAACGGGGAATAAAAATCATGTAGGACACAAAAATGTAAGGTAAGAGAAAAAGCACGAGAACAGTTTAGAGTAGTGCTAATCACCATGATTGCGCCTTTGTATGGATTGCTTGAATTGTGGCTTTAGCTGTACGAGCCACTAGCGGTAAAAAAGAAGCTAGTCCCACAGGCTAGCCTTTCTTCGAGCTACCTTCTATAAACATCTCTTGAGAGGAAGCGTTCGGAAATCTACAGAAAATGCAATCGGCGTCGCTTGTCGAAGCACATAACATACGACAGGGAAACATATTTTGAGGCGCTTATTCTCCTGGATTCTGTTTTGTTTTCCCCATTTCTTTCCCAGCAAATATGTTCTTGGGATGCTTATTCTTCATGATCTTTTTATTCGTTATTCACATCTCTGCTGCTCCTAGGCAAGCAGAGGAGATGAAAGCCGTCCGCGGAGCGATGCCTGAAACTACATGAATTCCATTCGTTGCTGCAATCCGCCAGCCAGTAGTAGTGGCCAGGTGGAAGTGCTGGATCTAAAGTTGAATTCTTCTTCGTAGCATCTCCTTATGCTGAGCCCATGTAAACGTTTTACTCTTTGCACGTAATTACGCTGCCATTCCTCTCGTGCACATATAGAAAAATCAACTTGAACGGATTCCACTGCCTGGTTGCGGAAGGACAGGAAAAAAAAAAAAATGAAAGCAGGAAACGTTGCATGTGTGTCTGCCCTCTCAGCAACATTTTACAAATTGAACTTCGTTTTCATTTTCTTTTTATATATCTCTCCTTATACCAAAAACTACAGTCGTGGGTGCCCACCGGCGACTCTTTGGGTCTAAATTATAGAGCAGCAGATGTTTCCATCAGAGTGCTTTATATTTATCATGTCATACTTCAGTAGTTCAAGAACAGATCTTTGACCGCATCTCACGCTCCAACTTTGACCATGCACAAGTGTAGACGGGTCCTGCCTGTCCACCACAGAAGAGGTGCATATCTAAGTTTGTGAAAAAAATAAATAAACCATTCCTGGTCATGAATTATGCAACTACAACAATAGAAGCATAAAACTACTTTTTGCAGCCTGTGGGGTGCCCCGCCGGGTACCCGACCACGGCGGCTGCGTTTCGATGGAGGCGAAACGAAGTGGCGTCCGTGTGCTGTGCGATGTCAGTGCACGTTAAAGATCCCCAGGTGGTCGAAATTTTTCCGTAGCCCTCCACTACGGCTCCCCTTTCTCTCTTTCCACTTTCACTCCCACGTTCATCCCTTCCCTTACGGCGCGGTTCAGGTGTCCACATAGCAAGTGTGACAGATACTGCGCCTTTCCCTTCCTGTGAACCAATTATTATTATTAGCCTGTGGGGAATACTATACCACATTATGCTGTGTGAAATACTGGTTCCGAAAGCAATCGAAGGGGGAGAGGTCCATTCGAAAAAGTAAGGAAATGTAATGCAGAGTAAAAGAACGGCTACCTTGAAACAAAACGAGAAGCCTGTAATCAAGTATGTTGCGAAAACGCGGCACAGTTTCGCACCGGTGTTCAATTGGGAAAGCTAGATGACATAGTTCGTCACCGTCAGAGGTGTCATTGTATTTTTTTAAAACCAGAAAACCGAAATTCAACTCCGTCCAAGGGTTTGTGGTTTGGGTTTATGTTTATACATGGGTGTATGCAGAAAATATAGAGTTTTTTTTGAAAAGCGGTGCGATCTGCCGGTCTTTCGCTGAGTTAGAGCGCACTTAGCCAATGGGTGGAGTCGAAATTATTTTTGTTTTTTCTTCAGCGTATATGCACTACCCCCACGAGGGCTTCCGATACTTCTGTAATGGGTCTAAAGGTGCCTATTATGAACGATTACAGATCAATTTAAAGAACCAGCTCTAGGGTCAACCCCACCGCGTTGATTCTCGTTCTGCACGCGAGTAACTGCCGCCCTTTTAGGATTGAACGTTCTCTGCGTTAACGTTAGGGCTAGACAAGCGCTTTTCTGCCTGCTTTAATTTTACTGATATTCACTGTACGTTTTCTGTAGCTTCTGGCCTTTTATGGGCGATTCAAAATGGCACAGTGTTTTATTTCAGAACAAACTAGTTTTGGAATTCCCAGTTTGTGCATTTAACCGGGGATAATTCCGCGGGTAACTGTAATGTGGCGTCAATCGCCCACACGCTCCTCGATATTCACTCTTCTCTTGCTGAAGGACGACGTTTTTTGATTGATTTCGAACATTTAAGGCAAATAACAATATATTTTACAAAGCGAGCTCCAGTTAAGTTACACAACGCATGGACATTACGATGCCGCCGGAGGCAGCGCTGGCAGCGACTGACTGATGCTGCCGCTAGCGAGTCAAAACAATGTGACTGCGTAGAACACCGTCGCCGCCATGCAGAAAGAGGAGGAGGGGGTCCCCCCCTCTTCCTGCGTGGCGGCAAGGGTGCTCTTCGGTTGCGGAAACGCCAGCTATCTGTTCATTGGTTATCTGTTCATTGCACAACGTTCCTATGTGCCCAGGCGCTGCTTCCCGCAACCTTCCGATAACTCAATTGCTCTCTTCTTTTCTCCGACCACAAAGCTTCTTTCATGACAGGCAAGAATTGTTAGAGGAGTGTTTCTTGATGAAATACGTGTGAAAAATTAAAAAAAAAATTGTCTACTTGTATATACGTATCTTGCTCGAAATCTTTGCCTCAATCTATCGAAAAGGTGAAACAGCTGATAAGCTGCGCTCAAATTTCGCATTAGGAAGTAACGCAATCGTGGGCATTTTTTTCCCATTATGTTGTAGCTAACGATTATATTCTAAATAGTATGTGTGAGATAGAAAAAGAAAAATTCAAGAGATTTGTTATCAGCAATAAATCGCATGCATGCGATCGAGGAGCCGTAGGCTGCAGACGTAGGCCACAGGCGAGAGGAGCCGCATACAACACTTTATCTGCGACAGCCAAAGGTTTGCCGCCACCTCTGGTTATTACGAACTAATTGATAATTACTTCAGGACGAATCTCTAAGTCTTGAGTACGTCCTGGGTCACTGGTGCTACGGAGCTTCGGCTTCACGACTAAAAGGTCTTATTACTTTGCTTCAAGCATTCGGGTTGACACCCTTTGAAACTCCTCTTTGCGTGTGCGTGCGTGCGGATGACGTGCTTTTGAATTTGTTTTGTGTCCGTGTTTGCGTGTTCGTGAGCATGTATATGATTGCGTGCTGGTGCGAGTATCATGGAGGATTGATTTTTATATCATTTTTTTTCCTTCACTTACGCTTTCACCCGTGAGGTATACGTACCATGTCAAGCGTACTACCGCGAATGCATCTGCATTTATTACAATACCTATCTGTTACTACGTCCCTCCAATTCACCTGGCCCTCGACCTACTGCAACCACTTATTCACGGTGGTGAGAATATATAAAATATAGAAATGTTCGTAAATACTTCAGCAAATAAAATGAGTTTAATTGATTACACTAATGCGCAAAATATTTAATTTAGAGCAACCCAAAATTTCCAGAACTAGTAGTATTGTAGTCTAATGAATGCATGGTCAAGAAATGACGTTTGAAATAAATGTCCTCAAATCTGCTCAAAACATAGCTTTTGTAATGGCTGCTGCACTACTAAGTTGCCATAAAATTTCGCAGGGATCGTTATTCGGCGGACGCGAGGACGATTCCAGTCATCAGGAACAAAACGTATATGCGTGCATCACTCGTGCGTTCTCGATATGTGTAGGAACGTTTATGAAAGTTTCAAGAATCTATCGAGGCTAGATATTAAACAATCCACCTGTAGTTAAGTTTTTAAATCCCAGATAAGCTATAATGGCGCACCAACATTGCGTCTGGCCGTGCTCTTTGGGTAAACAATCTACACCTTACTTTGAAATGACCAAAAAGCCGCGAACTAAGCCTGCCCCAGGTATCGCACTGTTAGCTGTACTCCTAAAGCCCCGCCGCCATGGTTGCATACTTAAGCTGCTTTAATCGAAAGTCTAGCCAAAGCGAAATAATAGCGCGTTCTCCGCTTGACGCTTTCGCAAACGTTCACACAAGCGTGAAATTCACGCCGGAATGTGCTCGTTGAAATTCCTGCTCACATTGTTGTCTTTCACACGCGAATGCGTCGCCCATGGTAGGGCTTAAACCTGAACTGCATAATTGGTGCCATCGAAGAAACTTTCGCGACGACTATACAGATCAATACATATATTTAGCGAAACACGATGATTAAAGGTTGTTTAGGTTCATCCCCCATTACGCGCCGGTGGAGGTAGCTACGAAGAAGTCACGATACTCCGCTGCTTTCAGACCTGTTGTGGGTACTCGCAGCCTTTTCTGGATGTCTGGTAACTATCAGCTACAGCAGAACCTTGAGTTCGCACACGAGTGTTTCATCATACGTGAGAAACAACATTTGGTCTCAGTTTGGGAGGATTATGGCACCGGATGACTTAAATTAGAGAGGCAGGTTTCATTAGGCTGTCATGCGCAAATTGGCAGTCGACCGGGACTTCTGTGACGTCACCCAGATAGTTGTATCATTGCCTGCTTTTCGAGTTTTGGTTTTCGTTTGTCGGTTTTATTTTTGAATGAAAATTTCGGATAATTTTCTCGGCGTTTACCTCAGAATGCGAATTGGGGACATTATTTGGGTTGCCTGAAAAATAACGAGGACACCTTGATTATTAATTTTTACGGGAGCTAAGATTAAAGATCTTGATGGGTTAACCCATTTAGAGTCTATTTCAGTTCGTTTTTTTTTTTTCAGAACGAACAGTATATTTACTTGTGATCAACGGGCGCAAGTTGCACCAGGAGGTTAGCTTAGAGAAGGAGTGGTTATCCTAACTACAAAGTAACGTAACCTAAATGTGGATGCCACAATTCAGAGCTCACGTGTTTAAGAACAAGGCTCGCATGTTAATTCATACATGTTAAAGAAAATAAGTGAGCGATTGCAATTACAATTACAGTGAATTGTAGCCCCATGAAAGTAATTGATAATCACAACAGTAATTTATTACACTTGGTTATTTTTCTATCCTTATGGCCATGCAGAAAACTCACTCAAATTGGATTAAACTAGTGTGGCCGACTTGCAGATCTTTAAACGCCGTTAATGCTCAACAGGAGCTGGTTTTAAACGTTGCCGTCACTGATTTTGCAGCGTTTCCTCGTAAAGACATCAGTCGCTGGACTGAACACTTCGTACGTGTAAGGGCTATAGTTAAGGGCGGTGATATTCGGTACAAATGCCTTGCGCAGCCGCTCTTAGTTGCGCAATACTTTGATGATGCATGGTTTCTACATCCTCTATGAAGAACCGTCTTTCATTGCTGGCACTGCAAAAAGGCGCTGGAGGTGAGGTCACCAAAACAACTAAAATATTGTGTCGGTGTTTTCGTCGAACAGCAGAGGCGGCTTCTCGTCTGTAAACATAAGCAGGACCGTTGAGTTATTCAGTCAAAAGCTGGTGAAGCTTCTGACGCCGTCCTTGCTTAGACACATATCTGGTCTTATATCTGGTAATTGCAACCAAATGCCAGCAACTGTTACACCAAACATGAAGATTGTGAACAGTGCAACATGTCAGGCAGCCATGCCCACCGTCTTGCGGCCGAACCATTTGACGCAATCACATCGTACCGGACGCCTCACCCCTGTAGCCTTTTCTACAAAGAAGCGATTGAGAACTTAACGAAAGGTAATAGCTCACAGAAAGACACACATACCCGAGAGCGCACATACCTTCTCGGATGTGTGTCTTCCTGTGCGCTATTACCGTTCGTCAAGTTACATTGTGCCATCTAGCCCGTCTTCAAGTTTTGTTAATTGAGAACGGATAATGAATCACCAAAAATATAAATAAATACCTGAAGCAGTAATGTTTCAAGAAACAATCAGTTCATTACAAAGCTACTCAAAAATTATTACTAATTAGATGTGATTGATTATAAGAAGTAAATTACATACAAGTCTGCGTGTTTTAATTCTACTATTCGCTGGGTTCAGAAGGAGGGTGGGACATCATTTTCTCTTCATGTTGAGGGCAGCGGTGGAGCTCTCTTTCATTCATCGGGATAGCCAGAACACGATTCTCTTTTGTGACACTCATGCACGAATTCTTTTCGGTGTTCTACATGCAGCTAATAAAACTTCCTAAACAATTAACTTCTGTAGGCGGCTAATAATATGAACGCAGAGCGATTAGCTAGCAGGTGGCGAAGATGTGGTGCTTGTCACTTTTGTGGCGGCACTTGTTAAAATGCTCACCTACGTCCCTGGTGAATAAATTATCATCACGTGATTCCGACTCAAAATTAAGCGTTGCACGGGGACCGCGAATAATCGCGAATGTGCTCCCTATGGAATCGAAGCCGGCTGACGGGTAAGAGCAGCAGACTGATGAAGTGCACGTCATTTAACTATGTTCGGTCCTTGCATGGGGCTATATTCAGTTCAGTTCAGTTCAGGCGTTCAGTCGTGTCCGACTCTTCGTGACCCTATGGACCATGTCACGCCACGCTTTCCGGTCTCTCACTATCTTCTTAACATCACATAGCTTCATCTGCAATGCCTCGAGAATGCCATCTAACCATCGCGTTCGCTGCCTACCCCTTCTCCGGCGACCCTCAACCTTTCCCAACATCAAATCTTTCTCCAGCGACTCCTCTCTTCTCATCAGATGACCAAAATAGCTGAGCTTTAACTTTAGAATTTGACCCTCCAATGAGCAGTCAGGGTTTATGGTCGACAATATCGACTGATTTGATCTTCTGGCAGTCCAAGGAACTCTTAAGAGTCTTCGCCAGCACCACAATTCAAACGCGTCAATTCTTCGGTGGTCAGCCTTTTTCACAGTCCAACTCTCGCATCCATACATCACAACTGGAAAGACCATAGCACGGGTTATACGGATCTTGGTTGGCAGACTAATGTCTCTGCTCTTTACTAGGCGGTCAAGGCTAACCATGGCTCTCTTTCCCAGAAGCAGGCGTCTCCTAATTTCATGGCTGCAGTCTCCTTCCGAGGTAATCTTGGCGCCCAAGAACAGAAAATCTGTCACAGCTTCCACTTCTTGTCCATTGATGCTCCAGGACTTGATAGGGCAAGACGCCATGATCTTCGTCTTTTTAATCTTCAGTTTAAGCCCAAACTTCTCACTCTCTTCTTGTACGCGCATCAGAAGTCTCTTGAGATCCAATTCACTTTCTGCCATTAAAGTGGTATCATCCGCATATCTAAGGTTGTTGATGCGTTTTCCAGCGATCTTCACTCCAGCTGAAGACTCGTCCAGACCGGCCTTCCTCATGATGCACTCTGCATATAGGTTAAATAGGCAGGGCGACAGTATGCAGCCTTGCCTCACCCCTTTCTCAATCGGAAACCAATCAGTAAGACCATGCCCAGTTCTGACTGTGGCCTCTTGCCCTTCATAAAGGTTCCTGAGGAGACAGATGAGGTGAATTGGAACTCCCATCTCTTTGAGAGCTTGCCACAATCTGCTGTGATCTACGCAGTCAAACGCTTTCGCATAATCAATAAAGCAGAAGTAAATGGGTTTCTGGAACTGTCTTGCTTTTTCCATGATCCAGCGAAGGTTGGCAATTTGGTCTCTAGTTCCTCTGCCCTTGTGAAACCCAGCTTGCACGTCCGGAAGCTCCCGATCCACATACTGCTGCAGCCTACCTTGCAGGATTTTTAACATCACCTTGCTAGCATGCGAAATAAGCGCGATCGTGCGGTAGTTGGAACAATCTTTGGCACTGCCTTTCTTTGGAATGGGGATGTAAACTGACCTCCTCCAATCCTGTGGCCACTGCAGGGTTGTCCAAATCTTTTGACATAATGTATGCAGTGTGTTAACAGCGTCGTGGTTGAGGTTTTGAAGCAACTCAGCTGGAATACCATCAATTCCGCTAGCTTTGTTCTTAGCAAGGCTGGCTAAGGCCCATTCAACTTCACTCTTCAGGATGCCCGGCTCGAGATCAGTAATCACAACCGTCCTATGTTGGGTTTGCACATCCGGGTCCTTCTTGTACAGTTCTTCTGTGTATTCCTGCCACCTCTTCTTTATCTCTGAGGCTTCAGTGAGGTCCTTGCCTCGTTTGTCCTTTATCACGCCCAGCTTAGCACGGAAGCTTCCTTTGATATCTTTGATTGTCTTATACAGAGCACTTGTGTTCCTTAACTGGCTGTTGTCCTCAACTGCTTGACACTGTACGTTCAAGAAGGCATTCTTATCTCTCCTTGCTATTTTCTGAAAATCCGCATTGAGAACCTTGTATCTTTCTCTTTCCCCCATACCTTTTTGCCATTCTCCTTT
The DNA here is from genome assembly GCF_055883805.1 of Amblyomma maculatum. NCBI lineage: Eukaryota > Metazoa > Arthropoda > Arachnida > Ixodida > Ixodidae > Amblyomma > Amblyomma maculatum. The sequence continues at coordinate 13,646,129 of NC_139347.1, forward strand.
CCTCAGCTATTTTCAAAGCCTCTTCAGATAACCAGGTTGCTTTTTTGCATTTCTTTTGCTTTGGAACTACCTTAGTAGCAACTTCTTGTATTATATCACGAACATCAGTCCACATCTCTTCGGGCTCTTTGTCTTCTAGATCTAAATCTTGAAATCGATTGCTCACTTCCACGGCATATTCTAATGGAATCTCAAAATAAGAATGACACCGTCGCCTAACGGATGTTCTTTTCGCAAAAGCGGTTTACGGCGATGAGCCCCTAAAGGGCGGGCAGAGGAAAAGGCCAGTCATTTTATCGAGCTGCCACAGCACAAGAGGTTGAAGGTACGCAACTTCAGCAGCTGGTGAACGGAAACACCCATTTATGAGCAGCTATCCAATGTACTGCCCTTTCCAGAAAGGCATTAATAAATATATTGTCATCATCAACACCAAAAACGAAACTTGGCACAACGCAAAAAAAAAAAATAAAATAAAAATAACCTTGACCGCTGACCTTCGCTTAGCCAGCTGCGAGCACGATGCCCTCGAAAATTTTAAAATCTCCCAGCTTACGATTTTTTTCTTCGGGCCATAAAGTAACGCGTTGTTCCCTACGCCACTTAGCTTATTTAACGCTGCTTCCGACGCGTTATGCATTTGGTAGAGTTGTTGAAAATGCAAGCAGTTACTCCCGCGACGTCTGACTTATGGCTGGCAAATAAAGGTTATTTTAAAGTGGCGCTAGGACTTGGAGGATTTAATGAAGATTATCTTAGTGGCAATGAAAAAAACAAAAACAAAACTGCATCATATGGCGTGACACAATTATTAGGCATAGAAAAATGCAGTCAGTGCGATAACCTCTATTAAGCTTTCATTGAAAGGCCCAAGCTTGACACATAGGATCAAAGAGTAGGCCATGCAGAAATTTTTTGGCGACTCCTGAACCCTTCAAGTACACGTACCAGAAGGCATGAAGAGATGAAGAGTAAATTAAGTGTATGATTAGCCACACATAGCTTTTCACTTTGGTTTTGGTGCCAAATTTTCCTCTACTTGTGACTTCGATATTATGTTTCTTTTGAGTCGAGTCAGGACACGCCTGCTTCAACGGCGAACTAAGAAATATGCCAATTCTAAAGAAATAAAAGAGGCTACGCTGGTGCCTGTTGCCCACTGAAAACCAGGCCACAGGTTTTTTTCTATGGGAAATATGTCACAACTGTTCTCTATTGTCTCTTGACCGCGGTATGGGAAGGCATTTTATAATGCTCGAGGATCTCCCTAAGTGCCGTATCAAACAGCGGATTGAAGTTTGAGATCGAAATCTTTCAGAGGAAATATTTGAATAGGGAAAATATATTTTGCTTTTTTTCTCCGTGAGCGTAGCAGCACCTGCCTTGTTTCTGCGGGCAGGTTCTAAATTCTACACTGCTTCTTATACCATCTGTATGACTGAATATTGTTGTCTGAAGTAATCAAGCGGAGGTAGAACTGCTGTCGCCGACCGGGCCAACTGAGTGTCAAAAGAACCCTAGGATCCGTATGAAGACATGATAAACAATATTTCTCAATTAGCCTCCCGATTGCCTAAATAAACCTGCGCTTTATACACGCTCAATGTATAACAACCATATATTTTAAGATATTCGTTCAAAATACCGTGAAATCATAAAACATCATTTCAAAAGGAAGAATGTTTCAACATTGTGAAACGTAGTCATGGCAATGACCCCGAACGGAGTAGAAGGCGAGAGTACGACCCATGTAAAAACTCCCTAAGAAAAATCTTAAACGCTTAACACTTGCTGTCCCTCAAATAGAGCGGTAGCTTCGCGATGATGTACATTTTCGCATTTTACTAGGTGAAACCTTGTGAACGATATATATAACTTAACGACGAAGCACTAAGCGCAATATTTATTCACAGTTAACTAACGGCAAGTAATATTGACTTGCTATAAGTTTAGTACAATTGTACCCAATATAAACTCTCCAACGATGGGATTATGCTCTAGCGTAGACTGTAACATTTATTTACAAATAAACAACGGTTATTAATTAAGGCTTTCAATTAGTCCAGGGAAATCCCACATACTCGGCATAAGATATCTAACAATACTGACCTGATGCAGTGGCATAAATTTCAAATTTTAGTCACAGTTAACTGCAATAATTAGAAACGTAATTAGTACAGTGCTCAATTGGCATGTGCTCAAAAACGGTCAATGAGGTAAGTGGTCAAGCACCAGTTCACCAAAGCGCCCTGTACTATGCGAGATTTATCGCTAGGCAGGCTACATCGTAGTTTGACCTTGATTGAGCTTAGAGGGCGTCTGTGACGACAGATGTATTACGTTTTTCAAGTCCTATATTGCTCTCGCACACGCTACATTCTCTCACATGACTGGTGCGATAAGACAAAAAGTAGGTAATCATTATTTGATCTGTGCAATTCATCCAAACGAGCAAACGATTTCAAGCAAACATCAAGAGCTTAAAATGACGCAGGTAAAACTGCATTCGTCGATAAACTGATAAGCCAGTCCAAGTGAAACTTTCTGGCAGAACACTATAGTGTTCAAATATATAATAAGCTTGTAAACATATTAGCTGTCATATATTCTAAGGCGTCTGTGAAGAAAGTGATCAAACGAAGGAATGCAAAACGTCTGTGGATAAATAAGGAAATAATGGAGCTTTGCAATAAAAATATTCTATTTCCAGGCTGTGCGAACAAAACCCAAAAATCATAGTCCTAAAGGCAGAGTAAAAAGTGCTCGCTAATTTAGTAACAACAAAGCTAAGGTTGGCTGAAGAACATCTATTTCTTTTTTTTTTTTGGAGAGGTTCACTGACTGTTCAAATAACGCGAGAGCAGCGTTAGGTCCTTGGGGAGGAAAGGTCTAGGAAAAAGAAGCACCACCTTGATGATACAATTAAAGCAAAATTTAGAGCAATATCAGAGCTTTAGTATGTGAGTCGAATGGACACCTCACAAATCCCACAGGTCAACATTGAAGACGAATAACGCAAACGCAGAAAACAAGGAGGTTGACGTAGAGACACCTTTGGACTCCGCATATTTACCACCAATGACAGAGAATGATCTCTCCCGTACCCTAAACAATATGCAGATTGGTAAACCTTGATATTAACGGTATAAGAATACCGTATCCTATTTGAAACAAAAAGAGCTGAAACATATTATCCTAGCAATTGAAATGGGTCGAATGGCTGGTCTTATACTCACTATGCATAAAACAAAGTAATACGACCTCTGTATAAGATTGCAGGCCAATAGCAACATCACCAGGTTTACCGCATATAATGAATAAATATATAGTAAAAACTTTCACCAGCTTTTGAGCAAAAAACTTGCTTTCTTCATCTACTCAACATGGGTTCAAGACTGACAAAACACTAAAACGCTGCTTGAAAACTTTTCACTCATTTTGCACTCAAAACCTGATTACAACCAAACTGTACTGCGCTCGTTTTTCGATCTGACAAAAAGCATGTGATACTATTGACAGAGATCCGCTTTTGTTTAAGCTATAATATGTGGGATTTCGGGGGCCATTTGCGTTTGTATTGAAAAATTACTTTGGGAATCGCAAACAGACAGTACAAATTAGGGCAGTTATATCGGTTTGAAGGTAACTAAATATGGATTTCCGCAAATTTCTTCGGCAGGCCTTTTATTGTTTAAATTATAAGTGAATCACCTCAAGGTCCTGAGTATGCAATTGATACTCTATCAAGTAACAGGCGCAACAGCGTTGGTCTCGGTTCATACAAAGATGCATGTGGCGTGCAGTTATTTGCACTCTGATGCTCACAAAATCATGAGCTGACTAGAAACTAACTTCATATTTCCCTGCGAGTAAAAAATGAAACGTTCGTCTTTCCCAATCCCCACAGGAAATTGGATATGCGAAGACAAATAATCCTGCTCACTGAAACATGTACTTACAAGCTGCACCTATATCTCTATAATAAACAGGGCCCCTTCAAAGTATTTGAGAATCGAGTTTGATGATGTATTGTCCTAGAATAAGCATGTGGTAGCTTAATGTCGGAAGCTGAGAAATTTTTTAACACAACTAGATCATATCAGAAGCTGCACAACACTCGAGTTAAAAAAGAATTAGTGTAAATCAATTAGTAAAATATATTCCGAATAGAATTACTTTGTTTAGACACCTTGAAGAATCAAATAAACAGGCTAGAATATATGGTGTTGCAACGGGTTCCATGAGTAAAAATGACATAGCCAACCTGGTAAATATTGCAACTGTAGAGAAGTGACGTGACTACACAATATATATATATATATATATATATATATATATATATATATATATATATATATATATATATATATATATATATATATATATATATATTGTCACCAACACACGTAGCAAGCAGCACAACAACCGAGCTGGCCCTTTTTAATCAAGCGAAAACTCGAGAGAGAGACGAGGATGACGCTTAGCCACGTGCCAAGACATTCGGCCACTTGGTGGCGCCAGAAGATGGTCAGCGGTGTGGCATTGCCCCCCTTCCAAGGGGCATCGACCCGATGCCGCAAGCGTAGGGGAATAGTCGAAAAGCGGGGCAAGTTATACGGGAAAGTCTCTGGCGCTGGTTTGGATCCTGAATTGGTTTACCGATTGTAATAGGGCTTCATTCGGGCAACGTGAACTATTTCAGATTTCGGCTGCCGAGAGGAGCGTACAGTGCCTTGTGGTAGCACCTCGTAGTTCACCGCGCTTAGGCGGCGGAGCACCTTGTAAGGTCCAAAGTATCGCCGCAGAAGCTTTTCAGAGCGCCCTCGCAACCGTATTGGGCTCCATACCCAGACTTGGTCGCCGGGCGTGTAAGTCACCTCTCGGTGTCGCAGGTTGTAGCGCTGGGCGTCGTGTACTTGTTGGTGCCGAATTCGCTGTCGGGCAAGCTGGCGTGCAGCTTCTGCGTCACGAATAAATTGGTCAGCCCCCACGGCAGTGGAGGGAGCAGAATCTGGAAGAAGCATGGCATCCAGCATAGTCAAGGGTTCGCGTCCATGAACCAAATGAAATGGAGTGAAGCGTGTTGTTTCCTGGAGTGCAGTGTTGTATGCGAACGTGATGTACGGCAGAATTCGGTCCCAGTTCCCATGATCATCGTCTACATACATAGAAATCATATCGGCAATTGTCTTGTTAAGCCGCTCAGTCAGTCCATTAGTTTGAGGATGATAGGCTGTTGTCTTGCGGTGGGTGGTGCCACTGAGTCGAAGTACCTCACTAGTGAGTGCCGACGTAAACGAGGTTCCTCTGTCAGTTAAGACGACTGTTGGCGCACCATGACGGAGTACAATGCTGTGAATGAAGAAATGCGCAACTTCATCTGCGGTACCACGTGGAATGGCCTTGGTCTCACAGTAGCGGCTAAGGTAGTCAGTGGCAACCGCTATATACCTGTTACCCATGGAGGACTTCGGAAATGGGCCCAGTAAGTCCATGCCGACCTGTTGAAATGGGAATTTCGGGGGATCGATAGGCTGTAAGAGCCCAGCTGGTTTATTGGGTGGTGTTTTCCGCCGCTGGCACTCACGGCAGGTACGGACGTAGCGGTGCACAATGGCAGCTAGCCTGGGCCAGTAGTACTTTCGGCGTATCCGTGCCAATGTGCGAGAAAACCCGAGATGGCCGGAAGAAAGGTCATCGTGGCACGCACGAAGAACTTCGTCATGTAGCGTTGTGGGTACTACAAGCAGATAAGCAGTTTCTGTTGGACCGTAGTTCTTCTTGTAGAGCACACCATCACGCAGGCAAAATGACGACACTCCGCGCCTAAAGAGCTGAGGAGGAGATGACACGGTTCCTTCGAGGTATTCAATGAGGGGCAAAAGTTCAGAGTCAGCCCGCTGCTTTTGGGATAAGGTGGACGTCGCGATAACGCCGAGGAAAACGGAATCGTCGTCGGAGCCGTCCGCGTGGCAGGGAGTAGGGGCGCGGGACAGACAGTCAGCATCACTGTGTTTCTTGCCGGACTTGTGCACGATTGTAACGTCAAATTCTTGCAACCGAAGGCTCCATCGAGCAAGCCGACCCGATGGATCTTTCAGGTTTGCCAGCCAACACAGAGAGTGATGGTCGCTCACGACACGAAACGGACGACCGTACAAATACGGACGAAATTTCATGACTGCCCACACAACAGCGAGACACTCCTTTTCGGTAGTTGAATAATTAACTTCGGAACGGGACAAAGTGCGACTGGCGTAAGCAATGACACGTTCTGCACCGTCCTGCCACTGAACAAGGACCGCACCGAGGCCAACGTTACTGGCATCCGTGTGCAGTTCCGTGTCGGCCTCTTCGTCGAAGTGGCCAAGTATTGGCGTACTTTGGAGACGGGACTTGAGTTCCGTGAAAGCGTTTTCCTGGTCGGGGCCCCAAAAGAACGGCTCGGCGTCTTTTGTCAGGCGGGTCAGAGGCTCGGCGATCTTGGAGAAATTGTTAACAAAGCGACGATAATACGCGCAGAGGCCGAGAAATCGACGCAAGCTTCGTTTATCCGCTGGTTTGGGGAATGAAGAGACAGCGGCCGTCTTCTCTGGGTCTGGGCTAACACCACGAGCGCTGACAATGTGGCCGAGAAATTTCAGCTCGTTAAAAGCAAAGTGGCATTTTTCAGGTTTTAGAGAGAGACCAGCAGATCGGATGGCCTCGAAGACAGCGCGCAAACGTTTCAGGTGCTCGTCGAACGTGTCCGAGAAAATCACAACGTCGTCGAGATATACGAGGCATGACTGCCACTTCAGACCAGAGAGTACAGTGTCCATCATTCGCTGAAATGTGGCAGGGGCCGAACACAGGCCAAACGGGAGCACTTTAAATTCATACAAACCGTCTGGCGTAATAAAAGCGGTCTTCTCACGGTCTCGCTCGTCAACTTCTATTTGCCAATATCCACTGCGGAGGTCAAGGGACGAAAAGTAAGTGGCATGGCGAAGGCGATCGAGGGAATCGTCTATGCGTGGCAGGGGGTACACATCCTTTTTCGTGACGTTGTTGAGGCGTCTGTAATCCACGCAAAACCTCAAGGTTCCATCCTTCTTTGCGACGAGGACAACAGGCGAAGACCAGGGGCTCGTCGACGGTTGGATAACGTCGTCCTGGAGCATTTCTGTTACTTGGCGGCGGATGGCATCACGTTCTTTTGAAGACACCCGGTAAGGACGCTGACATAGTGGACGTTGGTCATCGGCAACTATAATTCGGTGCTTCGTTAGTGGCGTCTGTCGGACCTTGGAGGTTGATGCAAAACAATCTCGGAACGAATTGACAAGATTATCTATGCAGCGTTTCTCACTGGGCGAGAGGTGCGGGTTCACATCAGTCTGAATGGCTGTAGGCGTCGCATTGTCGGGGTCTGACGTGTTGGTTAAAGCGTACTGGCCTGTACATTCTCCAAGTTCTTCAAAATAAGCGACCGCCGTGTTCGCCGTCAAATGTTGGGGTTCACATGTGAAGTTTGTCACTAGCACGTTGGCTTGGCCACGGACAAGTTCGACAAGGCCCCGAGCTACACAAACTTGTCGAGTTAGAAGCAGTGACATGTTAGCTTCAGCAATGCCACTCGTGCCGGTGCTATGATCACATTCGACTGTGACGAACTTGCTCGCACGCGGAGGGATCGTTATGTGGTCGTCACAGACGCGCAACATCGTTTTCCGGAAGTCCGTGTTGCTATCAACGGCTCGCTTGGTTGAAAACGATACCATGAGCTGCTCCCGAAGGTCTATAACCGCACCATACTCTTGAAGAAAATCCATGCCGAGAATCAGATCTTTGCAGCACTCTTGTAATACGGCAAATGTGCCAGTGAAAGTAAAACCGCAGATCTCTATGCGGCAAGTGCACATGCCAATCGGCGTCATTACATGACCACCGGCGGTACGCATCATTGGCCCAGACCAAGGCGTCAGAACCTTACGGAGTGCCGTGGCTAGCTGGCTGCTCATGACGGAGAAATCGGCGCCGGTATCCACAAGTGCGGTCACATCACAACTGTCGGCGGTTACAAAAATTTCCCCGGAAACAATGCGTTCGCAGCACGTCGGTAAGTTTATCGGATCGGGTCGTCGCCGCTCGGGCCGTCGCGTCAAATCGTCGGGTGGAGGCTGTTTAATCTGAAACGTAGCGGCGGCCCCACCCCCGGAGGTCGCCGTGTTTAGTTTTCCCGGTGAGGGGACGTGCCTCTGAATTGCCCAGAGGAAGAGTACCGAGTGGGCGAAGCAAAACGCTTCGGAGATGTCGATCGCGACCGCCGTTGTGGTGACGTTGGCTGCATCTCGTTAGCAGCCAGGTACTCCTCAATCTCCTGTGGCCTTTCGCCATAGCGCGGTCGAGGCGCGTTTGGTGGGAATCCTCTCAAGCCCATTCTCCGGTATGGGCAATTGCGAAGAATGTGACCAGGTTCGCCGCAGTGATAACAGAGCGGCCGTCTGTTGGGCGTGCGCCACAAGTGCGCCTTGCTGATAGCAGGACGCTGGTATTGCTGTGGCTCGACGGGGCGCAGATCTTGTTGCTGCTCGACGGGGCGCATGTAGCGAGGCGGTGGTCCGACAACGGGACGGAATGGATTTGGCTCGGGAGCAGGTCGACGTAAGACATCACTATAAGTCATGATGCATGGCTCCGGTTGTGGTGCTGGTGGTGGTGGTGGCTGCACCGCTCGCCGAATTTCATCACGGATGACGTCCACGGTAGAATAATTATTTGCAGAGGGAGCATTCAAATGGAGGTTTTGCAGCTCTTCGCGGACAATGCTCCTCACAAGCTCCCGCAATGCCTCGTCCCTGGCTGCTGGCACGGATGCGCAGCAGGGTGTGGCCGCTACGCTTGCCTGGCGGCCGTATTGGGTACTCCGTTCCTGCAGGGAACGTTCCATGCTGGTAGCTTCTCTTGCGAAATCAGCGACAGTTCTTGGGGGGTCGCGAATGAGGCCAGCGAACAACTGCTCCTTCACCCCGCGCATGAGGTGCCGTACCTTCGCTGCCTCAGGCATGGTAGGGTCGGCCCGATTGAAAAGCCGCGTCATGTCCTCGACAAACATGGCCACACTCTCATTTGACTGTTGAGACCTTGAACGGATTGCAATCTCTGCATTTTCTTTGCGTGCACTTGAGCTGAATGTTGTAAGTAACTCACGGCGAAAGGCTGCCCAGTTGACAAAGGACGCCTCGTGGTTCTCGAACCACGTCTTGGCCGAGTCTTGCAGCGCGAAGTACACATTCATTAGCTTCCGCTCGTCGTCCCATTGGTTAAATGCAGCCACACGGTCAAAACTGGCCAACCAGTCTTCCACATCCTCTAACCGGTCACCATGAAATGATGGCGGTGATCGCGGTGCGAGAAGGACGAACGGTGGGGCGTTGCTGGAAGGCTGGCTTGTCTGGCTGCTCGTCGTGGATGTCATGGTTCGTAGCGGGGTGGACAGCGGTTCAAACTCAGGTTGTAGGCCTCGCAGGCGACGGCTGGCTTTATGGACAGGAGTCGCGTCCACGCGTTGATGAGCAGCGTCACTGACGTCTTCGGGGGCAACGTACATGGGATCTTACCCCGCACCTCCACCAAATGTCACCAACACACGTAGCAAGCAGCACAACAACCGAGCTGGCCCTTTTTAATCAAGCGAAAACTCGAGAGAGAGACGAGGATGACGCTTAGCCACGTGCCAAGACATTCGGCCACTTGGTGGCGCCAGAAGATGGTCAGCGGTGTGGCATTATATATATATATATATATATATATATATATATATACATAACTGTGCATTCAGAAATAACACTAAAACCAAAATGTAAATGCGACCTGCGGAACACCGAGATGTACAGTCGTGAGCAAAAGTAGTATACAACACAGCCGGTGATGGAGGTCGGGAAAACTGCATCGAAATGTCATGCAGCGACAGCGAGAGGGACAGTGGCAGTGACACATGCATTAGGATCAGATGGGGCTTCGCCACAATTTTCACGACCAAAGATAGCTGTGGCTAGATGAAGTTGGAAGGCAGTTTTCTCGGACTCCGCACCGGCGGAGTGTTGTATACCACCTTTGCTCACGACTGTACATATTTCGAAAAATGTACACAAAATATGAAAAGAGGTGCAAAAACCTTTTCGTCCTGTTTTTATTCAATATGTTATCTGAGCAACACGCATCAGTGAGATTGCAAGTCGAAGCAAGCGCTAATAAACATTTATTTTTTACGTATATCATGAAATAGGTTCAGGACAACGTTATTGTCCTTTTTACCAGCTTGTGCTTATTTTTTCTTTGCTTTGTGTGTTTTTGTTATTTTCTAAATTTGGTCCGACGTTTGTAAAAAGAAAAGGAAAGAAAATTAAAACTTGTGGATTAATATTTGTAAATAGCTTTCTAATGTCGTGCTATTGAATATGAGTAACTGTGACTATGATTTTCACATTATGTCAAAAGTTTGTAATTTATTTCTGTTTTTTCATGAGAAGGATCACTTATGTATATTGCTGGTTGTAAGTGCCGCATACAAGAATAATGCGCTCACTCAAAACTCGGCGGTAAAAATTTTAAATTCGTGGCAATGAAGGAATTACGTTTACAGTGTATAACCCTTCAAAAAACAGAGATGTTCACAATGAATGGAGCCTCAAAACTACAAAACATATAAACCGAACAGTAAGGAATAACCAATACGGTGGTTGCACGCATAAGCAGCGCTCAGGTACGCCGCAACAAGAAGCAGACGTGGGTATAAGTTTGCTTTGTCGTTTGCTGAAAGTGCGGTTCCGTTTTCATCGCTCGCAATGTCGTTTCAGAGTGACTTTTTTACATAATACTCTCTCGGCTATCTAGTATAAACGAATTCCTTAGTAAGTGAAGGTAGAGCAAGCGATAGCATGTCGGAGCCTAATAGCAGCATGCGTCATTCGGTGAAATACCCTGATGTACCTTTGGTCGTACGCCCAACAACCGACATTTCCCGCGGTGTTTTAAAAACGCTTCTTCTGACATTTATGAAGTTCTAGGACAATTTCAAATGTTAGTAGAATACACGTTTACAGTATTAGAGAAATATCGAAGCGAATGATTCAACCTTTTGTATGCAGCAGTATTGTCTTTTAATATTAGTCCTTAGATTGCATCTGAGAAGATAAGACTGCCTTAAGGAGCAATGTAGAATGCTTTTTGACGACAGAAACAGAAAAATAACTGCAGAAAAACGCAACACTTCCCTGGGGTACATGCAGGCCTGCTTGTTGTTATAGTGAAAACTGCTGGTGGAGTTACCGCGCTCGTGTATGATGTATTTAAGCATGGTGTCAGCCTATACCGATTCTTTCTCGGAATGAAGACTTATATTTCCCTCTCAAATCAACTCGTCAATACCTTGATGTGCAACTACCTTGTTGCCTCGCAAAGAATGGTTATCTCCTTCATTTACAGCACCCATCTTTAACTGGCAGGAATGAACACGCGCACAATGGCTACAATGGAAACTCATTTCGAGCAAAAACAGAGTTTACTCTTGAGGAAAACGTTCACCTGCACTTCAGCACACTTAGACGCTTTCAACACCCTCCCTCTTTTTTTTTTCACTTATTCTGAGTTTCTATCATATATTTTAAGCAGAAAACTGCTTGCCGACAGTAGTACCCTGAAAACATGAACATTAACTCCACTTGGACGTATTCTACGGAACCCACGGCAACGACACGGCGTAAGGTTCTCGGGCAATAGACGGTGGTGTCGCAGCTCTAGGCCCTTATATGGCCCACACTTTCCTATCGCGTTATAAAAGAGAAGAGGATCGTAAAAGCATGTGTCCGGTTTAGCCGGCAGCCCAATGTCGCTCCGTTCGCTCGAAGAAATGGCGGAAACACTAAATAAATAAACGACCAGGAAGAAACTGCTCTAACTCTGAAGACGAAGAGCCAAGCGTTCAAAGTGCGTCAACGCGTCTCTGTGAGGTAGAGAGAGCAACGATAGCTGGTACTCCGCGCTGGGGTAGGGAAGAATATCAACAAAACAGACTCAGAAAGAAATTCCGCGCTAACATGACGACCGTCAAAGAAAGTGGCCGTGAATCACAAGAGCAGGAATCTTGAGCCACTTCCGGAACTTGCCCCGACTAGAGGCGAGTAGCGACCGTTCTGGAGCGTGCCAAGGAATCCAGACTGCGATGTTGAGTGTTGCACGAAGCAAGAGCCTGTAAAGAGTTGTGGCCCGTGCTATGAGAGAAATAAAACCCATCCAAGCAAAAGTGAAACACTGCCAAACCAGCTAAAGAAGTGAAAATAAACTGACGACCAAAATTCTGAAGTTAGCAGTTTAGAAGCGAGATAGAGGACCCTAGGAAACATAAATTGCTCGTGTAGAAATGAAATGAAAAGATTTTTGATTTGGTGTATGTATTCCTTAAAGGTTTTCAGTATAAGCTCTTCTATCTAGGCAATGGTGTGCGGAACGCAATACCTTTAACTTCTTGACGCGTGAAATATACAAAAAGAAGCAAACTGCTTCTGGTTGGATTTCTGACTTCCTCCACGCAACCGAAAACTATCGAGTGTTCAGGCGGTTACAATTGCTGCCCATAACAGCCCTATATCGGGTTTCTACCATTCACAAAAAATAAATTCTTAAATCGGATTTCAAAAATAAATGCCGACTACCGCACTTACCCGGCTTCTCAACGCTAGCATTATTTGGCAGTGTCGTTCTTTACTAGATAAAAACACAACAAAACATGGCTCCTTACTTAGGAGTTGGTTGGCGAGTGCAAATAAAATAACTTTTTATTATCTTTAGATTGTACCTGAATAGAAGAAATAAAACTAGAATTTAGCATTTTAAATGCCCAGTACTTAGCTTTAGGGTGACCGTGGACGTCAGCTGCATTCTTCTCGACTCTTTTCCCTGTGTAAATTAAATGTATTATCTTGTGCCCTCCGTAATACGTCAGTGCACCGCAGTCATGCTCGTAACAAGGACTGGTAATAATGCTTTTATTTTTGCGCTACCTGAATAATTCCTGCCTAAGCTTGTCTACCGTTAAAACATCAAGCATAACTCAAAAAATTATTTTATCAGAGTTGAGAAACACCTTGAAATGAGCTAAACCGAATTGGGCTCCTACATATATATGCATAAAAAATAAGCGTAACAAACCTCCTACTCAGAATCAGTGCGTATAGGTCAGAAACCGCTTTTCTCTTTCTTCCCTGGAATATACACGAGATCGTTTGTTTACTGCGACACCGCGGTAAATCGAAATCGCTCATCCGACCGCCTCAGCAGCTCGGAAGCAAAGTGTAACTACTTCGGAGCTCTCTTCCTTTTTCTCAACTTATGAGATTAGACTTTTCTAAAACATGAATCCTTTAGACAGCCCATGATTTCCGGACAGCTGCAGTTTCTCGACTTATACATTTTAGAGCGTTATAGTAACCCTTGGTGCAGAAAGATTTCTTTGTGAATTTAGGCAGAGAACCAAAATATGATCTGTGCTGGTTACACCCGAAAAGCTGCCCCATGGCTGTAATGTCCAAGGATGGAATATCTGAGAAATAGGTTAAAACGTCTGAATTGCGTTGTTTTTCTTTGAAGTGCATGTTTCCTGACTAGGCAGGGCACATATGTAACAAAAGTAACTGGTAGATTTGGTAGGTTTGGTATATCTGATTGAACTGCGCTCAAATTACTCTTCTGCCGGTTATGACCGAATAACAGCAGCCAAGGTTCTTAAATATAAATGTGCTTATTTTTTATTAATCTTGACAAAACATTTTCAGCAGCCACTGCATATATCCTCACTTCCCATTGCTTGGAAAATAGGCAAGGTGGTTCCAACAGACAAATCCGGTAATGGAACTAATCCTGTGAAGTACCAACCATTTCTCTCACCAGCACTGCACTTGCTGCGAGATGCTAAGAGACGTATTTTTTTCTCACCTAACTAACTTCCTTGAATCAATTTATTTTTTCAGATCAGCTTAACATGGCTTCCGGAATGATATTCTTCTGTAATGTAGCTTACATTCTTCGTGCACAAACTCCATGACATCCTGTATATATTATATATGCCTCTATATATTATGATTTCTCAAAAGCCTTGGCAAAATTTCCCGCGAGCTCTTTTTTTACAAATTAAAATCGTTAAGCATTAACTACGGTCTTCTGAAATAGATTCAATGCTTCCTTACTAATCGCTCACAATTTGTTGCAGCAAACGACCATTACTTCCCGCTAACTAGGATCTGTTCGTGGGCCACTTTTTTTCCTTGTCTACATTAATGAGCTTCCCTCCGTTGTGTCATCTAATATCCATCTTTTCGCTAACGACTGTGCTATTTTCCGCGAACTAAGGAACACGATCAACATTACAATCCTGGAAAATGACTTAACTGCTGTAGTCAACTGGTGTAATACTTGGTTCATGGAACTTAATACTGTCAAATGCAAAGTTATGCGCGTATTTCGTACAGATTCCGGTGTCGCAACTTGCTACCTAAATAACATTGTTTTTGAACCAGTTTGTGCTTACAAGTACCTCGGAGTTTATATTACAAATATTATATCCTGGGCTACCACATTAATAGCATCATCAATAATGCTAATTGTATGTTAGCCTAACTTTTCCAATGCCCCATCTTCACTTACATTGCTGCTTTTTAAGTACCTTGTAAGCCCAAAACTTGAATACGCATTATCAGTAATGGATCCTGCCTATGTCACCCTAGCCCTTTCTCTTGAATTCGTTGAAAATAATTCCACTCGCTTCATCGTTGCTAACTACAGCCAAACAACCAGTATATCATCAGTGAAAAGTAGCCTTGAATTATCCTCTTTAGCGCCTGGCCGTAAAATATCTGGCTTGTTAGTGTTTCATAAAATATTACACCATCCCGCACTGCATATTGAACTAATTCTAGAACCACCCTATCTCTCCCATCGCACTGATCACGTTTACAAAGCTGGTCTGGGTCGCCGTAACGCTAAAACATTTTTCAGCCTTATATCGCCGGTACATCTCATGATGGGAACCACCATCCTGCTGAAATCGTATCCGTTAATGATACTGTGCTGTTTCATAACTGTTTAGCAAATATTGTATAATTAGGAGAACCTCACTTTTATAACATCTTGATTCACTGTATGATTAAATAATATTTAGTTAACAATCTATGATTAGGAGATGCTTGGTATGTGTTATATGCTTAACTGAATTTTTGTTTAGTATTAAATTTGACGACTTAGTTTTGTAATGTCTCTGGCCCTGAGGGTAAATAAATAAAAAATAATACTAAATTTATTTTGTGGGATTCGCTTTTATTGCGTAAACATTAAAAACTGGGAACATTGCAGCATTGCATTGCACCGCTTTGAGAATCGGTGGAGTTATTCTCTGTCCGAAACATGCGTAAGTGGTAAATAAAATTGATTGAGTACTGATATTTTCAGTACCAACTTTTGATGCGCACTAGTAGAGCAAGAAACTTTCTATGTGCACAATACTCTTGCCCGTACTTCTATGAAGTTTGAACCAAGAAAAAGTACTTACGAGTTTAGTGTATATAGTTATCCTGGAGTTTATGAACAAACACGCTGACGAGTTGTCCGCAGGTCGGTTAAAACAGAGCCTTGAGGATTAAGTTGACATCTAAGAGGACTCGTAGTATAAGGCGTGGAATACTTGAATGAGGTCACTGCTTCCGCATGCCTTTTGCTTTCTGTGGCTTCATGACAGGCAGTAGAATTCATTGGCTCACCCGTTAATCCTGAAAAGGATTAAAATAGGGTGCGCCCTCCCCACTGCAATGTAATAGGATTAGACGGTGCATCAAGCCACGTTGCGCAGGATTACTGTCGACAGCAGGACGCCGTTGGCTATAAACATAGCAATGAAATTAGGCACGCGCTTCCACGCACGCGGAACAGTAGGCTTCCAGAAGCGATGCACTGGACTCTCAGGCACCAGCTTCTCACAAGCTTTAAGCCTATTAGACGCCTGCCTTACAGCTCCTAACACCACGAGTAAACAGGCGCAGGAAAGACTTTGGAGGGCACAGCGTGGTTGGCATAATGAAACTGAGTTAATCAGGCGAAGTACACGCATATAAAACCGAAACAGGTATTTACCTTTCAGGCTAGCGTTATAAATACTAGTAAAAATAGGATACTCGCTGGCTGGTAAACTACCAGAGGAAGCATTGGCGGTTGAAAGACGCGAATATGCTATCATGCGGAGTTTTCTGCCTGCAATTAGAACAGCCTAAATGTTATCACCACTACTACTAGAGGACGAAGGCTGCTATTGCAGCTAGGAGCGCAGAATGGCGAAACAAATTGCACGTCATAAGCATACCTTACTTTTTGCATGTACAACATTGAAAAAACCTCGCTTTAAAATTGGTACTTACTCGTTTCAGTCGTGACCAAACAAAAAATAGTGGCTGCGAAGATGGATTCAGATAGGCTTTCGATAGATGCAGATGGCGATTAGGAGCTCAATTTTACGCAATAGCTTATTGGGCTCTTTGGGGCCCGTCGCTGATGGCGTACCCAGGTTTTGCCAAACGTGCCAAATAAACGGGAAAGAAAGAATTCCAACAGGATTTCGTACAACACTTCTGATGCAACCGGCCTTTTTGCAGCCTTCAGGGTGGGGTCGTAACATTTCGCTTCTAATTTTTAGCAATCTGCTAGCCCAACTGGAAGCTATTTGACGATACGGATTCGGACCGGCAACGTAAGCATCTCCAAGTGTATGCCATTCATTATAAGTTTAGATTCCCAGTAGAAATTGAGAAAGATACTGTATCTTCCTTTTGACAGAACACAAAAAAATTAGAGACATTTACAGATAGCCAAAATATGTGCCAGTTTCCCAATGCGAAAATTTTCCGAATAAAAAGGCTGTGTTATGGCGCTATGGCGTCTACTTTTCAGGTGCCTCTATGCTGTTCTACTAGTTGTTTTTTTTTTCGTGGTTTTGGCGACTAGATTTTTTTATTCACGCAAAGCAGATGAGCCAGTCACAGCGTGTCTGAAATAGAAAATTCATCCTTCCTTGTGCATTTCAGGTGGCAGACTGTTCAAGACGGAATTCAACCAACAATTCTGCGCGGTAAACACGGTAACTGGGACCCTGCGGCTGGTGTGTCTACGCAAGCTTGGCGAGAATAATGAAGGCAGCGGGTTACCTCATCAGTCATACCGCTGCTCAATTTGTGTAAACTAGATAATGGGAGGGAACGGGGGGAGTGGGGCGAGTAGGTCATGAATGCAGTGAACAAGAGCATCAAGTATTCACTAGTGCCGCTAGCCTGTAGATGCTTCTGACATATACACGTTCCCAAAGTCATAAATGTTGTTGTTAAGGGATGCATCAGGTGTAGCTAGCACATTTTGACGCATTAGAAATGAGCGCTAACGGAGTGGAGGGTTTCGGACAAATTTCGCATATTTTGGTATCACTAATGTGCACTGCTTTTGCAACCCTATACCCCGTACGCAGAATGCTCTGTAACTGCAAGAATGAAACGTTTTTTGAGGACCCGCTTCGCTTTTCCCTTAGGGTACGCCGCACGTTTCGGGCAGAACTACTGCACGTTTTGTACCACTCTCGGCCAAGAGTGTTTTCGTCTCAAGAATATGATCATCCCTCAACTGTAATGGTGGTTGGTTTCAACATAACATCGTTCTGGGGGGTCAAGTGCTTCGGCGTTCCAGTGTTAATTGCTGATTCCATTTAGGATTTCAAAAACTCGTGGGTTCTGAGCCAACGAGCACCGCTCATCATATGTATCTTCGCATGAACTTCTGTCTTCTTTGTGTGTAGGCGTCGGCGCCGTTTTTCGCTTATCGCACTGGAACGCTTCTCATAACCTTGTGCACAAGTTGAGTGGAGTCGTTATCGAGCGCGGGTATACTGTACGCGAAACAATCCAGAGAAGCCTGGTTTAAGATGGAGGGTACACTGCCACAATCTGCTGGGACACGTGTAGGCAGCGCTAAGATATGAGCCGCATTTTCCAAGGCCTATCTATGGAAGAAAAAAGCAGGTCATTCGCAGAGCAAACTCTAGCATAAGACTCCGTCGTTGCCACTTGTACTTGCAACGTTGCGCCATTTGCATGCTCTTAGTCAAAATAGTATGTACTATATATTACGACCTTTTTGCAACCTTGTCAAAGGAGATGATGATGATGAAGAAGACGATATTCGAAGCAGTGGCATGAAAACTGCCAACTTATAAGAAACCGGCTATCAAATGGTTAAACGTGAGCAGCTTTGTTTCGCAGAGCCTTTTCTTATCAAGGAACTTTATTGCCAGAAACTTTATGTAAGGAACTTTCTTAAATCTATAAGCGGGCTTTTTATGTAGAGCTATGTTGTGCTATGCTAAAACCAGTCAATAAACAAAAACTAGATCGCATGCTAGTCTATTGCAGTGGGAATCGAAGCGGACTTCTTGGCCTTAGACAGAGTTTGATTGAAACTCACCGCCAGCGAATTTTGTTGGGAAACACTAATCCGGATGTGCATAGCAACAGAATCATAGCAACTCTGTGCATAACAACACTCTGGTGCTTTCATCCACGCAACGGAGTGGCGAGGAGAGGACGTAGTCGTGAGGGTGGTGGGGAAAACGTTTAATAAATATAGAGAGTTACATAAAGGTTGCTCTGGGGTCAGGCTTAGTGCCCTTCCCTTCACAAACACTAGGTGGAGTCCCTAGTACGGGGCTTCAGTGGCTTCCGCTGCCGCCATTGCTCGTTTGACCAATGCCTTTTGGGCTTTCAGGTCGGAGCAGGCGAGTGGGTTCGCCTTCCAGTCCTCCCGGGTGATGTTTGGGTAAGGCGCAAAGGCAGGGTTGGAGGGGCTTGCCCACACCATGTGGAAAAGGTCCGAGGACATTTCCCCGCAGTGCGGGTACTCCGCGGAGAAGGCACTGTCAAAGTATTTAAGTGACGCCGGGCACATCATGGTATTCGTAAGGAGGCGAAGAAACACGCGTTCCTCCTCTCTTGTTAACCCTTTACACGGGTGGGGGTAAACATTGTGTCTGTTTTGGTACAGCTGCGTAATTTCTCTGAGAGTGTAGGCTGGTGTGAATTCTTCTGAGGAGGAAGGAGACGAGGTTGCTCGGTTAGAAGGCGCGTGGGCGGCGGCATCTGCTGCCTCGTTGCCTCCTAGCCCCGCATGGGCAGGAGCCCAGACTATGAAACGGCGGGATGGACTTTCCACGTACGAGCTGTTTTGCGGTAGTCGGTAGGCCAGGTACGGGACCCAGCCATGTTGAAAGTTCCTACACACCCCTCGCGAGTCCGTTATGATTCTTTTGGAATCAGAGTGTGTTGCTGCTAACGCGATGGCGACCTCCTCAGCCTGTGTTGCGTTTCGGGCTTTAAATGTGAGCTCGTTTACCGTTTTGGACTTGTGGATCACTGCCGCCGTGTACCACCCGGCTTGGTGCGGGCCGGACGCGCCCACATAGTACACTCCGGGTTTCCCTACGTAGTGGTGAGCTAAGATTTAATTGCTGAAAAATGTGTGTCCCAACTACAACAAACTAGATGACAGATGAGAAATACTTGGCAAAGCATCAATCTAGGGTGATGTTAGAATTAAAGCCAAAAATTTCTGAAATTTTTATTCCCTTGCCACTTGCAAAGGTCAAAGGCTAAAGATCAAACTGCTTCAGCGCATATTGCGGAAATGCGGGAACGCTAATTGTAGTACTACTGCACTAAAAAATGAGATTTCTACTCCGTGCGTCAGCAGATTGACTCTAGACCTCATATTCTTGCACTTATTTATTCGGGGAAAAAAAGGGATGCTGTGGGTCTGAGGTAACATCTCTGCAATTATGTAAATAAGGCGTTGTAGAAGCGCTTCCTGTGCAACGATTTGAAACACTGATCTTCCGTTTATCATACAGAGCCGCACTTCAGGATCGTGCCGACAGGAGAGACACTCACCCCCGCGAACGTGTGCAAGCCGACTTCTAACCAATCCGTAGACATTCGAGGCGGCGCAGCGGTATGTAGAAGAGTGAACCTCCGGCCTGAACTGGGATGCACTGAATGCAGGAAACACCAGGGAGCCGTCGGACCGTGTTTCGCGAAGACCAGGCACCTGCAAATAAAAATTGATGACAAGAGACTTATTAAAATGAAACAAACTCTATCTGCTCTGTTTACGAGCGAGAGCAGGCACAAAAATGTGACGCAACAAGAAAAAGGCTGCAAAACGATTTAAACAAAATATGGCTTCTTTGATTCATTCACCACTTGAGAGTCTATTATATATTACGATTTTCATACTTCTATCAGAATGTCTGCGAAATAAGAAGTTATAATTGAAAATAATTTTTTTATATGAGAATCAATTCCTTAGGAGCGCTTTCCAAGTATGCTATGAAAAGAAAGATAAACATTTCTAACTTTGATCGAACATTTAGGGGAATCCATCAAGGTGGAGTAGATTTGTAATAAGGGAGTAACTACTCAGAAAGCGATCACGCAATGAGTAGTTACTTACTTATTACAAATCTACTCCACATTGAAACACTCCCCTGAGCATTCGATCCGCACCGTTCCCACTTCGAGTTATCGACCAATTCTCTCTCGCCCTGCCATCTGATCTGCTGGCCGTCAGGTTAGCTCAATTGGTAGAGCGACTGCCGCGGAAAGGCGGTGGTCCCTGTTTCGATTCCGGGGCCAGACGAATGTTTCTGTAATTACAAAGTTTCTCAGAGAGCTTTTTAGTTTTCCTTTGTAGCCATATGAATGCGCTTGGGTGGACGTCAGTGAGTAGTTACTGACTCATTCAATTTCTAACTATTTCCCTCTAAACCTGAGGACCCAGGGAAAACTACTGGCAAGCCAAAACACAGAATGAAAATGTGGACAGAAGTTTAGCACATGCTGTCCTTTTCTCAATGCTAAGGCCACCAAAGAAATTGTTCAGCCGATTAGTTCTTTAAGGTAACCAGCCCTGTCCGCCTTGTCGGAACGCAAGTTACCCCTAAAAAGTCACGAAATTGACTCCTGTCGGAATGAATGGAGTTGCCTTCAATCTATAACAAAATCCCTAGGTTTTAGGAGCTCTTCTACATGGATGCGGCTGAGATGTATTTATTCTTCCATTGAGTATAGTCTGAAGCCTGCGTCAGAGCCCGGCCAAGGTCACTCTCAGCTCAAAACTGAGAGATGAGGCCTGGAATATAATCATCCGTTAGACCAAATGGTGGTATAATAAGGCGTTCCGAGATTAACGCTACATCCTAGCTAATGAGCGGTAATAAACAAAGTGTAAGAAGGTGGCAGGAAATTTTATGCTGAGTGATAAGAACACGAAAGCGGATGTACGATTCGGCGCGTATGTGTCTTTTCATTGATTGTGGAACTGTCACCGATCAGGTCAAAAAAGCTAGAAGCCAGCTTTGCAGCCGCAAATTAACAGCTTTCTTCTAGCGTGCCCAGTCAAGTGCTGGAGCATGATAACTGAACGATCGTTCCGCTCAGATCTCAAAATCTCTCACGTTCGTGTCTGGCATCTGGCCTGTTTGTATGACATGTTCGCGCCGTCCGCCCCTCGGCATGATTGCGGTCTGCGCGATGTTGTGCAATTCATAGGTAAGCTTACGAAAATGTTCGCATGGTTGGTATTGTGCTTTCGCTACGCGATGTTGCGCAGTAAAATGGGAAGTACGAAGGAAGGTAAAAATTCTGGACATCACTTTGGTCGAATGAGCAATGTCCAAGTTTGAGTCATTGAGAGGTATTGTTTATGTCTCTTTTATGAGCAGAGAGGGTAGGGGATAGTTCCCTATTTAAGCGCCACCCCAATCCTTTTCATTGTCGATGTGTCTGGAGCTAGGTGAGAGTCCCCACGCTAGAATAGCCGCGCAGAGTTCGCGGGGCGGGCAGAACGTTTCTCCACTACAACTGGTCGACTTGTCTGAAGCTACGAGGGCAGGGCTCACGCTTGAGTAACCGCGCAGAGCTCGCGCGATGGCCCGGAAGTTTGTTCATTGCATCGTGTCTTCAAATTATTTGGAGCCAGGTGGGCATAACCTTGCTCTAGTAGCCACGGAAAGGGTTCGTAGGGCGGCCACAAAGTGTTTTGTATATATCATCATTATCATCACCACCACCTCAACCTGACTATACCCATTCCAGGGCGAAGGCCTCTCCTATTTTCCTCCAATTATCCCGGTCCGGTGAGAGCTGCATCCACTTGACCCCTGCGAACTTTTTAATCTCATCCACCCACCTAATTTTCTGCCGCCCCATGCTACGCTTGCCTTCCCTTGGAATTCAGTTTGTTGCCCCGAGCGACCATCGGTTATCCTTTCTTTGCGCTACATGCATGCCCATTTGTTGTATAAAACTTGTTGTAAATGTCTTTGCATATTTCTTCTCATAAACAGTTTGCCATTGATCCTTCCTAAGTTCCGTGAAGCTAGAGATATGTATAAAGGCGATTACAAAGGGAAGTAAATAACGTATACGTGTATAGTATGCATATATATGCATCATCGTCACTGTTCGCTTAGTACAAAAGGGCGCTATGCTGACTGGTCAGAATTATATTCTATTTTCAGTAGAAGCCAATGTTTTGTAGATAAATACCTTCACATCACAGTGACGACAGTTGGCGGCATGGAGTCATTTGGATGCGTTCAAAGCACTTAATAATTTCAGAAAAAAAGTTTTATAAACATAAAATGTTCGCCATATCGTATATTATGTGAAAGATATGTTGTCACATATCTATGTATTCCGGCATATATATATATATATATATATATATATATATATATATATATATATATATATATATATATATATATATATATATATATATATATATATATTATAACACTCTTGTCTTTATATAACACAACCTTTCTGAGTCTAAGAAATGGTGCAGACGAAGCAGGCGGCACTTCCAATCCCACTCCCTTCTTCGTCCAACTGCCCCCGATTTCCTCATCTTCATTATTCATATGGACCGTAACATTTGTCCCCTTTCGCAAACGAAGCCCTCCGGGCGAGTCAGGTGTTGTCACGAGAGGGACGTTTCTTCATACGGGCGACATGCGTAACCTCAGTTTTTGCCGAACGTCGTCCACTGGCCGTAAGGGGTGCAATCCGGTAGTTAGGGTCGCCGAGTCGTTCTAAGATCACTTAAGGTCCAGTGTAGCGTGTCAGCATTTCCTGGAGTAAGCCGCTCTTTCTCATTGGTTTCCAAAGCCAGACTATGTCACCGGGAAAGTAGATGATCTGGTGATGGTGGTCGTCATAGCGAGATTTCGATCGCTCATGTGTTACCATAGTCCTCAGTCGGGCTATTCTCCGCCCTTCTTCAGCTAAGCATCGGTCGGCTTCAGTTGAAAATGGAAGGGTGGTGTCTAGGGTGTGTCCAGGGTAGCGGGTGTACAAGAGGAATAACGGACTGTATTCTGTGGTCTCATGCCTGGTAGTGTTGAAGGCATATGTGATGAACGGAAGAACACAGTCCCAGCTTTTATGGTCCAATGCGACGTACATTGAAAGCTGAGAGTTCTGTCGGTGCGTTTAGTTAAACCTATGTTTCTGAGGGTGGTAAGGGGTCGAATGTCTGAAATCAGATACACATAAACGGAGAAGTTCTTCAATTACATCGGCAGTAAACTGGCGACCTCGGTCACTAATTACAACTCTCGGGTGATCATGTCGCAAGATCACTGAATGCAGTATAAACAGGGAAACTTTGTATGCTGCGGCAGGAAGAGCGGCTGTCCCACAGTAGCGAGTAATATGGTACACACATACAACAATCGAACGATTGCCCCCTTGCGACTATGGAAAGGGACCCAAAAGGTCGACTCTGACTTTCTCAAAAGGAGCCTTGGGAGCCGCTACAGGGTGAAGCATTCCAGTGCAACACCAGTAGGGCCTTTGTGGCTCTGGCACTGAAGACAGCTGGCAACATACTTGTCAATCGTGTGGCGCATCCGCGGCCAGTAGAATCGCTCCTGAGTGCGGTGCAAAGTTCTCGGAGATCCCAGTTGTCTCAAAGCTGGATCCTCATGCATGACGCGTAAAATAGCAAGGCGGAGGCTTTCATGTACAGTTAAGAAGTGCTTGAGATTGAGCTAGTTGGAACATCTTCTCACAAATGCTGCGCTGCTTGGTGTACACGGGCAAAAGGAACCGATGGCCAGTGTCTGAGTAAACGTTCTCGTATAGCAGCCCGTCATCGAGGCAAAACTGGCGGTTTCAGGCTGGGTCCTGAGCAGCATTCAAGAACGGCTCCAGGCGCTGGTCGTTGTGTTGCTCTGTTCGAAAAGTTTGAGTATCAGGAAATCTCGGACATAAAGCAGCGACGTAGTGGTCGAAGTTATCCACATCGCATTCTGTCGTGGCAAGTGGCAACCGGGAGAGGCAGTCCGCACCTGCATGCCGTCGGCCACTTTTCTATGAAATGCTGTAGATGTATTCTTGCAAGCG
Organism: Amblyomma maculatum; assembly: GCF_055883805.1. NCBI lineage: Eukaryota > Metazoa > Arthropoda > Arachnida > Ixodida > Ixodidae > Amblyomma > Amblyomma maculatum. The sequence goes on from NC_139347.1 coordinate 13,670,656, forward strand.
AAGTGGCCAGCCGGCCAGGCGACCAGACGGGTCACGGAGATTGAGTAGCCAGCATAGGGAATGGTGATCGGTTACTACTACGAAAGGCCGTCCGTACAGGTAGCAGCGAAACCGATGCACGGCGAAAACAACCACGAGACATTCCTGGTCGGTGATGGTGTAGTTGCGCTCAGTCTTGCTGAGAGTCCGACTGGCGTAAGCAATCGCATGTTCAGGGTGGTCATAGCGCTGAACGAGGACAGCACCGAGGCCTATGCCACTTGCGTCCGTATGTACTTTAGTTGGAGCAGAAGGGTTGAAGTACCGTAAGATAGGATGTGATGTTAGGAGGAACTTCAGTTGTCGGAAAGATGAGTCGCATTCAGATGTCCACTGGAATGGAGCGTCTTTATGTAGTAGGCATGTGAGCGGGTAGGCGACATCTGCAAAACGAGGGATGAAGCGTCAGAAATATGAGCAAAGGCCAAGAAAACTGCGGAGCTCCTTCAGATTCCGAGGTTGCTGAAACGCGGCAACGGCTACGGTCTTCTGAGGATCAGGCCGGACGCCGCCATCATTGACGAAGTGACCAAGCACCAACGCCCGTCGCTCATCAAAACGGCACTTCATTGAATTGAGAACAAGTCCAGCTTGACGCAAGCAGTCCAGCACGAGGACTAGGCGGTCGTTGTGGTCTTTAAATGTCCAGCAATAGATGACTACGTCGTCCAGATAGCACATACAGACCTCCCATTTCAGACCCCGTGAAATAGAATCCATAATTTTTTCAAATGTTGCGGGCACATTGCACAAGCCGAAAGGCATAACATTAAATTCAAACAGCCCGTCGGGAGTGATGAAGGCCGTCTCCTCCTTGTCTGCTGGGTGCATTGGGATTTGCCAGTATACTGACCGCATGAAAAGTAGGATGCAGAATATAAGCAGTAAACGGCGTCATCAATGCGGGGAAGCTGGTAGACATCCTTTTTAGTAACTGAATTCAAGTGGCGGCAATCTACACAAAATCGCCATGTGCCGTCTCTCTTGCGCACAAGAATTACTAGAGCCGCCCAGGGACTGCACGATACTTGAATGACAAACTGGTACAACATTTTACGTACTTGCTCATTGATGACCAGTCGCATGGACGGCGCCACGCGATACGGTTTATGGCGAATTGGATGTGCATAACCGGTGTCAATTCGATGACTGGTGCGAGACCCGGGAAAGAAGCGTGAACTGATGGGATCCGAGAAGTCAAAAACGGATGTCTACTTTGACAGCAGATCTTCCAAAGCATAACGATCTGTGGCGTTCAGAGAATTACTAATTATACCCGCAGTTGAGCATTCACTTGGGATGATGCGACATTCCGCTGAGGTGCGTCCGTAACCAAAGCCACTGATATTGGCTTGTCTGGACTGTAAGAGGCAAGTTTCATTCCATTTGCTAAAAGAACTGGCTACGTGGAGCAAATAGTAGTCCACAATTGCGTGCAGCCTTTGGCTACCGACAACAAACGATTAGGAAGCAGAAGAGATTTCTTCGCGCAGTTCGAATAGTTAGGTGTCATGGTCGCATCAAACGTTTCCATCGCACGACGAGAACACGAAACCGGAATGTACTGCATCGACATCGGAGGCACAACCGTATCGTCACACACACACACAGCACATCTTCACAAACAAGAGGTTCCTCGAAGAACTCAGGCGGTAGGCAGCCGTCAACACTATCTCGCCCGTGCGGCAGTCTATGGTTGTGCCACACATGCGCAGAAAATCTATGCCAAGAATTACATCATGTGTGGAGTGGGGTAGCACGGCGAATTCCGCAGACAACACGGTTCCTTTGACACGGATCCCGGCCTCGGCGGCCGCTTTTCGATTGAGGCGAAAAGCAAGGCGCCCGTGTGCTGTGCGATGTCAGTGCACGTTAAAGAACCCCAGGTGGTCGAAATTTCCGGAGTCCTCCACTACGGCGTCTCTCATAGCTTGAGTTGCTTTGGGACGTTAAACGCCACATACCAACCAACCAACCAACACGGTTCCTTCAAGACACGCCTTGGCACTGCATACTCCAACAGGATACAACAAATCGCCACTAACGCTATGAAAAGTTGCATTTCAGTCCCAAGGAAACATCACTTTTGGTCCCAATAAGTTTTTAAATGTTAAACTCATAATTGATATTGTCGCACCAGTGTCCACTAACGCCATTGTAGAAATACCGTCAAGAGACACACAGATTTTATTTTTTAGCATAGTCACGGAAGGAGGTATTTCTGCGAATAGTGAGCTTTCCCAGGCGGCCTCATTTCCATCGGCCGCAGCGCCTAGTTTTCCGAAGGAGGGGACTGGGAAAGACGGCGCGGGGATGGCGAGCGGCGTGCTCGAAAAACGGGCGGTGGAGTCAGACTCCGGTCGGAAGCCGGGGAGTGGTTGTGTACGCCACCGGACTGAAGCTGGCCGCGTGGAGCAGATGACCAGTACCGACGGGAGTCAACTGGGTGATCACTGGTCGGGTCTGGATACGTTGGTCTGTAATACCGCGATGGTTGACGACGGCGGCATTGTCTTGAAATATGGCCCAGGATGCCACACCAGTAACAGACAGGAGTAAGCCGAAGAAGGGGTTGGTCCTGAAAATACTCGATGTCAGGCTATCGATAAAATTCAGGATCGCGTTGATCTGTGAAACGGGGTGCTAGCGTAGGTCTTCGCGGCCAAAGGTCGTTACGCTGATCAAGATGTTTAGAAGAAACAGGGCTTGCGAAATGTTGCCGCGAGCATTATTCGAAAGAGGCAGTGTGTGCTGCGTGAACAGAAGAACCATCAGGCTGCGATTGCAGATTGTAGGCAGGTTCGCACGAAAAAGATGGGCGGTAGGAAACTGGTGACGTGTGCCGGCGGGGGGAATCGAGCCGGAGTAACTTTTCACGAATGATCTGCCGGATTGTTGAAGTAAGGTCCGGAGGAACATGCGCGTCAACGCTGGCGACGGCAGTCACATTGGTATGCCTTCCAAACTTAGGAGTTACTCGACGTGTCTTTAGTGCTTCGCATGTGCGGATGTGACGGAGGACAGCGGAGACAGTCGAGATATCATCTTTGGCGATGAGGAAGTTGTAGACATCAGCTGCGATACCCTTCAAAAGATGCCCAACTTTGTCCTCATCGGACATGCGAGAATCGAAGTTCCTGCACAATTTGAGGACCGCTTCGGTATAGGTAGTGCAGGTCTCGCCAGGTGGCTGGGCACGATGGGCGAGTGTCTGCTCGGCCTGCATTTTGCGCGCTGACGAATCGCCGAAACACTTAAGTTCGCTGACAAAGCGGTCCCATGTCGTCAGCGTGTCCTCATGGTTTTCAAAGCAGACAAGGGCGGTGTCGGTCGGAAAGAAAGCGACGTTGTCGAGCTGAGCTGCGAAGTGCCAGCGGTCGTAACGGCTCACCCGTTGGTAGTGGCGGAGCCAGTCGTCAACATCCTCTCCCACTGCGCCACCGAAAGGACGGGGCTTTCGGTAAGATTGATAAAGGCCGGAACTCGCCCGATTTGAAGTGGCAAGAATATATATATATATATATATATATTATCTATAGTAGGAGGAAGTTAGAGACAATCCTTAAAAGCAAGATTTATCTACGGCTCCGTGGGCACTCAATTTAAAGCATTCATACACCGCATATTCTAATTTATTGCCGTTGCCTGACTCTATAGGCATATGAATGAACCTGTATGTGTTGTGACAACGAAACTATGCAAATGCTGGATAAATTCGTATTCAAATGCGCAAACATTTTTAAACGTCTTAGAAACACTTTCGTGGGGATCTGGTTATTTTAGAACTGTTTTTCTGCCTCTTTCATGACAAAGAGCTGATGGATTTGCTTGGGAGCATGAAACATTACAATCAAACTTTACGGAAGTTGGAAGCAACATAAATGAGTTTGAAATATTTTCCTGGTTTCAAATAGCTGAAAGAAGTAACGATTAGGCCCTATTGAACTCAAAAGCGCAATTTATGAAGAACGTAGCCGCGTATGTAGTCTGGGAGCCAATATGTACAATAGGAACATGAGCGCAGCCACCGAATTATACACTCTACCAATCAAAGAAGAAAAAATCTTCATCCCACTTTGCACTCTTCGCCATTAAGATACACACTACCATCCCTCAAATACATGATAGCCACCCGGAAATCTGGACGTTAAGATTCACAGTCGTGATTTCTCTTTATTATGTGCGCCACAGCAAAGTCTGGGAGTTTGATCGTGCGCTCCTTCCTCACCGTGATGGCTGCGCTGCCGTCTTCTTTCTCCCATCGGATGGTAGACACGGGCTGCCCTTGAGCAGAGCATGGTAGTACGGCTCCTGTCTCGCTTGAGAATTCCACCAGTGTAGGGGGCTCCAAAACGATTGTGGGACCACGTCCACCGTTTTCAACAGCACCAGACGGCGCCCCTGTAATTGAAGAAGCAAAGTAAAAGTTAACGAAAATGAATACTTTATTGTGCTAGAAACTTTTAAGAACCTAAGCTCTTACTGGTTTTATTCCCACATTTCACATCCATTCGTCTGTGCGGTGCACAACGCGATATAACAAGGGTGTCTGCCGCGAATAGCTATGCTGTGACTCGTGACGTCATCATGCAACTAGGTGACGTATGCCACATGACTGGGTGGCCATGTCGTGACGCCACCACAGGCGCACGTGCGGCCATCGTGCCAGCCGTTACCCACCCCCCTCTACTGTCGTTGTGCTATATATATGCCAGCCGGGCGGGTGCCGAGATTGGGTCATTAAGAGCTTTCATTGCTGTCAAAAGTTTGGCTCACCCATTCAACGCAAAGGACTCGGAGGTGTGGCAGACGTTTCGGAATAATATGGAGCACTGAAAAGTCGAGTTTAGGCCACTGTGATTCGCACCGACGACGTTTGGTCTCGAAACGGCAATCAGGGTGACCTTCACAGGGCCTTGGCAGCTAAACCAGTGGCCGCAGAGGGGCACCGCTTTGTCGCGTTAAAGCAAGTGAAGCAACCCGTGTAATGAGCGCGTCATAGTTTAATAAGGTGTGTGTAATATATGATATGATTGAAAGGACTAAGCTAACGGTCTCCAGTGGAACGCCGAATTTGCAGTGCGTCCTTATTTTTACTTAGGGATTCATTAACACCGGATGACTACGGAATTAGTTCTCAGCTATAAAGCAGCTGAACATACAGTGTACGAACTACTCAAACATAATTAGTCATGTGCCGTGTGCTAGCTTTCATTCGTATGACATATTTTCAATGCAAAGTTGATCTCATCGGAGTCGGCACAGCTAATTGTTTTTCCAATAATTGATTCAATGTGCTGCAGTTCTTTCAATTTTCATGAGTGAGACTTTGCTGGTTTGTCATTAAATTTGTTGCTAGCAAAGGCTTTTAGCGGTGCCTCCTTTTGCCAAGGTAGACAAATATCCGTTAACAAGCGTTCAATGCCGGCTAGTTCGTAATACATTTTGGAATAACAGCGCGAAGGACGAGGACGAAGATCAGAATGACACAAACACAGCGCTGACTGACAACTGATTTTATTTCCAGAAGTTGGCAAGTATATATAAATGGCTTGAAGCGTCCTCGTCCTTCGCGCTGTTATTCCAAAATATCCGTTGGGGAGAATAAATATCCACACTTCCTTACGAAAGAAAACGCAGAAATATCATTGTTTTGACATATTATTTTTGCCGAAATATACCCTTTGAATGCTCCAGATGACCATCCTTAGAAATTATTTATTTTTCAACAAGAGTGTCATGAAAATATTAGGTAGAACACTCAACAGGTAACCAGTCTTGAGCTTTGGTCTAGCGATGGGAGAATATGCACTCCATGAGCACCAATTCATATCGCATATACCTCTGAGCTCACCTTCAATTGTTCTTGTAAACAACAGGAATCGATTTCTTCTCGACGACACTATCAGTAGATGCTTCATAGGATAGATCTGACTTGTTTATCTATGAAGTGCGATCATGGCAAGTTTGTTGTTCAGTTCATTACGCAAAGTAAATTGCTCGTACCCCTTTCGGCATTTTTGGCTATTTTGCTTTAACGACGGTCGCTGGTTACAGAAGCAATCGTTGACGAAGACGAAAATGAAGTGCTCGAATAGTGTTGAATCGGCACCTAAACCCCGAACAAAATGCAGTCCTTCACCTTAAATTTACACTATCGTGTATGATCCTCGTAAAAGCGAATGGGAGGAGCCCTTAATGAGGAATTCCACCTCTGGTTTCAGATTCAATGATACAAGAAAACTAACCATGAGATTTGCTGTGAAATTTTAAGAGTAATTTTAACGTGGGTTTACATTTAATACTCGTAAAATATCAGCAATTGTTGGAGTTTTCTGTTGAATATTACTCTTTCATTTTAATTACCTTTGAAACATAAATCATTAATACTATTAATATCCTTGCTGCTATCTACTATCAGCAGAATGTCAGATCATATTCAGGTGTGCAGGTAATTACTTTTAGTATTTTCACACACGTTGCTACCGCAGAAAAGCCATCGTTTTTCTTTTTAATCACCTCCTATAATAATGTAAACTGAGTGAAAACAACCAAACCAGACGTGTGCTGGGGACATTCCGTTTCTCGAATAACGAGAAGACTGAAAATTCAAAAAAAGCGTGTAATAAATGTACCACAGAAACTTAACCCACCTAGTTAGGCTAATACGCATTCTACGCTTCCGTTCCTAAGCTGAAATGTCCTAGGGGCGGAAAGATTTAATCTGCGCTCCGGTGGAAAATTTAATCCGGTTGGTTCGTGCTTGCATCGTGACCGACCGCTACTATTTCTAATAAAGCTATAGAGTCAGCGCTGTCATCCCTTAAATTTCTTTTTCGTAGTAATACCAGCCCATCCCCACGCGAGGTAGTATCATCTCCGTTGGCTGAGCCGTATGCTTAACAAGCAGCGGCCTCAGACGCGGGCAGTAATGTATATTGTGAACGGGCCTAGCCCGTCGCTCTGACATCACTATAGTGTCTGTCCTTAGGTTTAGTAGGCGTCCCGCTAGAGCAGTGTTTGAGGCAGAGTTAGTTAGAAATGCCGCTTTATGCCTTTTGTTTTGCTAGCTGAAGACAACACTGTGTGCACGGGAAGGGAAGCGAGCGTCTTAACAATACGTCTGTGTGCTTCGTGTTATAAAGATGCAGGCCTTTGTTTTGCGTGTCTCTGAAAGCAATATGGACTATTTGAGTGTTATCATGAAGCTTTACAAATATAAAAATGTCTCAAGCAATCTTATTTAGGCGCGTAAGTGTGCTACGAATGCAATATTTCAAATTCAAAAACACTTACATGAATATTTTGTAATAACTGCTCTTATAAGTCGACCATTGTACCCTCATTGTATACTCCATATAGGTGAGGTTGTAAACTAGTGCGCAAAGAACCTCTGACACAAAGCCTAATAAAGGTGATGCTTGTTGCGCCGACCATGCACTCAATGCGACTAGATAATATTTGCTTTGACTTTCTACCAACAATTTCTAGTTGAGCTTCTTGGGCATTTGACAGAGACATATTAAAGCACCAATACAGTTGAATTGAGTGATAAGCTTACTTTTCCTCACATTCACGCTTTCTGTACTCAGGAGTGCAGTTTTTGTAATTCTGTTCCTTTAACTCCCTACAACTTCTACATTATACGCCCGTAAAGGAACGATGTCTGTCCTAATCCTGCAAATAGAATTCAGTTAGCAATAATGTTGATACTTTATCTTTCCATGTATTTCCGCGCGTTTTCATATGCACCCATTTGTATACTGTGCCGCGCTACACGGCGTAATTATACAGATTCTCTTATTCTCCTCAGAGGCTGAAAACTAAAGTCCAACTTCTTATTGAAGAAACTTAGTTGATTTATTTGATGACTAATTATATTTCAACCCTCACTTATCGATTGCAGTGCCAGGTTTTAGCCATCCACGAAATCTGCAGGATAGTTGTTCTCTTTTGGTCTAAAACAGACAATAGAAATCTCTTCGGACTGATGACGAAGACCTTCCTGCACTTGGAATACTCTTCGTAACGATTCATCAGCACATTAAATGTGGTCTCTCTTCATGCATGAGCAAGAAATTTGCTGGTATTTGGAAACTTACCAGCTCACAAACGTGTTCTACTTCGCTAGCAATACATGTCGTGAAAAATAAAAACAACGGAACGAAAGCAGCACTGATCAGATTCAAAGACGCCTGAAGATATCGGGCGGAGTTAGTTATCTGAGGGGACACCAAACCTTAACCGCGACAGATAAAAGGCGCAGGGTAAAGAACTACACAATATGTGCTGGATGGGGTAAGCCCGTGTCAATTGTGAGGTGCATCCACGCGAAGGGAGGAGAAAGAAAGACGAAGGAAGCAAGAACACAGATATCGGGGGGGGGGGGGGGATAAATCGAGAAATGTGCGCGCAGGTATTCCAATCACGAACATTGGCAGCGCTCAACGTGAGGGAATTGCCTGCAGAACGATTTCCGAAATCACGGTGTGCTGAGGTGAAGGCTGCGGCGGGCCGGGGGCAAATTGGGATGCAGGAATGTTCCACACACACACAAAAAAAAAATGAAATCGAAGCTGGATGACGACAAGGCGGCACAAACGTGCGCGAAGGGAAGGAGAGAGTGAGAGCCAAATCGAACAAAGGAATGACAACGGGCCTCCTTGCAAGTGGAAGAAACGCAAATTTTCGACTGTTATAGAGAGATTAGCGGGAAGCTTACCGTGCAGGCAGAGCTTTTTTCGATACGGTTCGTAAATGCTATTGCACGAAAAAAAAAGAAAGAAAGAAAGAAGAGGTTTAAAGTCTTTCATTTGAATTCGTGAGCCGTCTCGCACGATTTTACTTGCCTTGTTCCTCCTGCTGCTCTCGGGATGTTATTGAATAAAATGGAAATGAACTCATTCTTTCGTAGCTAACGTTAGCTGTGTGAACCTTTGTCCAAAATAGCAACAGAGACAAAAATCAATTTGTTCCAGATTACTTACTCGGGAACACAAAAGTTTTGTGGCATGAATTTTATTTACGCCTGATTCAAACGGAATCCTGCTTACAGAGATGTATTCAGCATAGTGTACACTGCCAAGTTTATTTCGACACAATCCGTTACTGCCAAACCACCAAGCGTCGTGCCACATGGGGAGCGAAAAGTGCATAAGCAGTGCTCGGAACCATAGTTCATTTAAGCGCCAAATAATAATGCTGATTGCAGATTTCTTTAGGTTCACTTACTTCACAGGTTTTATTAAACGAAAAGAAAAATGAAAAGTTCTTTATGTTATCCTAGAGTACGTTTTCATTATATCTACTTAGCACATATGTTACATTAATTTCAACTGCCTTGAGAGGCTAAAGGTTTATTCGGTTTTCTTGCACTTAAAATGACCCTCTACACCCTTCAACACGCTCAGAAAAATGCACGTTTTCTTTTTTACTTGCGTCATTTCAGTATTACTACTACTACTAGTAGTTCTACTTTTATTACTGCTATTGTAAAAACGCCGACAGCATTTTGACCGAACGACTTGTATAAGCTATCGTTTAATAAATGTTCGAGCACCAATATATAGGCTTTGCATTAAGAAGATGAAAACTCATTCGAGCCCACTTCTGATATATAAATCACAGCGAGCAGACACTGGCATAACTGAGTATAGAGAGAAGAGGGAGAATCGTCACAACCGCGCACTTTGGACCATTGAGGCCAACAGCCTTGACGTGTTTCAGTTAAAAACAAAACTAGAAATTTAGACTAGGTTGTGTAAGAATTGGGCAAGTGAGATCTCTTATGAGAACCTAGAGTATGGTGGGACATCACCTAAAACATCATACAAATGATGCTAATCATGATGGCAAGGCTGCAAAAACCATCTCATCTGTTCACGTATCAGCACAATTAAGGGCAACATTATTAATGTTTAGAATTCCGACCACTTGCTTTGAAACTGTGAGTAAATACAGTACGATATGAGGCAAGCAAGGTGGTGAAATATCTCGGCAACATTTTGCAGCCTCTGAGATTCCGGAGGATACCTGTACTCATTTCCCTCGTCTCAGGAACAGTTGACCCCCGTATCTGATAGGAAAAAGCATCTGCACATTTGTGTCAAAGCATTGCAAGGTAAAATCCTTCAAGCCCTCTAGCCATGCAAATAGAAATTCTAATATTGCAACTAAGAAAGCAATATCTTAGAATCACTCCAAGCGGACGCACATTATCACTCAACCTACCGACAGAGTAGACTATATAGTAATGCTAGAGAAAGGCCAGCACAAGCAAGAATAATGTTGCCAGCTCAAAAACTCCAATATTTATACGTTTCTTCAATCTGATTCCACCACTGAAGACCGGACAACTGTAGCACATGCTCGAAAGGAACTCATCGATAGTTAGAAAATGCCACTTTGAGTAAGTAAAGCCTTGAGGGCAATAAATGCATTTCAGCTTTGCATGCAAGAAAACATTTCGCAATGGACCGATTCATTCCGGCATTGACAGGCTGGAAGAACTAGTTTTTACTTACATCCACTTCCTGATAAAACTTTTTACTCACATATATGCATCGTATTTACGTAAGCCTAATAACTTCCTAAGTGATATGTAGAAATGTATACTGCTTTTAGAGGTGCCTTTATGATGACAGTTGAATTGATATTTCTATAGCCTAACACACTCCACGAAGGCAAGATCAAAGCTCAGGTCCTATTATACGAAAAAAAAAAAATCCCAGACTCTCCTAATATAACCGCCGTCGCGGGACTAACTAACCTGCTACTCGTACCCAGTTCTCTTGCCTTCAATAGCTCGTATGGTCTATAAACGAGTAATGCAGCTAAGGTTACGAAAATGGTAGAAGAACGTCGGCAACATATAACGGAAGCATTTAATCAGAGCTTCATTGCTCATACACCACAAAATGCAGATTTTAGAGCGTAGCTCATATAAAAAGCTGTTCGGCGACTGAGCCATGTAGTAGTCGTTGCCGGTGTAACCGCGCGAAAGATGGTCTTATATATAGCTTATATAAGGTAGTATATACAGCTGGCAGGGGAAGAGGCCGGACATTTATTTGTTGGCAGATTGTGGGGCGTCACGAGTCTAATTAGCACGAACCAATGATCGAGGGCAAGACGAATTGTATTGAGATGCTAACTCGGGCAGCGAGGTGAGAATCGAACACCGTTGAACACTGTGTGCCGTCCCTATTGGCTGAGCTGTTTCGTGTTTTCAAAATCATATGGCCTTCCTCGATAAATTCATACTCAGGTAGGGATTAGAATGCGACCATGACATGCCCTTTGACCTTGACTTGAAATGTGACCTTTGACCTCTGATTTTGGTTTAAAGTGTGAGCCAAACCAGGATATTTCAGTGCACTGCCATTCAAGTAATCGACTTAACTTTAAGCCTTCTTTCATTTTTATATTTATAGCATTTTCTTCTATTCAAGTCACGGCAAGAGCGGTTTTTCCACACCACTGGTAAAAGCGAATATCCTTCCGCCTGCCTAGCTGTTTTTCTTCCTTTCTCTCACCTACTCATTTTTCTTGTTTTCTGTCCTTCCCTTTTGCATCAAACCGCAGGGTCCACATTTTCACTCCCAATGCATATCAGCTAATAGCAAAAACTTCAACTTAAGAATGTCTCTTAAGAAAGCACAACCCAACTAACTTTCTCGTTTCATTACCAGAATGCAATAGACGTTGACGCTAAAAAAAAAAAAAAACAACGCAGAGTAAAATGCAAGTGGGCCAGGCGTGTTGCTTCATATAGAATATACCCACCAGGCTCCTCGCGGTGAGTGAATCAGGTGCAAAGACCTATTCTCAGTCAACCGTGAGAAGCGCAGCTTACGCACTAGTTTCAGTTATCATTAAGAAAAATAAACAACAGTGAAGCAGGGAGCAGATTAAGAACTGCGTCGTAGAAATTGGCTTGGAAAGATAAATGGTGCAATCAACGAACCTATCGAAGCACGAGGTGTGTTATTAGTCACGATGGCAGGTAATTTAAGCACAGAGATGCAGTTTGCTTTCTAAGCCACACAGATAGCTTCCTTATGTTTTTTTTCTTCCTATTTTGTTTTATATGCCTAAAATAGCGCGACGGCTTAGATCTTGGGCCAATATTTATGCAAAAATACCCTGTCTCCAATAGCACTCTTTATTCTCTGTTAACGATCAATTTTATGTTCGTTTCACGTTTAGATGCGTAGAAAATGATATCCAACTGCAAAAGATATATTCTTACTTTGTAGATTGAGCTGGAAGGAAATATATATTAAAGCTTTACACACAGGATGATGCAACCGAGCATATCTTGGCACTTAGGCGGTTTTGGGTCCACTTTTGCTTTTTAACTATGACATTTAAATTGGTATAAGGTATCCATTTGCAATTTTGCCTGATGACTGCGGTATTTATAGAGTAATATGTAACAGTTATAATTTATTGCAACTGAAAGATGATTTATAAACTAAAGTAGGTTGGTGTGTATTTTGGGACATATTATCAAATATAAATGAAAGTTTTCATGCCACTTTTGCAAGAAAACGGAAAAACCATTCATGAAGTTTTACGATAAATACAGTTATCATGACAACAAGCAATGAATTTAACTATATCAGCCCTTTTGGATCTAATTTATGGCAAGATAGGCACGTTAAGTAGAATAAAAATAAGACAGCGCGCGTTCGCGGTCTCTTGAAGAAACATTTCATGCACTTAGTAACTTAAACACTCGGCTATATTTTAGTCATGCTCGACTAATACTTGAATTTGAAGGTGTGTGTTAAGGTGCTCACACAGGTGAGCTTATAAGCAAACTAGCATCATTCAGAACAAGACTGTCACATTTGTCCTAGAAACTTACCGTTCAGAAAGCAAACATGAGCTTAATTGTTGTAACCTAAAAGAGCGATGAGGAAATATTAGAAAAAATTTTCAGAACCTTGGTTATTCTAGAAACCATCTTCGGAAAAGTACACCCTGGCACCAATCAAAACGACACGAGCACGGCTGGAAGGTTAAGCAATTTTCTTAAAAGGGGCCATCGATCGTTATTCTCTTTTTTCTTAGAACATGTCTGAGAATAAAAAAATGGCCAGCAAGAATGTGCACATACTATGATGCTTTCATACTGTCACATACTATGATGTGCACATACTAATGATGCTTTCTTCCATGTATTGAAATAATGTATTGTCATACGTAACATATAGCCCATCTTATGTAACATCCTGCAAGTAAGGTAAGGTGCCGAATAATCAACTATTTGCACATGGTCTGCTTTACTTTTCTCGATGGAAAGTTAGGAAATGCAATATATCATAGTTTTTTCATGAGGGGGGTGGGGCAGCGGGGACACTGTTGTATTGATATGCCAGCAACTGCAATGAGGTCAAAAGTTCGCAAGCGATCGCGCTTAAGTTTTGTTGCGCGTTGCAATAACAAATAAGAACATGAAAAGCGAGAACATATGAAACACATACACATATTCCCCTCGGTTTGGAAACAAGAGAAGTTAGGCCATTCTTACCAGTTACCTTGAGATGAAAATAAGCGCGTCTAGTTTCGGGATGGGTTGAAGATAAGTATAGGTGTACGCTGGTTGCAACCCGTCGTATCCATGGACACGAATAAACAGCGCATGACTCAACAGCATGGAATAAACGCCACTGTAACAGCAAACAAGCACAGCGAACTATCACGAGGCATAAATACCGAGGGAAAAAGTAGGACGACAAAGCCGAGCGGCGTAGTTTGCTAAAGTGCTGCGGGGGAAGGGGGGTGGGGATATACTTACATAGTTTTAACTAGTATAAACGTTCGCAGAAGATTTTGAAGGTAGTGGAGGGATTAGATTAGCTGAGGTTAAAAAGAGGCACAAGACATAAAACATACCATTTTTGGATAACATGTATGTGTGTTTCTTAGTTGTCTGGGGATCCAACTAAGGCCACACAAGGTCACATTAGGTATCGGTGCGCCACATTCAGGCCCCACGAAGATTTTGTGTACTGAACGGTAGTTAAACCAAGGATCGCAATAGGTTAATACTAACAAACCTTCCCGGGGCCGTAGACACTGAAAGCAAATTTACAAAACAAAATCAAGCGGATGTGCTTCGATTTTATTTCTCAATTTATCTGGTTCTGCTTGCGTAATGCAGAAAAGAGCAGATAATAAAACCCGGGAAAAGGAGGAATGTATAGCCCCTATCTTCGTTTCAGTATACTGCACTGCGCTGTGCTGTTTTCTTCTGCGCCATTTTAACTGTTTTCCTTGCTGTATTTTTATTTCGATCTTTGTTACTTGGCCGTTTTGTTTGTTTGTGCTGTTTCAAAATATGCGTGTTAGTCGTGTACTGTATTTTCTTTGCGCTATATTGACCATGAATACCATCACTCACGAAAACAAATGTGAAACACAAAAACGGCTTCTCAAGACCAAAGCTTCAGACTGAAGTTATTAAAAGAGTGGTCAAACTTAAAACCACGAAGAGCCAAAGGGCATCAGAACTCATCGTACCCGATATTACGGCTAGCATTACAGAGTCATTAAACAGCCAAATAATACAAAATGTGACACGTTTATGAGATGCTTACTAATTGATTCAGTTGAGGACGACTTGTCCACGTTATAAAAACTGTCAGTGGCTTTGAAGTGTTATGATTGGGCTCCTGGTCGCGGTTCGTACGGCTCGTGTAGCGGCCGACGACTGGAGACGAACGGGTATCGGCGAGCGCCTGAAGCCCCTTCACAAGCCCTGGTGCTGCTCCGCCTGACACCAGCCTATTAAGGAGAAGCCTTGGCATCGGACACGTCTGGACACATTTGGTTAGACTCCTTGGTGCCTCAACGCCTTTTCCTTCTCGCGCCGCGGCAGATTCGAGGCGGAAGAGTAGAGCTCTCACTGTTGGGTCTCCTTGGCCGCCGCCAACTGTCGCATCCGGATTACACTGTTCAAATGGCAATGGCTTCCTGGCTTATAAAAGAAGGTGCACTGCCGGTTGTTGATGGAGACCATCGTGAGCGTCCGTCGAGTGTTGTGCTGCTCGTCCGGAGGGGACGTGGCAGAATCTTCCTTGCCGGCGGTGTGCGAAGACAGTCCCGTGTAGCCAGTAGCTTTCGGCCACTGTGCTGATGTTATTCTATCCAGTACCATGCCTGTAAATAATGCATAAAGACTTTTGTTCACTGCATCTCGTGGACTCTTTGGCACACGGGTTAGAATCGTCAGCGGGGTGTTCTCGCTCTTGTTTGGTCGAACTTCGTTTTGGCAAAAGATGGTCTAAGCAGCACCAACACTGGTGGCATCGGTGGGATAGCGAATGGTCCCAGGGGTTCTCCGACATGTAACTGCATGTCGTCAGAAACCCACATTGTGCATGCAGCAACTGCTGTAGGGTAATGATAGTTAATAATTTCCGTAGAACGATCTAGCGTCTACACATACAGCAACCAGAATCGAAGACAATACAAGCTCCAGAACATATCTTCTGCTGTGAATTGCCGGTTTGGCTTTAGCACTAAATCCTTCTGAGAAAAGATGCACTAGCTCCTCCCCCTCATTTCCCAAAGCGAGTATCACTATTACAGTGAATAAACGGAAAGTGGTACACGAGAATACAGGGGTGTAGCTAAAGGAGGACGGGGGGGTTGTTTTGTTGTCAGAAAACCCCTCAAAATTTTCTGAGTGCTGCATCACCCTTTTCACCTTCCTTTCTATTTTTCTTCTGACAGAGCATAACACCACCCGAAAAATATTTCTAGCTACGCCAATGCAATAAGAGGGAACTTAATGAGATAATATAGCCTCTCGCTATGTACTTGCTGTTAGTACGAAACAATATTTTGTTGAACAAAACAGTATCCTACACCCGAACCAGCATGGATTTGGGAAAACCTGTCAACGGCAACACTGCTAGTAAAAATCATACATCACCTCGCCCTCATAACTGATAAACGTGGACAGATTGATCTGCTATTTTGAGACTCATCAAAACTTTTGATCGCGTGTCCCATAAAAAGTTACTTTACAAATTGCACAGCTATCTCGCCATCTGCAATGTAACCAAATGGTTGGAAGCGTATCTTTCAAGTCGTCGTCAGTTTGTATTTTATAAAAACCAGTCTTCAAACCAAGTCGATGTACTCTCTGGCGTACCGCAAGGCACAGCCCTTGCATCGATCCTTTTTCTCGTGTATATCCATGATATAGCACGCAACTTTATTATGACAATTCGAATGTTTGCCGATGATTGTATCATATACAATGAAATTAGTAACTATGAAAATCAGCTTCCATTACAAGCTGCACTTACATCAACTCACGGCTGATGTAAGAACTGGCAAATAAAAATTAACCATGAAAAGTGTGTCTTCATGACTGTAACCTGAAAGCAAAAAACTGTTTCTTTTCCTCACAGTATATAGCACACACCAATTAAAAAAACGTGAGTGATTAGAAGTACCTAGGAGTGGTTTTTTCACCACACTTGAAATGGGAGAAACATGCTACATTTATAACAAGCAAGGCGATTTTCTGCTGTCTGTTCATTAAAGCGTGCAACCAGATCTGCAGCACCATATACAAATATTCTGGCTCACATCGCACTAATTCGTCCTATACTTGAATATAGCATAATCCCCTGGTTTCCATATTAAGGACAATGTACACAAAAGTTAAAGAATGTGCAATGCAAATCAATAAGATTTATATACAACAGATATAGACGTGATGATTCACTAACCGAACTTTTGAATCAAGCTGGCATTGAAAATATAAGTGCTCGTGCCAAGTTCATGCGCGTTAAGTTTATATTCTTCCTTTTAAATGGCTACCTCAAAATGGACGCCAGTCGGTTCCTGTGCCCTTCGACTTCACGCAATGCACGGAAGAAACATTCTGAACATTTAAATGAATAGAGGTTAAACAATGCTTTGTTTAGGTATTCATTTTTTCCTCAAGCGGTTAGACACTTGCATTCTCTGCTGATGACGTTGTCAAAACTACCAGGCTTTCTACATTTATCTCTAAGTTGTGTAGTGTTGCATATTATTCGTAAGGACGGTTAATTGAATCGCGTCGTTGATTTGACTGTTGTTTGATATGACAATTGCGCTTAGTGTGTGTTTTATGTTTAACATTCTATTATTTGACTAGTTTCAAGTCACTGGTTCGAACGGTTCGATGTTTTTTGTTGTTGTTTTGTTCGTTAAGGCCACCTACAATTTCGTTTTCATGGTAGTGTATGGCAGTGTCTGAGTACATAAAAGTTTTCTACCTTTCCCAACGATGCCTTTGTTTCAGCACTCTCCCGCTTTCTCCCTCTGTAGCTTCTTTCAAGCAATCAAAGTAACTCTTTTAAATACACCGGGCTGTTACGATTAAAATGTAATTTAAGTATAATGAATCGGCCTACGATTATTCTGTTTTGTACATTTAAACTCAAAACTTCCACGCTTAGACACAGTTAGAGCCAATTTATTAAATGCGATATCATCGCTGGTTTCGATTACAGTTGGCAAAAAAACAAGTATTGTAGCAGAGTCGCTTGAATGGGAAGTGCGCATGGAAAAGCGACAGCAACGTGCTAAGCTTGAATGACTGCTTTGTGCGGAGGTGCATCTTCAATAGCACAGCAGTTGATATGCTCAATATGTCCGTACAAGTAACCGCACTCCAAGTTAGTAGATATCATGCGTTGTCAACACCTGACACACCGGTGTGGTTATTCTGGAAAAAAGTGCATAGTGCAGACGCCAATTCAGTCCCCATACTCCCTGGTCATAAATTTGGATCAGGGAGTGAGAGGTGCAAGTTAAGGGACACACAGTATTAAAGAGCATTACTATAGAGGTAACGAACCTGCCGCTTTAGACTGTTATGCAGTATGTTGAAAATAATCAAACACATATGTTCAAACTGTCCTCATAGCTAGTGAATACTTTTCAGATCAGGGGCACGTTTGCGTCACATTCTAAAGAGAGAATTTAAAGAGCCATGCAAACATGTCTGCTGCGTATCAATACTAGACGGATTTATAATACGCCGGAAAGAAGTACCAAATTGTTCATTTCCCCAGCGCACATCATTTTGCTTGTAATAACGGCCGCGCAAATATTTCTGGACAATGTTTACAAGGAAAAAGCGGATGAAAAAGGGGCAGTTTCAGTTAGGGAAGGATGAAAGTGAATTTGAGGAATGGCCCAAAGTCTACTCGAAGGCAAATATTGAAACTAGTATGTAATCTTAGTTAGGCTCAACGCATAGCCGGTGTATTTGCATTATAGAAACCGATATACTTCAGACCTGACCGCTAAGAAGCAGACTGCGCTCGGCTTTCTGAATAATTGGTCTAGGGTGCGCTGGGGAGGGGCAACAAGGTAGGAAGAAATAAAACACAACTGCTTATCAGGACATGTGAGCTCAGTCATACACAGGGTGCTCTGGGTGAATAATGGAAAGCACCCAGAAGCTGTGAGCGGCTACAGCATAAAAAATAAAACAAATACACGTGGCAATCTCTGCGATGAAACTATACTACGTCGTATTCATTTTCTGCTGAAGAGGTTAGGTTACTAAACTCTGGGCTTCATTTTTTTAAAGCAGAAATCACACAGTGTCTCAGATTATCAAATATATCTACGAGTTATATAATGCCGGCCGCAAGAGCTGGTATAACTAAAACATAATCAGAGCACTTTGTCCCGAAGCGCATCACTCTCCACAGCTCCACATTCTTCTCTTGACCATATCCAGATCACAAACCCCGCGAAGGTTTAAATTATAGGGGCGTTGTCCTCGATCGCTGGTGCTAAACAAGGGCACTTTACTAGGGCGCTGTGATCAAATATACGTGGTATAGAGAATGGGTGAATTTCTCATGGGGCAAATGTGTGTTACAAAGTGCAGCGGAATGGTCAGGCGGCCGTTAGTACGGCTTTTATCAGAGCTGAGACGTACTAAAGTATAGGCGTTTAATGGTTTTCCGGACCCCTTCTACGCAGACACAGTGGTCGCTAAATCTTTCCATCGGCCGTGTGGTTTGCCGATATAGAATTGTAGCATAACCTACTATGAGCAAGGACAAAGACAAGCCGGAAACGAACAGATATTGTTAGCAGCAAATCGTATATTTGATATAAAAAAACAGCAATGTCATATTGCGGATATTTAGCTCTAGAGCAGCGTCTGCTGATTGTGTCTCGCGCCTATATTGTTGCTTTTTATTAATTAGTTGTTCATCCAGCACTCACATCCTCAACTGACATTACTTTTTCGTCGCCCCTTATTTTTCTGCTTCGCCTTTAAATTTAGTTTTGCCTCTCCTCCGTTGCAGAGCAACCAACCGGAAGGCACTTCCGGTTAACCTCTCTAGACATCCTTCTTTTATGTCTTGTTCCAATGTTTCGAGTAGCGTGTTTCGACATATTAGTTATACTTAAATCAGAGCTGCAGCGCGTGCGAAAAGCTTCGCAACAAAATCAGTAGCTAGCCCTAATATCGGCTGCTTGCTGGAGATGGAGAAAAGTCGAGGTAACCTAGGTCCCGCACGCGTTCTATCAAATGTTGAGTACGTCCAATTATTTGACAATGTGCGGTGCACGGAGCAGCCGGCTCTCCATCGACATCAATCGCTACTGCTGTCGACTTGTCCCAAGAACATAACACGCGCGTTGCTGATGTCGATTCTCGAGGGCCTCATTCTCCTTCGAACGACTTTTCTTTCGCTACCCTGGTCGTTGTACCGCTGGCAATCCCAGTCCTTTGCGATTCGGTGCTCTTGCGATGATGCCTCCGCTGTGCGCGGCAGTGGCTCTGATGCGAGAAGGTTTCAAAAAGAAAGAACTAAATAATAATGGACTGGCACAACTCATCGTTTGCAGTTTCCATTGCGCATTGAGGTCCGCACCGAACACTATTAAAAAAAAAAAAAAAAAACAGTGTTTCCGTTGGAAGTTGA
The DNA here is from genome assembly GCF_055883805.1 of Amblyomma maculatum. Classification (NCBI taxonomy): domain Eukaryota; kingdom Metazoa; phylum Arthropoda; class Arachnida; order Ixodida; family Ixodidae; genus Amblyomma; species Amblyomma maculatum. Next base: position 13,690,665 of record NC_139347.1, read on the forward strand.
ATTGTAAGGAGAAGTTTCTTTCGAGTGTTTTAGTAGTGGCAGTTGCTTCGCTCAGTAATTCATTGCAGGTTTAAACAATGTATTAGTGAAAAAGGATAAATATCACCATTTTCAATACAGCCGCGTTTAGTGCTTAAAATCACTTTCACAGAACGATCACAATGTCAAGCAATCATACTATTTTTTCAGAAATTGCCAATATGTCATTTTAATAAGCAGACATATATATATATATATATATATATATATATATATATATATATATATATATATATATATATATATATATATATATATATATATATATATATATATATATATATATATATATATATATATATATATATATATATATTCAATTGTGTACTAGCAGCTACCGTTTGCATTCAATTTTTTGTTTTCATATTAGGAATTCCTAAACTGCTTGATATTTAGCTTACATAAATAGATCACATTTATTTCGTACACTTTTACATTTACCGATAATACCTATTTTGCGCATGTACTGACTTCCCAGACTGTTTTCTTGTGTTTCGGGCTGTCGTTAGGCTTCAATGTATTCGGAAAACAAATCCCCAAAAAGCACGAAGGTATCCGATGGACGGCCTAAAGGCACGTCTTCCGAATAATCCGCTAATAAGGGTCAACTCAATTACCAGGACAACCGTAAATTAGGGCTGTGTCAAAGGGAATGAGAAGCCAGAGGAGAAAGAAACAGGCAAAAATAAAGAAATAAATACAATCAGGGCTGCCGCGATCCCTAAAGCACATTTTGGTCGGCCCATGCGGCGACATGGGGAAGAGAAACGCGTATTGGTAGCCGTTAAAAATGCGGTAAACATCCAGAGAAAAAGCCTGTACAGCAGCATAGCGGAGTTGGCGCTTCAAACAATGACCGTCCCGGTGAGGAAAATAGAAAGCACAGCTCAAAGATAAAGCCACGAAAAAATAAGCGATATAAAATTAAACCTAAGTGAATTGTTTGACCTTTGGTCGAGGCCCTTACAATAAGTGCTAAGGCAAGAAAAGAGCCCCAGAAAAGACAAGACAAAGACTTGGGGAGGAAGAAGGAGCGGGAACACGGATGTCGTCTTGGGAAAACATTTCGAGCAAGAGCGCGAAAAATCAGAAGAAAGTAAATATGGTTTAAAAAGAAAAACCTGCTTCGCAAGATTTACAGAAAGACATTCCCAGGGAAATGTAGACGGCACATTTCTGACCAAAATCAAATGCGAGTTGTATTGTCTGATGATGTGGATGGAGAAGTATTTGCCAGTGAAACTGTTGAAGTCATATTGAAGTTGGTGTTTATCGCACAAAACAGAGCCTTAATATGTTTGGAACAGTTGTAACAGCAAACCATTGTTACAGCCCAGAAGCTTCACGTAAGGTTCAGTGATATTAAGATCATCAAAGCGAAATTTGGCCGCAGAGGAAGATCTTCGTTTCAGGTGACCGGTAAAAGGCTGCCTTGTATTGCGCGATGTCATAGAAAAATAAAAATGATCTGAGCATGTCGATAATATTCCTAAGCTCTCTATTCCTACCTTCTTTCTAACCCCCGCGCATTTCAACGTGTTAAAATCCGCGAACTAAACCAACGAACCAACGCCGGAAGTCTGAAATAAAGGTGGCGTCTAATAATAACCAAAAACACGTTTATAGAAAGCTTGCAATCCTTTATTTTATATTTGTTCGTGCATTTTGCTTACTTCATATAGACAACACTCTAAACATCTATTCAGATGCAATGCGTCAATAAAGGAATTAAAGCATACTAGACAGGTGGCGAAAAACAAGATTGAAATTGTGCCACTGTTATATTTTCCTAATGCTGTAAGACTCGTTGAATAAGCTATCTGATTAAAAAACAATCCTCTATTCGAACATTTACAACTGGTGCTACTGGGCCTTACACACATGTAAGTACAACCATAGTTCGACGAACACTCATCACAAAAATGCCCTATATAGAAAGTTTAGAGTTTAGGCAATATGCATAACTTCCAGCCGCTGTTTAGCAAACTGACTTACGCACGACACGTCAATTCACTTCCCAAGGAATATTGCTGAATGGCACTACAACATTGAACCCAACTGTAAAGAATAGTATATAACGTTGCATTCTCCTCGGTTACGAATCGCTTAAGATCTTGCGCGAACGCGAGACGTTGCACAAGTTCGCAAAAGTATACCCAAATAACTAACATGCCATGTGAAGACTAAGAAGTTTGTGCATAGCAGATGGCATAGTAAACAGCAATCCAAATAGAACACAAGTGGAAACCTGTCTCAGGTAAACCTCTTTCTCCTAAATTAGAAACGTATTCGCCATCAGGAAGGTATCCCGGCAGCTCGTGTTTCGAGATCAATTTGCGTTAAACGGCACCTGCCGCAAGAGAACCTTCTGCGCATTGAATATAAACCTTTAAAACGACTAAGAGAAAATCTCATGACACTATGCAATAAGAGTACCTCAAATACTGGGATACCAGGAAAGTCTACTTTATTGTAAGTAAGGCAGGATGTCATTTGACTAGCGGTGCTGTTGTACTGGCAACTAATATTAAAATTAATGCTAATAATTTTGGATTGAATGCAAAGAATGAAATTGAAAGATTATGTTTGATACATGACCATATATTACCCATTTGTTTGCATTCACTATTATCTGCGTATTACTTCTGAAGCAAAATGTCTGCCAGCAATCCGTCGCCGCATCTCTAATCTCTGCTTCTGTTTGACGTATTCTTATATAGTTAGCCTATTCGACGTGTTACCATAAAGTAGTTCAGCTTATATTCCAACCAAAAAGCACAGTCTCTTTATCGGTTAATACCTTCTGTCACGATCCAACCTTATGCCATGACCTTGAGTGCATGAGTATACGAAAAATTCGGTGTTCGAGATGGCCTATAAAAACATAAAAATATTTCTTAATTTGAAAAACAGACTAAAAGTGAAGTCTCTACTTTATCTGTACAGCCGAGCAGTACCTTAGATCAGCTGGAATATAAACATAGAAAAAGCGCGAAATAAGGAGAGAAAGAAGTAATGGAACGAAATGAATGAAGGAAATCAATGTCGAGTCTAAGGAAACGCTGTTTCGGGAACGCGGGTCGAGGCGCGTCAAACAAACAGTCCAAGATGGCAAATATTTCACTGTTTGTGGTAAGACAGCGATTCCCAAGGGCAAACCACTCCCGAACCCTTCGGCCACTGGATTTCATTGCCGTCTATCGCCGTTTCTCTTCCTTGCGTCTCGTCCTTCTGCCAGCGGGGTGCTACTGTTTTGGTTCTTCCCAAACTGTTCTGTGAGAGGATGTCTGCAGCCTGCCCATCACTGACTGAATAGCTACGAGTAAAAAAAGACATCAATATTGGATTCTTCAAACGTGGTTGTCAGTGTAAATCGTTTCAGTCTGGCACCAGATTCCTTTAGTGAAGGTAGCCAATATAATAAAAGAGAAAATGCTGGAACATCAGGAAGAAATCTAATAATGGGAGGCACCAATGTAGCTATTTTATCTCTAACTTCACTCTTGCTCTTCTCAGCTCCACTATTAATTGTTATACTTCCACATTAACGCAAACAATTATGATAGTGCGAGTTCTGCTTTGGCGGTTGAGAATTATTTTCTTAATGACTGCTTAATAATTTGTTTCTTTATTGTAAGAGATAGCCAAACCGCCTTTATTTCGCGCCTAATGTGACTGTTGTTTTATTGTTTCCTTTTTGCAAAGAATCTGATTATATAACACTTAAATGTATTGCGTTCCATCGCATACATCTGTTTTCCTTATGTCCGTATGTTGAGCTCTACCTATAAGTCTGAATATTGGTTCGGTAAGAAATATTTTGCTTTAATATAGCTGTAATGCTCTAATTTCTCCCTAGAATATCTGGTATCAGATTGGTAGGTAAAAGCACCACCTGTGATCAGAGTAACAGATACCTCAAGACTATTTAGAGACGTTGAACACAATATCTGCCTTGAATTCAGCAAATCTCTCAATTGCTATGCTCCACAGATTGAACAAAAAACAGTAAATCTTGACACAATGACGTTTTTACGGGTAACTGCATATATGGATGGTAAAATAGAAAGCACATTATACTTTTCTCATTTTGCCCGTAGTAAGTTTTGTTTCCTAGTTTCTCCGACTGGAAAGATGGTGATTTGACTTGGGCGGGGCTAATATTTGCAGCTAATGCGTTCTTCGTAAGCACATCGCCTTTTGCACCCTGTTATCTTTGTTTGAGTACCCAGGCGCACATTGTTAGCATAAGCTAGTTCAGTCGCCCTTGATCTGACCGCTACTCATCTATCCTTTCAAGCCCGTTCCTTTATTGGAATCAAATGCCATATAGTGAGTGAAGAAATATCCGGAATTACAGGCAAGTTCAGTCTTGGTGAGCCAAATGAAGCTGGGCAGAGGTTAGTAGAGTTTTGTCAAGAAAACAACCTGACCATAGCGAATACTCATTTTCAACAGCACAAGAGGCGCCTGTACACATGGACTTCGCCGGACGGTCTGTACAGGAATCAGATCGATTATATTATTTGCCGACAGAGATGGAGAAGCGCTATACAAGCAGTAAAAACAAGGCCTGGGGCCGATTGTGGCACCGATCATCAGCTTCTTGTTGCTAAGATTAAGCTTCGATTGAGAAAAACGCAGAAAACTAGAAGGCCTTTCAGGTATAATCTGGATCAAGTTCCATTAGAATATGCTGTGGAAGTGAGGAATTGATTTCAAGAATTAGATCTAGAAGACAAAGAGCCCGAAGAGATGTGGACTGCTGTTCGTGATATAATACAAGAAGTTGCTACTAAGGTAGTTCCAAAGCAAAAGAAATGCAAGAAAGCAAAATGGTTATCTGAAGAGGCTTTGCAAATAGCTGAGGAAAGGAGGATGGCAAAAGTTATGGGGGAAAGAGAAAGATACAAGGTTCTCAATGCGGATTTTCAGAAAATAGCAAGGAGAGATAAGAATGCCTTCCTGAACATACAGTGCCAAGCAGTTGAGGACAACAGCCAATTAAGGAACACAAGAGCTCTGTATAAGACAATCAAAGATATCAAAGGAAGCTTCTGTGCTAAGATGGGCGTGATAAAGGACAAACGAGGCAAGGACCTCACTGAAGCCGCAGAGATAAAGAAGAGGTGGCAGGAATACACAGAAGAGCTGTACAAGAAGGACCCGAATGTGCAAACCCAACATAAGACGGTTGTGGTCACTGATCTCGAGCTGGGCATCCTGAAGAGTGAAGATGAATGGGCCTTAGCCAGCCTTGCTAAGAACAAAGCCAGCGGAATTGATACAATTCCAGCTGAGTTGCTTCAAAACCTCAACCATGACGCTGTTAACATTCTGCATACATTATGTCAGAAGATTTGGACAACCCTGCAGTGGCCACAGGATTGGAGGAGGTCAGTTTACATCCCCATTCCAAAGAAAGGCAGTGCCAAAGATTGTTCCAACTACCGCACGATCGCGCTTATTTCGCATGCTAGCAAGGTGATGTTGAAAATCCTCCAAGGTAGGCTGCAGCAGTATGTGGATCGGGAGCTTCCGGACGTGCAAGCTGGGTTTCGCAAGGGCAGAGGAACTAGAGACCAAGTTGCCAACCTTCGCTGGATCATGGAAAAAGCAAGAGAGTTCCAGAAACCCATCTACTTCTGCTTTATTGACTATGCGAAAGCGTTTGACTGCGTAGATCACAGCAGATTGTGGCAAGCTCTCCAAGAGATGGGAGTTCGAATTCACCTCATCTGTCTCCTCAGGAACCTGTATGAAGGGCAAGAGGCCACAGTCAGAACTGGGCATGGTCTTACTGATTGGTTTCCGATTGAGAAAGGAGTGAGGCAAGGCTGCATACTGTCGCCCTGCCTATTTAACCTATATGCAGAGTGCATCATGAGGAAGGCTGGTCTGGACGAGTCTTCAGCTGGAGTGAAGATTACTGGAAAACGTATCAACAACCTTAGATATGCGGATGATACCACTTTAATGGCAGAAAGTGAAGCGGAACTCAAGAGACTTCTGATGCGCGTACAAGAAGAGAGTGAGAAGTTTGGGCTTAAACTGAACATTAAAAAGACAAAGATCATGGCGTCTTGCACTATCAAGTCCTGGAGCATCAAGGGACAAGAAGTAGAAGCTGTGACAGATTTTCTCTTCTTGGGCTCCAAGATTACCCCGGAAGGAGACTGCAGCCATGAAATTAGGAGACGCCTGCTTCTGGGAAAGATAGCCATGGCTAGCCTTGACCGCCTAGTAAAGAGCAGAGACATTACACTGCCAACCAAGATCCGTATAACTCGTGCTATGGTCTTTCCAGTTGTGGTGTATGGAGGCGAGAGTTGGACTGTGAAAAAGGCTGACCGCCGAAGAATTGACGCGTTTGAATTGTGGTGCTGGCGAAGACTCTTGAGAGTTCATTGGACTGCCAGAAGATCAAATCAGTCAATATTGTCGACCATAAACCCTGACTGCTCATTGGAGGGTCAAATTCTAAAGTTAAAGCTCAGCTACTTTGGTCATCTGATGAGAAGAGAGGAGTCGCTGGAGAAAGATTTGATGTTGGGAAAGGTTGAGGGTCGCCGGAGAAGGGGTAGGCAGCGAACGCGATGGTTAGATGGCATCCTCGAGGCACTGCAGATGAAATTATGTGATGTTAGGAAGATAGTGAGAGACCGGAAAGCGTGGCGTGACATGGTCAATAGGGTCACGAAGAGTCGGACACGACTGAACGACTGAACTGAACTGCCATATAGTGAGCTCTAAGTACTATTTGAGCCTTGAAAGGAGCAGGTTCGTGACAGTAATGTGCACTAAGACAGCTAAATCATGTCCAGCGTTCAGGCTGCTTGCAGACATAGACTTGGAGAAGGAAACAGACTCACCCATGCGTTGATCTTCACATAAATTAGCTTCTTATTTTCCGCCGAAAATGCAATGAATAATTCTACGGACTAGTGTTCTCTTTACGCCATAGAACGCAAGGAAAGCCGGGCGACCTGAGCTGTCCTTCCGAGACAAATTTATTTCAACCTTCTTTTCTTCCCTAGCGTTCCTTGATGTCCTAAATATGCTTTGTTCCTCCTCACGAGAAAGAGAAAAGTTATTTGAACTTGAGGCCGACGGTCTTTGTATTGCTATGAGGGATCTCACGACGAGAAGCCGCTTGAATTCACGTGCATAATTCTCACAGAAAAGCACGCTGCAGAAATAAATCCAGGATTCATGTAAACAGTAGCGCGCGGCCCCGCATTGTATGCATGTTCTTTTCTACCACATGCTGATTACAGAACGACACCTCCCTGCGTCATGCGCTTCCATTTTCTTCTGGTCGCAGCTTTCTCCGTCTTATGCACCTGAGCTTGAAAATAGACACCCGACACGCTGCGCATTTCCATTTCTTGCCGGGCGGAAAATGCGAACGTAAACATTGGCTAAGCAAAAAAAAGCAACCTCAAAGGAATCCCGCTATCTAAATCGAGATGATGCTCAAAGCGCTATGTTCTCTGAGGCTCAAACTGGAGTGCCGCCTCAAAACAAACAGAAAGGAAGGGTAAGAGATGAGGCGGTAGCGTTGAGCCTACCTTTACAGAGGAGTGGGCGCTCTCGCTAGCTGTTTTTACATTGTCGCCAAGGGTGACTGTGAGATGCACGCATGGGACAAACATCAAGCGTAAGCCTCCTATTCTTGCAATGAGGTGTCATTTAAACAACAGCACGAAATCTATCCCCAATGTATGCAAATACACCGAGTGTTGTACTTACGCATTTTCGTGGAATGTTTACAAGAAAAGTTTATTGCAATAAATATTAGAAGTCGAAAGAAAATTTATAGGCTCTGGCAGTTGATCTTCTACAGTAGCATACATTATTCCTTCCTTGTTTTAGAGTAATTGCACCTGATGCACTAAATTATGCTCTAAAAGCCGCAAGCATCTCAAGCAGCCAAGAACAGCAGCCGCCTGGCTGCCTTGAAAATTATCATCACGGCTTGACAGTAACATGCTACACGTTCATAAGCCTGAACGGACGCCTAGCTAGAGCATTGAAGATGCCGGCGTTGAAAAGAAGATTTCGTAAAAAGTTTTTTAACAAGCTCTTTTGGCATCTGTTGAAATTTATTTGAACAATCTAGCCCTCTACCGTCAACCGCGAGGCACGATTTGTTGAATCATGAGGCAGAGCTATGTACCTTATAGCACAGGTGCATTTTTCTTCTAAATGACACAGAATAGTTATCTTGTGGTTGGGTTCAACTTATCATCAAATCATTTTTCAACTTCTGGTTTACGTCGGACTTTTGTTGCCGTATGTGTAACCGGATATGTAGTAAAACGTAGTGATACCCTCATTTTTGTCGTGATTTGATATTCTAGTTTCACGTGACGCCATTATCTTCGTTACTAGAATTGACTATTATGCTTTAAAGCCTCCTAGTTTTCATCTTTGTCCTACCTTCGAGAAGAGTACTCTTCATAAGGAAGACGGAAGCAGATTAACACTAGTTGTCTTATGTATTTATAACACAAATGTATCGAGATTTATTTAGAGAAGTGTTATAAAATTAGAAAATAAGGCAATGCAGTGACTAGAAAGTTCCCTAGAAGCAAAGCGACGCAAAGCTGCATTCAACTTCTCTCATTATCCCGTCCAGTGCAATTACGCTGGCGAATATCGCCTCCTCCCCAAGTAGCCTCGGTATTTAATCACCGGTTGCCGTGCTTGGCTATTCAAATGCTTTCAGCGAAATATGCCAATCACTGCGCTTATACGCGTTTAGCGCTATAAGCACACTAGGCATACACACCCTTAATAAAACTTGAAATTTCTCCAACCAACACTTTTATTTTATAAAACCCGACGTATCGAAGCCGGCTCGGCTCCTTCTTCAGGGGTGCATGACGCGGGACTGCGTGCAGCTATAAGTAAAGGAATGGTCGATGGGGAGAAGAAGGTGGGGGGGGGGGGGGAGAATGGGGAGGGGGTGGAATGTGTGTGAAAGGAATGAGAAGGAAGGAGGGGGGTTTAGACGAGTGAGGGTGCCGCAGGTGCAGGTGTGCTCGCTGGCGACTTTTTTCTTTTCTTCTGTGAAGTGGCCAGGAGAGAGCGAAGACCTTGCAAGGACGAAACATCATCGACAAGGCAGAACAGCACCTATACTGCTCGGATACGGGAGTGCCGTACAGTGATCAAGAAAAAAGAAACCGACGCCTTTTTTGCTCGTCGACAGCTCGAGCACAGGATGCCCAAGCTTCTAACACCCATTGAGGCCTTCGCCCAGGAGACAGCAGCCTCCGAAGCCAACAAACACCGCACCAAGCAAATGAAGAAGCTGGCAGAATTAAAACCTCGACCTGAAAACGCCCCTACTGACCATTCAAACGTGGTCACGAACCTGTCTTCCAGAAATCTAACACCCGCCGAAACTTCAATTCTGGCCAAGGGACACAAATTCAATATTCAGGCTCACGGACCTCCTCTCCCGAAAATCGTATCTGCTCTTGAAGACGGCCTCCAACAGCTGAAAACAGGTCCTCGAGAAGAAGTCAGGCTCAAAACAGTCGGAGTACTGAAAGGTCTGCATTCACGCCGAAAAGAAGAGAATCTACCACGGGATGAACGGCAGGCGCTCAAAGACCTCCAGAGAGACACGACCATCGTAATCCTCCCAGCGGACAAAGGCAACACAACAGTCGTTCTGGACAGACAGGACTATGACGATAAAATTTCTTCTCTACTCAACAGTCAAGAATACGAAAAATTGAAGAAGGACCCCACAACAAGTACCCAGGCAAAATTGAACAAGGTTTTAAAAGAAGTTTTCAAAAACCTCCCAAACCACCGAAACCTCTAGCTGCAGTTATCGTGCACCAACGGATCAGCCCCAGCCTTCTACGGTCTGCCCAAAGTCCATAAACCTGGGACTCCTCTACGCCCAATTGTCGACTTCCGTTTCTCCCCCCTCCGTTCGTTGTCGGAGTACCTGCACAAGCTCATAACACCAATCACGGGGAAAACCGCGACCCACGTCCGACACGCCGGGCATTTCATCAAACGCGTATCCCAGGTGAGCCTTGAGGCCGACGAGTGCCTTGTTTCCTTTGACGTGGTGTCCTTTTTCACAAATGTCCCTGTAAACCTCGCGTTGGCCGCCACTCGAGAAGCCCTACAGCGCGACGATACACTCAGCGCACGAACCCCACTCAGTGTAGACGAGGTATGCCGCCTTCTGGAACTATGCTTATCAAACACATACTTCTCATGCCGAGGAGAATTCTACAAACAAGTTAAGGGAACACCAATGGGTGCCTCCATCTCTGTCGCTATGGCGAATATAACTATGCAGCACATCGAAGAACGAGCTCTAAACTCTTTCCGCCCACCGCCAAAAATTTTTCTGAGATATGTCGATGACTGTTTCTCAATTATTAAGAAATCTGAAGTCCAAAATTTCCTCTCTCATCTAAATTCCATACAACCGGAGATTCAGTTCAACCTAGAAATGGAGAAGCGAGGCGCCCTGCCGTTTTTGGACGTTCTGGTGACCCGAAAAAACAACCGTCTACGATTCTCCGTATACCGAAAACCCACCCACACAGGGCGATATCTGCATTTCGCTTCGAACCACCCGACAAGCCATAAAGCGTCAGTTGTGAAGACCTTATTACAAAGAGTGGAAACACATTGCACCACAGAGCCCGACAAAGCAAACGAAAAACGCTTAATATTCAAAGAACTAACCATGAACGGCTACCCAAAAAAATTTATCCGGAAGATCATTCGCCGCCAAAACCCCAACGACAGGCCCCGGGAAGAAAATAACCAGCTGCAAACAACTACATCTCAAAAGTACGTCACTGTCCCCTATGTCCGAGGCGCCAACGAAACCATCGCCCGTATTCTAAGAAAAGAAGGAATTCGAGTGGCACACAAGCCTTCAAACACTTTGGGGAGCCAGCTACCCTTCCCCAAAGATCGACCACCAAGAGAAAGAGCCCAAGGCATTGTCTACAAAATTCCCTGCGCCGACTGTGATGCTAGCTACATTGGCGAAACAAAAAACCTAAAAGAAAGAATTCGGCAACACAAGAACGATGTACGAAATTTTTCAAGAGAACGCAACCCCGTAGCTGAACATTCAGAAGATTCCGACCACAGAATAAATTTCGAAGAAACGTTCATCCTGGAGACCGAGAACAATTACCGCAAAAGACGCCTCCTCGAGTCATGGCACATACAGTCGACCGCAAATAACATCAACCGGACAATAGGCAACCTCCCTGCTGTATACTTGCAAGGTCTTCGCTCTCTCCTGGCCACTTCACAGAAGAAAAGAAAAAAGTCGCCAGCGAGCACACCTGCAGCTGCGGCACCCTCACTCGTCTAAACCCCCCTCCTTCCTTCTCATTTCTTTCACACACACCTCACCCCCTCCCCATTCTCCCCCCCCCCCCCACCTTCTTCTCCCCCTCGACCATTCCTTTACTTATAGCTGCACGCAGCCCCGCGTCATGCACCCCTGAAGAAGGAGCCGAGCCGGCTTCGAAACGTCGGGTTTTATAAAATAAAAGTGTTGGTTGGAGAAATTTCAAGTTTTATTTAGTTATCAACCCAACCAGACAGGCAAATCTGTCGAAATGTTTAGCTTTCAATACACACCCTTGTCCGGAGCCCCTAAAAATAACACTTGTGTAAGCACTCCTCATCAAGATAGCCGCCGCTGACATTCGGATTGCAATCAAAGTGAACATCCATTCAATTTCGTCTTTAGGTCTATCGGGGAGGCGACCTAATTTGTTGCTAGGAGACCCTTCCACTCTCTTTCGCTTTTGCAGCAACTGAGATGCTCACTTTCTCTTCTCTTCAAAATCCTGGTGTTTTGATAGTTAAAAAAAACTCAGTGAAGCTTTACACGTCGGTCGCAGAAGCTCAATTCAATACCAGGCTTCACTGACCAAACAAAACTGGGGTACCAGCTAAAAGCTCGAGCAGTACACGGTAATCTTGATGCTCGTTACAACTATAGGTGACGAAGCTTGTAGTGGCACGCTTCGCGCTTGAGCTTGCTTGCAGACTAATCTGATGGGATGTCGAGGAAAAAAAATTGTTGTAAAGCACGTGGCTTTAATCGAAAAGGCTGGACCAAGTATCGATAAAATTATTAGACAGGAAGGCTGCCTTTCACTCAACTGTATGTACGAAAAATGTCTGCATAATGTGATGTCAGTACATACTTCTTATTTCCAAGACTAATAGCTGAAGAGGAACGCGTTATCTCAGACCATGTGTGGCTTTTTATAACGGTTGTTTCTTTTAAATCTACATTGACATCGTCCCTTCTAGACAGTGTTGGATGGTTGCATCGGCAATAGCACAGCTTCCTATCTCCTACCGTGAATGTACAGCTGACAGCTACTAAGATTTGAATGAAGAATGTAGCGCTAATAAGCGATAGAAAAAAGCAGCAGGGAAACCACTTTTAGCAGCCAAAAATACCTTATGTACGAGAAAATGGATTGAATTATTTGAAAACACCGCTCCTACAGCCTTCTCTATAAAACATTCTTGTGTCACCCCATGCTAAGCGGGGTATTTAAAAAGTCAAGCGTTAATCGTTGCCCAAGGCTGCACCGGAGCGTTTATAGGCGTTCAAGAAGTTAGAAGATAATATGAAAACCTCCGCCGAGAGCTAAGCCCTAGCATACTAATGACTCGCTTGTGTGTGACTTGCTGCACAATTGGCCATATATTTGCTGGTTTTATTTGGGTTTTAGTCATCCAAGAACTGCGAGGTTTAATTTCCTTGGTAATCTAGAAAACTTAATTCCGTTAAGGTTTTCCTGAAGTCACCCTAACAAAAGTTTGAAAGAAACAAATTGCAACTTTTTAAGCAACTAAAATTGCAAAGAAGCTTTACCCGATAGAAGATGTGTGCTATTAAAATGGCATATACTTTTGGAAAAACAAAAGATCCTTCTCGTTTTGGTTTGAGGCCACAAATCAATCACATAATGCCTCATACTTGAGCACGCCATTTGAAGAAACAGTCAGACGATTCCTTAGAGCTGTAGAGGTGATATAATGCCTACCGAGTTTATCTAAAATATTCTAAATGAGACACATATTATCGCTACTGTTATTGTCCACTTCAAACAGGCCCCTAGTCAAGCAGAACGGCGTCAAATAAGACGATAGTGAGCCGAGCTCACCAAAGTTTGGTTAGGCTGACAAAGTATTAAATACACTATGAAAAAAAAAGAAAAAGATTAGTAAAAATGCATCGCTAGGGCTTCTGCTACCTAACACCACCTAACCTAAAACCAGCCATGCCTTCAGCTGAATTATGACGTTTGCTATAATTCAAAGCATGTGCCACTTCGGCCAGAGTGGTCAGTGTCAACTGCCACGGTTTGAAATTTTCACAAAGAGCTCAAAAATATTTATTGTGTATAAACAGGGTAAAGTAAATGAAAGTTGTTAATTCTTGGTGTCAGGCAAACAAGCGCTGGATATCAAAAAATCACGTGAAAACGTTTAAAACACTAGCATCCGTCTTAGTGGGTCAACACTGACTAACATCGGGCTACAAATAAGGTTAGAACCGTAACGAGGTACCAGCTCACTTAGCAAAAGAATGCGTCGAAGTGAAAGTCGTTGTTGACAAAGAAATTATTGATTGGTGGCATCTCGAGGGGGATGTATCTCCAGCCAAACATACAAATTGTGGCACATTTATCTTCAGAATCAAAGAGGCTGGGTGAGTCAGAACACTCTACGCAGCTCACAACGTTTGGACGACGTGTTTGAAAAGTGCTTACTGTTAAAACTACCAGTTATGACATGTGAGGTACCACTTCAGCGCTTTGAGTGACATATCGACTATTAAACAAACAATTATATTCCGTGACAGCGTGGTAGGTCGGTGCGTGCAGTCTGCGACTTGGACCGAATATCTGCTATGTAGAAAAATCAGTCGAAAAAAAAGAAGAACCGCGCAATCATTGACACAAGTGCCACCCATTCGCTTCAAATTTGAAGCAGTGGCTGGCACATAAGAAGGTAAACTATTTTTCTAATGCGCCTTATTTGAAGCGCATTTTTTGCTCACTTCTACATAAACTGTCAAAACCATCTCCGTTTGTTTATATTTTACTAAGAGTTATTTTCAAATAATATGAAATTGAAGTAGATGCTGACTGCGATGCGTATAGCGGTTGGGAATATTTAAACACAGACTGCTGACCTCATTTCCTTTGGCTGAATTATACAGACGCAAAATGTGAGCGTTTCAAAAAGACCCCTCCAGCATCGAGGAGCTCGTCTCTGGAATGTCCCGGATCATTCCCCAGAAATCCCACGTAAAAGGAAACGCTATTCATATGCAGCCTCCCAGTAATGAAATCGGAGCCCAGAAAGCTCTGGCAGTGGATCCTTTCAGTCAACATATTTCAAAGCTAGCTCTCGCGACGAACTATCATGTTCAAGCATTTGTGTTCCTCTCTTCATAATGAACAGAGCGTTCATTTGATCCATATGGTTGAAATATATTTGTGGCTGAAAAATAAGTTGAAACCTCTGGACCGAACAGACGTTGTTCGCGGTATTTGATAATGTGCAAACTGAAGTTAACAACTGAGCGTGATCTGCCATGAACAAGAGTTTTCGCGATTCGTACATACGGAAAAGAATTTACTCGGGTGTTACCTTGCTATCCATAGAGTTATCTGTTCTACTTGGGGGGTTACAGACGTTCCTTCAGGTATGCATGTTTTTCAATGACTTTGTTTGGCCTCGCAAAAGAGAATTATTTATCAAGAATCAGCATCAGGAAAGCATTTTTTCCAGGACTGTACACCTACACCGCATACGGAGAGGGCAGCAAATAGTATGTAATGTGCAGGCACATGTTGACTTGGCTTCCACAACCTTCCTTTTTGTTTAGAATAACGAGTAGAAATTTGTAAATATGCTCTGAAAAAGAACTCATAACAGAAGTGTCCTTTAAGAAATCGGGTGTTTCCAAACATCTGCTGCACAAGATTAGGGGGAGGAGGAGGGGGAAGGAAGCGCGCATCAATTTTAGTGCATTTTAAAAAAGAAGCTACTGAGTGCATTGGCAGGAATCTTTCAACTACAGCAATGATTATTCTATCGATCTCGTTCTCACGTAATTTTCAAATATTTGACCCTCTCGAGTGTTGGTATTTCATTACCTAAGCTCGAATTTTTCTTTATCATAATGCAAGCCGCATGTTGAAAGTGCTGTGTACAAAAGTCTGCCTTTCCTCCTCCTCCTCCTCCTCTTAGCAGCATGCAAAAGCAGTAATAAAGATATATCTACAATAACAAAAGGGAAGTGAAACAGACGCAGAAAAACTGGAAATCCAGAACGCAAAAATTGCAACGCGCCGTGCTTCGTGGCCGGCAGGTGCTCAAATTCCCAGAGAAGCTGGATAGTTCGTGCGAACTCTTCTCAGAAGAACTTATTTTGAATGCAAAAATGTGAGCAGACTATCGACAGCGCTCAGAAAACGTTCGCAGCTGCAGCAACGGAGGTTTCCAATCATCCTGCCAGCAACCCTACAAACCATTTCTTTTCAGGTAATATATATACTTATCGCTAAAGAAGATTGTATACAATAGTTGCATCTTACCTGTGCTCACCTATGGGGTGGAAACGTGGAGGCAAACAAAGAGGGTTCTACTTCTGTTGATGACAACGCAGAGGGAAATGCAACAAAAAAAAAATGGTAGAGGTAACATTAAGAGGTAGGAAGCGTGCAGAGTGGGTCACAGAAATTACTCGCTACTGAAATTCTAGTGGAAATTAAGAAGACGAAATGGGCATGGGCAGGACATGTGGTGCAAAGAGAGGAAAACCGATGGTCGCTTAGGGTAACAAACTGGATTCTGAGGTAAGCAGGGGGGGGGGGGGGAGGGGGTGCAGAAAGTTAGGTGGCGGACGAGGTTAAAAAGTTCGCAGGGGTCAAGTGTATGCTGCTAGCAAAGGACTGGGTTAATTGGAGTAATATGGGAGAGGCCTTCGTCCTGCAGGGGATATCGTCAGGCTGATTATGATGGTGATGAATATATATATACAATGAGCAGCAACGTTTGCATTGCCGAATATAAGGTCTCGCTGCATTTGGTGATCTAAATTGCAGAACCTAGATATATTCTCGGTGAGTAGCATCATATATTGCTCATAGAATAACGGCAAATATTATGTTAATGGTATGACAAAAGGTTCTGTAAAACCTGGGACTATTTCTTTTCATTGATCATTCATCATTCACCGAGGTTTCATGCCTTAGAGTAGTTTGGCATCCATTATGAAGAAAAAAAAATACCTTCATGCCAAAATTGGGTTGGTAAGCCAAAGCACCCACTTCACTAAACGCTAAATATTTTTCTGTCGAATCGAATTCTGTATTCTTTTGCGCAGACATGTTGCATTAGATGCCGTTGCAGTTTTCACCTTGGTAAAATGCGTAATTTTACTGAAAGTCGAGGGGTAATAGATTTCAGTACGCGGAATAAACAAACATTCCTGTGGCAGCGACCTGCACAATATATAGAAGCACATTCCTAATTTGCACAATGCCCCGTCGCTGGTATTGTGTAAAAATAAAAGCTTGTCGAGAATACAGCTAGTTTGTGACTTGCTACCTTTTACGTGTACTTCACTTTTGTACTCTCCACGTGCCTTCATATCCGTTTTGCTATCAGATGTTAATTTAATTTTTTTTATAGATAGTTTCATGCATTTTGCTTTTTTCGCTCTTCTATCTCGGTTGCCAGTGGATGTCTCAAAATGCATTTGGTGCTTTTGTGGCACTTTCCTTTATCTCTTCTGCTTGTTGATGCGACATTTATTAAGATGTACTAGATACATCAGGAATTTTTCATAATAATATGCTCTCTCACTTTGAAAGGATATGGCTATCACGTATAAAAAATATTCAGAATTCTCTTCGAACCCAGCCCGCGAAAATTTAATTTGTACAAAAATACGAAGGTAAACAGTGTGAACTTCCAGAAACGACTAGGGGCGCGGACTGGTCATGTTGTGCGTGAAAAAAATAAAACAACTAAAATAAAGAATAACTGCTGACAACTTGTTTACGGTTTACAATGCCCCGTCAGAAGCAAAAAAGCACTGCAGGGAACCGTTTTTAAATAGGACAAGTTTGTTCACAATGGCAAGGCGGAGTGGAGTGTCGGCGTTCCGGAGCTAAAGCATGAACGCGATCAAGTCAGTTGGAAGTGACAGTAATGTGAATAGCGAGGGATGTCACCACGAATGAGTAGGGACGACGTGACGCGTGGCAGTGGATATATATACTATAAAGCTAGATAACGCACTGCGAACATCAATATGGACGGGACATCGCTGCGGACCGTTTGTCACATGCCGCTTTGAATCACTCGCTCGCTCTCACCGAAGTAAACCGATACAGTGAAACAGGTAGAGAAAATGCTATAATACGTCAGGAAAACTTGCCCTGAAGGGCAGTAGTGACAAGAAGTGAGGGCGTAAGTGCAGAAATGCAATACAGCCTGAGAAAAGAAAAAAAGAAGTGGTGCTGCATCAATGACAAAAAGGTGAGAGGGTAGGATAGACGCCTCACGTTTACTTCATGATATCGCGAAACTCTTGTATACCTCCGAAGCCCACAAACGTGATAATAAAGATCCCACGGTTTTATGTGCTTGTGCAGGCTGAAGGCGGGATGGTGTGGGGGATGAGAGGAGCAACAGAGAATTGATGAATTCACTTTGTTTTATGCCAGAAAGGCGATAGTGTTGCCACGTCGTTCATAATTTTCACCATGAGATAGTGAATCAAGAAGCTGGCTTTGCAATTATAGAGAGTAGTAATACGCCTTAGTGGGTTAAAAGTCGGATTGTGAAGCCTGTGGGTGTCAGACAAGAGAGTCAGACGTAGTCAGAAGCGATTAGGTGACTTGATATGATTATCATACGCATGATTTACTAAGTAAACGTTTGCATTCCAAAGGTAATAACGCATCGCATTTAAAGAGCAGTGCAGAACGTTTGAGGAGTGCTCAAAGTCGAAAAACAAGTCCACAGGGAATCAACGATATAAAATGCACGTAACTGATTCGTCTGTGCCTTATTACGCTTTAGCTTGTGGAGACATTTCGCCGATATTTCACGGTTAGACTAGCTAAAGCACTTGCTACAGACAGTTGTAACGCATTGCCAAATCTAGTACATAACTTTCGTTCCATGGGCATCTAGTAGCATACCCTACAAGGTCCTGTTCGGCTTCAACCGTATGAAAACTTATAGACAGAAATTAGTCAACGCATCACCACTTTGTAACTGTGAAGGTAATTTTGAGCATTCCGTTTTTGATTCTCGCCTGTAGCTGAATGTTTTCAACATTCCATAGTTGTCATCCGCTGTTGGAGAGCACATGCAGCGCACACAGTAAGATGCAGACACACACACAAAAAATCATTAAAATGATTTGACAGTTCTAGGTGATTTAAAGCGACCCTCGCATGTCAGTGTCAAAGGCTTCCCTGCAACGGAAGGCTAATCTTTCGATAGTAATATTGCTGAAAAAGAGAGATAGAAAGAGGAGAGGGGGGGGGGGGGTACCGTTGAACGAGGGAAATTAAATAGCCTCCGCTCCTGGTTCCGCACACAGCGCCCTCGTCGCAGCAGGATATAAACCGAGGAAGAAACGCGCAGGAGAAAAAGAAAAACTCGCGGTGACAGACGCGGAACGCAAGCCAGGCCAGGCGAAATCTCTGATATTGCCCTCGCACGTGGTGCAGACACTGCTGGAGCTTGCCATCCTGCCATTTACGCCTTCCCTCTTTCTCTCCTCGCTTCATCGCATTTCTTTTTATTAGCCTCCCCGACGCGCGATAATTAGGCGAACCATCAGAAGCCGGTGCACGCCATGGGGAAGCGAAAATCGCCTTTTTCCTAATTGGCGGCCATGGCTGCGTCGAGCGGTTAACGTGTAATGTGACTCTTACCCTGCCGCGTCCTCCGAGATAGCTTTGCGCCAATATAGGCAAGTATTAAGCCGCCCCACGCTATCAGTTATAGGCCTTGTTTCTTCAGACATTCTCAGGCAGAAGGCCTCCCTGTTTGCAGCCCATCATATAGAACGTATGAGGAATGGCATCCAAAAGCACTGTTTCCGAGAGAAATAGCTAGTCTACAATAGCCCCTTTTTTCCTAAACAATCAAGGCATGATTTTTAAAGAGGTAGTCCAGAATTTTATATGAAACCAGCACGTGCTGGAATCTTCGCATTACCAAAGAATTTCTGGAAACAAATTTTGTGAAATGACGTTCCTCATGTATTTGCTAATTCTGTCCACCCTTCATAAATCCGAGCACGGTAAGACATGAGGGGAAGTGAGTCGTTCTGAGCTCCATAATTGTACTAAGCTGGCTTTTATTACAATGTCTAGTGCGTGAAAACGGTTATTTGATCTGGTTATTTATATTTAAAAAAAAAGGAACTTTTTTTTTATTCTGGCAGAACAACGAACAGAACCCGAACAGCCCCGTGTCTAAATCTGCAAGCCTATACGCACGCTTTGTTCGGTGATAGTATGGTACTCGACCTTTTCAATATGCATTTTTCTCCAAGCCGCCTTTATTGGTGGAGAAAGAGGCAATTTCGCGTTGCTTCAAATCTGTCCTTTAACATATTATACGCAAAACTTGTCACGAATAAAAAAAATAACAAATATTACATGGGTTCAACGCTGCTGAACCAAATATTCAGCGAAAGCATTAGCAGCGGGTAACCGAGCGTTCTTCTTCTTCTCTTTTTCTTCTTCCTCATCCCACATATAAAGCCTCGCTTTAGCCAACCCATATGAACGTGCCTTAGTGGCCTATAGGGGTAACGTGAATGCCAGGGTCCTAGCAGGCTGATTCTGACATAACCGTCCCATGTGAAACGAGAGACCCAAGTTGGCAGCTCCTGCCAGCCTGTGTGTCACGTGGGGTGTGACGTTACAGCGTCACGTGGGTAAGACGTAACTGCGGCCGGGTCACGCGAAGGCTTGAAAGTGCGATAGTATTGCTTTCGCAATAATATGTCAACAAAACTTATGCAAAGAAAGCGACACTGTAATATGAAGGAAAGAAAAACTCCACACCTTATTGTGGTCAGCCCTTAAAGCTCTGACTTTCCGAGTCCACAAGAATGCCACCATCTCATTTCGCTGAAATGCCAGGCCATTAGTTTCCACACTAGCAAAAGAATAGAACGGAACTACAGAGAGGGGGCTGAATGCGCTGGCAGCAAATGTGTTTGTCGGTTCTCGTGTATGCAGGCGCGTAATGTTGGTGCCGCGCGTCCGCCGACGACCGAGAGTGAGGAGAAGTCCGAGCGGAGCACAGTGTTTCTGCGCGATGAGCGAAGCGCAGCCGGCCGCTGGATGCGGACGGAATAATCGCCAGCGCATTTGGTTTGCGCTGGGGCTGAGGAGGGGCCCGCTTGGTAAAGTTTCCCCACGCAATTTCCGCCTCGGTAGCGGGATGGCGGTCACCACTTCTGGAGGACGAGAGAAGAGAAGATATAGTCTGCTGAGAGAGAGAAAGAGAGAGATTGGTAGCACTTTACCAAAGACTGCTGCGACAAAGAAGACCAATCTAGAAGCGGATATTCAAAAGGAAATGCGGAAGCGATTAAGAGGGACGTGCGGAGATGCGAACAGAAATGAGATGTGCAAGCGTATAGAAGTACGTAAACATAATTTACGTTGCAGCTGCAATAAAACAAATTGCATTCGTCTGTAGCTAAAGGGAGGAGGATAGAATCAAGGCCAACGTAGCGCTGCACTTTCTTTGTGGCTTAGTAGAGACGTGTCTAAATGAGGAAGCATTTGCATGTTTCGGTAGGGCATATTCGCGCGGTCATTTGAAAACCGGCCATTTGAAGCTTCCGCGTGCAGTTCCGCTAGCGCCTATACAGCAGGAGTTTATATGCACTTCAAGTGCCAGTTTTGCATCAAAGACACGCTCGGTAGCGCTAGCTAATGGTTCTCCCGCTAACAAGGAAGTTACATAGAACAAGAGTAATTTGGGGTACTGATTTTGTGTTCGTGAAAGAAGGCAAGAGCAGTATATATTCAGTCTTCATTGCTCTGTGTGTACCTGGCTCGATTGCCGCATTTTGTCAGTTTATTTCGTAGGGCAGGAGGCAATTATCCAAAATAAAAATCCATGCGTGCCATGACAGGTGACCTGTTTATTCAGTTTAATTCAGATTTGTAGTCATCTAGAACCATAAAGTGTAACATTTGTTTCGGCTAGCTACCTTTCCTTACCCTCAAATCAATCATCTCAGTAATGCTATATAGGCATGAAATGAACGCTGCATGTAGTGCGAATGAATGCTACATTCCAAACAGCGGACAAATCACTGCGACTGATTTTCCCTCACTAATCATTAAATATTACACATGTCCACGTAATGGTGACAATGCCGCAGTATGCAAACGAAGGGACTGGCTTTGCAATTAGAGAAACTCTTTTTGAACTGACTTGCGCCTGCAAAAGAACTAAGTGAACAGGCGGCGGCGATGGCAGCAAGCGTGCTAGGCGGTCGCCGATCTGGAATGGCCGTCGTACCCGCCTACGCTCAATTTAAAGGTGACGAATAAACATATAGATAAAGCCGCAAACGCTGACTAGGATAACCTGGAACATTGCAGGAATACAGGCGAGTGGCTAGAATCTTCGAGATACATTCTGGCACATCTTGCGCGACTATGAAAATGATAAAGCTGCGTCTGTCGACAGCGAGCAAGAATTAAAAAAAAAAAAAATGCAGAATCGATCCGTGCTCTAAAATCACAGTGATAAGGCCATGTACCGGCGGCTGTTGGAAAAGAACAAATAAAGATTTGAATGGCTCGCGGTAATGAACAAATAACTTTTAAATCATCATACCTTCTTCGGTAAGCAGTGGTACACTGTCAAGGTCGAAATTCGCCCAATTTATGCTCAGCCTAACGTGCCCCAACCAAACAACCACTCACATTCACAACACAAGCAGCGAATTCGCAATTTGACGCAATACTTCTCTAGTTAAATAGAAGAAAGGTTTCGTAACCATGGAGAAGCGAAATCCCCTGTAGCATGTTGTTGCATTCGCATTCAAGTGAACATAGCTGACAATGTTTGCTAACCTCGGATGAGTGGATTTTTGTTATAATTTGAATTGTTCCAATGTGCGTACAATCCAGCATAAATCTTCATTGGAGTTGTTTTAGGTTCTCGTCATTTCGGAAATGACTGCAGCCGCAGACGTGTTTTTTGCGCGTGCTGTGTTCTTAGTACATTTTCCATGGCTTCTGCAGACTCAGACTGAGCCGAATATTTCTAAACCAGTGAAAGAAAAATTTGCATTTTCGGTGTCATGTGCAATTTTTTCACCTTTTTGCCACTTCGAACAGATACCTTTAATTGGACTAAGTTGCAGTTCTAATCATCGTCAGTATCAATAGTAGTGAAACAACAAAAAAAAAACAACTCGTATAACCATTGTATTATCGTCTCCATATAAAAAACAAATTGGACAAGGTATAGAAAAAGGTTTTCCAGCGCAATCCTTTATTACGTTGTATAAATTCATCATAAAGGTTAAAATATCAGCTGTTCCTTCCGCCGTGGTTTAGTAGTTTCTTGCTATTTATCTTCAGTAGCCCTTACCGCAATTTTTATGGTAGTCCAATGTGCGTACAATCCAGCATAAATCTTCATTGGAGTTGTTTTAGGTTCTCGTCATTTCGGAAATGACTGCAGCCGCAGACGTGTTTTTTATTTACTGCATTGAGAGCATGAGTATTTACTCATGCTCTCACGATGAGTAAATACTCATCGTGAGAGCATGAGAAATTCAGATGCAATATTTTACTTCGCATCAGAACCTTCGATCATTTCAATTAGCATCTTCATAAAAGTGTGTTGCTGCATTCTACATCTACTTCATAATTATTGTGAAACATGAGGAGCTCAAAGCTTGATTTATAAATGATTGTGCCAAGGGAAAGAATTCCTTTTATTTGACCTAACGGGTGTGAGCGACGCAAAACATTTAAAAGCAGTATTTTTGCCCCTCGTCAGAAGTTTAGACCAATGAGAGCCATCATGACCAGAATAAAATATGTTAGCCTATCCCACAGTTTTCCTAAAATTAAATGTGCTCTTCAATATAGCTGCACTTCTGGATGTTCTGTTCACCTCTGTCATGATATTTCTTTCTCCGCATTGATTGTTGATATGGTCGACTTCATATATTAATAAACTTTCTATTAAAGGCGCCTTATTCACGGCTACCTATATATTCTAACTGGAAATTTGATAGTGTGTTTTCTCATTTTACTAACGCTTCGGGTACGTAAACAGTGAAAAAGCTACTGATGGCTATAGCAGTAATAAAGCAAACGCCGAACTCATCTAGACTTGTGAAACATTCAGAGCCTGTAATCTGCACGCATTTAGCTTCTCTCGGCATATTTTGGCGCAAAAAAATCTGCATCCTATCCTCAGCGCCCTAACCTACATCTACACCACCATGGTAGGTGTCAGGGTGCCTAGCTGCCTGATTCCCTCACATCATATAATATTCGCTCCACCAAAAAAAAAAAAAAAAAAAATCTTGCACTTTCATGCAAATGTTGTTTGTGGTTGTCCAGCAAACTGCGAACGCAAATTGTGTAGCTCTATCGCTTCGTTATAAATTCGACGTGTTTTTGCAGCCAAAACCTTACGCCCGCATGAGAGCACACGAGAAGAGACATCAAGCAGTGAAAAATCACAAACTACGCACGCCATCCCAAGGCATAGCGGTCGTTTCTGCTGCTAAATATCGCATGAGGTTCGTCGCTGTTCAACTCGGTGCTCATAAAGAAGTCACACACACGTTACGTGTTGCCGAGGAACATGTTCGGACAGTGCGTTCTACAATATGCAGTTGTCTTGCGAAACGCTTGATGTAGTTTCTAACACGGTCAAATATTGAAGAACGGAATGCATGGCTAGGTTGTTTTGAAAATGAAAGATTTACTAGCCCCATTGCGTGAAAATACGGTTGCTGACGTGCGGACTTGATTGTACCTCAAAACAACTTCAGGTGCCCGCAGAAACAAGCCCTGCCGCAGTGGTACAGCGGTTAAGATGTCCGATTATGGTGCCGGAGTTTCCGGGTTTGATCCCGTCCGCCGGCGGCTGCGTTTCGATTGAGGCCACGCGAAGAGGCGTCCAGGTGCTGTGCGATTTCAGAACAGGTTAAAGATCTGCAGGTGGTGGACATTACTCCACAACCCTCCATTACGAGTCCTCTTTCTCTTTACATTTTCTCTCCCAACTTCCTTCCTTCCCTTATGGCGCGGTCGGGTGTCCGCAGAAAAAAGCTTTATAGATACTGTGCTTTTCCCTTCCTCTTGACCAAATAATATTATATTATTATATTGCGAAAGCAATACTACTTTTACTTTTCAGCCCTTCACGTAGCGAGGCGGTAGCTACCATTGACCTTTAGCATGACCTTTAGCATGACCTTTGGCGCGCCGCCAAGCACAGCTGCGCAAAAACAGGGGCCCCATCTCGCGCCATCAACTCGCGAGGCGGTAGCTACCATCATCATCATCATCAGCCTGACTATACCCACTGCAGAGCGAAGGCCTCTCCCATATTTCTTCACTTAATCCGGTTCTGTGCTAGCTGCATCCATTTGACCCCAGCGAACTTTTTAACTTCATCCGCCCACCTAACTTTCTGCCGCCCCCTGCTACGGTTTCCTTCCCTTGGAATCCAGTTTGTTACTCAGGGCGACCATCGGTTATCCTCTCTTCGCGCTACATGTCCTGCCCATGCCCATTTCTTCTTAATTTCCACTAGAATGTCGGTAACTTGAGTTATTTCTGTGACCCACTCTGCACGCTTCCTATCTCTTAATGTTACCCCTACCATTTTTCGTTCCATAGCCCTCTGAGTTGTCCTCAACTTAAGTAGAACTCCCTTGGTTAGCCTCCACGTTTCAGCCGCATAGGTGAGTTTAGTATCTACTAGCTTTAGTTTAGTATCTAGTAGCTACCAACCGCGGCCTAACTCCCGCTCCCTCCGTGAGGGAGCGCTACAGCCGGAGTGACGTCATCCCATCTGCCGCAAAAACAGGGACCCCAACTCGTGCCGTCGGCGCGCAAGGCGATAGCTACTGACCGCGGCCTAACTACCGCTCCTTCCATGAGGGGCGCTACAGCCGGAGTGACGTTATTCCATCTACAGCAAAAACAGGGGCCCCAACTCGCGCCGTCGGCTTGCGAGGCGGTAGCTACCAACCGCGGAGCTGCAGTTGTGCCACATGCTCCTAAACATTAGAAGGATTATGGGGCTGCAGCCGCAGCTACCGCCGGGGGTGCAACGCTGGATACTATAGGAGGTGGCCTAGCGGCAGCTGGAACCAAAGCAGTCTCCAGGGATGCTTTCATTTCTGCTGGCGTAAAAAATGCCGTTGCAGCCGGTGCCGGAGCGGCAGTTGTACATTCTACCTTAACCTCACCCACAACCAAGTATATCGTTGCAGCCACGACACACCTTGCCTCGCTACTAGTTATACATAGGATAACCAGGTAGCACTCTGTAATAAACAATAGTTGAACCATATGCCGTGGCCAGAGTGAATCACTGCATAACCATAAGCATAACCACAAGCACCACAACCAGCCACACCACCAGCTGAATCTAGGCGTAGCCATAGCTATTGCTTTCGCAATTACCAGGCTTAACCAAGCTAAGCCACTGCCAATTTTTGTCCACAGAAACAAGTGTGACAGATATGGCGCCTTTTTCTAACTGTTAGTTTCTGTGGAAATCTGCACCGCACAGCAACAATCCAATGTTGACTTTTGTGTTGGTTTATAGGAAAGAAAATGTACAGAATCGGTCCCATTTTAAAGTGAAAGCCTTTCTTAAGAGACTCATAGCCAAACCCTCGCGTGCGCGAGATCTGTGCGCGAAATTCTCCGAGATGTGTTCTCCATTTTTAGCGTTCCTGCCATCTGCCATCCCACTCTTGAGCACGCGCAAAGGAACACCAAGCGATAGGAGCAGTGGTGTACAGTCTAAACAAATGTTCTTTGAAATTGTGACAGATACTGCGCCTTTGTTTTCTACAAATCAAATATATTTGTATAGGACACTGCAACGAATCATCGCCAAGGAAATGAAATTTCCACTCTGCGGCATGAGCCCCCCGCCTTCCTAGCAAAAGCTCTACAAGGGGCGCGCAAAATATACCGTGTGTAATAGCAACGATCAGGCGTTCGTACTTCTCCGGTGCAGATTCTGCAGTGCTCTCTGAAGTTTTTGTTATCCATATTCGAACAGCGTCAAAAGACGAGGTAGGAATGAACATAAGAGGACGGTCTCGCATGGCTGTGCTTTTTTGCGTTATCTTTATCAATCTGTTTGAATTTGAACACCAAACTTTGAAATCTGTGCCTTTGAACTTGGAGCTATTGCGGAGGCCCAGCCGATGTGCTCAGTGCTCAGCGACCTAAGACATTTGCGGGCGGGCCTCAACAAACTACTCTATATTGTCCCATATTGTATATACTTCATTTTAGTTGTACCTTAGTTCAGTTCAGTCTTTCAGTTATGTCCGACTCTTCGTGACCCTATGGACCATATCAAGCCACGCTTTCCGGTCTCTCACTATCTTCCTAACATACCCTGTCCTTTCTCCCTATCGTTCACCTTTTTTATTTCCTCTACCGCTTCATCGCTAACCCTTTATTTCCACCTCTCAATTCAGATGCTTCAGATATCAGATGGCAGATACCGGAGCTGGCTAACATATTTTCCTTCCTTTAAAATATATAATAAAATAACCCCATACTGCTACTACTACTACTACTACCACCACTAAACATACTCAAATCTAGAGGAGAACCTCTAGATTAAGTTTGCCTTTAATGCTTGGTGGCCAAAGTACTTGCTCGCGAGAAAAACGAATTGAAAAAAACAAGCTGACTCATGTGAAGTTTAAATGTGAGCCTCAAAGAAAAGATACGTAGAAAGCGAGCAACAAATAAAAATAAAAAAAGAATCAATTTAATATAGCCCTAGGCAAGACAGGACAAGTAAGGGACACACACCTGCGCGTATTAGCAACCAAATGATTGCTCCAGGTGAGGCAGCATAGAAGGAAATGAGAACAAAAAAAAATAAAAAAGCTAGCAAAGGAAACCGCCCAACCATATAATCCGGTTGAAATAGTGCAACATCACTGATTAAGATACGCATGTTCCTTAGAGATTAAAGTTATCGAAAGGCTGCTGATGCAGGTGTCTCCTAGCATTTGTACATTGAAAGCTCAGAAATTAGCCTCTAGCAATGATAGTGGTCTGATCGAGATAAGTTTCGCCCTGATATAAAGATGAGGCCTCGAGAACATTTCTGGGCATATCCCAGCCTAAGCCTAAGCAAAGCGACGTGTTTTTCGCTTCGGTACACTAGCTTAAGTAGCGTTAAACCTCAGCAATATATATATATATATTTAAAGGAGCGAACAGTCTACGAGTGCAAGGCAAACGTGAGTTTATTTTTTGTTTATACTGTTGTCAATTACAGGAATTTGTCTTGTTGCGGTTATTAGAATAAAGAGCATTAAATGCAAAGCGGAAGGAAAAACAACGCGCCCATGGTGGGACAAGGTAAGAGGGAGTCCAAAGCCAGGCTCCGCCCGCACCACTAATGTATCGCGGGAGAGAAAGTTCCGCAATTCGAAAAATAAATGAATAGGTCAATGAGACAAAAGTTTTTGGTTGGAAGTTATTAAATAAAATGGGGAGGTGCTACTAAAGCGACCCACAGCCGCGGAAGCGGGCCCGGGGAGACCCCACGCATCTCCCCTGGGAAGTAGCGGAAGGGATTTGTTGTAGGGTAATGGGAAATAGGAATTAGGATAGGGTTATGGGAAGTTGGAGGGGAATGTGGACAGCGTAGGATCTGACTGTCAGACAATTCGAGTCGAGCTCCCATATGGGCTTCCGTAGAGGGCGAGCACTCGCTCTAAGCCAAATATGCGGCCCTCGGCCCTCAGATGATTCCACCACCGCAATGCATTTGCCGGGTTTCCGACGTCTGTGACAGGTTCCCCACATGAAGCCGCTTTTGAGGTTCCCCGTCCCCCAGTCGAACCCACGACCTCCGACCTCCCACCATCGGCGCGTTGTTTTTCCTTCCGCTTTGGATTTAATGCTTTTTATTCCAATAATCGCCATAAGACAAATTCATGTAAATGACAAAAGTAAAAAAAAAAAAAAAGCGTTTGCCTTGCACTCGTAGACTGTTCGCTCCTTTCAATGCTTTAATAACGAGCCCCTCATTTCCCTTTATATATATATGTATGTATGTATATATTCAGACCCGAGGGGGGTACATCAGTTTATCCAACACAGGCACGCCACACTGCACTGTCGCTGATAAGACCATGTAAAAATCTGCGTTATTTAAACAATATCCATAACCGTGCAGTTGCTAGCCTTTGGAAGTAACCTCGTTTGAGTCATAGAGACTGTCGTGGATAGTGCAAGGCAGTAAATGAAAAACAGAAGAAATACCGGCCTGGCGACTGAAAAGGGCCGCTGTGTAATTAGTGCATGAGAGATGCAATGTGCGTTTAGAAGAAAATTAAATAATGAACAATGCCATCAATGAGGAATTTGTTTACTGCAAATGCTAGAGAAACCATGAAAATGAATTCAACAAAGCGCGGCGATTTCGAATTGGCCGTACTCCTCACATAAAATAAACAAAGCTGTGGGGGTTTAAGCGCAGCTTGAACCTTGCGATAAAGTAAAAGCTGTAACTGTCCTAGTGATAACGCCTAAAACAACGCCTTATAAATGCACGTTTTTTTTTTTGTAACTTCCCTGCCTAGTAGTTTGTTGCGGCGCGCGTCTTCCTTTCTTTCTTCTTTTTCCTTTTCTTCTCTATTTTCTCTTCTGTCCGCACGAGGCAGCGGAGGTGGCTCAGCTACAGAGCCAGTAGCAGGCCCGCACATTTTCTTTTCCTTCTTTCTACAGCCACAACAACAACATAGTTGCACAGTGGCTAAGATTCTCTAGGACTACTCCGAAGTACCAGGGTTCGCACCCAACCGCCGGCTATTACGTTTCGATGAAGGCGGAACGGAGAGGTATCCGTGTGCTTTGCTATGTCAGTGTACTTTAGAGGTCTCCCGGTAGCCGAAATTACTTCGTTGCCCTCCACTACGGCACATCTTTCTCTTTCCGTTTTCACTCCCACTTCAACCCTTCTCCGGCGTTCTACGCAGAATCCACTTTTATGCTCTGCGCATGCGATGCCCGCAGACGACTCCTTCTCTACTCTGTCAGCTCTCCACAGCGACGCGTGCATGCGCAGTGCGAAAGCTACCCTTCTTAACTCGGTGCCGGCGCGCTCATCGTGGCGTTGAACCGCTCGGATGACGCTATCCTTCTCCTCCTGCTCTCTGTAGTGAACGTAGCGGCGGAAGACGTGTCGAACGGCACAGCCGACTGCAACGTTACACCGCATGCACAGTAGCGACTTATGTCATGCACGGTGACCTTGTTTTTACATGGCGTAGTAAAGCTTTCGCTTCAAAAATTTCTAGAGCACTGTCGAATCCACACTGCACGGACGCGAAAGTTTGAACGTTGCTGCTCCATGTGATGCCCCGGGCGTGCCTTTATAGCTTTTGCTAGCATGACCAGGACTTGCGCGGCACTGTAGAACTTTCCATTCCTTGGCGCGTGTTCGTTGAAATATTCGTCTGTGTGTAATTGGACGGTAGACAGTCGCTCTGGTCGCGTGACGTCCCTTGGCGCGCATTCGTTGCCGTGCTCCTGTAACAGTTAGATTGGACGGTACGCCGTCACCCCTGTCACGTGGCGTTTGCGCTCATTATCATTATCAACTAAATTCACCATTGCTATTATCGCTGCTATTGTCATTATAATTGTCACTAATTGCAGCTTCCTTGTTATCGCTGCTATTGTCCTCCCGCTAGAAGATGATAAATAACGATGTGCTTTTCACGATCGGGGATCATTTTTGAGCTTTATTGTAACGGACTATAAAGAATAATTTTCCGCTATGACTCATAATTGATGTTAAAGCTACAAAAATGACGAGCACACTAAGGAAAGACCACACACGACGAGCGAATTAGCGACGAGCTCAGTGTGCTCGTCATATTTTTTTTTTTGTGTGTGCTTCAGCATCTGTAATGAATTGATACCAATAAGTCTAACTCCTTGCCCTCCTTCACTAGACTCGCATGGCGTTTGGTATTTAAGCATAGTTAATGAGGATGGGTTATGATTTGATGTAATTATGCTCTTGGGCCTCAACTTTATATGGTGTTCTAGAATGACAGGCTATCATTGTGATAGGGATGCAAGAGCTGCTCGAATTTTTTTTTTTTCGCGGGATTAGGCATAGGTTTATCACCATATGAAAGGCGGCTGCAGACCCTCCCGACTGGCTATTAAGGAAGTAGCGTTTATTTTCGTTGCGGAGTTTTAATGCCGCGAAACCAGGCTAACACTGGATGATCAAGCTATTCCTATATGCACATATACATGTGCTCTCCATGCTGTGATTAGAAATTTTTGTGAAATATTGTATATGAAACTCAGGCAATAAAAAAAAAAATCCTGGACGTGGCGTAGTTGATTATATTCCTCGGCTGAAGGTCCAAGAGACGGAGGCTGAATTCCCGATGAAGAAAGGATTTTTAATTTTCTGAAGATTGACAGGTGGAGCGGACACTTTCTGTCCACAGTTTCTGGGGACGCCCCTCATAAGCTATTAAATGCTTTCGCATTAAATGTAGTATAGAAAACCTTGTTTACTTATAGCATTATTTGATGAAAGATGGTGGCGTTACAGGCCGCAATGTCTGAAGTGGCAGGTTCGCTCCCGCACCTTTATGCCAACGTGCATGCTCCACTTTGCTCCGCTTGGGGTGTTTGGCACCATATCATTGCCGGCACGTAAGGTCGGTTTAGCGATCTCAAGCGTCATAAAAAAGTAGAGCTGGAAAAAACATCTTCATAGAAGTTTTATGTACTTGAAATGACGACCAGATAGACAAAATTCATCTCCGCTGACATTTCGAATCTTTGAACCTCGTATTACGGCGTTTTCTCTTTGCAGTGGCACCACTAGCCGCGTCCTGTTGCGCTTCGCTTCCTCGCCAGAAGTAGCAACCTCTCTTAGCGGTTGTTCCGTGCTGTGCGACGCCAGGTGCCTTCATTATCGGCGCTACATTCAGCTACACGGTAGGGCACTTTTGCAGTCCCGGCCAGGTAGCGCCCATTAAGAATAGATGCGTGTTGTTTATCTGGAGGTACCCAAAGAAGGAGCTCTATCACCTGATGTTTTTCCGAGTTGCGCAAGCTTCTCCTGCAGCTTCGACTGCATTTGCCTAATAACTGCAGTCTTTGAAGTAGATAGCCCACAATGCATTACATGAGAATTGTCTTTGGTGCATGATAGCCACAGTCACTTATGTTGTATAAAAATCCATATAACTAACTAAATAGTTTTACCTAAGGTAGCAGTTCTCAAGCAGCGTGATAAGCGAATTACAAGTCACGCATCCTTGCAAACAACCGCGTAAACCACACAACCTCCACTTCTGGCGCTCGTCCTTATGAGATACTGTATAGCTTAAGCCCAGAAACGGTCGGATTGGTTTTATTCACCGCGAAAACTTGACAAAAAGCGTTAGGCGGTTTCATCCTAGCCACATCATCTGGATAAGTTAAAGTATTACTGAAGATGGGAGTCAAGTAGCAGTGCTCTTCGCCATAGGCTGGCGACAAACCACAAGCGGCTAAAAATGTAAACACGATGTTATTCGGACCTTGTTTCAAACTAAAGAGCACATTAGTTTCATTTAAGACAAAGTATCGCTTATGAAGCTAATTACACAGAAAAAGCATTTTAAGCTTGCCGTTCAGAAAAACTCGTTCAAGAGCAAAGTTAAACATGAAGTGCTAGTGCGCATGCTTAGATCATACATATTTGGGCAAAGAAGGTAAACCATCTGTAACTTTTTTTTTTGCGCTCTAAGACATATCTTCCTTTACCATGCTTATCTGAGAATACCAGGATACCACGATATGAACATTTCATCAAGAGTTTTGCCTTTTGATCGTTTTTAGATCGCCTATACGGTATTCCTCCTCCGCGGGAGCTCTGAGAAATTTCTTCACAAAGTTATAACGCATTGGGTACCTTCCAACATATATGTCTAGGTTGTTGGCTCTTCCTTGTAGGATTTATGTGCATAGTAGCGATATGTCTACTAGTAGAAAGACTGTTCAGATTTATTACATTTCCGCGCCTCTAATTTTCAAAAGCCTCGCTACGCACTCTGACAGCGAAGCTAAAGTGGAAGTTCCCGTTCATTGCTGGTGAGGCGTGGCACGGGCTACAAGCGCTTGCACCTGATTGGTAGGGCCATACAGCCATTAAAATTAGGCGCCCCGTTAACGTCACTACCTGAAATTACGACCATTATGGAAAACGAGCCAGCAAAAGTGTCTTCCGCTCTTTGAACTAGTTGCTTACCCAATTTTCAATCGTAGCGTTCTAACAGTCAGGGTAAGAAAAGCAAAACTTCCCAGATCGGCGCCCGCTGTCCTCATCAATCCAAGTGCGATATTTCTCGCAGCTTTACGGAATCCTACTCTTTCTATATAGGGCTTATAATTTTAGCACCTTTTCCGTAAATAAAAACAAACGCGTATTGCATTTCTCACGGGACGGCGAAAAAAAAGGGTAGTATTTTAACGTAATTAAATCGAGCAGGCGTGAGAACGCATCTGTTTAGCATTGTCGGTTCTTGACTTGGCTTTGTATTTAATGTTTGACAGATTACCACAAGCAATGCACAGTGTTAAACAGTAACAGTAAAACGTCCTATGTGATCGGCTTTTCAACGCACAAAGAATGAAACCATTGAGCATTTTCTTGTTTGTTGTTGTTTTTTTAACGCTGGGATGCAGTTACATCTTGGACAACCTCTAAAGGGCTATTAAGATATATTTCGAGCTCGGCTCTAACGGTCTCCTCAGGTATCGCCGCTTAAAAACGAAGATTTTGACACGCAGTCTAACACGGCCTTCTAATGACTTTGGGTCTGCATTGTATAAGGTGAAGCATGATGTTGGCGCATCCCACATATCTTGACACACGGCTAGAAAAAAGATAGTTTAAGCTTGCGACTGTAAGACTATCTCCTGCAAACTGAAATAATTAAAGCAACAAAGAAACTGAAAATATGCTGCTTGAGCCAAACTTTGTATTGTTCATTGCAAGAAAATAAAAACGGCGATGGCCAGGAAATGCCGCACACGCTTCGCGCGAGAGCTAATTAGGTTATAATCAGCACTGCTTCAACGTTTTTGCTTTTTTTGTTTGAATATTGGCATGGAAGGCTTACAAAGTCTCTTCAAGGCTAGGAAACACTTGTTGCTACACCAGGTTGCGGAAGTTCAAACCAAGGTCAATTCAGGAACGGAATCGCATTACGAGCGACTTCTGCATTGAGCATCGCTTTAAGTATAAAATAACATCGATGAATTAACGCATGCAACTGAGTGCACGAAAATATTTTACAGCGTTTTATGCCACATTTTATCTTTAATCAGTCGCGAGGGCCTTATGCGTCTACGGAATTTGCAAGGGTATGTGGCTCACACCATCATTTCGCGAG
The DNA here is from genome assembly GCF_055883805.1 of Amblyomma maculatum. Lineage (NCBI taxonomy): Eukaryota > Metazoa > Arthropoda > Arachnida > Ixodida > Ixodidae > Amblyomma > Amblyomma maculatum. Next base: position 13,724,479 of record NC_139347.1, read on the forward strand.
TTGAGAACGCACGAAACCCCTTACTTTCCCTAATTATTTGAGTGAGCCAAAGCGAAAGTGCGACTGACGAAGAGGAGTGCGCAATGGGTGGGCAACGTTCCAGCCCTCGGGTACTGTTTTTACTTCTGCTACTTCACCATACACAGTTCTTGTCTGTTTTATTCTAGATATTTAAGCCGCACGCAATATGAAAAAGGGGGTGAGAGAAGCAAAAGCTTCGAAAAATCCCCGTTCAAACATTTCTCGTATGACGCTGAATCCATGGCGCCGGTTGCAATATAGATTTATCTTCCCGCCTTCGGTCTTTTCCCGGTATTTGCTCTAACGCCGCAACTGTGATGGAAACATGTGGTCCTTTGAGTTGGTGAAGACGGCGTTGCTAGGTTGTTGACCGAAGCTCCATATTCTCCTGCTTTTTGCGTGTCTGGCTCAATCATGGCGTATCTAGCCCATCCTATAGTCCCTCCAGGGAGGGGGGAGGGGTACACCCTTGTAGTTTTTCTGGCTCTTAGCCATTGACCCGCCGTTGAGAAAGGTGTCTGGCAAAAAACAGTCGCCCTGCTCTTACAGGAAAAACTAAAATTACTAACTTGTGACGACCCTTTCTTGGTGACAGCCGCTCTGGCTCAATGCTTCGAATGCCGAGACATTGTTATTGTACACGCGAAGCACTCCTTTAATGAAGTTGTCGATACTGGCAAGCCCATTAGTCATTGGCGTGATCACAGCCTTACCGGAAGCCGCAGAGCATTATGACAATCAAGCGTCGATGCTCTGTAGAATGCAGGTTTGAATAGCGTATCACCGTCGTTTAGCACACACTACACGTATACGTATTCGAAATGGCGGCACGCTGAAAAGCAGTACAAGTATCTTACATTTGTAATATATGAGGAGGAAAAGCTCACACAACGCATATCTAACAGCCGAATTTGAATAGCATTAATTTTTGGCTGGAGCCACAAAAGGACAGGTTCTTGAAAGCATTTAAGCAACGTAAAGGGCAACATCTGCAAACGCAACAGTGGTATTCTACTGTTGCTGCTGCAGTGTATTAATGCTGTAACCTCAGGATAATCGTGTTGCAGAAGTTTTGTTGTTTAAAAGTTGTAAGAAGTGCTCGGTAATAAAACGTCGTAGCCATCATTCAGTTAGCGGTCATAACTTCTTCTTGGGAAAAAAATTGTCTTGTATGAAAAATTTAGAATGCAGCGTATAAATAATTGTTTTCTTTTTATGACCAAAGCAAGCATAAGGTGATAAACACGGATCTGCAAAGATTACAAGATCTAACAACAGAGAGCATGGACTCTGCAAGCTCGCTCATAAAGTGCGAGCTTATATAACCTTTAAAATGATTAACGAAAAGTAAACTGTTACAGTTGGAGTCATTTCTCGTGGTGTAAAATCTGGCATGATATTGTGATCAACTTTTCATAGATACTCCACGTTCGTCGAAGAAGAAATTGAAAGACTAAAAACTGCGATTACATCGCAAACCTTGAAATTATGGGTTTTGCAGGTTTGAAGCAGTGTATTAAGAGCATTCCAGTAAACACATCTACAAAAAGAGAAATAATAAATATTTTAGACATAGTTTTATACAAAAAGATAAATGAAGTTAAGTAAGCGTATATATACTAACTGCGAAAGGCAGCAAATATAGTTTTTGCTTGAGACGGGTGCATTTGTTCGTCAGCCAAGAAATTTCAAGTTATTTTAGCGATAGGTGAAGAGTGATTAAACAAAATATGATAATTATAACCTAGAAATTAGAATGCGATTATGTGGTTCCTGCACTTTGTTTTTTAATTTCTTCCTCAGTGTACGTAATGACGCCTGTACTTCGTGCCGTGCTAAATATTGAAGAAAAAGGCACGACGTATGGCTCTTCACTTTCAGTTATAAGACAAGGTCGGAAGACATTACTTCAGGTCCCCTAAGCGCACCTCCGTTATTTTCAAATGGCATGGTGCACATCAAGGCACCTTAGTGCAGCAACCTGCAGGAGGTCTTATGGAGAGGCACACTGAACTGTCATCGATGAAAAATTGAGAAACGTACGTCGTGTCAGCCCTATACCTTCTCAGGTGTCTGCACATCTTGGCGCGTCTAATGTATTTTGAGTCTTTGTTTAATCAAGAATAAAATTTATCGGTTGCTTTTAAGTAACGTATTTTTGTTTACCGTTTTTATTCGTCGTTTTAAGTCTGGAGATTAGGCTACCTGAAAGCGTTAAGAGTGGAAAAGGTACAAAGAAAACATTTCGGTAAAGTAAATAGGTGAATGCCAAACTGACTGAACGCTGACGTTTTTTCTGACCACGCCTATTCCTTTCAAGCAACCTTGATGGTAGAATATATTTTCCGCGAACGTAGGTATGTCAGTTGTTGGCTGCAATTACTGCAGTCGTCGTTCTATGTACGCACCAGAGGGTGCTCGCGAAAACTACGTAGGGTGCTACTCAAAAGACAGAAGTTCTAGTACCAGAAGTTACATAGAAGCGCAAAAAATGCTTCTTACCTTGTGAGACGCGGAAGCCATTGGCGTGATATCGGTGAATGAAATCGAACACATCGATGAGATTTGAAAACACGAGCATATAAGCGGGTGTTCGTGGGATTGCAGAGATATTTCTTGTCAAATATAGGCCGTCTTTTTATTAAACGTCAATCACAATGTGATTGCTGCCAAATAAATAGCGCGGTTTGCAAACTGCCGAAGGAAGTTTACTTTGCTGATTTTAGATAAATATGGCTAAGTAACAGTCATGACATCGAGTTAAGCAGTTGCTTGCAACTGAGGAATGCAAGTGGATCGTAAGGGTGTTTAATTAGGTTCACAGAAAGATAAAAAATGTGGATTACATTATTATATTTCTAAGAATTGACATTACACATTCCCTTGTTTCATTGGAATTGTTTAAAAGCAATAAGTGATGAGAAAAAGTAGCTCTCCAGATGCAACGGTAAGGCGTATCATCGTGGAAACATTTATTGCCGATAGTACAGAAGGTGATGGCGAAGCCGCCAGATGGCGTTTGAGAGCCCATTTTATGTAAGAAAGGCCCCCTTGGAATGCAAAATAGAGCCCATGGAGGTCTATTAGAGAGAGCGGTGGTACAATGATCTTTCTGAGGAGCGTGTAAGCAGAAGGAGCGCTGCTGTTCCCGGTCAAGCTGCTGTTTCCGATCAAGCTGATTAATGAACTTGGTCCATGAAGTAAGAAAATGTTGAAAGCTTTGGAAACAGTCATAACGAATAAGCAAATTTCGAACAGCTGGCGGCAGAGTAAAATAAATTTGATTTATAAAGGGAAAGGAGAAAGGACGCGTATAAAATTCTACAGGCCGATTACCATAACATCTGTTATGTACAGGTTGGCCATGCAGGCGGTGAAATTAAAGATGCAAGCCTAGGTAGAAAGTAACAAGATACTCGGAGAACTTCAGAACGGCTTTAGAAATGGTAGGCGCTTAGATAATAATAGCCTGTTCGTGCTTACCCAATGCATCGAAATATCTAGAGTGAAAAATAGACCTTTGTCTTTGGCCTTCCTGGACATAAACGGGGCGTACGACAGCGTAAACAGGGAACTCCTGTAGAACACATTAAAAGAAGAAAGTATTGGTCATGAGACAACAAAGTACCTACAGGAAATATACCGAGATAACCAAGTAAGAGTTTCATGGGAAGGGATAAGAAGTACGGAAGCTGTCAAGGTATGCAGAGGATTAGGACAAGGTCGTCCTCTATCACCGCTGCTGTTCACGCTTTATATGATAAACCTGGAACGGAGGATACAAGAACGTAACCTAGGTTTTAACCTGTTATATAGATTAGGTGGAAAGGCGGTAGAGCAGCGCCTCCTCGGTTTGATGTATGCACATGATATTGTGCTGCTAGCTGATAGTCAGGAAGAATTGCAAACTCTAGTTAAGTATTGAGGAGAGAAACGGGACGCTGTAGGTTTCAGTTTTAGCGCAGTTAAGTCGGGTATGATGATTTTCAACGGCTCAACTAATCAGGGTCTTAAAATACAAGGCCATGAAATACCCAGAGTAGCAGAATATAAATATCTCGGGGTATGGGTAAACGAAGGACTGGCATACATTGGAAAGCATGAGAAATCACTTAAGGCCAAAGGGCGAAGAAATGCCGGGATAATGAAGTATATATAGGGCATTGTGGGGATACAACAGGTATGAGGTTTTGAGCGGTATTTGGAAAGCAACTATGGTGCCCGGGCGCACTTTCAGAAATGCGGTTTTGTGCCTAAAATCAGAGGTACAGTCGACATTAGAAATAAATCGGAGAGCCGTCGGACGATTACCACTAGGTGCTCACGGCAAAACCACAAATGAGGCGGTACAGGGAGATACGAGCTGGGCATATTTCGAAGTACGGGAAGCTCAGAGTAAAATATTATATGAGGAACGCTTGAGAAAATTGGGCAGTGACAGATGGGCAGCTGAAGTATTTAAATACCTATACCTAAAAACCGTTGACTCACAATGAATGAAAAGAACTAGGAAATTAACCAGTAAGTATGCTGGTCTCAAGGATGAAGAAATAAAAAGCGTTAAGCAACAGGCGAAAAACACAGAAGGTAAAAATTGGATAAATTCGATGGAAGATGGAAGAGAAACAGAGTGTGGAATTATACAGAAAGTGGAAAAGGCAGATCAGGAAGGAAGCTTTCTTTGATAACTCTAGAGGCAGTGCCCTACTTTTTGAAGCTAGATCAGGGCGCCTTGGAACACGCAGCTACAAAAAGAAATTTAACAATGAAGATGACGCATGTGCTGTATGTGGTAACTCCAGTGAAACAATTGACCATATTATACTCGAATGTAATGGTATCCATCCGGAAGTCGATGCAGGCACAGTCACTCTTCCTGAAGCTCTGAGGTTTAGAAATACCAATGGCCGAGTGAATAAACCGGCGGTGGAAGCTAGCAAAAACGACTGCAAGATTGGTGGCTTAAAAGCAGAAAAGTAACATAATGTTAGTAATGTAGAAAGAAAAATTCAATATATAGAATCATGGTTTCGTTAACCAATCTAAAATAATAATTAGGATATAGGAAGGAAAATGAGCATGATAGCAACTGCTACCACTCCGTTTCAAAGGGACTCTCCTATATTCCATCCATCCATCCACCCAAGCCTTCCGGATTCCGCCATTTCAGACGCCAAACTTCTTCCACTAATGCCCATTTGCAAGCTCCGGCGTTACGTTGAAAGGCAACGGCGCAATAGAAGCAGCAACGGGCTTCATATTGAAATATGCCAGCGTATTCTCAGACAATCTGGCGCTGATCCCCTAGTGGCAGAACACCCTCGCATCGCGGCAGATTTCAAGCAAGTGATCAGCGCGCTCACTGATTGGACCTCTTGGGCCGCCGTTCAGTACTAACTCCGGATTGAACGATTTGATTGAAAACGTCTCGCCGAACTATTAAGCAAGGCTGCCGCTCGGAGAAAGAGGACATCATGATCGTCCGTCGAGCGAAGTGCCGCCCGCTAGGAGGGCACGCGACGTAGTCTCCCCGGCCGTCGCTGTGCGAAACAGTCGCGGATGACTAGTAGCCTTCGGCCCCTCCGCTTATCTTATACAGTAAATAATGTCCTGTAAATAGCGTATAAAGACGCCTTTTGGTTCATCTCATCGATGCTGGCTCGGTTTCATCGCTGCCGTCAAAAGAACTGGCAGCCCTCGATCACAAAACGGGTGTCGAGCTCTACGGGCCCAACCCCTTGGCACAACAGCTTGAAGCACGCTCCTGTCTCTCTGCTGTTCGAGCAGTGTGTCGCCTACTCACGTTCCAACCAGAGAAAAATATCAAAAGGAGCTTAATGTATACGCTTGCAACTATATCATAATTGATCGTGGCTACGCACTCTCTGCGGCTGGTACGAGCATGTCCTATCTGTCCCGACTGCATAAATTCCTGGCTGCAAGCGCCAAGAGAAACAGCATTTCTCCACAATTTCTGGTCGGTAGTGCATGCCTTATTTGTTGCCAACAATTCTTTAACCTCGTACTTGTACAACCCATGCTTGTCACAAGGCGACTATCATCTCTAGCTCCTGACGAGCACAGCATATGTTTATTGTCGCATTCGCTTTTCGGTATGAAGCGAATAAGGATAATCCAATAATATTGTTCTACCTAGAGGTGGCAGTAAAAGTAATTAAAAATCTCTATTTGGCTCAAAACATTCATTTATGGCGTTGAACCAACGAAATACGTAGCTGCTGCAGTTGGAGCTATGCATTATTTCCGTGTATTTATTCCGGTATTCTAGTATTTATTACCTATTTGTTCTACCGCCTCACAGGTTACATGCGTTAGTTAATGGCTTCGTTATGGCTACTGAACAAATTAAGTTACCTGAAAAACACAATTTCTTCGAAATAAATTAATCTTCTCAAAAATAACCAGTATGTTTTCTCTATCAGGCATATAAGGGCGCACTAGTGGACACAGGTAAAGAGCGGAGAACACAGATCGCTGTGGGGCGGACGGAAAGGCAGAACTGGACTTTCAAGAACGCTTCGGCGCAGCTCGCGGAATGAACTAGGTTATTCTGTGAAGATCAAGCCGGCAGAAGACCCCATGTCTTGCCGCACTGAATAGATGGACGGAAGTAGACCACAGAGGTTGTTTAAGACTCTTGTCTCGAAAAGCCAGGTGGGATTTTCTTGCGTATAAAAACTGCGAGAAAACTTTCCATTATGCGAGACGCGGTACGCGCTAAGCAATTTTTCAAAAGAATCAACTGTCTGCATTTTAATGCATAATGTTGCTGTGGGGCTTAATATAATACTGCAAAATACTACATGGAATTACTGTGAACTTGATACATGAGACAGAAAATTATCTTTGACTGTTTTAAATTCAACTTTTTTTGCCACGTTTAGTTGTTTACCGACTTAAGCAGCCAAAACGATTTAAGAATGCCTAAATCTGGAACACTGCCAGCGAGGTATTCAAAGCTTGATGATGTGGCATTGGCTGCAGCAACAAATGAAAAATTTCTCTCTGATAACAAACTCTTGCAGCTTGTAAGCCCAGTTTTATCACCCTATTTGTTGTGCCGCACGTGCATAACAGAAGAAATATATTTGTTTGACTGGTAAGTGCCGTTCTTCCTAATGAGAGGATAAGTTATCTGATGTAGATTAGTGTGGCAAGTACAGATGCGTTTCTTCTCCCTCCTTCACTTTGTTGCCTTGCAAGATTCCTACTTCCATGTGGCAGTAATAATGACGGCACTAATGCCAGTCGGCAGGCCTCTGCTCTTGCCATCGACTTTTGTTATGGCCACTAACTGATACTAGTACTAGGTAACGATTGCAGACGTGAGCGGCGAAGCACTGTTCTTGCCTGGTGTGGTCTGGCTTCTGTTCCGTGTGCCAATGATCCCCAGTGTAGCTTTCGATGTCTCGTTCGGTCGAGTGCAAATGTCTGGCTTCCATCAAGACTTATCTTTTATGGTCATGTTGTAGTTGCTGTACTCACGTAGTTTTGTTATGCCGGGTCTCTAGAGGGTGCTCAAGCCATAGCTTCTCTTTTTCTTTCTTTTTTCTGCTGGTTGTGCGAAACAGCTATAACGCCTCGTTTACGAAAAATCAGGGTGCACTTGCAATATCGGCCAGGACTTCTGTGAAATAATTGAACCAGAATAGAAACAAATATATATTTGCCACAACATTTGGTACGCATCACCACTGTAGATGGTGGAATCGTTAGCGAGAGCCCTATACTACCACGAATCCTAGTTTCATATGCAAGTCTGCACAACTTCACTGATTGGAAAATAAAAGTAACTTTTACAATAAGCTAGAAGGCTGGTTATTTACTGGTTATTTGAGCACCTGGAAAATGTAATCTAACTTAAACAGTCTGCAGGTAAAACTAAAACAAAAACACAGGCGGAAGTTAGTCCTATGTTTCTAATAATTGACTCAATGGCTCCTACGAGTGTTGAATTGACCAACTCCAATTCCGGTAACAAGGATGATATCATGAGCCGACACGAACCAAACGTGTCTGGACTTATCGGGATTTTGTATTGTGCATAGGATTTCTTGCGCCGTTGCGCACCAGCATGAGCAGGGGGCCTCTATATTCTACTTGCAACTATTAAGACAGCCACATCTTTCATTTCGTTTCATAGAGCTGTATGTGTAACTTCTACATACACCTGCATTCCACTCACGGGTTTTTTTCTTCCGCGCATAAAAGAATGCTAAGCTAATTGCAGGGTACCATCAGGCTCACTGCCTCATGGAAATAGCAGAGGCCGCACTAATTTCAAGGCGCTGATTAATAAAGAAAATAATTTTTCAAGGCTGTCTCGTATGAAGTGTACTTCACGAAGCATTTTGTAACCACCCTTGCGTAAGAACTACATAGATGCACTCGAGCTCTGGTTCGATCGACTTGTAGAAGATCGCTTATTGCAGCACTGTTGCCGCCTTGTCCAGCTTTTAGGTCAAACACACATCCAGTGATATTCACGTCGAACGCGAAGAAAATGAGGAGAGTCCAAAATTTTAATGCGAGCATCATTATCTTACCGCCACTCTTTCATCTACCTAGTGCCCTTTTCACCGCTATTCATCCTTTTCTTTCATGTCCATCTCTTCATTTGCTGCATTCAAATATCTCAAAAATAAGTAGCATAATTCGCATGAAGCGAAGAAATAAAAGCAACTGCTTTGTATTTCATAGCGAAAATTTCTTGAGGCTTCCACAACAATAAATTATGTGGCCTCGTGCAGAAAGGACCACAAAGATCGTATTAGGACGTTTACGCAGTATCACAGTGCCCTGAACGACAAATTATTTCCATTCGACTCACTTAAGAATTGATAAGATATCTGCTGCACTCACCCTTCCAATTTACAAAACAATAATATAACTCAAAGGGGAGCGTGTGTTCATTGCAGCACTGAGTACATATGTCAAAACGTTCCAATTTTATCGCGAGAGAAAAAAATTATGCGCGACAGCTTTTTAGAAAAATGAACCCCACCTACACCCGTGCTGAATTGGCTTCGCTGCTCTTTCATTCTTTCCAGGATCTAAGCTACTTTTTAAAGGCCAACGGACTAGAGAGGCAACTGGTGTCTGCAAGCAATGTTACTCTAGCCGAGAGGAATGGATTAACGAGGCAATGCCTGCAGAAAAGCGGATACAAAACGCTTGGCTTCGAAGGTACTTAGCAGTCATAATGGAAACAAAGCTGGATTCCTTTGTTGGAAAGGGAATAAAATATGTCATATGTTTTAATTAGAACTTCTCATCACTTCCTACCATCCCGAAGCCCCCATTTTTCGGCAGCAAACCTGCCTTTGCGTGTCTTAGTCTCGTCGGGCGTTGAGTTTCACCAGTTTGGTGCAATATTTCTTTCATGTTAGGACGTGTTTAAGCAAAAGCGGTAAAAGAGAATGATACATCAGATACACTGTAAAGCAATAAATAAATGACTGCTCGGGTAGTTAAAGAAGCTTCGCTTCATGAAATAAAGTGCGGTGTGAGAAAATACAACTCCAAATAAAGCACGCATTACACATTACTGCGCATTTTGCGAACGCAGATTTAAATAATCTCAAGAAGTCGATGGATTGTTCTTCAATATTATCTCTGTACAAAAGTCCACAAATCTACCAGAGCAAGCGTTGGGGGCTACCCAGAGTCTGCAACTACTGACGCAGCACTCCTGAGCTGCAGCGTTAGGGGCTAAACGCAAAGGCCGATCACTCACAAATGCGACTTTGAAGCATGAGAGGCATGAATGAGCAAAAAATAAGCATGTGTGCGCCGGAGTGTATTGTTTGACGCGTTTTGTTTTATATGTGTTGTTATTTATTGTTGGAGATTTCGCGAGTTAGACGCCCAGACCTTATTTCTCGCTCCACAGCCACGCAGAGCCTTCTGGCGTGTTTGCAGAGCGGGGCATGGGCATCATGAAAACTGAACGACCGCATCGGCTGCCAAGCGCAGGGAATGTGTTTAATGTATTCGTATTTACAGCTGTAATCCGGTCCGTTTTGCAAGGTTCACATTCGCTCCATCAAGGTTTGTGCACGAGTGTGCGTGATACGCGATGTTACGCAATTCTGGGGTTATTGTACGAAGGAGTCAGAGGTACGGACATTGCTTTGACGAATTGTAAAACTGCAAAATGACGTTTTGCGAAGCTTCAGAGTATCTCTTTTGCGCGTATGTGCGGCTAAGGTGGGAGATATTTTTCTATTTAATCAGGAAAGCACGGTTTTCAGGCGTTGATACGGCAGAAAGTCGAGCTAATTGGTCAGACGACATGATGCACCACGCAGCGGAGTAGGTGACGACACATAGGAGAGGCCCACAACTACACACGCGCACACATATAAACAAGGAGCATCGTCCTTATTTATGTGTGCGTGTGTGTGGCTGTGGGCCTCTCCTATGTGTCGTCACCTACTCCGCTGCGTGGTGCGTCATTTCAAGCGTTGATTTGTACTGCATCTAAGTGAACAGGCACCACGATCGTGTAGAAAGTTCGTTCATTGCAAGTCGTTGTCAATAATTTGTACATATATCCTGCTTAGCAATATTTTTTCTTTTCTAGCAATTTTCCGTACAACCGGCGAGCCCGAAGAAGAAGCAGATGGGGGAGAAAGGCATACCTTCACTCAGACAATCGAGTAATTCAAATAGCCAATTATGTGCACCAAGACATATGCGTGAAAATAGTTCATCTTTATGTTATTATTATAACCGGCAATATACAAATGGTGCTGTTTATGGATCAAAATAGGCCGTGGAAAAAGGGGAAAGAAAACAAGCGCGTACAAATGGAATTATCTATAGCAGCAGTCCTAACTAGTCGACATCTTCATTAATATGTCACAATAATTACTTGGGTGGTTACTTAAACCACGAATCCTTGCAGTTCCGTTTTTTTTTTTCTGACGGCCATGTCTCTGTGATGTACTTTACAGTAAATAGAAATTACGCCTCATATACAGTGCATCACCTCCGCATTAAAGTTTTTCTTCAGAGGTTAGGCCATATCATAAAGGCACTCAGCGTCATGCTTGCTCTTTTATCCCCTCTTTGTCGTCTTACATACGGCAATACATGCTATGTACTCCCTCAGATTCTATCCTAACATTTTGTTGTCGTTTCTTTCGCGCTTCTCTTTACAGTCGATCTGTGTTTTTCATTGTCCTAATTCTTTTCGCGTTAGAGGCAGTAACCGACGCGTGAACAGAATAAAAGATTTTGCTGCATCTTTTACTTAGCGTTTTTTTTTTCGCTATGTTCATAAAATGTCCCTCTTGTCGCCATTTCTGTTGCGCTTTATCGGCGCGAACTGCCGTCGTTGTGCCAGCGCGTGCTTCGACTATATGTCTCATACGCAGCAGGAAACATGAATTCCTGCTGCGCGTAGAGTCGCCACAAAAACACGTTAGAAAGACTGAGGTGCTAGAGAAGAGAATAAAACCGAAATTCATCTATGCACATAGAAACGTTGCATGTAAGGCGGAGACTGTAGCAGAGAATGACGCCTAGTCAAAACGACCGTGACGGGCGAGCAAACACCCTAATATTCACTACAGTGCAGAGGCTTGCAGTGCGATCGCAAACGAAAGTCAGGCTTAGAACCTTGCGTCGTTCTTCCTTAATAATTATATCCCACCATTGCTTTTTTTTTTCTACTAGAGGAGAAAATGGTTGCGTTGAAAAAGACTGAGCGGATCGATTCTGCTCATTTGCACAGCTTCCCTTGTTATGGTAGACTTTTATGCGTGTCTCTGATCCTACGAGCAGCACTTCGAGAAAGAAAGTGCGCTTCCGCTGCAAACTGTCGAAAGGAACCACCTAAATAGAAAAATAGAGCACACAAGCTTTGATTGCATTTTATACGCTCAAGAGAAGGCAACGCGGAAGAGATGAGAGAGCAGATTGTGATATTGTGATGTATCGACCCGTAAAAAATCCTGCAAAATTAATTGCGCCTACAATTTTTCGTCTATTCTGAGGTGGTAAGGGATTTTGCAAGCCCCAGGTAGTACACACAAAGCCGAATACTCCTGTTAAGGAGGAAATGTAGACATTCTGCTTTATAAAGGAATGCTTAACGTCGAGGATTTATATAGGTGCACGCGATAAAATTGTGTAATCTATGAAAATATATTGCCAGCCATTTCTAGGATACAAAGCTTGAGAGTACAATAAACACCTATGTTCCTTTAGAATAAGTCCTCCTCTTTTGCCGCAACGTCTCTTCAGCCCTTGTGCACCTTGAGAAATTAAAACTGCACTTTCACTACTTAATCAAGGGAAATATGCAAATGCAGACACGAACGGGAAGAGCACGAGGACAAACGGAAATGCTCTTCTTCCCCTTGCTTAAGTATGTACGGCCAACTCACCCATCAAAGCGCACTTTTAAATCTTGCGCTTTCAATATATTGTTACGGACGAGGAAGAAGCGGACAGTGGCACGATCAAGAACGCTCGCGCTAGGCCCGCCGCGGTTCATTAATATCACCTCACGCTCATCTGTCATCTATATGCTCTGCGGCTTGCCGCCCGCAACATATTTGTTGGAGGTGCGGGGTATTTCATGCTTCCTTATCCTGACTCGGAGCTTCGGCGCAACACGCCTAATTCTGCTGTTGGCAGCGGGTACCTGGAATGCATCGCTTGGCTCTTGCCCAGCTAGCTGGACTAGACGCGACCGCGCCGTCCCATTGTCCCACCGTCCCGTCCCGTCCCCAACCCTGACCACAAGACACGATGGAGACATACAGCCAAATGACATTACTGACCCGAGGCGCCACTCGCACGAACATAAGACACGACGAAAGACTCGGTCGACCAGATGACCCCACTGACCTGAGATACCGACCAAAGACCCCAACGACCCAAGACACCGTCACACATAAGGATATCCCCTTGCCTATACCATGCGGTGCATGCCTAGGCCTCGGACATCGGATCTTGGCGACCTGTGGCCCGAAAGCGTCCTGGGCCAGGTCTGATCGGGGGATCACATTGGCTTCAAACCATTGTCTTTTCTCCTTGATCTTCTATGTTCACCCATCCAGTCACGCCCAACGTTGTTGTTGTTTCATGCCATGGACCTCATCGGCGTCGATAATCTTCGTCGTCCACGATCGGGACAATCGCTCGGTGGCCCCTGGTAATGATACGGACGAGGAAAAAGCAGGAAGTGGCGCAGGCAGGAGCGCAGGCAGGAGCGCTCGCGCTAGGTTCGTTGCGATTCACTATGATCATCTCATGGTCATAAGTCGCCATCTCTCGGTTCTCCGGCTTGCCGCCTGTAACATTATCACGCTCTCTCCATTTTTAGGAATTGCAGCTGTTAATGAATCAGTGATTGGTCGCGTTTGATTGCGCATGCTCAACCGGAACCCAAATAATCCCAGACTCCTCACGGTTAACTTGAAGTCCCTGGAGAAAAAGCCGAGTTCGATTTCAATTTCAAAGAAAGGAAAAGCTTGAGATCTTTCGAGCTTGTGATCCCATGTTGCGGAAGTATTGCTGTATGTGAAACACAAATCGGATGCTAAACAAAGCTATGTTGAAGGAATAAACATGTCACCTACGGATATGAAAGTTTATAGTCCGTCATCTAGGTGGGCATAACTATAATTTGATCATTGGTGTTATTAGTTTTGAGCCAAGCAAATGACATAGCTCCTGCTTCACTTCTAGGTGGACGCCCGAATTGCGTGATGCGATGAGGAATCGAAAATAAAGTGAAGGAATAATTACAGGACTGTCGTAGCGGAGGACTTTGGAGCTGACTTAAATATGAATGATATTTTGCTTCAGTTCATTGAGATATACACCGTTGTCTCTAAACTTGCGACATTATTACTAAGACAAAGTTACCGAGGACTGACGTATTGCAAATATAGACCGATGTGTTGGCTAAAAAACATAGATTAGTTTGAACATGCGTATCCGTTATTATTAAAGCACGATGTATAAAGGCAAACGAAATATTTAAACTAAAGTTTGCGTTAGATGTCAGCATTCCAATTGACCAGATTTACTTTTATGATTTATACCTTCACAGAAGTGAATTTAAATCAGTCTGCAGACCGAAAACCCAAATTTTATTGCTAAGGTTACACATGCATTAGGCTCAAGATATATTAAGCATGAGCCTCGGTTCCCGCGAAAACAATTTTTTTTTTTTTGGCAGAGGATTTCAATCGTAACTCAAGTCGTAGATTGTTCGTATGAAACAAGAAAGTACGTATAGGAGGTGACTGTCAAATTATTAGAAACAAAGTTTGGCTCGAGAACCCACGAATCCAAGATCCACTGCCTTTTTTCCAAGAATGCGCTTTCACCAGAAGCACGCGTTTTTTGTTAGTTCTATAGCTTGGTTATTATTTTTGTTCATGTATCATTTCGCAGTTTACGTATTTTCGTCCTTAATCAAGATAGAAATCCCCGTTCTCAAAAGCCCCGAGAACTCCATGAAATCTTCGATGCGTCTCAAGATTGGAGCCTTTTCTGGTTCAGAGCACTTGTAATTTCAGACCTTCGAGTTTCGTACAAATACGGGACAGTGAAAGAACAGGGGGGGGGGGGGGGGGGGTCGTACTGTAGATAAAAAAAAAAAACAAAACAATTGTTTGGAAAACGCAATTCCTGGGGCCTAGGCCTTTTAGGTACCCTAGATAAGGAGACAGCGGATAGTACTTTATCTGCTTTCCTCGCACTTTTACTCATTTTTATGTCTCAGTAAAGATGGACAGGTTCGTTAAGCTTACATGGTCAGCATATACGCCGAGACTCTCCAGAAATTGTCAAAAAACAACCATCGAGGTCAACAGCAGAGCTAGCGGGAATCCTGTAGCGGGCTGCAGGAACACGGGCCAGAGAAAGCAAGATAAAAATCAAAGATGCCTTTGTTAGAAAGTCGAGAGGAAATGGAATTAAAGCAAATACGTTCGAAATCTTGTCGTTTATCGCCGCAAGGTCGAGAAACAGGCTCAAGTGGAACTGTGGCAATCGTGTGTTTTGTAAATGCCATTGGCTAACACGATTATTAGTAAATGAGGTCGCTCCCGAGAGGCGAACAAGTGACTGTATACATCCATTCGGCACCAAGTGGGAGCGGGAACGCTGTTGTTTAAGGAAGACTTGAATACTATTACCGCAGTAGTGTAAATGAGCCCTGAAATCGATCTGTGCTCCTTGCTTTAGCTTGGAAACATTGAGACTCAGTACGTGCACGGAAGAAAGAGAAATGGATAGCCAGTTCATCATACAGGATAGCTGCCAAGTTTAAGCAATTTTCAGATTTTGTCCCTCAGCAAACACACTGCACTCCCCACACAGGGGAGCAGAAGGCTAGGGTCTCTTTACCATTGGCAGACCTCTCCAGCTCTCCTTTCTTTCAAAACTTCCTCTTAAGGCGAAGATTAAGTGCCCCTCTAATTTATTTTGTCCTGTTTGAAAAAAAACATCATGGAGGGGAATAGTTCGCATTTTAAGCGGAATACGGCTGTGATACTCATGCTTTACTTCTGCACTGTTACAGGGTTTGTAGGCAGATATGCCGCGGCTATTGAATGTTGTTATAATAGCAGCATGTAGGCCTACTTTATCCTGTTTTTTTCATGAGGCGTCAAATAGGCTACTAGGATGGCAAGTTGCCTGTCGATTCGCTGATGCTGATGCGCCTTTCGCTGCACATAACAGTGGAAACGCGGAGCGGCCTTGAGAAATAGGCGGAAACTAATTAGTATACAGTTGTAGCATGCAAATTTCCTCAAGGTGCACACCCGCTGTTGAGCACAAATGTTACAAATTATATATATATATATATATATATATATATATATATATATATATATATATATATATATATATATATATATATATATATATTTCGCCATTTTGCTTCATCATCATCATCATCAGCCTGATTTTACCCACTGCAGGGTGAAGGCCTCTCCCATATTTCTCCACTTAACCCGGTTCTGTGCTAGCTGCATCCACTTGACCCCTGCGAACTTCTTAATCTCATCCGCCCACCTAACTTTCTGCCGCCCCCTGCTACGCTTTCCTTCCCTTGTTACCCTCAGCGACCATCGGTCATCCTCTCTTCGCACTATATGTCCTGCCCATGTCCATTTATTCTTCTTAATTTCTACTAGAATGTCGGTAACTTGAGTTATTTCTCTGACCCACTCTGCACGCTTTCTATCTCTTAATGTTACCCCTACCATTTTTCGTTCCATAGCCCTCTGGGTTGTCCTCAACTTAAGTGGAACTCTCTTGGTTAGCCTCCACGTTTCAGCCCCATAGGTGAGTACAGGGCACCGAATATAAATTTGGTTATTACTCTAGGCAGATTTAGTTTAAGACTGATCTTGTTGCGCTGAGCAAGCCTCGGGAAATTTGTTTGTTGAAGAGGAAGAGCTTTTAAAAAGCCTTTTCGTAATTCCTGCGGACCGAAAAGACTTGGAGGCGTCATTTCTAAGATCTCAGTATTGTTCAGTACAGAAATGTTTTGAGGAACTACTTGTGCCATGTACCGTCGAAACATCCTCTTTCAAGCGAAACTTTTTTCAGGCCTGAAAATTTGTGACAAACGTTAATTCAAATTTTTCATGAAAGCACTAATCGGAAAGCAAGCCAAAGCAAGCTCTGAAAGGAAGATTTATGGACAACGCGATGCCAAGCTGAGTCTACATGGGTTCAAGAGTGTATCTCGATAACTGCGCTTATAAATGGTGAAAAATGGTAGAATGAAAGCTTTCAAAATGACAAAGGAACTGCGATACAATTTCATCGCATCGTAAGTGAACTTCGTCGCAGTACCTCACTTCCTTTCTTGAAACCGTCGAATACGTGCAGCGCTTCATCGCTGCAGCTGCGACGCCTCAAGTTTGTCGATTATTGGTGAGTCTCTGTAGTAAAATATGCCAATGGGACGAAGCAGGGTAGCTGTGCACCTACTAACTCGGTGGCGAAAGCGATGGGATACATTGGGCGCGTGCAAGGCAAAAGGGTAAGAAAGAAATTAAGATGCACTGAAAAACTTTTCTTGCTCAGCTTTTTAGACTGAAAGCTATGGCTTTAGGGGCTTTAGAAACGTTCTCACCCCAATCTAATACAAAACAAATAATGCGATGCTCCCTGTTTAGGTGTTAATGCCTGAAACATAATACGAACCGAAGTAGTATTTAAGTGAGCGGTTTTAGCTCTGCAGGCGATACGTTTTTAGATACTTAAACATTTCATAAAATTTTTCATACTTTATACTGATATCCATATAAAATCAGATTAATTGCTAATGCTGCCAGGGTGCTTAAAAGATTTAAAAATTAAAAGCCACCTTCGAAGAGCAGCCTCCTCCCAGTCGGGAGTTACCAGGTTCGATTCCTGGTGCCGCCGGGTACCCACCGGTTGTCAAAGGGTACAAGCTTTACCCCGGCCTGGGGCTCGGCTCTTTGAGGCGAAATGCTTGGAAAAGGGGTCATAGGTTCCAAATAGTAGCGCCTATCGGACAGTGATCCGTTCCGCCACCGGACAACAATATGTCCGCCTCGAGCGATTAAAGCCCATTATGTGGCCTTTTTTTTTTGTTTACTACTGCTGCTGACTGCTGCGGAACCCGAGGCCAAAAGGGAGAGCTAAGACAAACATGAACCTCTTTTGCAGGCTTCGAGGTTGTTCGATACTGTGTTTGGCCCAGCAGGGACGCAGCGGGATTTACGGAGCTTCTTCCAAGCGCACACCCCTAGAAAAGCCGAGCACCAGGCCGGGGGATACTTGTACCTATATTTAACGGTGGGTGTCCGGGGGTGGGCTTTGATCTAACCACGTCCCACAGCCGAGACGGGCGCTCTAACCACTAGGCCACGGCTGTGGATTAAAAGAAAGTGGTCTCTGCAACTCTCTAATCGGATGCATGATCTGAAAACACAAATTGATAAACGTCCCATAAGGAGCGGAAATTCAAAGTGTCCACCACAGCGGCATGCCTATTTAATATCCACCCTTTTGCTGTCTCTTTTTGACTCTCACCGGGGTGCGTTCAAAGTAGAGCAATCTCCGTCATTATCATGATTCACTAGTAGCCAGGATCTGGAGTTGATTTTGCGTATCTTTGCAGCCCATATTGTAAAGCTAACTTGACAATAGTTTAATTATGTCTCATTTAACATATGAACACCTGATATAATACCCTTTTCCAAGCTCTTCAACCCTAACTGTCAACCAAACGTTTTAAAGTGTTTTTTTTTTCCGCAACCAGAAAAAGGAAAATTGCACAGCCAAGTATTTAAATGCCCAAGCGTACACATATAATTTAGCTTTATGAAGGCTATCCTATTCCCGATCCCAACCCAATCTTCTTCTACTGCTCTGTTATTCTAATGATAGATTCCTAGAAAGCAAGGTATTGGGTCCAGTGTTAACAATGAATAGGATTAGGACATGGGGGCTTTAATGCTTTAGGCATTACGAGAAAGGAATGCATTTAAAATTTGTCAACTATAATAATAATGTTTGTGCAAACGTAACTTGGATTATCTTACCGTTCTACGAAGAAGGCCTCCATAAAATTTTGTAATATTCAAACAAGTACTTGCTGCACCCTGTAATCACAAGGAGTGGTGTACGAAACTCACAAAGACATATCAAGGTACGAGTAAACCTCTAGATTGCAGGAAGTGTTTCTATTGAGCGCGGTGGTTTATGATTTAAATGTGTCATGGTTCTGAAATGAAAGCATCTTCATGATGTGAAGAAAAATCAGGCGGCGAAAAATGTAGAAAAAAAGGAAGTAAGGCCTCATGTCTTTCCCACTTATTCCTGCGTATAATTTTAGATTATGGAAGCTTTTGTTATATACTTAATCATGAGATCGTTTGCAGTGTGTTGAAATGAATGAAGTAGCTTAGAGAAATTTAGCCAATCGCACTTGCATGGTATAAGCACGTCCTACAGTTTTCATTGTACATGCGGAAGTGGGAAGGGGCAGCCCCGCTCTCTTTGTTCATTGCTCACAAAAAGTGATCAGATCTTAGCACTTTATTCATCCCTTTTAAATACCTCAACAGTACTGGCCCAGAAAACTTAACACAGGTGCTACCTCTCCGCTTGAGTAATTTCTCAACTCATTTCTTCCTGAATATGCATTTTCCCATACTTTTGTTTCTTCGTAAAAAAACGCCCATTAGTACTGTGCAATCTTTAGTGCTACTTTAGTCACCCGGTCGTCAAAATACAATCGCTGTTAACAATATTCAAGACCAGAATATGTTCTAAGCCCCAGCAGTTCACTTTCTAAGGGTAGGAAGATGAAACAAAGCCACGCAAACAAAGCTACTAAAAGAAATAGTTACAATGAGAGAAAGCTGGTTCCTGCTCTCCAGAATTGTGCCGCGAGGGGAACAAAAGCAGGAAAGAGCGAATGCAGCGTTCCATGCTGGCACCAACGCTGAGCCTGCGTTTTATACTTGTTTTTCTCCATTATGCACCCTTGTTTCCGACTGAACGCGTTGCTCTGCATTCAGGCAGACAGAAAGGTGCCCCAACTGGCTTCCTGCGAGCTGCATACAGAACGGGAGGGAAAGTCCTCTCTTCGATTTTCTGCTCCTACACCCTGTTTTCCCTCTGTTCTCGCAGTCGCCTTCACCATCTTCGTCTCTGCCATCGTAGCTAAGTGGGTTGACGGACTTGGGGAGGATGCAGAAATGGAGAACAGGGAGCAGATGTGCAACTCCCGACGGCGCAAAGAACTGGACCGCATCGAGCTCTTTTGTGATAGATGATGCGTTGGGCAGTTATCGCCCGGTATCTTCGTCTCCTACTATGATTCCTTCCATTGCTTCCAGTTATTTACATAGAGAATGCTGCCTTTTTTTTTCGTTCTTTTCGAGCGCGAAAAAAAAATAGGTGCTTTAAATCTACAGCAACCAGTATAGCCATGCCTTCTTCCTCTTTTTTCTTTCTTTACCCTCCTCTTTGCAGAATCTCACAACAAAGCTAATACAGGGCCATAGCCATATCCAGAGAGAGGAATTTCTTGTTTTCAGCATATCAGACATAAAGGCCTTGCATAAAAAGGAAGAGGAGATGCAGGAATCAAGCGCCCGAAATTGTAGCCCATGAAGAAACGACCACGGTATTGCAGCATACAGCTGTTCTACTGCAATACGCCACCGGTAAGCCAGACATGAACGTAAGCACAGTCATTCCACATTGCCAACAATTTTCCTTCCTCCTCCTCCCGCCAACTGCCGTGTTGCAAGTCGGCACAATCGAATGCTTCACAGACCCAGCTGCGACTGTATGCGATCCATCGATGTTGCCTCCTTGAGGAGTGCACCCTTGCTTACGTAGTCAGAGGCCCAAAGAAGGGATGGGTGGCGAGACTGTTGACGACGAGGCGACAACAAAGAGAGAGGTAAAAGATTACGGTTAGCAACAAAAGCCAATCAACTGGCGGTCGTAGACACAGCCTGGATGTGTTGCGGAAGGACGCGCTTCGCCAAGCGATATGGCTTTGCACGCAGACAAGTATGAAGAGCAACAATAAAGTGCGTCTTGGTTCGTCCATCGCTAATGCGCGCCTTCTGTTAGTGCGCGCATGTAGCGAATGGGATGCTGCTGAGGGAACAGCTGTGGTCTTACTCGGGGACACATCTCTTCGTCGATGTTGACGCCGAGAAGCTGGGACGGAAGTTATGCCCAGATAGACAGAGAGAGGTAGGAGGATGAAGTTCGAATGAGCAAATTGTGATGCTACCGTCATCACAGAGAGTCTCAGTCCCCGGAGAGCCTTTATAGCCAATGCAGGCGAAACCTAGAATACGATCTCGCTTTAGAGTGAGGGGAGAGTGAGATAAGCTATTATCTCACTTTTGTTGGAGTGACCGAAGGCCTCGGAAGGCTTTCATCTCCAAATGCAGGCTCAACTTGAAATAACTTTGCTGCTGATATAGACTGAAGAAGACTGTTTGTTACAGCTACATGCACTAAACGTAGGTGATATTAAATAAACGCATTAGAAGCGAAACGAACGGCGTGTTCTAAACTTTATGCATTGAAATCATTACTGGTATTTGAGCTAGAAAGTCTAACAAATTCGTTCAGACAGGTGCTTGCTTAAAGCGCTCATTCCTACGGTGAAAGTTTGCTCCTAGGACATAACAATAATGCCAAATACATCGAACAACTTTAGCAGCGTTTTTATCCTACACTAAATGTAAGAAATAGGTGTTTATTTTAACCAAATTCACTTTTCATCTAGATATATTTTTTGAGTACATGCACATGGCCTACGTTTCCCATCAAAGAGGTAGCAATTGTAATAGTAGGAATCTGGAACGCGTCTTGCTCTCTCCATCTGCCGCCATCCACATGAAACCAGCAGTCCACATTACACACGACCGGTAAATTTGAGGCGTAAAAAATAACCATCGTGTAACAAATCTTTAATTATTACGCGCAAAACTTCAATTCTCTGAGGTCGAAAGTGCACGCCTAGTTTTATATTATCGCGTCTTTTTCATCTTCTATTTAGAAAAAGACATCTTTGGCATTTATTTGCTTTGGACTGCTGAAAACATATGCCACAATAGAGGCACCATCAAAAGCTGAGTGGAGGAAAAATGGCATTCGAAGGAGCGGCCGTGTTTCTTTCAATGCCTTCCAATGCCTTTTGTACACAGCGAAGGGCGTTGGTTTATAGGAGAGCACCATGAAATTCCCCTCGATTCGAGCGTTGGGCATTTTGGCGCCTGTATGGAATCGTGGCCGCTGAGCAAATGCGTGGCGACCCGGCCATTTCTGAGCGCCTCACGTCGGCAACCCGGAGTTTTACAGCCGCCTTTGAATCGAGTTTGTGTTGACTTGCTTCTTCACATTTGTACATTCATATAGCTTTTAGTTTTAAGCAAGTGCTTATGCGCTGGAAAATCACAATTCTAATTGTGATTGCTAATATAATTTCCATTTCCATTTCCCAGTCCCATTTGCCGAGATCCTCTGTAACATCATTAGTGACAAATAACTAAGCAAATTCTTCTCAGAACACTATTACGCACCGTATTTTGCATAACGCGAGACAATTTCAATGTTGTCATCGTGAAAAGTTTTAATGCCATCGTTGCCGACTATAATTATCTTACTGATCAGTTAAAATTATGTGCTTTCGCCTGAAAGAGGCTCGAACATTCAGGCAAATTTACTTACCCTAAAAAACGTTGCGTAATTAAACTATGTCTGGCGTATTAATGGTCAATCTATAGTTGCAAAAGTAGTATCACTGAGAATATAGATGACTTAGGACTTTATTTTCTACCGAGGGGGAAGAAAGGACTCCACAGTGTTGTAGGCATTTCCCAGAGAAATCGTGTCCTTCGATCGTTTTTGAACTGGAAAGCAAAACACACAATATTATGGTAATAATTGAGAGATCGCGTCGTGTGCCTTTTTTGTATTCCATAAGCAGCACAACGCCGGATTTTCACGATAATGTAGCATTACTGACTCAGCATCAACTCGTATGTAACTGCAAAAGTGGGAGATAATGCAAGTAGCATATTAGTATTTCCATCATATTTGGGCAGTTCTCGGAAGTATAAGGAAAGACAAAAGATGCAGGGTGGGAAGGACGGTTGAGCTTATATATGGGAGCAGGAAGTTTCTTGGGATTGATGCCCTGAGATACACTAACTAATGCTCGCACGGTTAGGGAAAAAAAAAACAAAGCTCACAGAAAAGCTTACGACACCGAAATTTCGAAATAAGTTTTAGTAATGGCTCATTCGCCCCCTTTGTATTACCGCCCATGCTGCCGATGAACTGATTAAACTACATTTCAGTGAGCATTGAGAACATAATCTGGGATTTGAATAAGTGTTATATCATTGTCGGCGGTGTGGAAGAAAGTTTGAATATTCATTCAAGGTTTACGCCGCGTGCTTCTTCTTTCAGGCAAAATAATCAAAAATAGGATTTTCTTACTGGATACAAAAACGTTTTTGCGCTAGGAAATTTTTTTCCCGGCTTGCATATTTTGTCCAGTGTCCTGTCAAATTGGGAAACCACCAATTCTGCAGTGCCGCTCACTTTTTAAGTAAGCTCTAGATGCTCTTCAGATAGTGAAATTGTGTTCTGCGAATATTAAACTGTCCTGTGTGAATAGCGTGAATGAAACAGAAAGATTAAAAAAAAAAAAACGAAACAACTGCAGAATAAGAGGAAGTCTCGCATTTCTCTGAAATAATGAATTTATGATATCGCTGTGTATCTAAGGTCACTACGGCCCTTATGTGCTTGCTACAAATAAACACTCTTTAAACGAAGGAAATAAGAATACGTGCCAAGGGAGCAGTAGTGTGACTACGTGAGCTGTTGCGCAAAGCGATTTCTGCAATTTATTTCATTTCCCCGAGGAAAAAAGTAAAACATGGTTCACCAGAAGTCGCCTACGGGAGAAAGCGACGAAGAAGCAGCTGTGCTTTGCGATTCGCGTGGGCGACGCTTGTGCATGCGCATATAAATCAACGCCCTTAGAATTTTAAATGAGAACATTAAACTCGTTCGCCTCCGCGTCTGGGCTCTCTTTTTCACCATAATAGGATTTCCGTCCGCTTCTCCTTCCTTACATTTTTATGGCTGTGTCGTCTCTTTACGAATCATCGCTTTCTGCCCCCGCATTCAGACTGCCATATTCTTTTCACGCGCTATGCGTTCGCCATCTTCATGAGAAACTTCGGTCCATCCGCTTCCATCGCGAGAGTAAAATAAGGCGCTGTACATTGCCTTTTTGTTTTGTTCGCCACTTTTGGTGCCGAGGACAAAAAGTAAATGATAATAATGATCAAGAAAAATATTGACAAACCTACCAAGAATACTCATTCCTAACGCAGCGCCTTTACCTTAGGACACGAAAAAAAAAAAGGCAATAATGATGTGAATGAGGTGGATCACAGGGTAAACATACAGACGATAATAACTGATAGCGTCTAAGACTGATTTTTAGAAGCTGCTGCTATCTTTGACTTCTTGAATCGTTCTTGAGTTCTTCACATCTTGAATTGTTCTTGAATTGCTGCATACCTTTTTCAAGAGGCTTGCATGGTATGAAGAGATTAGTGGCAGTCAAGCAACGAATAGTGATCCACAAGACGTTTTGCGTTCAGATTACAATTTATAACAACCGCCTTGACCAGATTCATGCGACAACAGACATTTGATGATAGTTTAGATTAGGATTAAGTAGAGGGGCACTCCATTATGAATGGCTACGATGAGAACAAAACAACCGACATTTTGCTGCTAACAATATTTTCGCTTTCATCTTTACCAACTAATCTACTACAGTATATGCTCTTAATTTTCCCTGGAAATATTTTTTGGTAACAAGCGCGGACCATTTGAGCTTAAGCTTTTGTCTTCTGTGGTAGGCTGGCATTCTCTTGGTAGCTCTTGATACTGCCCAAGGAAACGAAACAGCTTTAGAATTTTACAGATAGCTCTTCGTGATTCTCATCTATAACTGAGCCAAAGAAATGCCGAGGATATATAAGCCATGAACTTGCGGTGAGTGGATGCTGCGTGCATGTAAGCTACCAGCTTTCCAAGATTCCAAGATGCCACCAAAGAAGTAGCGGAGAAATGATTCTGTGAAATAGATTTTGAAATGAATGAAATCGATTGAAATCGATAGAAAATAGTGCACAGCCTGCTACTAGTATAAATGAAATAAAACATGCATTAAGGTGTAATGTTTAAGCGCGGTACATTTTTGTTTTCGATCTTTATTGAGGCATAAAAAGCTCCCGATTTCGAAAGCACATACGTTTAACCGAGCGGTACTGCGTCCCTATTTTCTCCCAGGAATGTTTCTCGATTTTCTTTCTTCTTGAACAGAAGAAGACGCGTGATACGCAAGTCTTGAAATCCTATAGATCATTTTGAAGATATAGCTTTTCTGTTAGTTTTTTGTCTTTACAATTGCCTTTATGTCCTCAGCCACTTGCATGCAATTTAGAAATTGCTCCCCTTCAGGCCGATCTCAGGTTTGTTTCGTTTTAAATTATGCAAGCTTCCCTCCACTAAACTCTTTCTTGTATCTCTACTTGCGTAGGTTTTTATAAAACTCATGTACGGGTTCACCATCTGCAAACTTAGCCGCAGCGCCGTTGGGACTCGCCGCGTAGCTGGCAAACACATTCTGTCGGCTTGTCTTGCAAGGCTTATTTAAAGAAATAACGCTGTCTGGTTTTCAAGCATCACGTCTTCCTAAAACTAGAACAAAATGTAACTCAGCAGAATGAAACGTCAACAGCAGATGCGGCGAAATACGTAGTAGAGTTTTCTTGTCGGCAATCATGAACGGTCGACTCCACCACAAGTATTCGCGAGCAGCTAGCAAGCCACTCGTCAATGATAGCCGCAAGAAAGAGCGGCTTCATGACTGGGCGCCACCGGGAATTTCCGCCTGCAGAATACCAATAAGATGCAATTCTGTGTTTGATGGAGGTGTCCTTTGTTTTCTTAGCATGACACGCTAGTAAAGGAACCAAAAGTATTCACATTGAGAGTCGCTTATTGTGGACAGTGGAGGCGAATTGTTGTGACGCTGCTGGAGGACGCCTTGTCTTCCCCAGTGGATCGGAAGAAGGGGGCGTATAAAAGAGGAAAAAGATTCAGTATATTTCTCCGTAGCGTGTCACAGTAAAAGGAGCGGCGTCAAACACACATCAGAATGCACAAATGTGATTATCTATACCTCGCCACAAGTCTGGTACAAAATGGTTTATCGGTTTTCACTGAATTTGGCATGCGCTTATTTTTCTCGTATTTGTGTTTGTCGTGGGTGAATTGTGTAGGATGAAAAAAAAAAATTAATTGTGATAGCAACAAAGAATTGACTGGTATTTTGACACTTCGTTACGGCCTTCTTTTTTTTTCTTGATCAGTTCTTTTTTTTCTGCAGACAGCAAATACATTATCCCATTCAAAACGGAGACAACATCTGCCGACAATGAGAGAACAGTCTGAAATTCTTGTGAGCCATAGAAATTTTACAATTAATACTGGACACGTCAAACTTTACAAATAGGAGACACCAAGAAGTAAATAAGGCGAGGTATAGGGCAGATGTCCACAATTAAGTGCATTGTTCAGGGGTGCGCTTCCCAAATAAAATGCATCCACCGTGCCAACAGGTTTGCTGTGAGTGCATGTGCGGGCACGTGCCTGCGCTTATGCGTTTGGGTATATGTGCAGTATGGTGGTGTCAATAGAGAGCAAAAATAAAACAAGTTTCTTAAAATTACTATTCCTAAATTTCACTCATCTGTATTCGTATGACATTGACGTCTACACAAAGCGAAAAACATCGGTACACACATTGCAACAAATAGTTGTAGGCTTTTAATCTTACCTAGACATTACAAAATACAAGTACGCATTGCGGGCGTATATGTTTTGCCTAAGGACTTAACTTCAACCCATGCATTCTATTAAAGTGATCACAGAATCACCGCATTATTCGCTCAGCTCATTTTCATGCTTAGTTCGTTTCCCCATTCTTTCTTTTTTTTTTTAATGCCAAAATTTTAAAAATATAGAAATGTCTCTTTTCTGCCGACATGCGTAAGCTTCTACGACCATCTCTCAGTGTCTGCGGTGGCTTTTTTAAAGAAAACATACTCTACATTCCTAAAGCTAAACGAACGTGCTTCTTGAAATTTTATAACAAATCTATCGGTACTACATCTGGCCAAAGTGTCTGGCTTCATCTTACGACTGGCTTTCGGAAGTAGAACTTTCTGCAAGTCCACATGGGCTGTAAAGGTCTTATTTTAGATGTCTGCAGTTTAATTGTGCCCATCTGGGCTTCTTCAACAATGCGGTAGTACTACGCAGTGCACGAACGCATCCACGTCTTATTTTCATCTAGATGTGGCCCCCTGTAAATAGTTTTCAATCCCGCTACCTTTAGCTCAATATCGCGATCCTCCACAGATAACTTCTGTGTTATCATACAGTGCAGTGCCGTTAGGCACGGCGGCGGCATACCGTAATCTTGAAGCTTGCGTTCATTTCGTTGTCAAATGCCCATTTTAACTACGCCCAGAAAATGCGGGAGGTTGTTGAACTCTTCCGACATTTGGGCGCTCCACTTATGATAAATGGAGCATAACTGCATCAGAAAATGTCGGTGCATGCTCGCAGCATTTCCATTAGGTTTGTTAATGTCTTACACAATTAGGTCATCTCCACACACAAACGTTTTTCTCTGTGCATTTTCTATTTTCTGAGAG
This sequence comes from Amblyomma maculatum, assembly GCF_055883805.1. Classification (NCBI taxonomy): domain Eukaryota; kingdom Metazoa; phylum Arthropoda; class Arachnida; order Ixodida; family Ixodidae; genus Amblyomma; species Amblyomma maculatum. The sequence goes on from NC_139347.1 coordinate 13,751,829, forward strand.
AGCCAAATGATGACAGCAGGTTGACAATGAAGCAAAATTACGTTTAATTTTTTTATTTTTTTAGCTGGAAAGAGATGTCAGCAACTGTTTATGCCTAGCTCCTCTTCCTATCCCTGTGGGATGGCCTTTCCCGAATGGACCTGTCTGTCCCTGCTTGGGCAGTGCAAAGCCAATTAATGAAGTGCTGACAAGAAGCCATAGTCAGCAAGTCAGCAGTCTCGCAAAAGTACTTGCATCCGTTATGAAAATGCATTCATCTCTGGAAAGAGAGGGCATAGGACCTCCCTTCTAAGAAGAAATATCACTGAAACAAGAATGTCAAGTGAGGTGCTTTATGAGCCATGAAACGTGAGCTGCCTTTTCGGAGAAGTGGCCATATTTTAATCCTGCTAATAATGAACGCATTCCCCAGACAAAGGTAAGACTTGGTCGCAGATTTGTCTAGCACACTAACCGCCTCTCGTAACACAGATTTCTTTGTTCTCAACGATGTAATCTGCTTTCCCTCTCTCCATCGCAGATTCATTGCTAATTAGGCTATCCTAGTGGTTTTTGGCAGACAAGTTCCCCGATAATATTTTCTCATGAAATTTCATGTGCTGATAAAAATATCTGCGATTTTGCTGATCCACTAGTCTTTAACGCTGCCTAAACAGCCGTTAGTTGTAATGTATGGATGCGAGAGTTGGACTGTGAAGAAGGCTGACCGCCGAAGAATTGACGCGTTTGAATTGTGGTGCTGGCGGATACTCTTGAGAGTTCCTTGGACAGCCAGAAGATCAAATCAGTCGATATTGTCGACCATAAACCCTGACTGCTCATTGGAGGGTCAAATTCTAAAGTTAAAGGTCAGCTACTTTGGTCATCTGATGAGAAGAGAGGAGTCGCTGAAGAAAGATTTGATGTTGGGAAAGGTTGAGGGCCGCCGGAGAAGGGGTAGGTAGCGAACGTGATGGTTAGATGGCATCCTCGAGGTACTGCAGATGAAGTTATGTGATGTTAGGAAGATAGTGAGAGACCGGAAAGCGTGGAGTGACATGGTCCATAGGGTCACGAAGAGTCGGACACAACTGAACGACTGAACTGAATTGAACTGAAACAGCCGTATTCAAAAATCACAAAAAGGAACACATTTCACGACTCGGCTTGTCTTGTTACTGTTTGCTGGGGTGCACAGCTAGAAAAGAATACATTTATTTTACTTTTATTGCGCGTAATTTTGTCTGTGGTACGACAAGCCATTTCTTCGTGATGTCCGCATTGGGTGGCTGGTGCAGGCAAACGTCTATACGTTAGTTTGCTTTGCAGCTTGTATTCTTTTTTCTGCTTACGTGCTTTACTGCTTCTAGGCACTAAACATGAAACCAAACTTGTACAAATTATTGAACAGCAGAAACCTACCCTCTAGACGGAGAAGTTTTTGTGAAAGACTGTAAGATATGACGTTCCCTCTGTTTACTAGCCATTTTGAATGCCTTGCGTTGTCTGGCAAAATTATTTTACTTTTCGAATTAACAGAAGGAAGCAACTCCTCTCCAAAGCCCTGTTATACGATTCACCTCTATATAAAGGCTGTGATAGTTTCTGCTGTATACCATGGATGTGTATATTTTTTTAATTCACCCTGAACACACGAAAAGAACCGCGCACCCCAGAAGAGGCACTGTTTTCATTCATTTGTGGGGCTGCACCGTACTGGAAGCGACGATAACGAGAGAGAAGGAGGAGGAGGAAGATGAAGAGGAAAGGCAGGGGGGTTAACCCGTAAAAGCAAAATTAACGACAAAGAAATGAACAGTAAAAGTGCATTAAAATTTCAAGTGCGGAGAGACGTAAGCAAAAAAAAAAAAAATAAGTGTGTAGAGGAGAGCTGTGGAGCATAAACACTGCACCAAAGGACACAGCTAATGGCGGAGGAGCGCGTCGCGCAGTAACCTGTCTGGAACACGAGAGGGTGTCGATTGCCAGAAACTTCGTGGGCGGGAGAAGGATGGAGGGGTCGCTCAAGAGATAGAAGAGAAGGCGGCGATGGGTTGACTCGGCGAACGCCAGAAGGCGATGCTTCTCTTGAGAGGAAGGGCAAGCGAGGGGGCGTGTTGGGTCAAGGCGGCGTTGCTTGTGCAAATCTTGGGAGGAACTGAGCTTGGAGAAGCTTACAGAAGCGAGAACGTTAGCGAGCAGGCCGTGGCAAAGACCAAGCTAGAGGTCGATTCCATCGATCGACCCAGGTCCGCCAGCCCAGAAGCAGCCAACAGAAGACGGCCGCTCCTTCCGCCACGAAGAGGGTGCTAATCAAGGAGCCCGAAAAGCGCTTATTGGGAACATTACAATGGATAAGAGCCAAGACGTGTTGGACGACGGGGAGGGTAGGTGGGAAAATCCCAGTTACTACAAGGAAAAAAATACCCCGGTGCAATAAACGCCCTTCTGGCTTTCAGTGCTTTTCTTCCTGAAAGCTTCGGGCTTCTGTGATGTGCTTATACAGTGTCGTGTACATTTTTCGCATTCCTTTGTTTTATTTGCTCCTAATCTTTAGTCCCTCTTTTTAATGTTTGTTGTCTCTGCCTCAGCACAGAAATATAGATTGACGCCCATTCATAGTTAGCACCACACATTTCTGAAACTTTGCATTTGTATCCTTCTCAAAACAGCCTAATAGGTTGGTTGCCGTTGCATCCGCACAGCGGCAGATAAGAAAAAAAATTAAGATTTAAAGCTTGCCTCACACAGATGGAATTCCTGATCCGGGACGTTTATTTATTGAACATTCGAGCAGGATTTGCTTGTCGCACTAATCGCGACAGCGTTAGCATCCCCAAGCATGCGCACAAATGTCCTCTAAGTGCATTCATATGTCAAAGGACCAAATGATCTTAACTGAGTATGAGATGCTGTTTTTTATTATCGGATAAGTTGTATCTTTAGAAGCATTTATTGAACAAACTCCACAGTCACAGCCCGAAAAGATCCATAGAGTGTATTGAATGAGTACATGACAATGTAACAGAGGCAAACAATACCACATAGTTTTGATGAGCCGGAAATTCAGTGAAATAGCAGGCAGTTCTGAGTAGTGTGCATGCACTCCTCGATAAAAACAGTCATGACAAAAAGCTATCTCTATTGATTACGGTCCGGTAAAAACGGTGTAAGTCAGCTATTAACAAGAAGTACTCGTTTTTCGCTGTGAATATTCTCTATTTTAATATTCTCGTCGCCTGTACAGCCCCAAATGGACGAACAAAACAGATGTGTACCCTGCAAATATCCTCCAAGTGCATTCGTCTCTCGTACATTTATTTGACAAAAACGTTCATTACTCATTTCACCAGTGTTGGTAATACAAAGTTTTAAAGCAACCGCCACTCCCTTTTCGTGACATTCAGAGCACGGCTGAAATATCAACTGACCATTTTTGATCGTCCAGCAACGATCCCCACTTTGCATCCACAGTTCGAAGGCGCCACTTTTCCGTCCCTCTATACGTGCACACACACAAAAAAGCGCTGCACTCTATAATCAGCATTGAGGGCACTCAAAACACTTATTCGTAGAATTTGAGGTCGAAGTAGAGTTGGCCGTGAGGACATTCTGTGCGCTCTTCCACTGCACCCTGCTGTGGGCCGAGCTTCCTTTCTGCAAGCGCCGGAAATCATCAATCAAGCGTCCCCAATTACGCGTGCAAAATGCCACCGTGCGGGAGCTTGGCAATAGACTCAGTCCATCGGGCAATTTATGTAAGTGACGGCTCATTACACTAACGGAGCGCCCTCGTCTTCGTCGCTGGTAGCGGGAGAGACGACGGGGTCGCAACCTCTGCACTCACTGAAAAGGACAGCAAAATAGAGAGTAGAGGCGGGTTCCTTTCAGTAAGTGCTGCGCGTTCTCCATTCAGGCGAAGGCCAATCGACCGGATCGGCGCGCCCGCCGCGGCTCAAACAAAAAGGTTCCTTGCATGAGGGAACAAAAGTTGTTCGCAGCGCACGGACAAAGCAAGCCTGCATATGCAAACCACGTGTCGCGACCTATTTCTTTCGGGCTTTTTATTTTCCTCTTGCTTTTTCTTAGGCTTTATGCATATTCGTGCTTCTCTGTACAGATACAGAAAAGAAGTGCCGAGATCACTACGCAGAGGCTGAGCATTATATATTCGAACTGCCGCCAATCAGCACCTCGCGTGTTAAACAATGAGCAGTGCATATTGTAGTGATGAAGCTATTTCTCACTGCTGTGACCAAAATGTTCGTACGCTACATAGGAGGAGTTAAAGATGGGTAGTTTACCTTAGTTTTTGATTGTACAAGCTCTTTCTTCGTCATATCAAACTAAAGAATCAAGAATTTGTGACTGCCTGGCAGTTCAAATTCGATAGAAGATATAAGTAATTACAGTCTTATCAGAAAGAATTTGCAAATTAAGCCCCTCGCCCCATATGAATTAACATCGGTTTTGAAATATTGATTCATTCGTACATGCCTTACTACACTTTAAGCGTCCTGGCTAGGTTTGTTGGGATAAACATCTTGCATAGACTGTGGTCTCCAGTTTTGTCATAGGACATAGGTAATTGCTTATCTATTGGCAGTTTTTGTGAACTTTCTCTAGATTTCAATTTCTTTGGCAGCCGTGTGATGTCGGTGAGAAACTGCAAATCAGTGTTTGGTTCCTCTTAGCTATCTATTTAGGGAAAGTGATTCAACACAAAGATCCCAATAAATCTTTGGCAGCTGAAGCTAAGCCACGTCGAGAGATAGCCTGTCGCATATTGAAGGTTCAGCCTCTCGCAAATTACTACGAGTTATAACAAAAAGCCAGCATGCAATGGTATTAGAGCATTCGGACATATGAGCGTAAACTGCATTCATAAAACGCAATAGGTAGTTCATTAATACTTGAAGGAGGGGTGGGGGGGGGGGGGGGGGTGGGGGGGGGGGTTAGTTGATGCACGTTCATTAAAAAGGTGTAGAGCCAAAACGCACAACACGTAGCTAGAGAGACAGAACAGGTGTATGCGCATGTCCTGTCTCTATATCTTCGTGTTGTCCGTTTTTGCACATCTTTTCGTGTCTTGTCTCTCTATCTAAGTGTTTTCCGTTTTGGTGATGCATCTTTTTAAGGAAGCGCATTATGTAAAGTGGGTTATGAGGAACTTCCAGATCTTTGAGAAGGTTGCAGCACGTCAAGCCCGCTGCCATCCCTGGTGTATATAGGGCTGGTTTGGGGAAGTCGTTGTGGTGGAGGTAGGACAAGGTTTGAGGGGTAGGAGGGCTGACCAGCATGCAAGCTCCTTTTAAGGCGATAGCCTTTAATGTCTCATGCTCGCGGATCCTGTCCGTCTGTCCGTAACGCTTTCGTTACGTGGGAGGAGGTAGCTGGCAGCTCTCATAGCCGAGCACTAACTGGACATACGGCTTCCTTACATTACCTTTGGCAGGGGCTGCCAACTCGGGTCTCTACTTTCGTATGGGAAGGTGATAGCTGAATCAGCCTGCCATGACCCTTAAATTACGTTATCCGTAGGCCACGCAGGCGCATTCATACGGCTCGGTTAAAGCGGAGCTTTATATGTTGGCTCGTAGCATACTCTATCGTGTCGTCGCGAAGGTGGGAGTAAAAACAGAGAGAAAGAGGTACCGTAGTGGAAGGCTTCGGACCACCGCACGATAAAGGCTTTCGCCTCATCGCAGTTTGGTGATGCAAAGGGCCGCCTAGAATTTTTAGGCATACGAGACGCAAAAAATGAGAGACGCGCCGGCAGGGTATTTTATGTTCGCGGCGGTAAAATGGTTATAAAAGAGAGATTTGGGCAGGATAGGAAGAGGTGAAATAAAATGACGAGATGTTTTGAGTCCAGGCTTCGCAAAGGGCTAGATAAATATTGTGGTTTCAGTTGTAGCGTCAGGGGACGGTACAATGAAACAGTTACGGATACTTTCAGAAGGATGTGTTATGAGACCCTTGCAGTGTGTACTTTAATTTTACTTGCTGCCTAATTCACATTACGATATTAAGCTCACATTAGTCATCAGCTATGTTCAACTCAAAGCAAAATTTCAGATATAGGACGATGCAATAGAATAGTCAGGACTTGTGCGTGCTTGCATAGGAAGATGCCAGTGTCCTCATATGCATTAAAGGAACCATGGCTGGGATGAAATCGAGCGCCTTAAAACAACATGCCTGCTACGTAAAATCAGTAGTAATGCATGTTTATCTTTTGTGACGTGTAGAAGAGAGGTACACCCAGTTATGCCCAGTTTTGGATATGGTGCCGACTATATTAATATTACTTCCCAGTACTTATAATTACTAAAAATCAGTAGGGATAAACGGCCGTTGTAACATCCTACAATACATTAGTGTAACGTTGTTTATAGCAGCAGATTGGCATGGATAAGCCAATCTGCTGGAAGGGCCTCGATTGCGGGTCTATTGGCTTCAAGAAAACGGTGGGTTTGGTCGGCGGCGTTTCACGACGCTGACAGCTGCGACCCGTTTTGACAAAGTGTGACACGTCTGAATTAAGTCGAGGCCAGTAGTACTTTTCCCTAAGCCTTGCAAGTGTGCTGGTGCCTCCCAAATGTGCAGACGTTGGTTCATAGTGGCAAGCTTGTAAAAGTTTATCACTTAGACACGCATGTACAACAATCAGGTAAAACGTTTGGCTGGTGGAAAAGCTTTTCTTCATAAGAACATCATCGCGAACACATAACACTTAACAGCTCGCAGAGCCGTTGTACATGCACCGTTTAGATAGTCCATGATGTGACAAAGTTCGGGATTTGCAGATCGTCTTTCAGTGAGGCACTCTGCGCTGATGGCATTTAACAGTATGGCGTCATCACGAATTTCATCTTGGGGGCTCTAGAGAGGTACGCGAGAGGCAGTCGGCGTCCGAATGCTGGCGGCCGGACTTGTACGTGACAGTTATGTCGAATTCCTGTAGTCGAAGACTCCATTTTACAAGACGGCCTGACGGATCCTTTAGGTTCACGATCCAACATAGGCCATGGTGGTCAGTAACTACTTTGAACGGTTTCCCATAAAGATATGTTCGGAATTTCGACGTCGTCCACACAATAGCTAGACATTGTTTCTCTGTCACAGAATAGTTCGATTCCGCTTTAGACACACAGCGACTAGCGTGAGCGATCACGCGCTCTTTACAGGCCTGGATTTGAACTAGAACGGCACCCGGACCTACATTGCTTGCATTGGTGTGAAGCGCCGTTTCGGCATTTTTCGTCGAAGTGAGCCAATATGGGAGGTGCTTGTAGGCGGCGTTCAAGCTCTTGGAATGCTTGTACCTATGATGTGTTCCAAGTGAAAGGCGTGTATGTCTTCGTCAGACGTATTAGGGGCTTGGCGAGTCGAGCGAAATCTTTGACATAGCGCCAATAGTGGGCACATAAAGTAAGAAATCGTCGAACAGCTTTCTGGTCTTGGAGTGGAGGGAAGTTGGCAATAGAAGTCGTTTTCTCGGGATCCGGCAGGAATCCAGCTTGGCTTAATATGTGCCCAAAGAACTTCAGCTCGGTGTACGCAAAATGACATTTCTCGTTCTTTAAAGTAAGCCCAGAGGATGTTATCGCTTGCAAAACAGTTTCGAGCCGCCGAAGGTGCTCTTCGAACGCTGTAGCGAAGACTACAACGTCGTCAAGGTAAACGAGACATGTCGGCCAAATGAGGTCGGCAAGTACTTTGTCCATACGCCGTTGGAAAGTAGCCGGTGCAGAGCAGAGACCAAAGGGCGTAGCCTTAAACTCGTAAAGCCGACCCGGCGTAATACACGCCATGTTCTCTCGGTCCCTCTCATCTTCTATTTGCTGTATCCAGATTTCAAGTCCATTAAAGAGAAGTATTTCGCGGAGAAGAGGCGATCCAGATCATCGTCGATGCGTGGCAGGGGATAGACGTCTTTCTTCGTAACTTCGTTTAGTGGGCGTACCATCATTATTCTTTACAAGAACTACAGGGGCAGCCAGCGGACTCCGTGATGGCTGGATGACATCGTCACGAAGCATCTTTCAGCGGGTGATAGCGGCGCGTTCAGCCGGAGACACTCGGTAAGGTGGCACGGTATCATCCGCAATAATGCGGTACTTGGCGAGATTATTTCTGCCAACAGGTGAAGAATTAGAGAAGGTCACCCGATAGCGCTGGACGAGCTCGTACACTGGGTGATGCTGCAGTTGAGAAAGCGCTGGGTTAATATCGAAGTGTAAATCGGTGGTAGCCCTTTCCACGTCGGTCAATGACAGCGTCCTAAGTCCAGAGGCGTTTCGAACGTGCATAATACCGCAAATAGCCACTACAGTCCCAATGCTTAAATTCTGGTGCTTATCGCCAACATTTGTGAGTAGGACACCTTCTTTGCCGTCGTCGAGGCGAACGACTCCTCTGGATACAGCAAGACTGCGTTCGAAAAGCAAGATCTGTTTTCTCACCATAACACCTTTTAGTCTCGCAGGGTCTTCGCAGCCACAGAGATAATCACACTGGAATAGGACGGAATAGTGGTGTGATCATCAAGAATGTACTGTGCTGTTGGTCGCTCTGAATCTCTGTGTCTTGCGTTCTCAGTCCATAAGGTGAGTGACAGTTTGCAGGTCGATAACGGCTCTATTTTCTGCCCCGGAAGAATGACGTCGCGGGAACACTGGGCAAGTACGACGAAGGCTGCTAAGTATGTTTCTTCTTGCACTGTTACAACAGAAGGGCAGGTACCGGTCGGCGTGACCAAGTGGCCTTCGGCAATACGAGTTTGCGGGCCTGTGCTGGGTGTAGTTGCCTTTTTCAGAGTGGCGGAGAATGGCCCACTCATTACAGAATAATCGGCGCCAATATCCACGAGCGCTGTCATGTCGATTCCGTCCACTGAAATGTTCAAGCTAGCGGTTACAGTTGTGGTGTTGCCATAACGTCGCGGGATTGAGACACGGCTGCGGTGTGACATTAGCTGATTTCGTGTCCTCGGAGAAGTGAAGCGTCGAGGCAGCGGAGCATTGTCGGGAGCGTCGTGTCGTCATGAAACGGTATGACCATCCGGTTGCAGCGGTGGAGGAGCTTGAGACTTTCGTCGAAGAGCAAGTTTTCCCCCAAAGGCTGCCGCTTGTATTTTTCCCGACCAAGGCTTGGGGAGCGAACCCGCGTCAGGCCGGCATTTGGACTTGTTTGCGAGGAGTAATGGCGCCGTGAAGGCGACCGGGAGCAGTCATAGGGAATTCCGGATGTTTAATCAAAGTACGCGTCATTGACAGGGGGCCGTTCACCATGCTGTGGCTTTCGCGAGTCGGCGCTAAACCCCGGCAGACCCATTCGTCGGTAAAAGCAATTGCGGTGCAGGTGACCAGCCTTGCCCCAGTGGAAGCACCGCGGGTGATGATCGTGAGTACGCCAGACGTGCTTTTGCGTGGACGACCCTGAGGAGGTCGAGCGGGAGGTACTGGATGAATGTATGCAGGGGCTTCCTGGCCTCGACAGGGAACTTCGGTTTCTTCGCCTCGAGGAGGCACACGCTCGCGATCAGCGCAGATTTAAAACAAACACTGCACCGTGTCAATATCAAGTATCCAAGGCTCTGAAGTAAACAGACATAATGGGATCAAGTATCCGAGGTGCCCTTTTTGAAGATAGCGAACGAGCGTAGCGACTGAAGCTATAACGCTTTGTTGCAAACTCCAGTGACATTTTTATACTTTATACTGTAAGGAAAGTAATTGTACAATACCTGGGACTGTATTCTACCCAATATCCCATCGAAAACGTTTGCTTCTCTGGCATTGGCCACTTCATTTAGAGACCTAGTTGCGGCTGCCAGGCGTCCTTGAGAAGCGACGGACCACTGGAGCTATAATCATCGGACCACGACAAGGGCTGCATGTCTCAAATAAGAACTGCTCGTGGCATGCGCCAAGTGGAAACAGCTATATTGGACGAAGGAACCGACTAAGTTGCAATTTCCTTGGCTGTACTCTTGCTACTTTTTCAAACAGCTGCTGTCACGCTCACGTCAGGTTACTGAAATTGGAACCGAGGCAGCAAAGAGCGCACCCTCTGCTTGCCATATTGGAGGCAGTCCTGCGTGGAGTGCAGACAATCGTACAAGAGGAACATGCGATTTTTTCACGTACTATATTCCATGCACTAATCACGACACGTCGACTGCAACTGCTGTTAGCTTTCAACTCCATTTTGTCTTAGCTTGTTTCTGGGTGCCCTGGCCACGCCTTTCATTACCCATTACCATTGCAGTTCTAGTATATTTACATTCTGCTAAACCGATCATAACCTCGGGTGTCATGCGCCACAGTTTGGGCTATTGCACAAATCATATTGTCAGTGCGTTGCATTTTACTACAGACAAGAGGTGTAAAAAGTTCTGAAACAACGGGGTGACTTGTAATTTCAAAGAAGGCTGCAAAAGTTGCCATGAAAATATTTTTCGTTAGTTAATGTCCACCTGAACTAGCTGGCCAGATACGCATAGGTCAGCTTCTAGAAAAAAAAGCTATTTTTCTTACTATTTGCAGCAGTTTTTGTTTCCTTTTTCAGTATTGTATTGTAGCTCTTTGATATAACTGAAGATATTCTCTGTCCTGCATAATATATCTTTCGTTCGAAGAGAATTGCACAAAGCGCTGAAATATAAGAGCCCCTACCGAATTTGCACTGTGGCAGAAAAGTGCCTGGTGTAACGCAAGAACTGACGCCAGTGTTACCAGAACCATGCCGCAACGTTTTCGAAATAGACGTTCGGAGTGCGGATTGCAATACATGTCTTGCACCTCTACACACATAAATATTTCGGCGCCTCTGAATTCACGACTGGGACCCCCGTCAGAAAATATATTTTTTTGTGGTTAAACCTCTCTTGGCAAGGAGCCCCAGAGTTTTTTGTTCCAGGCAGACTGCACATGTGTGCACATGTGTGATATACATTAATGCTCCTTTTCTGCTTCGTTTTCTTTAGACAGGGCGACACAAAAAGATCTCGCTGAGGCGATCGCCTGTCTGCCTTAACAAAACATAACCGGGGAGCAATGTTCAGTAAAGAAAGTGCTACCTTGATGCAAAAAAAAAAGTGACAGAAATTTTTTTTTCTTCAGAAATTCTTCAGGCCCCCGGCAGGTCGATCTATTGATACCGGTAAACAGGAAACAGTCATAAGGCGTTGGACAGTTACTCAGCTGCCATATTACGAACAAGTTCGGGATCACTGGAATTTTGTTCGTGAGCGGGAGTGACTGCAATGATCAAAACTCTTTTCGCCATTGCGAGGGCGCCAAAAGTATTTACCAAGAATTAGTGAAGTATGTTTCACAATTTCCAATCATTCTGATATGGAGTTATCATTGCGTGCTTTAAATAATTCAAAACATTATTTTACAGTATAAATTAACGCGTTTTCGGAGACTTACCCTGGCCTTCAGAAATCAGCAGGATTCATCATCTTCCTTCCCAAAGCACGCAGGCTATTGTCTGTCTCTATTTGGTCCGCTTTGATTTTACTATTTTTATAGCAGATGACTTCTATAAACTGCTCTCAGAAATGAGATACTTATGCATGTGTCGCTTCAATGAAGAATCATATCTACATATAAAAGCAGAACTCAAGCTGAGGACCTCAAGGGCACCCTGCATATCCTAAGTACTGTGTACTCTCATCCAAACCTAGCGCTAAAAGACATGCGCCCAGCTTCAAATTAGGATATAACTTCACTCTTAGGTTGCATAAAAGTAAGGAACTTCTTAAAGCGCAAGATGGCAAAGTTAAAAAGATGCTTACCTGTCACCACAGAAATGTTCATGTACACGCAGATGTGTGCCACAAGGATGACAGTCTCGTATAGTGCCAGGATGCCCATGCTGCTTTCCCAGTGGTGAAATCACTCAAGACAGCAGTAATCCAGCTCTTTGGGATGCGAATCACTCACACACACCAGGAACACGATGAGCGGTATCCTAAAGAAAGTGTATTCCGTCTGTAAGATTGAAACGTCACAGGTTTCAATAACGCTGAGGGGGCTTGTAATCTGCATGCAGGTTACGATGTCCGTAGAATAACAGCGGGCAACTAGGTTTTGTTGATCTGGCACTTTGTAGAAGTCAATAGCAACGTCACAATTGCGACAAACAGAATACCTATGTTCTCGGATTTCGCAGCCGCGGTTGAGCAGGTTTCGCACACCCCACAAAAATCACAGGGTGACAGGCGTCCTTAGTGATTCGGAGTAATCAGTCTTTATATCTGACTGCGATGCGAATCACGACTGCAATGAACGTATTTAGGTGCACTGGCGTACTGTTTCTGGTTACAGAAATTGATGGCTCATTGGCTGAAGTCCGAAGCAGAATCTGATGCAGAAGCCACTTTCATACTTTTACGTACTAACTATTGCAGAGTTGCATGTTAGTTTCTCATGTGTGCACTTCATGTACCCAGTAGCGTCAGACGAAACGGAGAAATGCAGAGAAGAATCGTCAGCATTTCTGCTACGGTGTCCTTTCTCGGGTGCCTTGAGCAAGAATAGTAGACGGAGCTGTTGAATGATACTGGGTGATGCCCACTTCGAGCAGCGACAGCGATTCAATGAGCAATATGCAGAAGCGAAAAGCGGTAGCTCCAGGCGCGGGCGACGGGTAGCGAAGACATTCCCGACGGAGGCAGAGCGGTTGGGCGCATGACAGCAGCGCGCGGCTTCGGTGAGCCGACTCCCCGAACGGCAGCAGCCGCTTAGCGCGCCTCCTTTGCTTCTCGTCGCCACGAGCGCCCCCGCGTTGCGCGAACGTCGTCACAAACCACGTGTGCGCGCGCGCCAGCTAGTTCGCCCACTGATGGGCCCGGCGATGCCCTCTCCCCAATAAGCTGCTGTCGGCCTTGTTCAAGGCCATTCCTCCTGTTCTCCCAGCTTCCCTCGGGAGGAAGCTGGAAAAATAAAGGAACTCGTAGTGTAGAAATCGGCTCCTTTCTACGTTTTCCTCGCAGCTCTCGCCTTTTTTTTTATTATTCAGGGTCTGGGCAGGCCAGAAAGAAGCGCCGACTAAGGTTCCTTCAGTTTTCCTCACTGATAGCAAAAAAAGAAAAGCGCAAGGTGTTGGCTACCGTTCATACCGGTTTGTTTATTGGGTACGCCTGATCATTTTCGAATGAATGATGGTTGTCAGTTCTGCCGGAAAAAGGAAAGGCTGCAGCGCTGGGTGCTTCTGAGCTGTGCCGATAATTCGAGGCATGGGGACATGGCATTCAAGGTTGTTACATCTAACGCATGGGATTTGAAGCTACACTCTCTTCAAAACGGCCTTTATAGTATTTGAGTGAATGAATTAACTAATTAAAAACAGACAAAAAGTTACTGGCTGAAAATAATGCAGCTAAAATACTTTTTGCCAGACTATACAAAGCATAATATCCGCCTTGTATCTATGTGACTCTTTCCATTTACTTCTTTAGCAGGGGATATTCAAAACTATTTCGGAATATTAGGGGATAGAAATAGGATTTGACAAATCTTAAAATAGCGGGCATGCCTTTTTGCGAAATTACGAGAAACAACGTTATTGCGGTAACTGTAATTTTTATAACGTAACAAAAATATATGCTCCTCAGTCTCAGTGATATTTTATGTGCTGAATATAAATGGTTGCATGATCCGGTCTATAATGGCTGTGTTAGGCATGCTGCGGCGCTGATTTGCCAATCGACACCTGGGCACGTAGGAGTTGTGAGTCTCTATAAGGGCAAAGCTCGTATTCTGGGACTGACGTGCATCAATTAAAGACGAGGCCTGCTCGCATTTCTGGATGTGACGATTCTCCAAAACGTTATTCCTGAAGCAAGTGAAATATAAAAAAAAAACCACGGCAATATATATATTCAAATGTAGGAGAAGTGTAGAAATGTATAACTAAATGCATTTCGATGTAGTCGACGAATGAAAACTTGATCTGCTCGTTCATTATCCGAAACTTAACTGCCAATGTTGTGAATATATATTCAAATCAGCTTAACTATTTTAAAGTCGCTAATTAAACCCGGTTTCACTTCCACCTGAAACGTAACAACCCTCAACAGTAATTGTGCGTTTTTAATCGACAATATGTTCTATTCCCTTTATATCTGCTCACTGTTACTTTAGTTGTATGATATGGTATGATTGCATTTTGTTTCTGCATGAGTGATTAGACTCCCAATTTTCTAGCCTGCTGAGCTCATTCTCCGTCATAGAAAAGGCACACATTACTCCAACCATCAAGATGCTAAAAGTAACGCATTCATGGGAGCCGTGAAACGTCAGAGAACAATATACGAAAACCTTACGGATTACCAGCCGAGAATAACTTCTCCGCTCTGAAGTGCCGATGCAGGCCTGGGGATATCACTCAAAATATCCAAATTCTCCTCCTCTTGTGACCAATGGCAATGCGAGCATGTACTGCAGAACTATGAAACAGTTTGAAAAGCTTACTGGCTTACTTTGTTGTTCAAATAAGACATCATCATCATCATCAGCCTGACTATACCCACTGCAGGGCGAAGGCCTCTCCCATATTTCTCCACTTAACCCGGTTCTGTGCTAGCTGCATCCACTTGACCCCTGCGAACTTCTTAATCTCATCCGCCCACCTAAATTTCTTCCACCCCCTGCTACGCTTTCCTTCCCTTGGAATCCAGTTTGTTACCCTAAGTGACCATCGGTTACCTTCTCTTCGCCCTACATGTCCTGCCCATGTCCATTTCTTCTTCTTAATTTCCACTAGAATGTCGGTAACTTGAGTTATTTCTCTGACCCACTTTGCACGCTTCCTATCTCTTAATGTTACCCCTACCATTTTTTGTTCCATAGCCCTCTGGGTTGTCCTCAACGTAGGTAGAACTCTCTTGGTTAGCCTCCACGTTTCAGCCCCATAGGTGAGTACAGGTAAGATACAACTGTTATATACTTTCCTCTTTAGCGATACCGGTAAGCTGCTAGACATAATCTGCGAGTGCTTCCCAAATGCGCTCCATCCCAATCTTATTCTTCTTGTTATTTCCTTTTCATGGTCCGGATCTGCGGTTACTACCTGTCCTAAGTAGACATATTCGCCTACTACTTCCAGTACTTCGCTACCTAATGTAAACTGCTGTTCCTTCCCGAGGCTGTTGAACATTACCTTAATCTTCTGCATATTGATTTTCAAGCCTACCTTTCTACTTTTCCTGTCTAGGTCATCAATCATTATTTGTAGTTCATCTCCCGAGTTGCTTAGTAAGGCAATGTCATCAGCAAATCGCAGATTACTGAGGTATTCTCCATCTACCCTTATCCCTAACTGCTCCCATTCCAACTCTCTGAATACTTCCTCTAAGCAAGCTGTGAATAGTACTGGGGAGATTGTGTCTCCTTGCCTAACACCTTTCTTTATGGGAATTTTGTTACTTTCTTTATGCAGAACTATGGTTGCTGTGCCGCCACTGTATATATCTTTCAGCACTTTCACGTACGACTCGTCTACCCCCTGATTTCGCAATGCCTGCATCACCGCCGAGGTTTCAACCGAGTCAAATGCTTTTTCGTAATCAATGAATGCTACGTATAAGGGCTGGTTATATTCCGAGCATTTTTCTATCACCTGATTGATGCTATGGATATGATCGATAGTAGAGTACCGTTTCCGAAACCCTGCTTGATCCTTTGCTTGATTGAAGTCTAAGGTTGTCCTGATTCTATTAGCGATTACCTTAGTAAATACCTTATACGTAACAGACAGTAAGCTGATTGGTCTGTAATCTTTAAGGTCCTTACAGTCCCCTTTCTTATGAATGAGGATAATGTTTGCATTCTTCCATGGTGGTGGTACCGTCGATGATACCAGTCACTGCGTATACAAGGTGGCCAGTTTTTCTAACACGATATCCCCCTCGTCCTCCAGCAAATCCGTAGTTATCTGATCCTCTCCAGCTGATTTCCCCCTTTTCATAGTTTCTAATGCTTTCTTGACCTCGTCCTTCGTCACTGGTGGAACGTCTGAATATTTTTCCCTACCGCCAATCTCATTGCGGTCCTGACTACTTTGGCTACTGTAGAGATTTGTATAGAACTTCTTGTCTATACATCTTATCCTGTCCTTGACTACTTTGACTATCTTTGACTATCTTGTCCATATTCGTGATGACGTTGCCTGCCTTGTCCCTTATCGCATACATCTGGTTTTCGCCTATGCCCAGTTTCTCCTTTACCGCTTTAAAGCTTCCCGCCTTCTTTACAGCATGCTCAGTTTTCTCCATGTTATACTTCCTTATATCAGCCACCTTGTGCTTATTGATTAGCTTTGATATATCGGCCAATTCGATCCGGTCTGTTGGATTGGAAGCTTTCATTCTATGGCGTTTCTTAATCAAATCTTTCGTCTCCTTAGACAGCTTACCGGTATCCGCTCGAACTGTCCTCCCGCCTACTTCTACCGCGCACTCAGTAATGATATCTCTGAACTTATTGTTCCTTGCTTCTAGGGTAATGTCGCCATCCTCGGTTAGAGCACAATACCTATTCTGTAGCGAGAGCCTGAGCTCTTCTGCCCTCCCCCTCACCGCTAATTCGTTGATGAGTTTCTTTCTTCCTAATCTGTTGCGTTCCTTCATCAGATTTAGGCTAATTCGGGACCTCACCATCCTGTGGTCACTGCATCGCACTTTTCCGATTACCTCTACATCTTGCATAATGGCGGGGGTTGAACACATTATGAAGTCGATTTCATTTTTATTCTCCCCGTTCGGACTTTTCCATGTCCATTTCCGGTTCTTCCGTTTGCTGAAGAAGGTATTCATGATTCGTAAGCTATTGCGCTCTGCAAACGCAACTAGTAACTCCCCCCTGCTATTCCTAGAACCATGCCATAGTCACCTACTGCCTTGCCTCCTGCCTGCTTTTTCCCTACCTTGGCATTGAAGTCGCCCATTAGTACAGTATGCTGCGTCTTTACTTTTCGCATTGCCGATTCTACATCTTCGTAGAAGCTTTCAACTGCCTGGTCATCATAACTGCATGTAGGTGCATAGGCCTGTACAACCTTCAGTTTATACCGCTTATTAAGCCTAATTACGATGCCTGCCACCCTCTCATTAATACTATAGAGTTCATCGATATTACCCGCTATATACTTATTGACAAGGAAACCTACTCCTAGTTCTCGCCTCTCCGGTAAACCTCGATAACACAGTGCATGCCCGTCCTTCAGTACAGTATATGCCTCATTCGGCCTCCGAACCTCACTAAGCCCTATGACATCCCATTTCATTATTCTAGTTCCTGTAAGAGCACTGCTAAACTAGCTTCACTAGCTAGGGTTCTAGCATTAAACGTTGCCAGGGTCAGTTTCCAATGGCGGCCTGTCCAGCGGAGCCAGGCTTTCTTAGCACCCCCTGCTGCGTCACGGGTCTGACCGCCGCCGTGGTCAGTTGTTCCGCAGCCGCTGGTGACTGAGGGCCGGGGTTTTGTGGAGCTTATCATGAGAGGCTGCTGATGCTGATGCGGCCATTCCCCTTTCTATCGGGGGATCACAAAGTTCTGGATCAGGCCAGGAGAGAAATTTAACAGTCTTCTCTGTTGCGCCACCAGTCCTCGAGGCGGCGCTTTGTCGTCTCCACTGCCCTCATGATTACCCTAGTCTCTTCGGGTAGTGACGTCGACTGTAGACCGAGTGCTGTCAAAAGCGCCTCCGCTGGTGTTGTCGCTGTTGTAGTGGGGGCGGGTCGCAGTTCGGTGCACTCGATCACTACATGTTGGATGGTCTCTTCGGCCGCGCTGCACCTGGGGCACCGGGTATCCAAGCCCTCGGTGTATTTGGCTCGTATTGTCCTTGTGCGCAGCACGCCGCTCCGGGCCTCGCAAAGCAGCCCGCTACCTCGTGAGTTGTCGTAGAGGTTTTCTTTAGTGATGGTATGCTTGGCACTGGAGTATACCGCCAGAGATGACTTCGCCTGTGTTTCTCTGAGCCAATTACTGCACCAGGGTGGCCAACTCCTGTTCTGGTGAGGGAGTGCGTTGCCGGAGGTGTTCACCGGCATCAGGTCGCACCCCAAACCTGTTTATGCAATTCCATCGACACGCGGATTTTTTTTTTAAATCCGGTGGAAAATTGCGCGGCACCGGGATTTGAACCCCGGTCCTCTTGCATGCGAGACGGATGTTCTACCGCTACGCCACCGCTGCCTGTCTATGGTGGCCACAAATAAGACATGGCGGCCACAAATAAGACATGGCAAAGAGGTTTGGAGTGGCAGTACACTTTTGCTGTTTCACAGGGTCGAGTCTGTCTGGTAGGTCATCTCGACGAAGTATTTTCGTCCCTCTGCGAGGACGCGCATATTAACCCCTTTTTTTTCTGTCGGGATCGGATCGATGGTACCGATATACTCTTCGGACGGCGCGCTGTAATTCGGCTGTCGATAAATTACCGCACTTTAGCTGAATTGCACAAAAATATCGCTAAACGGACTGCCTTACAAAGAAGAACCGACTGTTGCAACGTGGTAAATAAAGTAAGCCGCCGAAGTTCTGTCGTACCATCGCTTTTTTATTGCCGTGCCATCATGTTAATGCCGTATTCATATTACGTTTTAATCGTAATCTGACCGCTGCGTTTAGTGATCCTCTCTGTCACCAAGTACGCATCTTCTAACAAAGGGAAGTATTATGGCAGTAAACCGTATACGGCAGCCAAGCCAGAAAGCAAATGTCAAGAATGCAGTTGAAGTCCATGCACACTTCCAAGAATGCGAATTCAATAAAGTGTAAAACACTGCATAGATTTTGCGTATGTTTTACAACTGGTGGTAGTGAAAAAATAACGTAAAAAAATTATTAGACAGCTATCGCTTTGTAAACATCCCCAATGAACAACACAAGTCGCTTGGAATCCACCATTGTCAATCAAGACTGCGAAGGCGTAGGCAGAAAGGAAACACTGTGGCTCAGAGGTTCCAGCAGTTTCCGCATGAGTTGACCGGATCTCGCCTGACCTGGTTTGGCATTCTCCGAAGCCAACGTGAACGCCACTAGGGAAATCAGTGCCTGCTGCTCGCGACCCGTAACGGCCTGACCCGAGAAAGAAGTCGGCGCAAAGAACAGCGACGAGATAGGGTTTCGCTTTTGCTTAACTTCCGCTGTGAAGAGCGGTACTTAAGATTGAGTGTCGCCCTATATGTCGACATGCATGCAAATGCAATACGAAACAAATCAGCTGGGGTAAAAAAGAACAACAAAACTTGAGCCGTGTTACCTGTTTCTGTATCTGGCAGGCATTGGATAGATTCATGTTCGATACTGACCATTGCGGACTGTCAGTGCTTCATCGGGAGGAAAAGAAATTTCTTTGCGAGGACTAATCCCTCCCAGAGGTACTCAAAAATATTTTTAAAATTTACATTTTCGTTCTTAGGTAGCGTTTTTGTCTATCATGGGGTTTGGTTTTCGTTTGAAGGCTAAATTGATTCCAATTGATGGAGAATAAATGAATAAAGCCGAACATTTTTCTTTCATTCAGTTCATGTTTGACCAGCCAGTAACGACTTGACAGTAGGAGGGTTGCAAAGAATTTTAAAACGACATGATTTGAAGGAAAGGCAATAAAGGGAGGCGGGACATTAAACGTTTTGAATATTCGACTCTACGGTACCAAATATGCTTGCCAATGTTTGTTAAATCTGATTATTTACACCTAAACCCTCCTTCATTAGGTTGATTTCGTCAGCATTGCGAGGACCATATTTATCTTGATTGCTCATACATGCGAGAACCCATCATTCGCCGTTATTGCAGAAACTTTACGCGCCTTACTCCGAAGTTTCGTGGCATGCTTTAAATGAAGCCCGTCTGAGAGCGTTAGTGATTCTTTTTCTTCAACGACTACCGATAATGTTTATGTTTAACGCCACGGCCATGTTCCACACTTCGTGAGCACAAGCCAGTCCTATAAAAGGTTCCTCTGAAGGCCTTTCTTTGCCTGCTGACAGCTTCATTGTCATCATGAGCACATGACTTGTCATTGATTTAGTGAGTAGTCGTTCTTGTGTCATCTTGTCTACGCCAGACTATTTCATTTCGTTTTTAAGAACCCGACAGCGTTTCATCCAGCTATCCGCTGAATTGAAGCGTAGAAACCAGAGCAAGTGCAGCGCTCTCGTATAATGCTCAGCTAGGGACGGCAGCTTCGAATTCAGCCGCAACTATGACTACTATGCCATCCGTGGTAATTTTGTATATGTACTTTACGTGCGGAACGGAATATAAAGAGGCTCATGACAAGCATTTTGTCAATGCAGGTGTACCAGTACTGCTTAGCAGAAGGTTTCAACAGCTGGGGCGATTTAGAAAATCAGCGTGATGTTTTCACAAGAGGGCCACCGCCCACAGTCCTTTCACTGCGGTCAATCAACACATATCCTACGTTACTACGCATACCGAAGAACGGACTAGGAGGCTTTTCTACTACGCACCTAGACCGCTACCCGGACAACGAATAGTGGAAGTTGAAGACTATGCCGCAGAAGTACTAGTCGCAACCGCCATGATTCCTTCTTCGCATCGCCAATCCACTGCTGCGGAACGGCTACCTGCGATATGTCAACATTGACTCCTATAGGAAGCTATATACCACGAAAGCAATGTTTGTAGGTTGGGTGCCTTCACAGCTAATCGAGGTAGATTACTAAACGCTGACGACGAAAGGTGACTTAGTATCATGTTTGACGCTGCCGAAGATCAAAATTAGCAACATAGAACTGAGATACAGCTTAGAGATCACAGTGATGGTATTCAAAGAAATGGCGCCTACACTAAGTATCAACGCCCAACGAAGCCATGATTCGTCACTGAAACTGAATCCAGATTGAGAGTAAGACTATTCAATGCATGGTGGCAATCGACAGCTCATGAATTCACTACTCACTTTACGCTCGAGCGAGGTATTTATGACAGCGGACCTTTCGCACACAGTTCAACTGACACCAGCCTAGGATGGCACACAAATCTGCACCACGATACACAAATTTGTTATACCTTGTGGGCTACGCTCACCTAAGAATGGGCGCTCTAATTCTGCCTGCTTCGTAGTTCTCCAGAAGTGGTCGTGAGGCAAAGTCTCGGGCATGAAGTTCCTAAAGCGGCATAACAAATTCTTCACCCTTAGTCCAGCTCATCAACGTTCCCGCGTACGAAATTGCTACATTAATAACAACCCTGAAGCATCACCCTGAAATGAACTTCCTGACGAAGAGGCAAGCGCCTCACTTATAGAATCAGCGTTATCTCCGCGTGCACGGGCCATAAAAGATCATAGATGGGTCATTGATTTGAAAGCGGGAGTTGTATTACAGCGAGGAATCGACATCCGAAGAGCATTGCTCGTTTCAAAAATGACCAGTGTGTAGCGTCCAAGACAAAATGTACCAACACCTCTTTAGGGGAACGACACTTGATTTTCCGGAAGGGCTAACCAACAATCGAGATATGTTTGACTTCCCCGTCAAACCTGTAGAAGACCTTCATAGATCATTCGACTATTTGAGACAGTGCTACCACACACAACCACAAAAGATAGACGACCGACAAGACACAAGCTCTACTCAGCGCTTGTGTCTTGTCGGTCATCTATCTTTTGTGTGTGTTAGCAGTTTCAAATTTTCCTACAGTAGAAGACCCATAAATAGCACCTGATTATCATATAAAAAATTGACATAGCCCGGTTTTAGCACCGACAAAAGCTCCTGCGGAACCTCTTTCTTAGTTATTTCGACCGTTCACTTGTCTCGCAAACGTTGCCGTAAGCTTCAATGGCGAAGCATCAAGTCTCAAACGGCTGATGTCACCGTTCTATACGCCAAAGTCCCAAGCGAGCATCGAGGTGCGAAGACCAAGCCATGTGGAGTCCAACCGATGAAATACTTTGTCGCGGCATTATTGGACAACCCAATAATCCCTGTGCAGTAGCGATTTTCTTTGCGAAATCACGACGAAAATGTATCATGGTGCGTGTGACGCTGGTCAGAGGACTCATGCGAGAGAGCGCCGTCTGCTCGTGTGCTCCTGCGGGATATGGTTTGGTAACACGCCCCCGGGATGCATCATCATGTAGGCTTGCGTCTATGCTGAAGCAAAAGTCCTGCTCCATCACGTTGCTTCCTCTGCTGAAGAAACAGAAGTTCAACTCCGGCAGCTTTTATATGATGCTCGCACCTTTCTGCTAAGCTATTAAAAGCTAAGAAGGCCCTACAGTGGCTGCTAATAGTGAAGTCAGCCATGTTTGCACGCCTTTCTGTATCCAGCCTATCGTTCGGAAGTTGGGACTTGTATGTTATACAATTCCGAAAACCACACGTCTCCATGTCGAATAAAAATGCTAGGGTACCAAATCGCATTTAGACTAACGGCGCCAAAGTGCTTGCCATTTTTCGCACGGCCTTCCTCACATTTGTTCTGTGATATGCTAGCTGCAAGGCTGCACTGCCCATTAAATAGGCACACTCAATGATTATCAGCACCCGGTATCTTTTCTGTGCTTATTTGTTCCTTACCGAACCAGATATTTAGCATCTGCATCCAGTTAATCAAGATATAGGAAGATTCTGAAAGCGTTGCCATAGTGTTTCGACCGCGGCTCCTGTAACTGCAATCAACTTTGCTGTGGTTTCGATGACTGCACACGAAGTGGTGTGGGGAGGATGGCGGCTCCGCTATTTAATAAAGAGGGCGCCAAGAGTAACAGGAACCTGCTCGACGCTGGCGTGCTCCTGGACCAATTTGTCACCCGACGCCTCCATCATCCGCGTCGTTAAGGCCGCCTGATGGAGCTTTGGAGCCGTGATCCCAGTTTCTTGCAGTGCACTGGACGCTGTTGCCATGGTCCAGACTGTTAGTTTGTCACGTTGCTAGTAATTTTCTTTGTAAATTTTTCTAAATTTCAATCTCGTTCGCGCTCATTATTAAGAACTGGACTAATTTTTTTACTCTTCCTGACTAGGTAGGCTTGGCCGCAACTATGAAGGCCAATCGAATATTCTTCAGCTGACTGAGCATGTCCTTTGAAAGGTAATCTTGAGGTTTACCCGTTAATAAGTGCGAGGCACCACCTCTTAGGGAGTTTAATAAGTTTTTATTATCTCTACTTCATGTCGACTAAGGAGTGATTACTTCTTTTTCGTAGGGACACGCAATAACTATTACAATATAGTTAAAATACTCCTGCTCCTATATGGCGTGACATGGTCCATAGGGTCACGAAGAGTCGGACACGACTGAACGACTGAACTGAACTGAACTGACTGCTCCTATATTACATTCTTAACGAGCTACATTACTCTTTCCTGGTACCATTCTGCGTAATTTCATCATTTTCGAGCTCTTGTTTCCACTAAAATGTTATTTTCTTTTACCAGCAGTGTGCATTTACAGGTGGATATATTTTAATGATAAGATGCTAACGCAATATACGGCTCACACGCAATTTCTAGTAAATATTTGCTAATGTTTGTTTTTTGCCTGCTTATGATGTTTCTTGCCGATATTCAATTATATTACGCGGTAATGTCTAATAACAGCTTATTTCGCGTTATTTATTCGCCGATATGCTATCAACATACATACAGTAATTTTTATTAATTTGCAAGGTTCTCCTATAATCTTTCAGCCAGGCAATTTTTTCTTGTGCAAACCTAACACACTTTGAGCAAACACAACATATCTTACCTTTAATATGAGATATGATATAAAGCAATGCGCAACGCAGTCGACCAACTTCGAAATTTATTAGCCGTGAATACAGCGCTACTGCTCGTCTTTCGTCTCCGTAACTAGTGCGCTGTACGGAATTTCGGGCTCAGTCAATGTGGAAATGGAAGGGTGAAGAGCGGAAGAAGCAGGGATACCAGGCAGCATCGAGTGGCAAGCAGCGTGGGCCTTCTGGGCGCGCACAAAAGGAGTAACGGTTCGGTGAGCTCGAGAGAAGTGGGCGAAGGGTGTGAAGATGAAAGGGGGCGGCAGTAGGATAAGTCGCAATCAAGGTGCGAAGCTAATGATGCGTCGCTTCTTTATCAGCGCCGGTGATTGTGTGCGAGGTAATGGGAAAAGTTGCGGCGCTAAAGGAGGCGAGAGAAACGTCGGTTGTAGACTGCTTGCTCTTTATTTGTCCTTGGTTTCTAGGTTAAAATCTAGGTTACTGCAGCTCCTAGAACTTTCTGCTGCTGCCGCTGATATTCCCACTTACCTCGAAAAGCGATGATTTAAACTTTTAGTATCAATATCCCAATGCCGCCATCTGTGTATTACGATATCTACTTGCCTGCCAAAACACATAAAAAAGAAGATGACAACAAAAACTTAGTCATAAGCGTGACAGTGAGCAGGTATCATTGCCGACCCACTGCTAACTGGAGTACATGCTTTCTCAAAACTTTCGCCTCCAACTTTGAAAGGCGTTGGAGAGTTTGCGCATTTGATCTTAAGCAATAAGAATTTATGCGAAGCTAGGCAGATTTTCAAGGTATGTATAAAAACGTAGAGGTCCAGTTTTCAAAGACATAATTATACTTGGAAACGTCAACATGAATATTTTTAGAAAATCAGTAATCCTTAAACAATAAAAAATAACAAAAATAATTTCATTGTTGAAAGTGGGCCAAAATGAGGTGCTCCATGAATACAGGCCAAATTAGAGCCTGCATATCATTTTCAAGCGTACATAGTCCTGAGAATTATTGCGTTTTTTCTCTGCAGACGCTCAGCACTTTGAATTGTTCTTTAGAGTGTGTTAAACCATTTTTTTTTACATATACGAAAAATAGAGGTTAACAAGACACAGCGGGTTCAACGCCAAATAGTTAATGCAGCCTTGTCAGTCGTGTATAATTTTCGTTTTTTTTCTCCGAACTATTTCTCTACAGATCTTCCTTAAGCCTCATAAAATTTGTCGGTATGACCAAAATACTCATAATGTAAGCTTAAAATTCCAAATATGTTTATGCGTACATATATCTACGCGAACATGGCAAAAAAGGTAAGAATTTGATGACTCAGCGCCGTGCTGAGGGTGTGTGATTCCCAGTACTACTGCATCCAGATGTAACCGCAGAGGATCTCGGGGCGAATAAAAACCAGCACTTAGATTGATAATTTCTGCGCTCCCTGGCGAAGCTCCACCGCAGCCTAGTCTTGAATCTCAATGTTTTCTTCAGGTGTAGCCTGCCGGTTGTACGTACAGCTTTTTTTCCTCAGGGATTTTGAAAATTAATTCACCATTGCTATATCAGCGAAAATCAACGCCCACTCAGCAATCTAAGATAACGTTCACTTCCTGACATGGGTCAGTATATTTATGGTCCTGTCTTTATTTATTTCATTGCTAAACGCCTCCTAAGCCTAGCGGCATGGCGAAGTTAAGAAGAGGAATCACGGAAACGGTTCAGCGAGGTCTGTACAGCAACACAAGATACGAATGTATGGCAGCAACAATGAGCGCAGCGTCAAATATTATTGTGCTGGTTTGCTAACAGTAGTTTTTTAAAAGAACCAACGTTTTTGTTTTGCAGCCTGAAATAGACTCTCGTTTCACGATTGTTCTAACATTACTACGTAGTTATTGAAAGGCGAAGATGCCCATTTTACTTAGCTTTATAGACCGGAATTAATACTAGGTCTACGAGAATATACCTGAATATACCGCAGGGTTAATTTCTTATGGAAGGGATCTTCATGCTTTACAACTTCATGCTCCCTTTAACCAGAATCTCGAAGCGTGCAAGTGTTTCCGCATCCAGAGCAAACAGGGTGAGGAAGTGAGTAAGTGAATAAAAATAAAAGTAGTTCTTTTGAAAAGATACTGCATCGCCACGCGAATAAACCGCGACATGAAAAGTTACTGCATTTGTGGCTGCAAATGTTTCTTATGAATAATTCAAGATTCTTTATACGGCATTTCCCATAAGATGCGATCGAGACGACGCTTTTTTATAAATGAATGTCATGGCCCTTATCTCTGGCGTATTCAAACATTCTTACCCAATCTTAAATTGAAGATTTTTACATGGCAATTACAGGCATAGAATATTCCCATTTTGATTCCACACACTTATTGTAACCAACAATACCCAAAAGAAGTGTAGAAAAGATATGTTAGACTTCAATCATTTCATTCATGAATGCGCACTAAACGCACTTGAACGTTTCTTGGTACGTCAGGCTTCAGATCCAATAAACAGTTTATATTTCAAAATCGGTGTCATGACCTCTTTAAGCGTCAATTGGCACCGCCTTTAAAGTATCGAAGGAACTGAAGATGAACCGAGGTCAGAGTCTTGGGGGAATCTCGGCTGAAACAATAACTGAAATTGAGGTGAAATTTTTTAAGTGTATGCATTGGACTGCGCGGGTCAGGTGTCCATAGAACAAGTGTAACAGATACTGAGCCTTTCCTTTCCTGTGAACCAATTATTATTATAATTGTTAGCGTCTGAAAAGAAACTCTGATATTAAGTTAACCAAGGATGAGTTGTTTAGTTTATCGGGAAGCTTCAGCATTAGTTTAGGGTGGGAAGCTATTTCGAAGGTCTGTGTAAAGTTCATAAGTGTAGCATCAGTCTGATCAGCTACATCAGGGTGTACAGTGTATGGAGCATAAATGCGAAAGCTCAAATACTTGTGGATTTTGTGGTCATTTTGAGGAATATGTTTTATATGCGACTTTTTATAACACTGCCACAGATGGCGCCAGTGAACAGGATGTGGTCAGGTACAATCGATTCGGTCTATAGTGAACGGACATGCCTCAATAAATAACATAACTTCGTTCGCACACACAAAAAAAGAAGCTCAGTGCCTAGAAAAAAGAGAAAGCATTCCGCACGTAATGTGCCGACAACCTTATAGTTTGCTGGCAGTGTGCAGACTTTACGAATATACAGAAGGACAGGCATAACATTGAAATCATTACCGTAATTCAAAATTGTTTTAGCGCAGATCTCGACAACGCAGGGGTTACTAAGTCTTATTTCAAATTTCGTGCTGCTACATGATCACTATACGAAACCTACGAATGATAAGTAAATCCTTTTAAACTATCCTTGAACGTTTGCATTATATGGGCTGTTTATTCTTGATATATTTCATTCACGCTGCGTATGATGTTTTGTGCTACGTGTTCGACACGTGTGTACTTTGCTGTCCTCTCGTATTTTTATTATCACGCATATGTTTTTACAGTAGCAGGATGTATTTGATTATTTAGGGTGATATATATTCATCCTCTGCTCTTTGCTCTTTTCTTATATACTGTCTTCACTAGTCGTGTATTTACGTTTGGGTATCGTCAAGCATTCAATAGCTTTTTGTCCATGCACTTGACATTTTTGGGATGTTGATTGTAGCTCGTATTCTATTACTATCAACAGGAGAGAATAGAGAGAAAATAAAACTAGAAATAAAAGCTGGGCAGTGTGGTGCAACGCCTTCACCATGACTGCGAAAAAATTGTTTTCATTAAATTCTATAAGCAACTTCAGTCCGCACGCCAGAAAATTAAGGGGTATCTGGCGTGTCTGTCGATACGCCAAACTCTTCTGGATGCCTATGGTTCAGCTTTATTGCTATCTTTTTGTATTCCCAGTGTGAGCTCTAAGAAGGAGCCGGATCAAGCTCACTCGGGAAATCCGGCGCGCAGTGGCGGGCGTGGTTCACTATCAGGATGTATGACGTCCCCGCGACTATCATTCCCGCGCGCGGCGCTCTTGCAGAACAGAGTATCCATCGTAAGCTGCTTAGCGACGACCTTTCCTGATAAGCCGCTTTGCGATTTTTTACTTTACTTTAATCTACCACCTTCCGACAGCTGCAACATTGCGCAGACCGGTGTCCTGGTCTTGATTTCCTTTTCGCGGCCTTATATGTCCCCAAATAGGCTCTGGTGCGATTCTATTTGTATAGTGTACGCGTTCACATAAAATACTGATGCCCACATTTCGAAAGCTCGAGTGAACTGGATCTCGATAGCAGCCTCTATGTGAGAGCAGGGGACTTTAAGCAGATCTTCAAAAGACGGGCTGGAACATTTCATACATTATAAAATTATGTGCGAATTTTCGCTATTATGCGGGGCCTACCCATGACAAGAAGAGCTGAGCCCTCAATCAGGAGTATATTTGGCATAAGAAGGCTCTCAGGAAATAGAAACGTTGGCTTAGTCACAAAAACTTGGATCTCCTGCATTTCATCGGATTGAGTCCAGGCGCACCGCGTTATCTTAATAGTGTGTCTGGTTCATTATGGAATACGTAGGAAGTTTACCTACAGCTCCATTACAGTGGCTGACTGCGCAACATTTTCGCACCGCTTAGGGTATTTGCGATCTGCACCATTTAAAAGCTCTCCAGCAATTTGGTTTGAAAATCATCTGTTGTCACTATCATATAGTCCTGGTTTGAAGGAGAATGTGATATTACATTTTCTTGCCTAAGTTACCTAAGGCGGTCTATTAAATGGCTACGATATGCCAGATCATAGTTCCAGCTTATTGCAGGTGGCGTTTTTGATACCGAGTTCGGCTTTATTTTTCCATATCTGTTACGATCGTGATACATAAGGCACTTCCAACGCTGCCGATCAGATGCCCACTGCATAGTTCATGGAAAAGGATGACATTAACAACGGCCCTAATGTGGAGAAAAGAGAGTAATTACTCACATCTTATAGCAGGTAACGACATAAAACCTGCGGCATCGAAGAGCGTTTGACCACATTTTTGACAACCGTAAGCATGACGCAGGAAATATTATTGAACGCCACAACGACTGGTTTCACAGACCTAGTGGGAAATTTGAAGACTGCTTCTCACCATCGGCGACTCCAACTAGGCGAAGAAGGTGCCTGATTAACTAGCGCACTGCACGAATTCAGCATTTATGTTTAACGCATTTAGCGCAATGATGACTACTTACGATTATTTGTGTCACAAGGAGCACAAGCCGGTTTAATTGCATTGAGCCTTTGTTACTTATCCGTATGCACAATATACATGCCTGTAGCTGGTGTTCGGACAGCGATGAACATTATTCTCAAGGCCTGAGTGGGTTAAATTCAGGTCTGTGGTAACGTCGCCACATAGGCGTGTCTAGTAACACTCCTTTCCGCATGCTTGTATTGTATCGCACATGTTTCGAATTAGAAAACAAAATTCGATCGACACATTCAACACTGTTTACCGCAATGATGACGCATTCTTTCTTGTAGCTGAATATTGTCCGCAAATTTTTCGAAAATCGTGCTACTTATTTTCGCGAATTTTTCTGCTTCGAATTTCTTCTACATCCCTACGCAAGCTTCGAGGCTTCTTGCTGCGAAGCGATGATGTTTGCCGAATCTGTACAGCTTGGTAGCAAAACATAGTCAAGCGTTTTGCATCTGCTAGTTTGAAGTGGTGCATTACCGCCATATCTTCCTCAAAGGTTGCAAAGCGTCGGTGGGATACATGACCAACGTGTAACGCTCGCTGAACTTCTAGAGATGTGCTCGGGATTTTAGTGCGAATGCACTATCCCAGGCCTTCAGGATGTGCGTTACAGATACTCCAACTTTTCTTTCCTATAAACCAATCTCTAATGAAAGCATTAGAAGGGTATGTAAAATGATAGTGATGATGGTAATTACAAACAAATACTAATAACGTAATAATCCATGATAATTAGTGGAACAAAAGAATAAAATAAGAAATGAAAATAACTTGAAAAATATATAAAATGAAAAAAAAAATAGAAATAGCGAAATAAAAAAGGAATATAAAGAAAAGATCACTAAAACGTTAAGCAGTAAAATTACAGAAACGTCGTGGTAGCGCAATCAATTTCATATTCTCCCAGTAAAGTTTCTGCAGTGACCACTAAATTTTAGTTCAAATGCACTATTTCACTAGATATAACCAGGCCTTCAGGATGTGCGTGATTTGGCGTTGAATGTGACCTTGCCAAACCAACCAGCACCAGCTCACCTATAGTCAAGATCCAACTGAGGGGTGCATCGCGGGACCACAGAAGGTTCACAAAGGGAAGCTGGGAGGGGGCCGCGCACCCGGCATCTTTAATAAATGTGTTAATGGACGCTGATAAAAATCCCCTCCGTCACGCCTCGGGACAGCGGTCATTGCCGGTTCAGCTGGATAACAGGATTGTCTCCTTCTTGTGGCACCGACAGTGACTTAGCCCCGATGCGATGCGACTATTATCTTTCCGCTCGCCATGGTTGCCTGCAGAGCGCACTGCGCAATTGCTACGGCACGTCAGACCACGCCAGGATGGCGAGTGAGCCGGGTCCTTCTATGTCTCGGCCGAAGAAGCGCGCATTGTCCGACTGGTGAGTTGGAATGGGAAAGAAGATGCTGTTACTAATCTGAATACGTTATTAATGTATGTATATCCTTGAGTGTAACCAAATCGAAACTTAGACGAAAAAAAGACAAAAAAAATACTGACCAACAGCTTAACCTAATTGAGTGGTGCTCTCAGACTTTTAACTCTGTTTAACTGTAGTTGAACCTTCGCTATTTTTTATAGGCATACAGACGCACGAAAGACAACGGGCTAGTAGACAAAATAGGCGGTAGTGCTGACCTGAGGCGTGGGCGAGAGTACGGATAATGGATGGACCCACCCATTGGCCGACCGACATACTTGCGTGCGTACATACATACATACATACATACATACATACATACATACATACATACATACATACATACATACATACATACATACATACATACATGCATACATACATACATACATACATACATACATACATACATACATACATACATACATACATACATACATACATACATACATACATACATACATACATACATGCATGCATGCATACGTGCATACATACATGCATACGTGCATACATACATACATACATACATACATACATACATACATACATACATACATACATACATACATACATACATACATACATACATACATACATACATACATACATGTATGCATACATGCATGCATACATACATCATCATCATCAGCCTGATTATACCCACTGCAGGGCGAAGGCCTCCCATATTTCTCCACTTGCATACATGCATACATGCATGCATGCATACACGCATACACGCATACATACATGCATACATACCCCCCGGGGTGGCGCAGTGGTTACGGCGCTCGACTACTGTTCCCAAAGACGCGGGATCGAATCCCGGCCTCGGCGGCAGTTTTTGGATGGAGGCGAAAAGCAAGGCGCCCGTGTG
Organism: Amblyomma maculatum; assembly: GCF_055883805.1. Lineage (NCBI taxonomy): Eukaryota > Metazoa > Arthropoda > Arachnida > Ixodida > Ixodidae > Amblyomma > Amblyomma maculatum. Next base: position 13,783,116 of record NC_139347.1, read on the forward strand.
CTGTGCTGTGAAAATTGGGGAGCGCAGCACCACAACTGGCTCCTTTAACACTGGATGTACATACATACACACATGCATACATACATTACGCACACATGCAGTAGTGCGATCGTCCGTCGGTATACTGTAGAGAGAGGAGTTGATTGGATCGATGGTTGGCAGATGGGGGCATTACTTTTTTTGGGATGGAGTAAAGCTTTTTTTTTTCTTAACATGTATTGAAAAATCAACTTAACCAGGCCACTATTATGAATCCTTTATATAGCAAAACCCACTGTGCAGAGAAATGGTAATACTAGACGCTCCGGCTGTCGCAGTACCTTACCTAAACAGGTGGTGTGGATTATATCAGTGTAAGGGCGAAATTCAACATCATTTGAGTAAGGCTGCTCTTTTAAGTAAGAGTGGAATGTATCATTTATATTGTGACACCTCGAAGCTCGTCATGACGAAGACTATGTAAGAATATTTCACCGTTACAGCCACTAAAAATGAAAGCTTATTGTATATTCTTATGTTTTTTTTCTTGGCTTTAGAATCGTGGGTAGAAACGTCTGCGGTTGCCTGCGCATTTCAGGTGTTCTAGGCAAGTAGTAAGCACAAATATCTGGTTGGCTTTGGTGAATATTTGTGCGTATATCTTGTCCACAAAGCTCGCTCTACCCATTAACAACCGGTTTCATTTTGTTCACTTTTGTTGAAGCAAATGATTAGTGCACTCCGTGACCATACGTTCTTGATGAGCCTTTCGGCTAGCACAAAGTGCAGGAAGGGACAAATTTTTATTGCAAGGCATGAGGCAAAGTGAAAAAACATATGCAGTGAAGAGTAAGGCGGTAATCCGGTCACTTATTTTTGGTTATTTATATGACGAGACATATCCGAGAGAGATATTACAGAAAATCACTCTACAGATATATATCAGTAGAGAGTTCAGTTAATAGAGCTAAATAGGCAAACTGAACTGCACTTACACTATGCCTGAATTAAAAAAGTAAATGTGACATCAAATAATGGCATTATATAATTACCCACTAAGTATTACGATTATTTAGGGATTCCAACATGTAAGCGAATCACAAAGACAGTGTTTGAAGCCACTGTCTCTTACCTAGTGTTTTCCACAGATTACAAATTTTTATTATCCTTTTTTTCTTGGAGCATCAATCTCTGCTACAACCGTGTTTAAAGTTGCGTTTTTTTTTTATTTCAGACACTCGGAAGTGTCTAAACTGGACACGTTTAAGTTTCAAAAATCGGTATTATATCTCGAGCTTTACTTGCGCTATTTTTGTCTATATAAAAGGCGCGGTCTGCTTGCATTTGGACTTAATAGCAGTTAAACGAACCAGACTAAACAACTGCTGTATGCAGCAAGAAAGAAATAAGCACTTCAGTTAAACAATGAGAAGGATGCAAAGTGCGGGCGCCTTTGAAATAATCTGATGCATTTATTTCTATTTTTCAGGACGATCTTTGAAATGCAACAACGCATTGACACCATTTCTTTAGCATTGAAGTCTTGAAACGATCTGAAAGCTATGTTTGTGGTCTCATGAATTTGAACCAATGATGTCTGGCACCATTTATACATAAATGCTTACAGGGGTGCACATAAGTCTCCTTAAAGCCTTCGATATCCGTGGCTAACTCCGTTATTAACTGTTTCTGCGTATCGTTACTTTTCCGACTTTTACACTTCGCTCTTACTTTAGGTACTGAGTTTGCTCACACTGGCTTATAATATATATATATATATATATATATATATATATATATATATATATATATATATATATATATATATATATATATATATATATATATATATATATATATATATATATATATGAAGGAAAGAAGCCAACAGTCGGCGAGGCCAAGGAAAGCGTTGGGGATGGTACTTTATTTATTTATTTATTTATTTATTCATATACCCTCAGGGCCCGAAGGCATTAAAGAGGGGAGTGGGAAAGATACATTGTCTTTTTTTTTTTTTAATCTTTACTTCGATAATCACAGAAATCATTAATGTAATCTGTTTAGGGGAAAGATAATTAGACACAAAGTAGAAGAAAAAACAACGTGCCGATGGTGGGATCCGAACCCACGATCTCCGAATAACGCGTCCGGTGCTCTTCCAACTGAGCTACATCGGCCGCTGTCCCCCCTGCTACTTTCTTGGGTATTTATGTTGTCTGTATACGAACCTTGAGAGTGTTCACCAGCGCCATATATATATATATATATATATATATATATATATATATATATATATCAGCTTCTCGGTGCTTCGTAGACGGCGCCTACAAAATGAACGGAAATATACAATAAATTTGTTGAAGAATATACGGTCGCCGTCGAATTTTACAGGAGCTTCAACGGCAGCTATGACTACTTTCCAGTTTTTGCTCCGTCTTTGCAAGAACAACACGAAAAGTGCTTTATATGCATATAAGCATTTGTGAATTTTTGTTATTCTCTGTAACATTTCATGGTCATAAGACAATGCTTCCACGCACATGTAGAAATTTCGTCGTTGCGACAAGATAAACGCCAAACCACACAAATAAAAAAGGTTCGTAGATCCAACTGTGCCTATAGGATACTTCCTTTTACTACACAGAAGAAAATAGATTCACAGAAGATAAAGTTATTCTCTAATCAGTAACTTCAGTTACAGAGTGCTTTGACATATGTAGCATAAGAAAACAAAAACAAATCATGAGCGCAGTAGGCACATAATGCTATCATTATTACGAGCACTGTTCCATTTTTTGTTCACGGGTTGCTTAGTCAGCTAAAGGATATCATTTTTAGTGGGGCTGTGCGCCCATAATTTGTACTCATATATTATTGAACAAAACAAGAAAGTGCTGTAGACCGGTCGGCACATACGGGAGAAAGATTGCCACCTCACTTGCCCAAAACTGATAATGTGTGGAAAATTTTATGAATGAGGGGCGCATGAGTCATGACTTAAGCATATGGTAGTAGTTAATTCGTTCAAAACATCCCGGCGTCACGTGAGAGAGATGTGCGGCATCAAGTAAGAAAAGGTAGTTAGTGGTAAACTGATTGTAAAAGTATTTGTACCTTTCAATACCACAAATGCCGTTTTTCGCCCTGCTTCTAGAATATTTAATGAAACGAGTTATGTTTTCCTGCCTTCATAGGCATATCCACTAGTGAATTTATTTTGCTCTAGCGAAACATTTACGATATTTTCTCATTCTTACTGACTCAGAGACCTGTTGATATAAATATAACGCTTTAAAATCTACGCCGCTCGCTACTATTTTACACTGAACTCCCGGCGAAAGGAAGAGTTCAGCACGGATTTGGCCTGCGCACTATCAGTGCCATGTCATTTTACTCAAAATATATTATGCCAAGAGACGCTGGTTACAGTAATACATATCTTGCCAAATAGCGGCGCCATGAGTGGAACGATCGCGCTTTGCGCACAAAGAACCATATACAAAGAACGGTTTTTCGAAGTTTATGTTTTGAATGAGAATACGTATCACTCGAGGTTTATTCTCGATGCTGTAAGTCCACCGAAGCGGATCGACCGGCTGCGGCTCACTCATTCCTACAAAGAGCAGCGGCGTGCCAAATGATGTATGGTAGTTGCAACATGGCTCGTCCGAATATAGCTTTGGTTGCGTAGTATGCAGCCGAGCTATATTTTGTCACGCCTCTATTTTTCTTGACTTGTGGAACGCGACAAGAATGGTATCGGGATGTCACAGTCAGTGCGTTTCGATATCGGCGTCACGAGAATGAATGATTTAACACTGAAGCTTTCGCCAAGGCGTATACATGTCTCATATTCAAGACAACTCGCATTACAGTTGGCTATGGTGTTAAGTGATTATCCCTTAAATTAATTCTTCAAAACCAAAGATCAAATCCTTCGTGCGCATGGGCAGCACAGCTTTTTGCCGCAGGTAACAATAAACAAGTAAGCAAATAAATGAAAGAAGAATTTTCCTAGTTAGGGACTTATCTGCCAGGTGAAGTTTACAGTAAGTCGACATGTGGTGCTTAAAAAGATGTAAGCTTGCTCCGCAAGATTTCCACATTATTACCTCCTTACGGGTAAGTAAATACTGCCAAATCATTTTGAATCCTCCTCACAACGGGGTATAAAGCATATGAAAATAACACTGAAGGGGATGAAAGTAAACTTTAGGTTATTTAAAATATTAAGCACGTCAAATTTTGACCCATAAAGAAGGGGAGATCTAGACAGTGCGTGAGAAAAAATGAGACGCTCTAGCTTCGTAGTCCGAACGTGCGGCTCAGGAATAAAAGAAGACGATGAACAATGCATTCAAACAGCTCTCACAAAAACAATCTGTAGTGACTGGATTTAGCAGTATGTTCTCCTCCTGCGTCGCAAATAGGCTAGTGCAAATAACCTGGATCTAAGCTACACTACTATCATGCTGATTAACAACGTTGTAGTATCATGCAGTTTGGGGAATAAAGAGCAGTTCTCCACAATCAGCAGTTGCCCGAGGGATGCTGTATATCTTTGCTGACATTGCCACACACAATGTTCTCTACTGTCGTGGTTTAATGAAAGAGAAAACTTGAGTATGTTTGTTTTATAGGGTTTAACGTCGCAAAGCCTATCACGAATACCGTAGTGGAGGACAGTGGCAATTTAGAACGCCTGGGGGTTTCGCATGGAACACAAGCGCTTTTCGCCTCCATCGAAAAGTAGCCGCCGCTGCTGATATTCACCTCAGCGTCGTTCTGTTCAGTGATCCAGAGCCCTTGCCACCGCAATGGGTAAAGCCGGATTTTGAACTTAAAATATGTATCGCTATTATGAACAGTTTTTAATAACGCCAAATGCGATTGCCACTACAAACCTGTTACATTGAAAGCATCCTGCTTTAGGAAAAATTATTTTGCAAGCGATTCACTTGTGACTTTCTTATGAAAAAAACTAGTGTGCCTAAGTGATAAAATTGCTTTTAAGCACCGGTTACTCCGTCACTAATACCGAGGCGCAAAGACTACCGCTTCCTTTGCCAGTTAACTATTTTTTTTTATTTAAGGGCTGTATGAATGTACTATATATCCTGCCTTTTTTTTTTTTTTGCGCCCAGTAGTTTTATTCCAACTTGAACAATATTGGCTTAAATTCAAAATAAAGGCGAATGATAAATTGCTGGCTTATATTATTCATTTTTCTTACAGGCGTCTGCTATCCGTGTCTAATGAAGGCACCGCAGTTTTGCTAGAATAACTTGACAGTAAGACAAGCTGACATGTAAACTGCCTTCGAAATAGCGTTCTAAAGCAGATAGGCTCCTAATGCTTCCGCTACCACATTACTGCTACACCATGTCGCTGGTTTGCCCTTTAACAGTAAAATATTTTCCAACCTCTTACTCTTGAGGGCAGTCATGTATCGACGCACCGTCGTGGACACGTTCGCAGAGGCAAGCACGGATTTTAGCTCATCCACGGTTCTGCACAATTGCAGATTTGTGTAGGAACGAACGATAGCGGTAGACAGCGAGCAGGCTAAAGGACAGCTCTGCAAACCTTGTTGGCATAATGAATGATAATAGGTATTGCTCGGAAGACGTGGATATCAGTCAACACAGACACGCTCGCGCTAATATTTTATGCAAGATCTCGAAGATGATGTGCAATACTTCGTCACGGGGAGGCCCTGAAAATCGTCCTGCATGCCGGAAGAAGTGATGCACGCCTGTGCATGCAAGCTCATTACATATACTTCCAAGCGCAATTAAGGAGACCTCTCACCTCTGCCGAAAAATAGCACGCAACTTTAAGCCTACATCGAGAAATGACGTCGCATCCTGAGTGCTCAGCCGAGCGTGACTAACGACACACAAAGCGGTGGTTAAACAATTTTGATATTCTCTGCTGAGCCTAATAGACATCTTTAGCCTTTGTAGTTCCGATATCTCTATTGAGTCATACTAAATATTTAGGCCTGACGCAGCGACAGCTATATATATATAAAAAAAAACGAATGTCGGCAGAGATGAAAGAGATTGCCACACAGGGTATGATCATTTAGGCTAAACTACACAACTCAAAAAGAAGTGTTTAACGGCCATTTATGTAATGCAAACAAAACTGCTTGGCTTCAAAATTAATGGTGTAAATGACACATATTTGCTATCGCATTATTTTCGAGCAAATATATGGTGTAGAGAAATTGAGCGGAGAGTTTTCCATTTTAGAGCTACTTATTGATTTGTGCCTAAGTGCTTGGTACCTGGCTCGTAGTTGAGTGGCTCTTTGATGCATGGATGCTCTATAAGCTACCTTCCTTCAGCGTAGTGTGGCGTAAACAGACTGCGAAAACGCTCTAACACCACTCAATGCAATGATGGTTGCGGCACAGCTCGTTTGTTTGGAGGTCAGTTAAAAAATGCAGATGCAAATCGACGCAATGATGCACATTATAATTTTTCAGGAGCGTGTTGGGGGGGGGGGGGGGGGGGCGCAAGTCTCATTTTCGGTATCGAACGCGCTGACGGAGAGGAAAGACGTTCATTCAGCAATAAACGACATTCAGGTTGAGAAGTGAAAGAAGAATAGACGAAACCAAATATCATTCGATTGAAATAAATACTACCATGAGTGAAAAAAAATAAGAAACGTCTATGCCAAAATGCATGACCAGAAACGCGGTCTCGCTCTTTTCGTTTTGCCGTCAAGGTTCGCGGCGTCTAATGACGTACTCTATGGCACAGGTGCGGCAGATGGGCGAATAGTATCCTTTTTATTATGGGGAGCAGTTAGCACAGCAAATTAGCACCTCCTGATGGAAAGAGGATTCTCACTTCACGGCTTATTTTTATTTCAGTGTTTATTTCGGCTTTGGGTCAATAAAGTTTTTGCGCAAAAAAAAAAAAAATCAAACAGCTTGGCCTTTCTCGGCATGACGAAAAAAAATTCAGACTTTTTTTTGGCACGGCTTGTTCGATAGCAATCAGGTAATGACGTGGCCAAAGTGCTCTGATTGCTGCTGCAGTGAATCGCGGTAGCGATAGATATTTTTCATCGGATGAAAAAGAATGGAAAACTAAGGACTTTTACTTAATCGCATATTCGGGAAGTTTAGAAGAGGTCCCACTTGTAAGTATTTCACTTTAGAGTTTCTCTGAAGTGATGTAAACATATGAACCAGTGTTTAAACATTTTTTTTGGGATGCTTTTGAATCAGAACGCAAATAAGCTTATTGGCTGTAATATACTACCAACCAGTCACCCATAATTATACTTGCACAATATATATTCCACTAGCCACATGAAGAGTAGAGCCCGGCCCACTAATACCTGGATATATATTTGTCCAGTAGACACAATGACGTATTAACTGCAAGTCATACTAATCAGCAATATTTTTGTACTATAGAAATATAGAAAGGGGGCGGCAGAAAGTTAGGTGGGCGGATGAGGTTAGGAAGTTCGCAGGGGTCAAGTGGAGGCAGCTAGCACAGAACAGGGTTAAGTGGAAAAATATGGGAGAGGCCTTCGCCCTGCAGTGGGTATAGTCAGGCTGATGATGATTATGATGTTAGAAAAATATGGAAAAGGAGAAAGCGCCCTCAGTTTGTTGCGAGAGATGTTTTATTTTCAGCTGCACAGGTTGTCTTCACCTGTTTAAAGTTGAGAATACGAGTTTGAGAAAATATTTGAGCAGTTAAGGTATGATTGTAAAATTCATGAGCGCCGTTGCTGCAGATGGCTTTTAGCTTTTTGCTTATGGGCTGCCATCGTACATTGCTTTAGGCGTGCTTTAGGATAGCATACGTGCGAACAATGATTTAGCTATGAACACTACAAGCGAGCTTTTACATTTTGGCCCACAACTTCTTAGCTATGAAAATGTGTTTCTAGCCCATAATACTTAAGTACAGCGTAGCTGCAGTTTGCCCGCTACTGAATGTGAGATTAAGTCGTGAAAAACTACTTATGATGCCTGCGAAAATGGTTATTCGCCAAAAAATTAGAGGGGTTCAACGTTGCTGAACCGAATGTGGAGCGAAGGCTGCTGCGGAACTAAAGAACTCGGCTGCGAAGCCGACCGCCGGCAGCTGCGTTTCGATGCAGGCGAAGTAGAGAAGCATCCGTGTGCTGTGCGATGTCAGTGCAAGTTTAAAATTCCAAGGTGATCGCAATTTCTCCGTTATAGGCATGACTTTAATTTCATGCCGTGCACAAGCGATGCCAAAAGACGTTTTCCTGCTCTACTTGGTCTGCTTTTCGCGGCGGCGAGCGGATACGCAACGCAGAAACTACCCTTCTCCTCACCCTGCCAGCGCACGCATCTGCTGGGATTCCGCTGCCCTCCGCCTCCTCTTTGTAGCGAGCAAAACGGCGAAATAGCTGTTGAACGGCCAAGCTGGTTGCCATGGTTACGGCACAGGCGCAGTATCGGCTTGTGCCACGCACGACAACATTATCTACTCTAGCTTTTGCTCCAAAACTAAAAGGAATAGCGTGTTGACAATCGTACACAGAATGTAACTTTCTACGCCTTTCACTTAACGAAATGATTACCTTGATCAGTCTTACGGGATAGTTGTCGAGATGATCCCCACGTAGGAATTCATGAGAATTATGTCCGTTACCGCGCGGTGCAAGTTATCGCCTTCCTCCTTAGTTCTGGCTAAAGCGCATCCCGAGAAATAAATCGAACCGAATCGTCTGAAATGTTTTATGTTAGCTAAAGAGCATTCAGTATTCTCTCAACATATAATTTCTTATTTATTGCTTGAGAATCTGTTGGAAATAGTCGATACTGAAACAGTAATTTTATATGCAATAGATATCAACCCGCTAGGGGTTATTCGAAAGGTCGTTCTGAAGTTTAGCGCATTGCAGCGCCAAAGGCATGCATCCGTAAACTACGAGAGCAAGAATAAGTTTAGCAAATGATTTCTTTCCACGAGTTCAGAGCCTGTTTATTAGTAGCAATCGAAGTGTACATGATTCGTGCTTTGTTTGAGGTATTGATCATATAGTGTTTTTTGTTTTGCTATTTTAGGTGTAGTGCGACTTTGAAAAATGTTTTAATAAAACTGACGTTATATTAGTGGTGAAAAAGATACGGCTATAAATGTTCTAGCGATTTCCTAAATGAATATAGCTTCAGCCTACATTAAAGCTAGGAAGATAGATTTGTCGTATGTTTTACACTTTATTTTACGTTTACGCAAGTTATCCGGAAATCTCTTTATGGATTGCTGATATTGTGCTCGATAGTAAAAGTTGTGTTACTCAGCCACAACCAGGATTTTTTGGTATAAAGGAGAACCGATATATTATACCGTTTTTTTCCTGCTCAGCGAAATACATCTGGCAACCAGGTGTGCTCTATTTTCAGTCCTATACTTTTGACTTAGGCTGTTTATTTTAATCGCTGTTAAGAAAACACCAGTCACTAACATTTGTGGAAAGATGCTTTTTGAACCTTATATCTTCACAGAAAATGGCTAATACATCCTCAATATGACTGTTTTCAGTAAACTGCAGATCAAGGCGCTTAATCGTCTCACTACTCCTTTCAACTTGACTACAAAAGCTGATAAAAAGCTTTTTGGAATTCACTAAAACTATAGCGCAATTTAGTTTTCAAAGGGAGCAAAAATATTTATGTCAACAGGCTGCGAAATCTTAAACTGACGTCTAGCAAAGTATCAGATATTGTGAAATGAAGATAGTGAATACACTATTCGTGTACACAATCGCGCCGAAAAAGCTTTCAAAAATAACTTCTTAAAATGGCGATTACATAGCAGCAAAATTATATATTGAAAATAATGCTAGGAATGTTTTCATAAATCAAGATCTCACCTAGAGCGGCATCATGACTGCCTTTTCTAACTATTCGAATGAATACATTGATTACAAACATAAGGCAACCAGATGAAGGCTGGTTCTAAGCGAAAGCTCTTGAAGCCTTCTAAAAGCTGAAAAAAAAATAAATAAAACTTACATTCTAATGCACACGCAAAGTTAAAGGGACACTGCGACACGTTTTGTAAAAATCGGGCTTTCAGCAGAAATCCACACTTTTTCATGCTGCGAATTGGAATATCAGATTGAAATTAGGCAAAAAAAAAACAGAAATAGCCTTTTTTAGGAAGAAATACGCAGCCCACACTACGGAGCTCACCTTGCTTCGCGCCACCGTCGGAGATTGGCCAAGACGTCGCATGACGACATCTTGAGGACCGGGGAAGCTGCCAATGCGACTCCGCCGCTGCAATGCGTGCTGATCGCAGCTATCTACGGCTTTGCGAAAGTCATTATGGCACGCCATTTCCACTCGAATGGCCATCCGGTTTTTCACCGCAGGTATCCGTACCAGATGCGGGCACAAAAGCTGCAGCACTTTCATTGTGGGGAGCATAGGTTTTGCATGAAAATTTGCTTTGGTATAGAGTAAGGCATTTTGAAAAGAAAGTAGTGTGTGCGATTATTAGCAGAAATTACATGGCCTCAGGAAAACCTCCGCGCGCATATTCCTGGAAAAAAATGGCAGCGAACAAGGCACTAGCCGACTACCGCCATTTCAGGCCTCCCGTCCTGCTCGAAGAGTAAGTGTTAGGAATAAAGGGCCCAAGGCGTGGCGTATCAAATCCTGCTTTGAGTGCCAGGCGTCGTACCTTGAGGAAACGAAGAATTTTATAGAAGGGATGATGTACACAGCTGCCATCAGACGAATGAACAGCAAGCGAAGCGCGGTTGCCGAGCTCTGCAATGCATGCGAAGCATTGATGGAGTTATTGTGCTGGAGACCAATTCAAACACGCTCAGAATGCTGCTTTAGTCATGAGTCATTTAGCAGGCATGGACAACTTTTCCCTTTTATCGTACGCCCACACTCAAAAGTTTAGTGAATTGACGGCTAACGTATGTCGAAAGCAAGCTGCAGTTCCACCGCACCCATACCTTCATGAGAAAACCATGTTCTGAAATGTGGTTTTCCTACAAAAGCCTCATAGTTTGCATTTTCTATTTAATTTGCATCCCTGAACAAGACAGGACTATATAAACTGACGAGACAGTAACGGGTGCAAAATCACGAGGCCATATATGAGCAACTTCGATGATTGCTTGCTTAAGCGCATCGGAGGAAACCTCGCTCAGTGCGCTCCATACCTGAATGCGCCCTTACTCAACTGAGCGGTACACGCCTTCTCCTCTAATAACGTTCCCGTAGGGGTTCCAGAAACATATCATGCACGTGCCGTGCTGGAAAGGATTTTGCAACGGCGTCACCACCTAGCTGCGAGACAACAGTGGGCTCCTATTAAATATCCGCTCGTTCGCAAAAAAATAATCAGCGCATGCTGCTGATGAGTTCTCCTATGTTTAGCACAGAAGCCGTTGCCCATACCTTTGCGAGAAAGAAAAAACACAATAAAAATGAAAACAGGGCACGCGAGCGCAACCATGCGCCGATGCTGTCTGTCCATCCCGCCGTAAGATTGCACTCCGTGAATCGATCGCAATCAAGGCTAAACGCGACGGTTCACATGTAAATGAGACCTGAATACTCGGAAAGTAATTGCAATCAGAAATATAAGCCTTACCTTCCTTTTATTCATTTAATAGGCGTGGTTCTGAGGAATAATAATTAGCACTATTCTTTTGTGCGAGGAAACAGAAGGAAGCGCGTCATGGTTCAGCCGTGCCTTTCCGACAAAGCCCTATAGAAATGGCATTAGGAACAAACTGCACGTAGTCATAGTCACGAAAATCCTTTTAGTATAGAACGTTTCCTTTGCTCAGCTTGAATTCATCTCGCTTCTCAGCAGCGTCGTATTGCGCCGCGAGCTTTTGACATTGCGAGAAACGATGGAAGACGAAATTGTCGCACCCACAGCTATTTGTGCATCCTAACACATGCACAGCTTTGTTGTACCGGGTGCACAACACTAAGTTATGTTTTTTACTTTCTCAACGCCCGCAAGACGAGGAACAGCGCACGCCGAAAGCTCCCTCCGTTGGCTCTAAATTCCTCAGACTCCTGAAAGTGACGTCACAACGGACGGAGAAGCGTAGTTTCTCTCTCTCTCTCTCTCTCCCTGCATTCCTCCTCTGTAGCAGTCGCGCGGGGTGCGAGAGATTTGAATAGTGTGCTTTCAGTCGGCGATTACGCAGGTGCTTTACGCATAATCGAAAAATTACCTTAACAAACATAACAAATAATCTACTTCAGAAATCTAGAGTATTAGCAAATTTAAAAAACGCCGCCGTGTATCCTTAAGCAAATCAAAATATATTTACTGCAGACTGAAAGGCAGCATTGTATTCTGCAAAAGAATTATCCTGAGGTCCCAATAACATGAACAAAACTCGGCGAAAAATGACAATATTTACCTTTGGCTGCCTTTAACGCGATAACGTTAAGAGCCCTCTGTCAGTGAAAAGCCTGTGTCAGGGCTATTGTATTTTGTAGTTACGGGGCTGGGAATGGCTCGCCTGCCACCGGCGATTGTACTTGTAGGTCGTCATTGCACCCGCCACCGCTTCAGTGGCGGACAAGGGCTGTGGCGACGCGCGTCTTTCTCTATTCCCCTTTTTCTTTCTTTCTTTCTTCTCTATTTTCTCCTCTGTCCGCGCGAGGCAGCGAAGGTGGCTCAGCTACAGATCTAGTAATAGGCCCTTGCATTTTTTTTTCCTTCTTCCTACAGCCGAACCAAACACCGAGCAGGAGGATCAGCAAAGTGCCGCCGATCGCAAATGCAGAGCTGAAGCTGAGTTTTCCGTAAACCAAAGATAATGAGCTAAAACGTCAACGCAGCTTAATAATAGGCAAATTAGTAGGTGTGATGAAAGTAGCATCAGAGTCGCAACAAGTGAGTTAATTAGTGCGCACGTTATCGTGTCTTCTCTTGACGCGAAGCTTAAGCGCCCTCATACATTTGCAGGCGGCGCAGAGCTGCCTTAGCTGATTATGGTAGGCTGAAAATAGACCCCCGAGAGCTTCTTTCCGATCGAGCTCTTGCACATGAGACACATTCATTTCCGTCATACTTACCCTATTCTTGCCATAGATTGGAAATCTATGCACCCTGAATAGTGAGACCAGCGGATCCATGTCATTTAAAGGGAATTAAGAAATTAATGCGAAATGCCTGTTTTCAATACGTATCTCATCGCATAGTTGTCTCAATTAAATATTTAACACCTGCTAACAGTGCAGTATTCCCCCAAGGTGTCTATTTATCAAGAAGCAAAAATAGTCGACTTATCTCAGGACGGAAAGGTCTTGCACATTTTTAATAACACTTTTATGCACAGACGCTAGCAATATACAAGCTAGTAACTGGTGAAACATTAGCAGCGGAACAAGATATTTAATTTATTTTCGATTCAAACCTTTTCTTTTCGAAATTAAGAAACTTCATTCGTTCTGTACAAAGCTAATTTGGTTCTACTACCTGCTGCTGTATGACACAGTTGGCAGTTTCAGAGGCAACGTGTGAAATGTACGACAAGGCAATTGCCTGGCCATTTAGCTTTTGACGGCATTTTTATTTAAACATATAAGAATCAGTCAGTTTTATAAAAACGTATTGAGCGAATTTTCGCGCAAAATCACTTTCGGTTCCTGAATCACAGTAATGAGCAAATATCGACCCTACTCAGGCTTTTTTATTTTGTATAAGCACTTCTGACCATAGGTCTGCCAGAATCACTGTCTGATGTCTAAATATTGTAACATTTATCCGTATGTATAAAGTGCAGCATCTTTTATAATCATATATTCCATATTCCAAATCATCCGGGATTCAAATCCACGCAAAGTTCCCTTTATGTTCCCATGCAGATTTGTGTGAATGGCCATAGAGTGAGGATAATCATTTCCCCAATGTCAAAAAAAAAAAAAAAGCTCATTAGGTCAGAGGAGGCATTTTAAACTACCAAAAACAAAAAAAAATCCTTTTGTTACCTCTGCTGTTTTACGCGTTGATGTCTTTAAATTGAAGTTTAAAATTTAAATTAAATAGGTTTTTCTTTAAATTGGAAAATCCAGCTACTGCGCTAAATTTTCTGGAGAAGTGGCACGGACCTTTAAGGTTTTCGCGTTGACAATGACAAAAAGTAGATAAAGTAAAGGTATTTTATTTCCCCATCATACGAAGATAGAAATGTACCATAAGGAGGAGTAGGCATGGTTTTCCGGGAAGGAAAATGTCCCGGAGAGAAAGTCCTATAGGATGGGACAGGGAAAAAAAAAAAAAGAAAACAAACCCAAGAGTGAATGACATGCAATTCGTGTTTCTCTTAACCTCCCCTGACTTCTAGTCAGTGGTGCCTAGCAGAGGAGGGGATTGCCTGACTTGTCTATGGTCTGTCGAGAGGTGTTTGCTGAGGCTTTCGGCTTTATTTTCCCGCTTGTGTCTGCTGCCCGCTTACGCGGCGCCGTCTCTGAGAAAGCACTAACGTTATCCCGGTTTCACTTTGCCGCGTCCAGTAACATGGATTGACGCGAGATGTCGACCGTATAGGGCGTCAAAAGAAAAAGTCTGATATGCAGACGAAGAGCAGGACATGTTGAGTAGAGCAGAGGGTAAGAGGTGAAGGCTGATGCAGTCTAGCGCAATCAGCAGCGAACCAGAAGACGGTACGATACTCGCTCAGCTCTTTGTTGTCATAATAAACGCAGCTGTCTCCGAATATTGGCAGCTGACTGCTGCAGCGTCTACGAACCAACAAAATATCTAAAAGAAAATTAAGACTGAATCGGAAACCAGGCTATTATGCACTGGTTTTACGAAAAATGTAAACATCGCGTACAGTCAGCCATACGGACACGCACGCCTGTCAGACACGCACAGTCCTGCCGTTGCATTTACCAAGATGCCGATATTTTGCTCTATTAGCTTAGTTGTATTTTTGCAAGCGCAGAGTTCCTTATTTGGCTCGATCCAGTGCACTACGTTTAACTTTGATTGGAGTATCTGAGCTCTAAACGTGCTCCCCCTATTAGCGTATCACGCACGGGCACTGTTACAGAGTGCAGTCTTAGTTGGACGCGAAAAGCAGATGACTACCCTCTGTCCTCCTCGGTTATGCTGAAATTTGCTGAGGTGTGGCCAGTGCTTACTCAATCACAGGAAAAAGAACGAGTCGTATTGGATAAGAATGAGTAAAGAGTATGCGCTTCTTCGGAATCATAAAGAGCCAACGCTCTGCCCTACGCAAATCGCGTGTTTCATTTTTACCCTACTCAGTGTTCTCTTTTTCTTGACTTTTTAATTAATATGTTGAGCTTAGTTGCACTAGGCCATTGTTAAACAATTTAGTGCCACTGGCTTCCGGAAGAGGCAGTTTAGTTTAACGACAAGATGTCGAAAGTTTACAATGGCTTCATCAATATCGAGCTCAACAACCAGGACACGGCTGGTTACGAATGGGGCGTATTCGCTGATAATCAGAGCCTCATCGATGTGTAGTTCTAGTTCGGGCGTCATAAGGGTAAAAAAATGAAAGATGGCTTAGCTCTGCTATACCTGGATGTACGTTGCGAAAAGCAGTGACTACCTCGGAATCAGAAGAAAATTTCTCCAGTCTTGTGCGCCGTTCACCAGCAGCTAAACTCTGATTGGTTTCCATGTCGAGCGCATCTAAGTCCACCGGCGTTCTATAAATCGTTTACTGAAAAGGAAAGAAAAGGCGCAGCATCTGCCTCTCGCGGAAGGCAAGAAGCTCAGCCCGGCGGCCTTGGAGCGAACTCGTTCCCGCTTGGTCCTCATACCTGACGGCAGATGGGTGACGTCACATCCTTGACTATCCTTTGGTACTTTAAAACTGGCACCAATCGCAGTATCTGTCACTCGCGGAATCCCGCTATCATCCTCATGCTAGACAAGCGGAGTTATGAAGAGCATTTCACGACCCGGGGCGTAGCACAGCGGCCAAACGCTCGGCTGGGGATTCCAGGGATGGAGGTTAGTCTCCCAGATAAAGATTTTTTTTTTAATGAGGAAGAGTCGCGCACCGGTTAAGCGTTGCCTAGCAATGCCAGCAGAACTTGGAGAGGGGGCTGCGCAGTTGTCTTTGGCTGTGACGTCACTCGGCCGCGGCATACGGCATACGCGAAGTTCGGCTCCGACCCTCGTAGTGAAGCTTCTCGCTTCAAAAACGTTCAAGACGTTAGAAAGCGCTATTTGGGGCCTTATTTCACAAAGATACACACAGAGTGAGAAGGAGGATGTAAAGGGCGATTAATGGTAAAACACTTGCCTAGGAAATCATGGACATTGCAAAAGATCAGAAGAAAGAGAGGTGGAAAAATGGCGTATTAAAGTAGAAATATACCTCTAGGATGTACATTTATAAATACTTGATACATAAATGCATACAGGGTACATAAAAAATAAAACTGATGAATACAAAAAACATGCAGCATAAGCGCTGACGATGTGCAGTGACTTTTAACCTTTACCAGCATTCCTTCATTCTGCTTTATTTCCCTTAATGTAATTGGCCAACTAGTGGTGATTCTCTTAATCATGGCTGACACACGTGAACTTACAGCTGTGGGGCTAAAACGTTTACTATCCGAAAGGGTAGCTTTCGGTTTGCTAGTCGCATAGAAACAAACGGAGAATTCCCTTGAACGCACTTGCCCGGGCAGTTCCTTCAACCACGCTTTTTTTTTTTTTTTTTGTGAGGGTGGAGAAGACAGATGAGTGGTCTCTGAATATTTCGTGGATTGGTTCTCTTTATTTGCTATGGGTTGTTTGGAAGACCTTGTCGAAACGAGGTAAGAATATAGCTCGAGCCTTCTTTGGATTGTTTCAAAGGAACGTATTATGCTGATGGAGGCCAGTATCACTGCTGCAAATGTTGGGGAACGTTGCCCTGAGGGTAGCAATAAAATAATGCAGGTTTTTCCCTCTAAGGCACTGTAGGTTCATGGTCAAGCCTGTGGCTCTTCTTTTTTTTTAACTTCCCAGGACAGGTACAAAGATCGGCCAGTGATGTGATTGCCGGCGAGTGAAATACGCCCCATTGTTCACTCCGTGTCTTTCCTCGGAACATTCAAAACTCATCTTCGACAGGCCTTGTTGCCATCAAAGACGAATAATGATGGCGAAGAGAAAGACGCCAAAAGCAGGCAAAAAAATATTCCGGCATTGCTTTCGCAATTCAACTAGCGTTAACCGGAGCTGAACCACAATTTTTAAATTTACTGTCGTGCAATTTTCTTGATCAGCACAAACGCTCCGTGCGTTTCAAGAAATGGTATGCACAAATAAAGAAACTTCTCAAACTCCTCTCAAGCGCAATTTATTTTCTTCGCACACTTGATTTCATCATATTTGCGAGTACCTAACCTCGCGAATTTCCAGATAAATGGCTCTTGCTCTGGAACTGGTTTCCTAATGACCCTGTACGCAGTCACGGGCAGAGCCTGTGGATTCTTAGCAATTTATATTTGTCTGCCTAAAGCCACATGAGATCCAGGAAGTGCAAGAAGCATCAGTCGGAATGCGGTTTCATCAGCGAGATGACAGGACTCAAATCCTGCTCATGACCGCTGAGCATCACACAAGACAACATACTGCGGAATGGCTGGATGAGCTTTAGACAAACGGCATATAAAATAGAACATGATCTTTAAAGCTGTCCATTCTACGTACACGTGGTGCGGATGGCTGAACAAAAGTATGTCAAATATATGTTTTAATATCAATTTTACGATGCTGATTGTTACGTTGATAACGGCACTACTTAAAAAAAATGTCCCTCATACAGATTTTGGTTTAGAACACGTAGTATTCCTATCCTTGTGAAGGGCAAAAATGTGAAGGCAATATAGCCAAATCCCGCGGCTTGCCTATCAGATACCAAAAAAAAAAAAAAACATTAGGTCCTGCTTTACTGCTTACCTACATGCGACACACGGGTGTTACATGCACAAGGCGGACACTTGCCCACTGTCGGGTACACATAAGAAGCATGGGGCTTAATCGGTCAGCGTAGTTTTCAGCAGCAGTTGAAAGGAACAGTTTTCTGTCCGCTACTGTTGTGAGAGCGTTGCGGAATGTTTTGCAAAAAAAGATTAAACGAGGGCTATAAATTGCTACTTTCCACTGCAACCGGGCTTTGTTAGGAATTCGACTCAGTAGTTATCTCGCTATTATTAGCTGTGGATATGCGTGAATAATTTTGCTGCAATATTCGGCGCACATGCTTATGCTGCTTTGCTAAGGGACGACTAGAATAGCACTGAGTAGACCAAATTGCTACCATCTCCAGTAGATTTTGCGACGTTTCAAAGTGGGCATTTCTTTGAAGTCATCTCCGCCGAGAGTAACTTGGGAATGATTTCAAGCAGAAAATAATTGCAAGTAACATGGCAATCAATCACTGTTTCACCTCTTCCCCCCTCCCCTCTCCGTGTGGAGGGTGTGCTTACAAGTTTACTGCTTCAACACGACTTAGACTATGAGGGGAACCATACTATAGGGCCTGGGAAATTTCGACCACTCGGGGTTCTTGTAATGCATGCCGACACAACGCAGCCCATTGAAGCTGTGCTTTCCACCGAAAAGTGACAGTCACCTTTAGGATTCAGTTCCAGACCATGAGATCAGCACTAAAGCTCCCTAGGCTGTTGGTAATTTAATATTTCTCAATTCGCATGAGTGCTGACACCATATTGGTCTTCACACATTCGATTCAGACATTCCCCCGCATGTCCAAATCGTTCCGAAGAATGTGCAAACTTTGAACATTGCATGTTTTAATGCCCTGTCGCAATTCAATCACCCCACTTTCCACTCTCTCCTCCCCCAACGTGGCGGGCTTGGTTTGGTTAGCATCTGACCAGCTGAATGATCAGTTAGCTTTGGTGACCCTGGCCCAGGACATTCTTGACGCTTAAAATGCGTTGAATGAAGCTGTTTCCTCCTCCTCCTCCGCAGTCATCTGAAAATGCGTATGAAAAAATATTCCTATCAGGAAGGCGTAAAATTATTGGCAAAGAAAGTAAAGGTTGTATGAATAATGTTAAGAAGCTTGCCTGGACTTCATGGTGATCCAGAAGTAAGCATAAATTTTTGTTGCTTCTTGTGGAGCCTTTTTAAAGTAAGTATATGAACACTACATTACTTTGCAAAAGAGAACAGCAATTTTAGTCATCCAGATTAGTAACGCATGGAAACGTAAGCTAAATATTTGCTTCAAGGGGAAATTTTTGAGCACCTTTTACTGCTTCGTATAAACTGTGCCACTATTTTCTTCTATTTCAAATTGAATCTTTTCAGTTTATTGCAATAGCGTTGAACTCAGCGCAGTTTCGCAGTTTTCTAGACATAATCCCCCCCCCCCCCCCCTCCCCCTCCTTCCTCGTGGCGCACTTGAGTTGATACTGAAGGGGCTTCGGCAGGAAGAACGAAAATACTAAGCTATCCTTAGGGCACCTGGCACATTTTACATTTATTTTAAGGAAACATACTAGCCAGAAGAGTAATGCAAGCAACCAGGCAACTAGGCTGAGTTGCTTTTTGGTGTAATGACTGCGCCAGATTTCTCTCGCCAAATAATCAAATCCTGTTGAGACATAAGCATTCCTTTACCGGTGAAGAAAAAGAGGCCTGGATAGGCACGTGGGCTTTGGAATTTTGGTTTAAGGCTTCCGATAAAAAAACAAATACCCTCCGGAATCTTTTCCAGGGGCAGCTAACGAGACGCAGTAGGATTTATTGCAAGCGGTACACATGAATAATGCCGGAATCGTTTATACCTATCACTTATTCTTCTCTGTAGTTTATCCAAGTGCGCAAGCATGAATGTTGCGCAGGTATGTGGAATGATCAAATAAGTGGTTTTCACCTTTTTTGTACAATTCCGGATTGTTGATGAAAACGTGCAGGTATTCATGCTCATCGGGCCTGCGTGTATAATATGACAGGGCCTTAAGCGCTGAATAAGGACATATATATGAAAGGCTTTTTTACGGCATGCATTTTTGTCTTCATTGGGCATCGGTGGAGGCTTTCAGTTTATATTCACAGGGTGCGGAGGCAAACAGACATGCAATCAAGCTTCGCCCTATTGACTTGTTAACATTAACGGCCCCTTTTTCGAGAAAATCCACCATTGTCGGCGAAGTGAGTAAAACCCACGAATAGGTGAGAGTTGGCAAGTGACACGGCAGAGCACTTATTGAATGGACGGTTGGAAGGTAGCGTGACGTGAAGAGAAGAAAGGTAACGTGCCATTGTAGTAGCATGTTACTGACTGCACACATCCTCCGTAATTACATGCGAACAAAATAGCTCTTTGGGCCACGTGGTTCATGCTTAGCACAGCGCCCGTCCTGTCGTTTTGTTTTCCTTTGTCGCCGTTTTCTTTTTTTTTTTTGAGCTGGTATTTTTTTATCTAATTACATGTTTTTAACCTAAGTAAGCTCAGCTAGGCTCAGCTAATCATGTTAGGCCTAGGAAAGTCTATTTGGCACTTCTACTTTTCGCACGCATGACTTGTTGTAGGTGTGGCTGAACTATGGGCAAACCGCTCTGAATGTTTTCTTCTCAGTGGAGTCAGTTCGAATTAGACTCCGCTGTCACAGTATTTGGTGTTTCTAGTACTGATAATCAGGGCAAGATGTAGACCACTCAGCGCGCAAAAATCAATAAACGCATGAATAAAATCTTCATTTGAAGGAAAAAAAATAGAGCGATTGTTTCCAAGGCCCCTTGCACGCGAAAGCCTTGCGTCGGCGTTGTGAGCAAAAAACAGCTGCCTTGACTCTGGCAAATGGTAGCAGACAGGCGACCACCACTGACTGGTCGGCGCTTTGGGTGGCGTGACGGGACCACATGACAGGGCTGAGTTGGCGGGTTCTACCAACTGGGGCTTCGGTATTTATATGGGAGGATTAGACGAGAATTGGACCAACTGGAATCAATAGTTAGGGAGGCGGTCATGTTACGTGCAGAGTACAACTCGCTAGTAAGGCTAGGTTAAAGCGGCGCGTTGTACTTATGTCGGGTGACCTTTCACATAATGTGTTAGCGACCTTATGCTAATGGTTTGTGGGATCTAATAGAGGCGCAAAAGAAGCGAGCAGTGATTAAGCGAATAGCAAAGTCCTTTTACTGGAGCGAAGATATGCGAGGGAACCCGCATACAGCAGTCATTACCATTGTCTGGGGCAGCTCAGCTACTCCTGAAGAAGCAGCTAACATGATACCGTAATTTTTTTTTTACTGATACGAAACTCAGCCTTCGGGACCAAACTTGAAGCTATCTTAGTACAAAAATGTAACAAAATATTGCAGTGTTTTAGGAAAGGGAAATTAAAAGCATCTAATGTCCGTAGAGTCAACTTTATTTCTTGAAGAAAAAAAGAAGAAAAAAAACAACAACTATCAAATACTCTCCCTAATGATATCTCTAGCCAGTTTAGAGGCATGACACCGATTTTGTGATGTCATTCTCGACAGTATTACCGCCATTTCAAAATGCCTGGTCTCGTGATGAAAAAAGAAAAATTATTAAAGGGAGATTTTCATTCGTTTCGAGTGCTGCTTAGATGCTTTGAGTCAGGTTTTACTAACTTTTTAAGAATCAAGTATTTACATTTTAGACGGTGTTGTTATAACCTAGATTTTAGAACAGAGCTCCAGATATAGAGTATCAGCTTGTTCGTTTCAAAAAGTAATAAAGGATAGCCGTTGCTGCTCTTCGGCCATCTACTAACCGGCATCCTTGGCATCCTCTGATGCGGAAGTTTCATTTTTATACGAGGAAAGCTTTCCGCCTAGGAAAGAAACAAAGCCATCTAATATTTTCCCGCTGGCAAAATGGCATAGAAAACGTAAAGAAAGAGACAAAGCAGTTTTCTCGTATGGAATTGTGGTTTGCGCTATTATCACATATACATGAAAACCTATATTTAAAAAAAAAAAAAAGAACAGAAAGTTAACTGTACACTTGGCCGACAGGTGCAGTAGATTAGCAACAGATTCGCACTGCTTATTCTTGTTTTCGGAAAGAGACCTGGCCAAAGAAAACAACCGAGGCTAACGCCACTTTCTGGCGGCTGGCTTCTACACTGAGCGGAAGGCAAAGCAAAGGAAGAACTAATTGGATAGCTTTGAGCAGAAACATTTCCCTTAGGTCGATATATTGTATGTTTGGTTTTATTGCGTGTTCTCTTGTATTTCTCCACATAAACAAACCTCCGTGGCAGCTTTCGTCGCTGTAAACGAATTAGAGTGTGTTCGCATTGCTACATTATATTAAGCTCCGAAAAAAAAAAAAACCTAAATATTTCACTTAGTTTTATAGGTTGTTGAGCTTGTGAAAGAGCCCTTTGATAGGAAGTTTAAGATAGATGCGTTTTGTATTTTATGGAAGGAGGTATAATTTGCTTCATGGCACTCTTACAATAATCTGACTTCTGTGACACCATTAAGGTCAGCGTTATAATTGGTATACTCGGATCCAGCTAAAAAGTGCGCGCACTGCGCGTGATATGCGAGCGGCGTCATTAGTTCGAGATCGCATATGCTGAGCTCGGATATTTAGAACCTTATAGCACATATAGACTATCCCCTTGAATATCTTCAGTAAGGCGGTGTCAAGAAGATTACCTAATTCTACATTCGCCTGTATACCGAACTACGCGCTGCGGCCGTGAAAGTGGCGCTGCCTCCAACGTCGCCTTTTCATTACTGATCGGGCGCGAACAGGTCGATTGAGTGGTCTGGGCTCCTGCTGGCAGGAAAGAGAGGAGAAAATTTATTTATGGGCAACACTAATGTCGAGTATCGGGTGGCTGGAAACTTGTCAAGCTGCAAACAAGGCAGCTTTTTCTCCCGCTGCCTTTTTTGCTCAAACAAAATGAACCGCTCGATTTATTGATTCGTTAATTAAGTATTTCATTGTCTGATCAATTGATTTATTGATTGATTGATTGAATAGAAAAGAGCGCTTGCTCCGTCTAGGCTCATTGGTTATCGGCTGGATTCGACTTAATACACCAGAAAGAAGGGGTAGGTTTATTGCTGGCATGCAGCGCTGGTGCGCTGCCGCTACGACTGCAGATGACTGGGGAAGCTCTAGAGGGGGACTGTTAAGAATCTAAATGCTTTTTCGGATAAGCATACACGTGGCATAAGCCTTCCAGATATGCCTTACAAAAGAAGACGGCAATTCATTAATGAAGACAATGTCGCATTACATACTGAAATCAAGGCAGATCTGCGCAGTTCTTATACGCGAACTCTATTACGTGGCTTGAAGAAAATGTTGGGGCGGCTCAACTTTGTTAAGCCTGGACATGTGCAGCGAAAGCTACCAAAAGGAGCGTTGACAAAGCCCGACTCAACCGTTCTCGTCCCCGATGTGTTGTTTGCAAATCGTGTGGTGTTGTTGTTGTGATCGGCGATTCGGTGCGTCTTCTTGTTATTCTACTTTTTCTTCTTCTTCCTTCTCTTCTTCTTCTTGTTCCACTACTTCTTCGATGCGTATGGCACATACTCAGATTGACGTCACGCGGCTTTCTCGCATGCGCATCACGGGCGGCGCACAATCACGCAAAACTCGGCTCTGTCCCGCGTAGTGTAGCTTGTGGGGCCCCACAAGCTACTTGGTTTTCCAAGGACTTGGTTTTCACTCGTCGGGCGAGACCATCGCTCGCGAACCCGTATTCTAGAAGGCGGAGCCTTCATTTGGCGCCCAACGTGGGGCGCCAAATGAAATGTAGTGTGGGGCCCCACAGCCCCTTTTAGCGTTTCGAACCGCGCGCGCTTTTTTCTGTTTGTGTTGGTGTCCGCCCGGGCAGCGCGAGTACGCATGAGCGAGCTGCCCGGAGCGGGGGCGACATGTTATCGGCGCGAGACAGAGGGTAGATAAGCGCGTTGGAAGCAGGGCTCGGGGCTTTTTCGTCGGGCGGCCGGCCAGAGAAGGGGGGCGTGGCAGCGTCCCAAGCCGGCGGGATGTACACGGACGACGGAGCGGAGTCCTGCGAGGCGAAGACGGAAGCGGCGCCTTCAAGGAAGCCTTAGGAGTGTTAGCGTGAGTGCTGCCACGCGAGTAGCAATGTTTTTGTACCGTGATCAACGCTTTGGCCCGATTACTCGCCCTATCCGCGCCGCAGTGTGTTTTGTGTTGTCGCGGTGAAGCCCTGACCCATGTTCCGTTTTATTCTGCATAGTCCATTGTCGCGAACTTCGACGGCATGTTTCCAGCGCAGTTTTGACCACTGCTGTTTCTTTTCTATTTTATACTTTTCTGTTGATCCGGAATAAACCGGTGTTTTTAAGAAAGACTTGGTTTTCACTCGTCGGGCGAGACCATCGCTCGCGAACCCGTATTCTAGAAGGCGGAGCCTTCAAGCTTTACGCTACAATAAAGCAAACCGACACTCCCGTCAGGTACGTGGTTTACACATTGGGCAACGTCGCTTGTTCAGGCCCTGTCCAGCTCGGACCTGGAGGCCCAGCGTGTCCTGGTCCAGAGAGCTTGGGCGGTTGCGGCGGCCAATGGCGTCCCGGAATAGGGTCTGCCACTCAGCTCCACAACAAAACGCACCTCCCTTCCCAAATCATATAGTAAATAAATGTTTTCTCCTCCTCCTCAGCGCCAATGCTTTGTCCACCACCATCGATGGCCAAGAATGAAAGACAGTTTTACACTCTTGCTAGTTAAGTAACATCCCGCGGCATGGCCTCACACACTACTAGTCTAGTAATGCGGACGTCAAATAAATTCCTGAAACAGCTTTTTCTGTCGTTGCGTCGGTTTTGCCGCCACCGCCGCCACCGTCGTTGAATGGAGTTCAGAGCAGCAATGTTGATATGAACTCTACACAACTTCAGCCGGCCCAATTTGTAGAAGGAAAATGAAAAGAACACTGAACAGAGTAGAAAACTGGTCAAGTGCTTCCTTCCCTAAACTCACTGTTGAACCTAAACCTCGACCCTTCATTGTGTCGCATGCATGCATCTGTTCTGGCGGCGCCACCGAGCGCCTGCAGAATGCCAATGATCAGTGCTGCAGTGTGTGCTGTACCTGCCGTACGAGCACCCCTCGTCAGCCGCTGTTTTTGAGCCAACGTCAGCAACAATGCACAACAAGGCGAGCAGTACTGTGGTTTTGAAACCCGTGCTTGCACTAACACCCGTAAAATAATACATAATGAGCGGCATGACCACCGCATTCATGTACTTTCTTCTAAAGCGTCAATGGGAATCGTTTCTTTGCGGTGCCTATGACTATTGCGCACGTTCAACGCAGTTCGTCCAGTTCATCCTCCTCGCTTTTGTACAAGATCCGGATCGAGGAATCCGCTCCATCGATCTTCGTATAAACACTATTTGCCTGCTGAAAACTTTGAGCGTAACACCTGCGCCAATTTGTATGCATATGAGGAGATTTTCTTTCCTTTCGCTAAAATTGCTTTTCTCGCACTCACAACCTATACAGTAGAATACCACTTGAACGAACGTCATTTAAACACATTGTTCAGTTGTGCAAACTTTCTTAATTCCCTCTCCGAAGCTCCATTGAAAGCTGTGCAAACGCGCTTCATTTTAACGACAATCTAACTGCACTGCTGCGAAGATTTCACGTGTTTTCTTATCCTTAGCGCATCCGAGGCTCAAAAAGGGGCCGGCAATCTTTACATGAAGACACTGTCTGCCCCTTCAGTGCTGTTCTTCTGTGGAAACAAGAATTATTGGGAACACTTAAGCTTCGCCTTTAAGAGTATGGAACTGTAGCGTAGGCTACCATACCACATATGAACCTCCGCTTTAACCAATCCGTATGAAATTGTCTGCGTGGCCGAGGGGTAACGAGAATGCAAGGTTTCTGGCAGGCTGATTCTGATATTACCGTTACATATGAAATGAAAGGCCCAAACTCGAAGCTCCTGCCAAACGTAATGTCAGACAACCCTATGTCCAGTTAGTGCTCAGTCACGGAAGATTCTAGCTACCACCATCCAGCTCAGGGCTCGTGATGTTCCGCTCGCAACGCCGGCGGACGGCCGCCGACGCGATTTTTGGTGAGCGGGACTTTTAATTGTATCACGTCAGAATTGTTATATAAACCCCGCCAGTGATGTTCACTCTGCTCATCCAAAGGCGGTCATCTTGACGAAACGTTGGCTGGCTTTCCATCATCCTTCGTTCGGTTTTATTTGAAGGATGCTGGGGGGCATACATGAACTTAAAAGCTCGCTCATTTTGACGAGGAAATTCATACCATTTTACACCCCTCTTACGTTCGAATGTTGTCCGGCATAGTTCTGGTTCGGTTTGGTTTGGTTTGGCTTAGGGGGTTTAACGTCCCAAAGCGACTATGAGAGACGTCGCAGCGGAGGATTCTAGAAAATTCTACCACCTGCGGTTCTTTAACGTGCACTGATATCGCACTGAACACGGACGCCTTGTCTTTCGCCTCCGCAGAAAAGCGACCGCCGAGGCCGGGATTCGATCCCGCTTCCTTGGGAACAGTAGTCGAGCGCCGTTAAAACTGCACTAATAAGGCCGGGGTCGACATAGTTCTACAGAATGTCAATGAAGGGCAATTTAGGTACAACAACGAAAACAGTACTTCTTCTTTCAAGCAGTACTAGACTGGGAGACACTGCTATTTCTAAAATATGGTGAATATACAGGCCACTTCACTTTCGATTCATGACTTCAGAATGCTTTAAATTTTTTTTATTGCGGTAAAGGCGAAACTTGCGCAGAACCAAGACATGTATATTGAGAGAAAAGTATCAGAAGGAACGCTCGGTTTTATAACAATGTTTGATTGAGCAAGAACAATGTATGCGACATGCTTGCTAGAGAAAAATGTATACCTCTAAGTTTGCTTTAGATTCCCACACTGAAATCTCCTCCCTTTGTAAACTAAATGGTGCTTCACACGTTGCAATGTGGGGAAGCTCAGAGGAATGGTATATATTAAGGAAGTGATCAAACTAATTACTATTGATATAGCTCACACAAAACCAACTACAGCTAAGCGCTGAATCTGCATAGATTTAATTAGTATTCGGAATACAAGTAAGGAGCTCTCTGACCTACAAAAGTTGGCAAAGTGCCCTCGCAGCAGAAGCGGCATCCAACTAGGCGCGGCGCTAACTCATTTATTACTCCACTGCTGAGCGCTCAAAGACGGAGCCATCCCGCTCGTGTTCGTACGCATCCCAGGAATTATCTTGTACGCGATGAAAGCCGCAGGAAAGAAGTTGTTGGCATGGTTGTAATTACTCCTATATAATTTTGGTTTCTAGCATCTGACTAGTCAGAATTAGGGCTGCGCGGCTCAACTACATGCACCGTCTGCAGAAAGCAGCATGCTGTGCTTCCTGTACACATCGTCTTGCCTAAACTGTTCAGAGAACGAGTAGGTGCTATGCGCCAAATTTACCACATGTCGCTCTCGTTGGAAAGAAGTCAAGAAGTGCTTTCTTAGCGCTAACAACACGAGTTTCAGGATAAGCTTTTCTTCTACAACACGAAAAGAATTTTCTAGAAAACATGTCTTACGTAGTGCATTCAGCAAGATATCAGATAGAAAAACATATAGCCTCGACGAAGTAGAAAGGCGATACTACAAAGTGCCTTGCGAACTTCTTCAAAGCTGCCTTGCTTACCTTGCTGGCTAGTTCAGGGAGGGTTGTCAGAATATGACTAAAGCAATGAATAAAATCCAAATGAGTAACAACATATTGAACTACTTCGCGGGGCCTCTGACATACTTAATGCTGCCAAGTCGCGCTACAATTCTTTGCAAAATTGTGCACTACATAGCGGGAAAGAAAATTACGTGGAAAGAACCAATTACGGCTAGCTGGTATAGTTCCTCTCTTCACGGGCACGAAAATACGATGGCAAAAGGGATGACGACCCAACAAAAGGCGACATTTATAATTTTGCAGGGACGCTTAAACTCCGCCTGTGTGGCAGCACGAATAGCGTAAAAAAATTAGGCGCTTCCTTAATTGCTGCCTAAAATTTCGAAATGAAGCCGTGAGGCTAATCAGACAGCCTCAAACAATTGTTAGTGGAGTCTAAGTCGACGACAACTGAACTAAAGAATCAATTTATGGAAAAACGTTTATGAAAAATTTCTGTCCTTAATGTTTTTTTATGCCTAGTCATGACTGCTAAACGGAAACGAGACTGATGGCTTCTGGCCTATATAAGAACCTGTAAAATGTCAATACGAATTAGAGTAGTGAAATACATTATCCCCCATTTCTTCTTAGAGTAATCAAAAAGAGAATTAGAGGGTTGTGCTGTGACACAAAGATTGCCTACAAATGAAAGGTTGAGAAAAAATGTGTTAAAAATCATTTTGTGGCTTTCGCGCCTTCAGACTTGGAGGCGAACATGCTCCCAGGTCTAGCAGGTTTTGTTTTGTTAAATAAGGAGCACATATGTATGTGCAATACAATGATGGGAAATGGCTGAGATATAAAGCTTGAGTGGAGTACAGCATAACTCTGCGGGACTCGGCGAGCAGAAAGCAGCAAGGGAAATCGTGCGAGTCCGGGTCTCGTTTCTGAGGAGCCGTAGGACGCTCCTAACTTTCGCGATGGCGCTGCTGGTACACGCATTTCGCGGAAGTAAAGGAGGACGCTGCTGTTGGTTGTTAGCGCCATTTGTGTCGGTCTGGTCATAAATTACCCATGTACGTGACCGGAAACTCCATTACAGCAGCTCTTTCTGGCCTTCCATGTGGCAGACCAGTTGCACCTAACCGTAAACACGGCACGAAATGCAATTTGTTGGATGCCAATAAACAAATGGCAGGCCCACAACTTGCTAGAGATGGAGTGTGCTACACTTCAAAAATTTCCTTATTTTGATCCGATTAGTTCAAGGCCAGCAAAACAAGCATATTGTTGTTTTTTAAACTTCGTTAAGATTTTTCTCATTCGTTAACACAAGCACTAACACACACTACATTAACCCACTGTGCAGAAAATGAATATGCCACAAGATAACGACAATAACACAACTACATTAAACCAATTACGTCGAAAAGGGCATTGTCGACGCCAAAGTGGTGACAAAGTCCGTACTCAGCAGGTACTTTACGGAGTTTTCATGCACATCGGGCACCAACAGGAGCGCACTACCTAAAGCACCCCACCGAGAACATAGAGGAGCACACTTGTTTGTTGTCCTCGCGTCGTTTATTTTCCTCTCAGGATCTCTCGCCGTGTTTCACCAAGCAGCCCAATTTCCTGTCCAGGACATTTCGCTGCCGCCTGCGCTACACTTTCAGAACTAGTTCTCCCAAAGGGTCACAAGAGCAGATACTGCCTAGCTGCTTATTGGCTCTCCTCGCTAGATAGGCTATTACATGAAAACTCTTGCATGCAAGAGTACCGGCAGCTCGGGAGCTACTGCGGCGGGCAGAAGATGTAACTTTTATAAAATAGGTAACAGCTCACCTTTTTAGGTGGAGAGGTGCCAGATCTTTCTATTGAACACTACGAAACACACCCAGTAGCAAGTAGCGCATCTTTTCTGCTAACTTTAGAGTCGTGAAACGAATACTTCCTTTTCTGCAAGGATGTGTTACGAAAAACCAGATTACTGTAAATGTCGCATATCAAAGTCTGAGGCTTAGCAAAAACTAAACCCAGCTGATATGCATTCTTGTAAGCAAGAAGGTAAGGCAGACCAGTGCTTCCGGAAAAAAATTGATAAGACGTTTCCACAATAATTCGGAGCGTTTAGGTTAAAAGCGGCACTAATCGATTTTCCACTCATAGGTCAGAGCTTATATCTTTGTTACTATCACACTGGCGTTACTTAGCAAGAAATATCGGCGCAATGGCTTGGTATATGCAAGAGATGGAACCGAATATAATTTCTGTCAGCAGAATCAGAGTAATCTTAGAAAACGTTGCTGATGACACCTGTTCAGGTTCGAGAGGTAATGGCCGTCTAACGGCATTCAACATATACTGCGTTTGTCTTCGCCCTTCTTGTCTCATCCAGGACAATGACTGGCACAATAGGCGGCTGTCAGTTACGGATCAGAGTATCCGCATGCACTCGGCTGGCGCCACTCGCAACGCGCATAACAGAAATGCCCTTCTGTGTAGCTTCTCCTGTTGTCGAGATTAGATGAAATAGTTACGCGCATAGCATGTAGTCGGCATAGGCGAGCAGTTTCCTGCTATAACGTAATCATCTCACAGCGATCGCTTTTTGCAAGATGCTTCCTACCTCTACTTTGAACAGAGTCCATTGCTCGGTAGATGTGACAGTGAGGGCATTGAAATTGAAAACGATGCAGAAGGGCGCGCCAGCGAAGAGAGTTGGTCCTGGCAAGAAAGTAGAAGCTGCGCTTTCCAGTGCCCCCAGAGCGTGTATGTAAACGTCTGCTAAAGAAGGAATAACAATGAGGTGACGCCAGAGCACAGTGACAGACTTTATTTCAAGTGACCGAACGTGCTGCGAACAGCTGCCGCTTCGACGGCCGGCCCCGGACAGTGCCGTACCTAGGAATGTACGGCACGGTAGGACCATGCTTGAGGAGAGAACGGAAACCTTACAAAGCAGAGAACGCGTCTTGTTAAATCTCGTTCGGCGTTGTGATGTTTACGCTTCGGTGCCCGGATGAAGGACATTGGTGCCTGAATGAAAAGGAACCAATGCTCGGATATTTACCCTCGCTACATGCTGGCTAGATGTCACTTAAAGGTTGTGAACAAAGGAAGCTAAAATATTATATTCTTCAAAGTGGACTGAGACCGGTGGAGGTCACAAAGATGTTTGTATTCTGTACTGGCAGAGATGTGTTTGGCGACGTGGTTGTCACCGCTAAGCACCCGAAGAAAGGAGCAGCGCTGAATCCGTCGGGAAAGACAGGAGGCAATTCGATGCTGTTTCAAAGCTAAGGCATAAACTGAGGCAGTACTAAACCGGTACGAATCGAACGTACGGTGCGTCGGGTATGTTGTCCAATGCGACAATACTTTGCCCTTTTCATGGTGCGCTGATGTGCAGCACCCAGGACCCATGCGAAAATCAGAGGGTCAGCAATAAATAAACTTTTATTTTTTATACAACTAGCATGACCACCCACTATGTACTGCTTGACAACAGTATCTTTTGTCGACGTGCCTCTCCTCTGTTCATTCAATATTAATAGTTTATGCTCCACACGTGGAGTGCGAGGAGATCACATCGTCTCGCAAATGCAAACAGCAGAATGAAATAAGCCGGGAAGAATAACATCAAAAGAAAAGAGAAAGAGCAGCAAAAGGATAACTGATCGATCCTCGATATGCAGCGCGCAAAAGAGAAGAGGCAATAAGAGGCGGCTAGTAGACTTTCCACATTTGAGTGCTTTATTTGTGTTCAGCCCTAAAGAAGCAAAAATCGACTGCTGTCCTTCATATTTGTCGATTTATTTCTGCTTGGCAGTGCCTCTCCAATCTAGCAGTATTTACGCAATGCCCCTTGGCAGGTTCCTAGATATTGGGCGTAGAAATAATATATGAAGGATGTATAACGGCCTGAAAGAAGGTTATGATGTATTCTCGTTTTTAACCCCGTCAGATGGTAAAATAACGCCGATGGCCACAAGGAGTTATTCGCATTTCAATGTATTTAAAAGTGCACGAGCGCTTTCCGCCGTTATGGCGTAGCGATCATCGAGGTTTTCTTACCGTCTGATGACAAATTTCTCAAAATGAAAGCGCTGCATGGAGTATAAAGATTTTTTTTGAGGATGCAACAAGTGCATTCTAGTAGAGCAAGAAAAAAGAGAGGGCTTGGTTAAAACTTGACATATTCGATCCAGCATACTAAACCTCCGAAACCAGGTTAGCGCAGCTGTAATGAAGTGGTGCCCTTATATCCACAGCCTTCAACACACTAGAGTAGTTAAATCTCTCTAATGTTTATGATGCGATTATTTTAAGTTCATAAAATAACTTCATGAAATCAAGACCATGCATGTTGTTTTTCACGTCAGAGTACTGAAGCATATAGCAAAGCTAGACAACGAGATAATTATCATTCGGTATAATCTCAAATGATCTAATTTATGCTGCGTCATTCTACGTGACACATCAGGTTTAAGCCGAATTTGTGGTTTCCTAAGTAAAAAATAGGTTTTTTTTTGTGTGGTGCGTAGGCCTCGTTTACTGGTTGATTCAAAGGCTTGATTGAGTTGTAGGAGGAGGAGGAAGCATGGTAAGTGCTTTCTTCGCAAGACGAAATCCTAAAAGTGTAGCGCTACTATTACTGACCACTGCGGCCTTCAACTGTCAAGCCGGTGAACAACGGGACGGTGATAATGTTTAAAATTTGAACCCTCCTCACACGTACACTGTCACAAATTGAATACGTTCGTGGTGGCATCAATTGATATGGGAATTCAGCGCAGATGTCCTGCCTCTTAATAACAGCTGTTCACCTCCGCTACGCTTTACACATCCTCTGTTACACACATCTCCCCATTGGAGCCAACATGTTCAGCCTTGCTTGCAGAACCTGCAGCGGAAGCTCATCGTTTATTACGTCAGGAACATTTAAAACATAATACCAGATGAAAATGAGGGATGTTCCTCATGCCAACGTAAAATATTGTAAAGAGTGACGTTGACAAGTGACAAGATATAACCTCTCCAATACAGCACTCCAGTGTGCTTTCGATAAAATTCTAATCTCAGAGCGGGAGGTCATCGGAGAACCGTGGAAAGATTGGAGCAAAACCAGCAGTATATGTTTTACTTTCTGCACCTTCTTCAGCGTGGTATACAGCAGAATTCAGCCACCTGAAAACAGTGAGTCATGGCGAAGAAGCTCGAGTCTCACTTGCGCGTCTTAAAAAAAGTTCCTCACTAAATATAGATAAATCGTATTTCACCAACATGAGCTGCAAATGAGCGTATATGTGTATATTTTACATAAATCGTGAAATAAAAACATCAGCACCTGAATATGAACGAAAGTGTGTAATATAGTAACATAATTTTCTTCGCAGTCTTACAGTCTTATTTGCAAGCCAAGCGAAATTTAAAGACCTGTACGCGTCCAAGGCTGCGGATGGAAAAACTTGTTTTGGTCACAGCAATATATATATATATATATATATATATATATATATATATATATATATATATATATATATATATATATATATATATATATATATATATATATATATATATATATATATATATATATTTAGGGAGTGGTAAAAATGCTCTGAAGTTCCGTTAAATAGATCAATATTATTACAAACTAAAAACGTACTGTTTCCTTGTCATCCAATAAAGTAAAAGCATCCATTTATCATCGTTACGGGAATAAGTGAAACATTAGAGAAACGATATCACTTCAAAATGAATCTTCTGCAGTAGCGCGTTTATTCTGTCAACCCAGATAGATACGGCTGCTCAGAATGAACCCGCAGCGGAGCGTCAGGAGTTACGAATCACGAAGGGAGCGACCAACTTCTTCGTCCTCGGGAGCGCCATCATGCAATGCAAGCTAGTGGCTACTGTTTCCCCCTGGGTAGAGAAGGAGCCATCCGGGTGACTTATGAAGCCGAAAGGACAGAGGGATCGTAGTAGGGCTTGATTCCGTTCACATGAACTTTTTCGCGTTCACGCAAGTCTACAGAGGGCGTAATCGGCTTAACTACGTAGTTGACAGGAGATGTTTGTTGGAGGACTCTGTATGGTCCGTGATACCGAGCAAGAAGCTTCTTTGAAAGGCAGGGGTTTATGGCAGGGACCCAGAACCACACCAGGGAGTTAGGGGCATATGAAGAAGCCTTACTGGTGTCATGGTGGTGCCTTTGTTGCCACTGGTTTTCCATTGCAAGCGAACGGATGAGCTGATAGCATTCTTCGGCGTACTGGGCGGCGTCTGAGAGTGGCGTTGATTCAGAAACATCAGGGCGGTAGGGAAGAAGCGTGTTCATTGTGCAGCTTGGCTCGCGCCCCTAAAGAAGAAAGAAGAGAGAGAATCCAGTGGTGGTCTGTGTCCCACTGTTCTACGCGTAGGTTATGAAGGGAATTGAACCTGGTCCCAGTTGGACGAGCGTCGTTCGCGTATATGGCCAGCATATAACTCAGAGTACGGTTGAAGCGTACTTTCAGGCGATTTGTCTGAGGGCGGTAAGAAGTAGCGGTGCGGTAAATAATGCGGCATTCTTTCAGTAGGGCCTTAAGAGCATCTGACAAGAAAACACGTCCGCGGTCGCTGAGTAGTTTTTTGGGAGTCCCGTGGAGAAGAATCAGGTTCTTGAGAAGAAACAAGGCGACGTTTCGTGTGGAGGCAGAGGGTAACGGTGATGTTTCAGTGTAGCGAATAAGATGGTCTAGTGCCAGGATAATCCACCGGTTGCCAGCGGGAGCTGTAGGACGAGGGCCATAGAGATCTATGCCAACACGGTCAAACGGACGGGCAGGACATGGTAACGGCTGGAACGAAGCAGGAAACTTCTGAGGAATTTTTCGGCGTTGAGAAGATTCGCAAGCGCGCACGAAAAGTCGTACAAAGCGATACATTCCACGCCAGTGAAATCGTAGGCCGAGGCGCATATAGGTTTTCACTATGCCACCATGGGCACACTGTGGGTCGCCATGGAAAGCGACGGAAATGTCGGCACGCAGAAGACGTGGGATGACTAGGAGCTATTTCCGTCCGTAAAGCCCCGTCCGACGCTTCCGTCCGACATTTGAAATAAAAGAAATCTTTGCTTTCTAGAAAATGAAATGGGTTGTCAAATGGCCTTTAAACTCACTTGCAAGAGATGTTCTGGTATATATTTAGGGTTTCACAAATATCCATACATATCCTAAAGAAATAAGAGATAGCCGAGCGCATGCCTGCACCATTTGTCCCAGAACAACCATACTGAAATTAGTTATGAGTTATCTCCTACAGACACAGCCGGCCTGCCTTATCGTAATTTATTGAAAACTTGTAATATATATCTCTTGTTTGCGCGCAGTTCCTTAAACGTTAGGTACTAAAATGTTTCTTTCACTTAAGCCTGCAAGCAGTCTTCCAATTTGTCCTTTCTTAAGCTGAGGGCACGTTTCGGCATAGGGCTGACAGCGCGTTCACAGATTGTACGTGTTGATTGCCAAACTGAATAAGTATATAATACAGGTTGCTTGACTTTCAACTTTTGAAGTTTTGTTACTCCATTATTGAGCGGTTTACAGAGCGCCGCAACCAATATCCAAAAGAGGTTTTCCAATTCTGGAAACGCCAATTTATTCCTTGCTGCAGCGCTAGGAATCCTATTCCGCCCTCGAGAGAAAGATGAAACTCCTGGTGAAGCCAGGCGCCGAGTTTCACCAGGCTTCACCAGCCTCGAGCCACTTGTGCGTCAGCGTCGCAAAGACGCACAACTGTGATGCGATGGATGGATGGAATATAGGAGCGTCCCCTTTGAAACGGGGTTGTAGAAGTTGCTACCATGCTCAAGGGCATAGCTAGGCGCACAGCCTAGCTATGCCCTTTAGTATGCCTGGCTATTATTTTCGCCCGAGCTCGACCTCAATATATTTATTGTTGTAGTGGCAACGTGAATGGTATTTTGATATTTAAAGAAATTGGTAATATTTTCACGTGGTAGTGACAAGATAGAAAGCAGCAACGACATTAAAAGAGCGCTCTAGTTAAGTAGATCGTATTTCGGACGTACAGGAGAATAGGTCCACCAAGGGTGAACGTTGGTAAAAATACTGCCTTCTTATTAGATTTAATGCCACAGTGGTGAGGGATCGAGTGAAAGCGTATTTCTGAAATGTGAGGTGCAATAAAACCTAAAGGGAACGGCTGGACTATAGTATCCTTCGAAGTTTCGGGCTATGTCAACATCGAAAGACTGTCGGAAAATATAATAACCTTAGAGATATTGCAAGGAATCTTTATTAAGGCCAACTCAATGGTCAGAATCTCAGCGACAAAAATAGCAGTATATAGTCAGCGACCCAACATGAATAACTCCAGTCAAGAGCACGCAATATATGCCAATAGCTGCATTTTCATTCTGCTGGCAGGCATTTGTAAAAATGGCAATATGGTTAGAAAAAAATGTCTAAATACTCCTGGCCATTTAATACACCGGCAGACATATTCTTAGCATTCCCTGTGAGGATGTCATCAAATGAAAATGCAGAGTCAAGCCACCGGTGGTTAACTTATACTGAAGAATTTCTTCATACAGAAATTTTCTACAGTGGATAATTTGCAAACACAACCTGAGGGAGCTCATACCTAGGCCAAAGATTATCAAAGAAGTGATATGAGTTTGAAGTAAATATGGGGTTAGCCAATCATGGAACCGAGTCCAAAGATCTTAAAAACGTTAGCACATTTAGAAGCTGAAATCGCGAATTTATATTAGGTATCCTCACTTCCAAGTACACCCCAGCATTTGCAACTGTTTTGGGCACCTAAGCAAAACCGCAGAGCTTATCGCTCACCCCCCCCCCCCCTTTTTCGAAACAAAAAAAGAAAACAAAGAAATCAGGGGTTGAAACTTGTATCTTGGGCACCCAGAAATGATACCTGAGCCGAACCCAAGTACTGGCCGTACGTAGGTCTTATAGAGAAAGAGCTGAGTGTCCCGACGCACACCGTATTTTTCGTTGCTGATCCTCCCCAAGCGGCGAGGGCTCATTTACCTTTAAGCACAAATATATCAATTTGGGGCCTCCATTATAACTGCGCGGGTCGTGTATTGTACCCAAAGGTTTAATAGAGCCAACATGGGCGATTAGGTTTGGTTAGGTTAAATCTGCGTATTGGGTTTAACGACACAAAGCGACTCAGGCTTTGAGAGACGCAACCTAGCTGCGGGACTAGGACAGAATGATACGACACTGAAATGTTACCGAGTGTTGCCTGTGGGAGAATGAGGATGGCACTTAGATGACATTTAAGGATAACTTCAGCCTATCTAGCCAGATTTCCAGAATATTTAGATATTCTTGTAACAAATGATGCAGGCTGTGAATATTTGGGGCCGAAGCGAAAAGCAATACCATCCACTTACACAAACTCTGACGCCCGAGTGAATAAGAATATCACGCATTAGTATATTAAAAAATTACGGCCAGAGGACCGAGGCTTGTGGTACACATCTAGATTGGGGGTAAGTATTAGAATTTAACGCACCCACCCTGCAAGGAACGATCTATCCCTTAAGAATTCCATTATCCAAGAAAAAAGGTAGAAAACAGGTTTTACACCAGCTAGTTATGAAGTAAATTGATATATGTTTTATGCTGTCGTACGCTGGTAATGTCCAAAGTAACCAGATCTGAACCTTGTATTTTGCCTCATGGCAGCCCTAATAGGGCTCTCCCAGTCAGCGTGCGGTTCCAAAATGAGTACCCCCGACGGAAACCAACCTGAGTCTCCCTAAAGCCTTGAAAGGTCAGAATGTGATTCCTGAGGCAACTGTAGACTACCCGTTCTATAAGCGTAACTAAATTTGAACTTAGAGTGATTGGCCAAATATTACTGAGATAAAAACCCTCTCCACGGGCTTTCAGTAGTAAAATTATTTTCGCTGTTTTTCAATCATGTAGAACCGAGGCTTTTTCCAAAGAGAAATTCACACTTTGCAAGAGGCCCGAGGCAAAGTATTTCGTTAAAATTTTCAAGATGGCAACTCATACTCTGTCAACCCCAAGGCAGCAGTCTGCACGCAATTAACTACAGATACTAATGCAGATGCAGACCCCTCAGTGAAGTCTGCAATAAACTGAAATCGGGTAAGAAAAGGTAGTGCAAGCTTGAAAACGCGCAGCAATGCCTTGGGCTATGAATTCCTGTTGATCTTTTCCATCCGTGGGGACAATGCCGTGGACTGGGTGATATCGAAGTTTACATCAATTCTAGAGCGTACCCATATGCTTCCCGCAAAATTAAGTACACCGTGTCCTTTTCGTTTTTCTCGGCATAGCACAAGATTTCCATAGCGCTCCAATCCATAGCAAAGCTAGTCTTGGTGCTTCAAGGTTTATCTCGGTCAGAACCATAGCATTGGTAACAACCCTTCCCGATAAGTAAAAACATAACTGATCCCAATGTTTCCTTATCCTTCGAATGTTAATACGCAGTATGCTGATTTCTGTGCTTAGTCCGTCTTCAGGCATCACATTCTGCACGTTTTTAGCACATTCAAAAATTGACTGAAACGATGGCATTAAAATATCTTTGCTAGATCATTGTCTGTCTCAATCTTAATCACTGATGCACCTTCAATCTTTCTCACAAAAAGTTTTCCATATTGCTTCCAGATAAACTTGTATTTATTCAGGCTTGCAATTTCTAAACATTACCATAACAGTGTTTTCTGATACCGCGTCAGGTTTTTATTTATGAAAATATCTTCATTACGGAGTGCGTTCTTCTTTAATAGCCACAGGTTTCGGGTGGCTTTGTCGTTGAACCCAACAATGATTGGTGGGATTTTGTCTTTTGCTGCTTTCATTCTCTGTATTACCTCAACCGAATTCTTTTCCGGTGCCTGCCTGTATTTTGAACATCACGCTCAAGTCAGTTTAAAACTTGGCGCTAATCCTGTTCTGCTTTTTCTGGCACTCCATCTATCACAATATTTTCGCGCCTAGAATACCGCTTTGTGTTTTGTACGCTTTCTTTAAGCAGTGCGACTTCGGCGTCTTTTTCGGTTATTTTTTTGGAAAGCGCTTCTGACGTTTCCTTCAGCTTTTCGATTACCGCTTCATGATCACGTGTCATTTCCAGAAGGTCATCGGATTTTGAAGGTAATGAATTTCCATTGCTTTCTCAACTGCCTCTAATGTAGTACATTGGCGATTTACTTTGTTTTTAAGACTATAAAGGCGTCCCAGTACTACTACAACAATTTTGTTCATAATTGAAATGTGCTCGCTTAGTCCGCTGGACTCTTCTGAACTTTTGTATCTTGTGTGTCTTTGGTCCTATTCCTCACTCCTGTCAGATTCTGAAGAATGACAGTTTTGTTTCACTGTCTCGAACGTCTTATATTTCCAGTCAGAGATGTCTTTTTCGCTCATTACCTGCAAGGTATGTTTCGCAATTCCCGAGCCCTTCCCAGTATGATAACAGCTTTTAGACAGTTTGCAGAAAAGGCGCTTGGCACCCGTTTCTAGAAATGTGGAGTAGGACGAGCACGGTATCACCGGCATCTTCAACACATATTATCACCACATGTGCAGTCTAGTGGAGCATAGAACTAACCTCAGTTGTAATAAAAAGTTGTCTTTCCACCGGAAGCAGGTACACGGCGTTAGTGGATGAAGCAGCCTGCGCGTGAATGACTTGTGCTAAAGCATCGGAAATCTATTCATTATATGCGGTCAAGCACATCAGCAGCAACTTTCTCAACTGCAGCAACAATCAACTTCATTATGCTTGCCTCAACGTCAGGAATGTCAAGAAGACGTCGTCATCTTCTTTTGGGGGTGCCTCAACCTGGGCTCAGAAAAAGCAGTCTGGCCCGGAATGCTTGCGGTCATATTTCACTGCAGAAATGTCGAATTCTTGAAGACGTAAGCACGACCGGGCAGGGCGGCTGGAGGGGTTTTTCAAATTGGCGAGCCAGCAGAACGCGTGGGGATCGCTTACCCCCCTGAATGTTCGACCGTATAGGTATGAATGGAACTTTGAAGTCGCTCAGATGATAGTGAAGCACTCCTTTTGGTTGTTAAATAATTGCTTTTGGCTTTTGAGAGGGACTTGGCAGCGTATATAATTACTTTTTCTAGAGTGGCATTGGCCTACACCGCTCGCATCGGTGTGAATTTCGGTCTCCGTGTTTTCATGAAAGTGCCCGAGGACAGGAAGGGACTGTAATCGTCGCTCTGCTTAAGTTATTTAAGGCTTCCTCTTGTAAAGCTTTACATTTAAAAGACACGTTGGCATTTTTAAGTTGCATCAAAGGTTCGACCATACGTGAAACGTTCCTTTTACATTTACATTTTACATTTACATTTTTGGCCTCACAAATCACCGGTTGTACGCGCACAGCTGAAGGAATCGGCTCACAGATTTCTTGCATGAGCGACCCCTTACTCGTAAAGCGGAATCCAGCTTTCCGAGCTAAAAATGCGCATCGCTGATTATAAAGAATTCGAAATGCGTTGCCGATAATAAAAATTAATAACTTGACTCAGCATTTCTGTTAATGGCGTTCATTCTCTTAATATAATGCTGGCTTCTAAAATAAAGAATAAAGAGTTCGTTACTTATTTTTAGTTAACAAATTGCTCAATTACTAAGCTGTATTACGTGCATAATGGCCGCTTTGCTGTAAAATCAACCTGCACAGTCGGGACCAGTGTATCTCTCAAGGGTTCAAAATAACGACCTGTAAACTGTCAAAGAAAGAACCAGCACACTTCAATGGGGGATAGTTGTAAGCTGGCAGTAATCTGCGACTACTTCTCAATGTCAATGCTACACATGCGAATGTCATTGTCATGGTTTCTTACTTACTTATTCTCCTAAACTTTCCAGCGTTTTTGTAGCACTTTTAAGCTGCTGCTTCTTTCCGAGGCTGCTGAACAACACTAGTACTATGCAAAATATTTTCATTCCTTCGATTTCACTTGCCTATCTGAGTCGCAGTCATTCTTTGGAATTTGCCCCCATTGTTACTTAGCAGGTCAATATTATCAGACAATCGCAAATTTGAAGTATCCAGCCTTTATGCTTAGCTGCTCCCATTTTCGGCCTCTGACTACTTTCTCTATTGAGTAGTCAATAGCACTCTTGAAGTAGCTTCTCCTGTGAAAAAAGGCATTAAGAAATGCATATTAGAATAATGGTGGCAGACTTTTTATCATTCGTTTTTGTTTTTATATTTCATTTCATATAATTTATTTTCCAACGTCCATCAAATATTGTGTTTCTATTCGCTGTACAAAAGGTACTACCGGCTAATTATAATTTACATACCCCTTGAAAAATTCAAAGCACTCCTGCAGAGTGTTTGAATAATAAAATTAACGGGTAAAAGATTTTCTGCCATCTTTCATGAACAATGTTTTTACTCTTTTTGTTATAGTGAACAATGCGCTCCCCGCCATCATACTGAATAAGTACAGATTGCGTACTTTTCCACAAACAAAGTGGCGCCTAACTACATTTAGAGCAAAAATAAAGGCATAACAATCTCGTCTGAAAAAAATATTTATTCCCCTTAGCTTAAATACTTGAAATACTTCTTAATCGTCGTGACCGGCTGTCCGTAGATAAAGTGATGTTAAATACGTTATATATCACGCATATTCAGCTTCCGATAAATCATTGATACGCCAGCTTTTATACCTTAGCGTCTGCATTCGAACCCATTTGTCGTCACCATTCGCACTTTTTAAAAAGTGACGGCTAAATGTGAAACAGGATGCAGCCATCATTTCACGTCTCGGCAAAGATAAGGCACAAACGGCTGCCCTGCTACTGTTTGAACGCAGCGCACCACTGCAATGTGTGAGTTACAAACGTACTATACTTGTGCAGGAAAAGTGCAGCCGTCGCTTGTTGCTGTGTAAGCACGTAGTTGTATGTACGGGGTATATATATATGCACACGGGTATATGCACAACGTTTCACAGAAATTTGTCTTATTTAATAAACACTTCTCGTCGGTGGTGTAATGTCCTGATGCTTGATATTTAAAACATCACGAACCGACGCTGCGAACAATGAGTCCATTTGTGGCAAAATTCATCACTCCCAATATAGCTATTTTTTTAGAGTTCGTGGCAAGCTTCTCATTTATTGCTGAGCATTTGTCCCGCCAGGCTGATGATGGCTCGTTGAAAAAAAGTGTAGGCTCACTGTGCTTAACGCACGGGAATGTTCTAGAATGGCATATCTCTCATTCCAGACATTGCGTCGTCTCACAAATCTTTTATAACAAAAGAACATAAACAAAAGCAAGTTTAGCTATTCGTTATCCACATAGATGAAGAATAATTTTTGGTGGCGGCGTAGCAGTCGTCGTTGTAATAAATAGTTTCCCCTCCTTCTCATCTCCAGAATTGAAAGATATTGCAATTATGGCTCGAGTGGCACAGCACGCAGGGGAGCTGATAGCGTGCCAAATATTTAAATTTCGTCCACGTAGCTCCCACTTCAACATACCGGCTGTCGTAGAAGGTATTTTCTCCTAGCGTCTAAGCTAAATATTAGGCCGATGTGCGATGTGTATCAATATACACGCTGCTGCTCCTAAACATCACTCAAACTAACCTGCTGTCAACGCATTTCAGGTCAAACTTAGGGCCGCTGTCAAGCGAATGCTTATGAATACAAAATACACATAAAGAGACAAGGCAACCAATCAAATGTTGTTCATAAAATAAAACGTTTGGGAAGGTACTAGCATACCTACTTTGTTTCAACCTGTACTAAGAAACAGCACTTAGAGGAGTTCTCCGCGCTGACTCAGTTCTGCCAGCTTTCTGCTGGTGAATGCCCGGATTGTTATTTGAAGCAATTAAACATAATTTTACATTATTTTTGCGGCTGATCAGAAATTTAGAACCATATTTTAAACAATCCATCACAGTTATAAAGCAGTGCTCTGAGAATTACTAGTCGCTTGGCGTAAAGACCTCTTAGATCCCTTTGAGCCCAGATACATAGACTGAGAAACATAAGATACATTGAAGGTACAAGCAAGTTACAGTACCGTTGCAAAGCAGGGGAGATTCTAGCATTCACTAAAAACAGCTTGGACTACGCAAGTGAGGCTTGAATGCTACAAGCAAAGTGCCTTTCAGCGTGCCTTAAAACCCTGGGCAACACAAATAACCATGCATTCCTGGATGCCAAACTTTGGGAATTTAATGACGGCCTTGGTGTCTGCCATTGGCAACGTTTTGCAACGAAGCGCTTTCTGCTTTTGTTTGACGGCATGAAAAAGCATTGTCAAGATTCCAGAACATTGAAATTGGCGCTTTATGTTGTACCGCATGTGTTACAGAAAACGGTAAAAGCAGGCTAATAGATCGCGGCCGTTAACGATAGATGTTCTCTTAAAAGAAGAACGGCTTTTCCATCTATAATGGCCTTCAGTGTCAGTGAAAGCTGCCAAAGACAAAAAGGCGCAAGGCTCAAATTGACCAAGTAAAAAAGATGAAACACCAACGCAGAAAACGACTGTGAAAAAATATTATTGGGGAATTCAGCAAGAGATGGGGAGAGCAGGTATGGGCTCAAAGCTTTTCGAATGACTGCAGCGCACAAGGAAACTTGCGTTCTTACGTCCTATGCCAAATATGTATCAACGGGAAGCACTGCCTTTAGTGTCGTTGGCCGAAAACGAATGCCGGTCTTTGGAAGAAGCCGCCATAACAATGCTTGGATTGGCACTGCGCATTCTTCGCTTGAAGAATGCAGTGTCCCCGCTTTCGTGTAGGCGCCATCTGTGGTATCAATTTTTCCAGTGTGGCTGATCTGAATGATATATATTTTGTTTCTGAAGAAACTGTCCTCAAAGTAACGCGTTCCTTGACATTTATTTATTGCATATCACCACAAAATCTATTTCATGTTGTACTTATCTGACGCCACGTCCAGCCGTTTCTTTTTGCACTTTCTACTCTTCGCAACTTCGCTGTGCATACTAGTCTTTGCCTTACCTCGAGATGGAGTTTTTTCTTCTACCCTGGCTTCACAAAAGGGTTCCCAAAATCTATTTTACACATTTTGGGTGAAGTTGGTGACGAATCTTTGATAGCGAGAAAGGCAAGAACTTGGCTATGGATCAAGAAGCCTGATGAATGAAAAATGTTGCCATTTCAGACTGGCTCCATGCGATGCCCTCAAAGGTTTGCTTTATCTTCGGCAGTTTACTTCCCATTGGCTGAGATTCGCCAGTAATCGCCCTTTATTTCACAATGTGTGAAGTTTATATTTGGTTCCAATTTCCAGCTTTTGCTTTCTGCCATAAATATTTTGGGCTTTCGGTTACTCCGTTGGGAAGTTCCTTTTTTCTTTGTGAACATATTTCTGAACAAAGCTGCTGACGGTATAATTGCTTTAAATCGCAACGACTTGCTGAGGTCTCTCTGATTAGGATTTAGGGCTCGCGACCCGAAATCGTTTGTCTTTGTTGTTCTCCACCGTGTTATTAAAAATATTGATAGTCGCCAGATAAGGTACGTACAAATGTGAATGCAACTCTGCATGGTTCTTTTGGAGAATGAAAACATGCCTCAAAATCTCAGGCCCTAAAGTGACGTGTTTAAGCAGAATCAAGGCATTGTGCAGTATGCATAAAAACTTCTGTCTAGCGGTGTTTAAAACATGTGCTAGCTTAGGCATCAATTGATCCTAATTTTAAGAAGCTTTTAAACGAAGACATTAGTTGATATATCTGGTGGGCGCTTGCGAGAGATTGCAACTGTCAATGTTTGGCAATTATTCGGCCTTACTGGTCATATTCTTAACGCAGTTATTCTAATGTGTAGTTGAATAATGGTGATAGATTTATAACAAATGCTATGGTCGTTTTTCCCGAAGAAACCACGAAAACAAATTAAGATGGTGCGCATCTAACAATAGGGGAATTAAACAAAGTCGACGGCGGAAGCTAAGCTATTGGTCGAGGAAAAAGCTGATATCTGATATCACATTTTGATTTGCGAACATTGCAAATATCACATTCCTTCTGAGATATGTTTCTGAATTGATGTCGTTATTTTC
Organism: Amblyomma maculatum; assembly: GCF_055883805.1. Lineage (NCBI taxonomy): Eukaryota > Metazoa > Arthropoda > Arachnida > Ixodida > Ixodidae > Amblyomma > Amblyomma maculatum. The sequence continues at coordinate 13,827,854 of NC_139347.1, forward strand.
TGGCTATTACAACCTTATTTGAAAGTTGTAGAAAATAAGGGTATTTTCATCCCTGCGGCACAGGCGATAGTACAACGGCTTTATTTCCACCATCCTATAATACCATTAACAGAACAACCGCGATGGAAGCATTTGAATGAACTTCGCTATAAGTGCAAAAGCACTCATACACTCACATCATCATCATCATCATTATTATCACCAGCCGGAATAAACCCACTGCAGGGTGAAGGCATCTCCTATATTACAACCCAGGCTTGTGCTATCTGAATCCAGTTCACCCATGCAAAGAAAGCGGAGCAAGGGGCGGCAGAAAGTTGTGTGGGCGGAAACTTAACCTTGTCCGCCCACCTAACTTTCTGCCGCTCCCTGTTCCACTTTCTTTCATGGGGATCTAATTTGTTACTCTTAGCGGCCATCAGTTATCCTCTCGTCGCAGTACATGACCTGCCCATGCCCATTCCTTCTTGATTTCCACTGCAATATCATTAACTCGATTTAATTCTCTGACCCACTGTGCGCGCTTCTCCATTAGCTTTATACTTACCATTTTTCGTTCCATAGCTCTCTGCGCTGTCCTACTCGTAAGTAGAACCCTTTTCTTTAGCCTCTACGTTTCAGCCCTATAGATGAGATAGGCAAGATGCGACTGCTGGTATACTTTCCTATTGAGCGATACCGGTAAGCTGATAGACATACTCTGTGAGCACTTGACAAATGTTCTCCATCCTAATCTTATTCTCCTAGGTTTTTTCTTTTCATGGTCCGAATCCCACACCGACCATAAACCAAACATCTTTTCCTATCTTTCTTTCTTGTGCCGTTGCTCTAAATGGCTAAATGGCTCAGCCGTTTTGGGAAGTAACAACCTTGTGGCCTCGTGCCAGTAATTAAATTAAACACTATAGGTCTGATAGAGCAGAAGTTTGATTTAGGCCAATTTGGCCCGAAATCTATGAGCAGTGCAACTCTATTTTACAGTGCACGATGGTGACCTTCAAAGTAGTTGATCCACCCACCCCAAAAATGAACTTAATTTTAATACGGTGAACACGATGGCGAACTCTAGATTTGTACCGGGCCGTTCCCAAATTTTGCTCAATCACTGCAAATCTTTTATTTTGTCAATTTAAACAAAAATCAATATCCAACCATAATTGACCATGCCCGGTATGATGGTGACTTGTAATTTTGGCCATGGTCATTTCCAAAATTTGACCCGGGCACCAACCCCAAAAGTTTGCTTGGTCGATTTGCGCCAAAAGCGATGTCCAACCATAACTGACTGTGGCCGACACTATGAGAAATGTCAAATTTGGCATGTGCATTTACAATATTTGAAATATTGAACAGTTTGCGTGCCTTGACGGGAAGGAATCGAATTTTTCTATGTAGTTTCAGGTGTTCCACAGATGTCTTTTGGACCCATTTTATTATTTGCTAATAATAATGATAATCCAAACTCTATCACAGATCCGATCAGATTGTTCGCCGTTGAATGTGTCGTACAGAAATATAACTCCAACTGATCGAGAAGACTGAACGGTAACCTACAAATTAATGCGCTGAGTTGTAACTGCTGCTAAACTCTACCAAATCCGTAATTTTCAGTTACTAGGAAGCGAACCCTTATGATATACCCTTAGTCCATTACATGTAAGCTAGATATAGAGTAACACAGTACAATTATCTTGGTTTAACTTTCACTTCCGACTTACGCTGGGCTGGAAGATGGGCATATTCCTCCAAACCATTCAAATCTTTTATTGTTCTTTTTTCCACTGCCACCAGTGGTGTTATCACTCTGATTCTGGCCCGCGTATAAATTTTGTATTCTTTTTTTGGTCATGCTCGTTGTCGCGAGACGCAGCTTTACCGGTTTCTTTGTAGCGTAAGATGCGCGGAAATGTGTCTCGAAGATGCCGGGCACTCGCGTATGTTTCTGCAACGTTCTAGGTTGTGCTAGTCACCGTTTGCTGCTTTGTCTAGATGTTCCCTCGCCGCATATAAATTGAATGCTTGTCAATATGACGGAGTTAGTAGATCGACGACCGCTGAGCACGACTGCTGCTATCGCCGCCACCGAGTTGTTCAGTTCTTTTGCGGGCGCAAGTCAGCCCAATAAAGATTTGATTCCTGTGAAGATCAGTTCTCCTAACTTGTATAGCCGACGGCATTTTTACCACTAAGTGACAATATCTAATGTATGCTCCAAGGCACAAAAAGTAATTTGGGGAGTAAGCCGTAAATTCCGTAGCTTTAACTCCTATGGGATTCGGGCTTTCCGCGGTTGCCTTTTACGCTGCCTCCGCCCACCGCCCTGTTGTTCTTTTTTCATTTCGCCCGTCTCAGGCGGCGGAGAAGTTTCCGACGACTTTCCACTGTCGCTCGGCCAAAGCTCCGCCCTATCGTCCCAATCTCTTTTCTTACTGGCGGCTTTTGGCAGGCACATGGCATCAATTCGACTGCCGCGCTCGCCGACACTTCAAGCGGGGCCGAGAGAGAGACCCCCCCCCCGGAGCCATCGCAAGGTGTGTACACTATTGTTCTTCTCTGCCGGTCTTTGTGAGCGCAGACCATGTGTACTCGAGCTCACCCAATCCGGGCCGTACCGTAGAGCGCATTTCGAGCCTATCGGTCGGGGTCCAGCGATTTCTTGACAAGCGTACCTTGCGTTGGTTGCCCACTCTCTCCAAAGAGGCAGTTTAGTCACCGCGAGAGAGATCACAGCACGACATGGTGCATTTACGGCGCGCATTCCTCGTCACATCGTGAGCGCAGCGGAGCCTTGCACTTTCCTGCGGAGGTTGTGTGCGCTCTGCGGTGTTTCAGTGTGCACGTGGGGACAGCTCATAGGAGCATCGCCTCGCGCTACGTTCGAACCCGCGGTGGTTGGTGACCTGTCCCCACGTAAAAATTACACTTCTAATGTAAAATACTCATTTATATTAGCCGAGTAAAATCTGTAATTGAATATGGGAAATATGTTTGGGATCCCTACACCGCGTCTAAGAAAACAAAAATTGCAAAAGTTCAGGAACTCAGGAATTTCAGGGACAAAAAAAAAAAATCGTTGAACCGATTCATCGATCGAATTTTGTGAATTAGCACAGCTTAAAAGTTTATAACGCCGACCAAAGATAGAAAGACTGAAGCTTCTTTTCTTTTTAATTCATAGCCACTTTAATACTGATACATCACGCCATTCTGAACGGAACAGGTATCGCCATAGCATGTTTATTCTTGTGCCGCTTTCCTGATAATGATTGCTTTAATTACAACTTTTTTTTCCTGGAGTTATTAAAGAATGGAACATGCCGCCTTATTCCATTAAAAAAAGTGATTCTGTCGATGCCTTTCTAGAAAACTTGAAATCATACCGGGATCTATATTAACCTATACAATATTTGTGCCTCTGCATGTGCTTTTTATGATTTTGATTTTTGTTTCTGCATATCCAGTGCTTTTTCACGTGGTTTGCGTCAGATGTCATAGTTATGAAATATGCCTCCTTTTGAGTGTGCATTTGTTCAATTTTCGACTCCTGTAACAACTTACAAGGGCTGACAATATCAATAAACGAGATATAGTGAAATGACCAGGGCTGTTGCATAAAAACAAACCCGTTCTTTGGAACTATAACCGGTTTAACAGTGATAAAACTTTACAAATTTAAATCGTTAATGGCCCCCCTTTGAAATTGGGCCAGATGCTCCCATTTGCATTTTCTTAGCACACGTTTTCTTATTACATACGACTTCAATTGCACTATCCAACAGAAACCGATAACACCCTCAAGTTTATAGAAGAGATTTCGAAGACCTGTCCGAGTCTGATGTTTTTTTGTTTTTTTTTGCTAGTAATTTCCACATTTGTAGTAACTATATAAATACACGCTAGAAACAGCCTGCCTCATCAGAAGCTGCCTCTGATATCTGCTATAACCCATCAGCCCGCTTTACTTCACACTTTTTATGTCTACAAGAAGTCGGAACAGGACCCATTTCACCGCGTGAACAGAACGCGGCACATGCTCACCCAGATTTCGAGGTCACACTCTTGATTTTAGGGAGATTGCAATCCGCCCAATTCTCCTCACATACAGCACTCTCGACCACCCCTGGGTGAAAATCCTTCCATGCAAATCTCATACACTGAATACCTAAATACATAACTTGCTAGATGGTATCGCTCGTAAAAAGCACCCCGGTGTTTCCACAGTAGAACGTTGATAGAAAGGAGATGGCAACACAGTATAAAACCGAACTGCACTATCTTGCTCGAAGACATATCGTTTGAGGCAATACCTTTACTTCCCTTGCTTTCACAAGAAGAGCGTCTTCAAGGGTTTCCAGCGCATTACGGCAAAATTGCATATAATGGCCGATTTCGCAGAAAATTAAGCTCTCAATGGACCTGTTCAGACATTAGTTTGCTGACTATGTCCTGTTTTGAAAGGTTACAAATACTGTATCCCCTTAGCCCTGAGCCGCTTCTTGCGGCTATGGACTTTGAACGTTTACGTTTTATTGGAGTACCGAAATGGACCTTCCAGACAATCTGAAACCTCCATGACGCTCTTGCGATAGAGCATTACGCTCCTGAAAAAATAAATATTTGCAAATTCCTCTTGCTCGCTTCCATAGTGGAACCCCGTATTGCGCGAAACACGTTTTTACCGGTCCTGTGTTATCCATTATAAATCCTTTATCGGTGTGATCAGCACTGTGGGAAGTATACGCCGTATACGCATAATACTTGAATCGGACAAACCTGTCCGGTACGATGCTTATAGAGGGCCGGCAATGTCTGGTATGCAATTCCGACCATATTCCGGTATTAATCTCCATCCGGATGGACGGACCAGTCAGGTATAGAGCTAATACGGAACGGAATATATCCCGGATATATCTCAAACTAGACATCCCAGAGAGGAATAGATCTGAAACCGGACGGGCCGCACCGCTATGGCACTCATACCGGACAGGTCGTGTCTGATTTAACCCAAACCTGACACACCCGTAAATTATCGAACTAATACCGGACAGAGTATTTCCGTTTCACAACTCGAGCCAAATCGACCGATGAAGCTCAACCAGAATAGCCATGCCGGAGCATGGCAGCTCGCTAATTAAACATGAAAACATGAAAACATGCAAAATATACGTTATAACGTTTCTTTATGTGTGGTGTAGGCGCTGTTTCACAAATTCCCCAAATATTAGAAGATAGCGAAGTGTACGCTAGCAAGTACATGCTCGCATCGCATCGCCTTTGAGCGTGCAAAGGCGATGCGATGCCAGTACCCTGTTTTCAAGCCATTATTATCCAACAATGCATTAAAATTACGCGTATGTGATCTTGAACAATGTAAAAAGCCGTAAAAAAGCTCCTTGTGAGTGGCTGTGCTACAGAAAGCTGTGCAGTGCGCAACGGCTTTCCAAATATGCGTCTTTTGAAAAAAGCAACTTTTATTGCCTTTTGTATTAGAATGCAGGTACCTGAAGCATTTTGCGTTCTGAGAAGGAGCGTAAACTCAACACTTCACGAGGGCGTGCTATATATTTCCTCATGTGCGCATCCACACCTTTTATGATATTCACAATGGGTGGCATGAGCGCATATCGTATTTCGCAATGTTAAATTCTAAGTTCAAAGCATTATATTCAATGCGTGTAATTTATTTTTTAATACGTCCTCTGATAACAATGCCTTTTTATACTAATGCAGTGCCTGAATATAATTTGAAATTATATGCGGACGTTGCCTAAGACACACTTCATTATGAGCTTCTGTATCTATAATATCATTTAAAGTAACACACTTGAAAAATGCAGAGAATGTAATATCGGCTGAGGCGTGATGGTAAAGAAAAAATAAAAAGAAGCCATGGAAAAATCACCTAGCAAGATGCTGTAGGGTAACGGCGGGTGGCCTATAGCAGGGAAAGCATTGAGCGATAGCTATGCCACACCTTCAATGCTCGCTCACTGGAACACCGTTGAGACTACGACGTCCCATTACAGCGGAGAAAGCACCACTTCCAGTCTGATTGATTTGAGCAATAACTGTGGGCAGGCCACCACCCGTGTAACGCGAGATAGACAGAAAGAACAGCAGTAAAACATTAAAAAAATATATTACAAATGAATATTAGGAGTTGCTAAGACATGTGTAACGGGCCGTCGAGGCGAGAAAGATGGGCGCCTGTTGGGAGGGGGAGGGAGAAGAGGGGGGGGGGGGGGGGAGATGAACGATGCATACAACTGTAAAAGCAATGAATGGGCAGCGTTTCAGAGGACGACACGTGGAATTCTGCTTTTCATTTAATTTTATTCCTTTGAAATTTGATTATAATTTGTCTCTCAACAGCAGCTTTTTGCATCGATGGCAATTGTATTGGTTTCCTTCTTTTATTGTCGCCTATCAAAAACTTCACTAAATGATGCGAGTTATCTAAAAAAAGAACAGTGCTTTCATGGCACATTTTTTTTTTTTTTTTGAAAGATAGGAACCTTTGCAAACATTTCAAAGCCGCGGAATTTCTCGTAGAGCACGCGAATCAGCATCAGGGAGAATCATGCGACAATAAGTATACAGAGGTACCTCCACTTGAGCATATTCTTGTGCGGAAATAATATTTAGTCACTTGAATACACACCCGTTAGCTATGCGCTATAATGTTACACGCTACTTCTTTCAGCTTGAGGCCTTGTCGCGGCGTACAAAATGCAGCTTTTTGGCTTTATTCTTAAATGTACAGCGAGGAATAATTTCACAGTGCTTTATTGAATCACGCAGTCCACAACAGAGATACTACTCTCAAAAAACCTAAAGAATTTATAAGTTATAAACAACCATGAGAATGACGGATGTGAGAGACACCACAGGACTACTTTGCAAGCTAAAAACGTGTGCGTCTACGCCGACGTCGGTTGAGCCCATCAATACTGGAGATCGCTTTTACCAGTGTTCATTTCAGTTTCGGCAACTTACCTTTTTTTTTTCGGGAATAAGATCAACAATTTGAAATCTGTAAAGGTGTACATATCTTAAATCCAGTTTTCACGCCGAGCACTGCGTCCTTTGCAGCCAGAGAAAGGTCACCGCTACACGGCGGATATTGGAAGGGTGCAACAGATGTTTGGTTTGGGCTAGTTGGTAGCAGTTTCTTGAAGACATAGCGCAAAAGGACGGGGACAACACAGATGTAGACAGGACAGGGCCGCAGAAATGATCACGGAAATTATTTCACTGGGCCGAAATTTATTCTCTCTTCTCTAGATGTTGACATAAGTTCTCATTTCAAGTTGTGTCGTAATCCTAAATTTTTATAAATATGTTGACGTATAGTATTACCTAATACGTAGTATTATCTTCATTTCAATGCCCAAATTATTTCACTGCATTGAGCTATCTGGTTTGTATACAGAGGTGTCGCAATAGCACGTTTTAAATAACGGAGAGAGAGAAAGAGAGAGAAGGCAGAGAGGTTAACCAGCAAAGCATCCGGTTTGCTACCCTGCACTGGGGAAGGGGAATGAGGAGTTAAATAACGGATTTCATATAAACAGTCAGGCGTTTCAGAGGTATTAGAAACAGAACTGAAAACAGAGGCTAGAACTCTTGTACTAAATCAATCGATATAAAATCAATATTAGTAATGAAACAATGTAGTATATCAATCAATAAAAAATAATTATCACGTCCTAATCACCATGAAAGCAATTTGAACATACTTCACCCGAGTTAACATTTTCTCTCCACCTTCTTCCTTATACTACAGAGATCTAGAATTAATTACCCGCTTATGTTACTTTGTCTTTAGGCTCAAAAGCATATGCAAATGCTCTTAATGACTGCGTCTATAGAAGCATGATTCCTGTGGATGTGCGCGTAATTGAGTGTTAGATATATCTGCTTACAAAGCGGGTAGCAGTATTGGTTTCAATTATGTTATTTTCTTAAAGGTATACTGAATAAATATCCAAAAATACTGAGAAGGCACCACAACTGCATTCTTAAAGCACGATTACACTAATACAGACACATAATTCGGCTTAGTCTTGAGCGAATGGCTGTATTTGTGACGTTTTCTGAGCGGCCGCTGGGTCAGAGGCAGCGCGCTCCCGACTGGGAGCCGGCGGGTGTGACGTCACAACTATCCTTAGCAGCGTCATGGCCCCGCGATCCCGCCGCCGCCTCCCCCGCACCTGAAGTTGGTTGACCGGCTACGCACAGTGTCGGTTCAACCGCGTCGCGCCCTCTTACTGCCAACTCGTGACCAGTATCGATGGTCATTAGTCGTCCTGACTAGACGTAACCCCCTACCAATAATAGCGCCTAATCACCTATTGTAAACTGCTGTTACTTTTCGAGCTAATATAGAATATTTTTCCGTGCAGTAATTGTAACCCTATCATTCTGGCTTGCTTAATTGCCAGGGTCAATATTACTGCACTCCCATTCGTCCTCTGAGCTACTTATAAAGAACAACAAAAACTAACCAGCATATTGCATATTACTCTAGTATTGTCCATTACTTACCCTTTCCATTAATTTCTTGATCGAAGTCTGAATTGTTGGTTGCGCAAGCAGTAATTCACATTAGTGTAATTGTGTCTGTTAGCCCAGCATTGTTCTTTATTGAGGTTTCATAAACATTTTATTGAAAAACTATGACAGCTGTGCAGTCGCTAATACGCTATTAATCGGCACCATTTTTTTTAACAATGATAGGATATCTGCTGATGTTAGGAGTTAGCCAAGTAGTTATAGCAGCTATGAAGGCTGTGCAACATAACGTTTTACCTATTTACAAAGATCTATTTTAAAACGGTCAGAAATATCTCTATGCAGGTGGGTTGTACATTAAAATGAACAACATGAAAGTTAATTTATGAAGAGGCGAATAATAAACAAAAAATTCGAAAATACATTTTCTATTTGCTCTAAGTGCTATTATTCTATAACGAAATTGAAGCCTGTCAACATCCGACGTGAGCCTCGTTTTTATAACTCATTAATCATCAGCGTGGTTTTAATTACTCGACGAAAAAGATTTAAAACTATGGGAGTATACTCTTTGGCACTGCCCCTTGAAGAAATGGTTTCTGTTGTACTTTTTATGCTCTAAACACATACGACGTTCGCTAAATTAATGATGCATTTTTGTATTGAAGTTTGTGAAGAAAGAGTTAACATTTATTGTTTATGTTACCCACCATAATATTACTATTGTACATTCATAAATTGTGAGAAGAGCAAATCAACGCGCTTAAAGCTCAGCGTTTTCGACATCCACTTTAGAGACGTGTGCAAGTAAGAAAGCATACAAACATTTCTCTCTCTTGATATTATCAGCCTTGAATTTTTCAGAACTTTGGAATTTTATATTTGTTATTAATTGCTTCTGTACTAATCTCTGCAGGCTTGGTTAATTACCAATATTCAAAGTCGGATCCTGAAGATGTATTCAATTTATCTTATGGCTAATCGTTACCTCTTTCTTTTGTTATTTCCTCTTGATTATAATGCATTAAAATGACGTTCATGCATTTCTGAAGGCTATTGAGATTTTAGCTTCCTGTGGTTGCTACACTGCAGTCTTCCGATGCCCTCTACAGCCTGCATGATGCTAGGGCTTGAGGCAGATATAAAATCTTATTTTACTCTCCCCATTGGGGCTCATCCAAATCACTTTAAGTCGTTACTTCTTCGAACTTTGCTACAAACTCCTGCCTGCCATTTACAGAGGCTATGACAGACTCATTCACTGCGTGGCCCCTCGCCTGCTAAGGAGGAGAAGGAAAGAACTTTATTTAACCCACTATTAAACGCCAAGAATGTCCTGGGCGAGTATAAACATGGCCAGCTGGCCTTTCAGCTGGTCAGAGGTTAACCAAGTACGCCACGTTGGGGAAGGAAGGAATAAGTAGGATGAACATTATTGAACCGTATCGGGTGCAACATTTCTTGATAAAGGGTTTAATCTTAGGTTATCTGGAAGCTGGGAAAGAGGGTTAATGATAGGGAGGTCAATAGGTTTAAGGGCAACTCGCTGAAGTAACAAATGTCCTTGTTTGGTACTAAAAAGCCATGCCATTTGCTGCGCGATGTTGCTCTATGAAGTCTCCCATAGGCAAGAGCAGCCCCATGGAGTATAGGTGCTCAATGGACGTGCGTACAGGGACCTTAGGGAGAGCCTTGTACAATGTATGAAGCCCACCCTCAATCTGATGACGTTGGTGACAAATTAGGGTAGGGTATAGAATTGTATAAATAATTTTGCTGACTTATAATACGTGGACAAGCTGCCCGACTTGACCCTCGCGTAAGGTGACCATGCTTAATAACAATGCAGAGAACTATATAAGCAAGCTTCTTCCTGCTTCTTTCCTGCCTTGGAATTTAAGTTGCTCATGGGTACAGGACAGTGTGTATTGCACCCGTAGCCGATTGTATGTCTACCTAAAAGTATTCGACTACCCTTTTTCAGTTCTGGATATTGATGTTGTGAGGTTCTCTTCTTTAGACTTACTTGCGACCTTCTTCCGTAGCTTCTTCAGAGACACCAATCGAAATACATAACCAGACCGACCAGGTTAGCAACGCATACTTGTATCTACATACATGGACGGGACAAGAGTATGACAAGCAAGTAGGAAGAAATTAAAAACACATATTGTCAAAAGTCACCAGGTCGTTGGGTGGGCGAAGGCGGTGCGAACGCTCTGGGTGTTCAGAGTTTTGCATGGTCAGTGAAGTAGGGCCTCGGTAAGTCCAACGGAAGGCTAGGCTACCAGACGGGGCCCACTAGAGGCACGAGGCCTCAGGTTGCCGTTCCACGGCCGATGCGTCAGGTCTCCCCGACGTGTCTGGGTCCAGCACGGCGCCGAACTCCCGTGCCAGTGATGAGCTGCCGTTACAGTAGCGGCGACGAGCTGCAGCTGCAGTACTGCCAGGTTCAATCACCCGGGACAGAACAGGATGCAGCAGCCAGGCCCCAGGTCTGGATACCCGGGTCAGGCCTCAGAGAACATGAACCGTCCGAGCTCCGTGGACAACCGAACAGCACCGCTGCTCGCCTGTTCTCCTTTCCTCGTGCTTCGCGCTCCTCGGGCCACCCTTCACGTTCTCCTCTTTTTTTTTCTGTTTTTTTCCAAACTTGTTTTTTTTTCTTCGTCTATCCTCAGTTTCTTGCTTTTTCTGCAATCACACACAGGTTCTTCAGACATGTGTAGAATTGTGCAATCTTCAGTTCTACTTTTAATGATATTTAATTAGGCTGCCTGCCACTGCCTCACTAAACCTATGAAACTTATCTTTATTAAGCGTATTCTCCAGGAAAGCCACGCCCACTGCTCGTCTCTGCAATAAACTCCCATCACAATTTCCGGGGAATATTTTCATTATGTGTTTCTGTTGTCTTTTGAACCGCAACAAGTTCCATTATATCAGTTTATTGCCGACTTATTCCTCAGATATCACTGCTAAACTAGCTTCACTAAAAGCGTCATATGATGCTAATATGAGTACCAAATAGACGCCTCTCCGGAGCCACATATTCTTAGCCTCCTCTGCGTGTGACAGGCCTGACAGCCCCCTCCATCAATTACTTCACGGCAGCTGCGGGCTGGCAGTTTGAGGGTAATTGGTGTATACACAAGACATTTAGGTAAAAAAATGCTTTTTTCATAATTCACAATTTACCGAAGACTCGCTGATCTAATGGGATCAATAATATGCATAGGTTTCTTCAGCGCTGGATAACGAGCTCATTACAAGGATCTCATCTGTTCTACAAAGGGAGCCTGTCTAATATCTTCCTAATTAGCGTTAGTGGTCAATGGTGCCCAAGCCACGCTGCTGAATACTAATTCAAGGAGCGGGGAACAGTGTCATCTATCAAAGCTAAAATCTGAATTTCTCTAGGCCAGCTCGAGACTCATTTAGCAGCTTTTACGCGACATTGCATCAACTGTAGTGCATGCGCTTCGGTGATGTGAAAAAAGAACAGCATAGCGAGCACGGGCTCGGAAAAAGGGTTCAATAAAGCACATGTGTATGAGCAAAAAATAAACTGGCTGCCTTGACGTATGCTTTGTATAGTTTCTATTATAGTACACAGTGCGATAAATGTTTCATGCAACAAGTTCTTTTATGGATAAGAGTCTAATCCTCATCTCGAACGCGAACTACGAATACTTTCTGAGGTACAAATAGCACTTCTGTTTTTATCTTGAGATTTTGAGATTGTAGGGTGGTGTTTATATGTCCCATTGGGCATGGTCTTACTGATTGGTTTCCGATTGAGAAAGGAGTGAGGCAAGGCTGCATACTGTCGCCCTGCCTATTTAACTTATATGCTGAGTGCATCATGAGGAAGGCCGGTCTGGACGAGTCTTTAGATGGAGTGAAGATTGCTGGAAAACGTATCAATAACCTTAGATATGCGGATGATAGCACTTTAATGGCAGAAAGTGAAGTGGAACTCAAGAGACTTCCGATGCGAGTACAAGAAGAGAGTGAAAAGTTGGGGCTTAAACTGAACATTAAAAAGACAAAGATCCTGCCGTCTTGCCATATCAAGTCCTGGAGCATCAATGGACAAGAAGTGAAAGCTGTGACAAATTTTCTCGTCTTGGGCTCCAAGATTACCCCGGAAGGAGACTGCAGCCATGAAATTGGGAGACGCCTGCTTCTGGGAAATAGAGCCATGGCTATCCTTGACAGCCTAGTAAAGAGCAGAGACATTAGTCTGCCAACCAAGATCCGTATAACTCGTGCTATGGTCTTTCCAGTTGTGATGTATGGATACGAGAGTTGGACTGTGAAGAAGGCTGACCGCCGAAGAATTGACGCGTTTGAATTGTGGTGCTGGCGAAGACTCTTAAGAGTTCCTTGGACGGCCAGAAGATCAAATCAGTCGATATTGTCGACCATAAACCCTGACTGCTCATTGGAGGGTCAAATTCTAAAGTTAAAGCTCAGCTACTTTGGTCATCTGATGAGAAGAGAGGAGTCGCTGGAGAAAGATCTGATGTTGGGAAAGGTTGAGGGTCACCGGAGAAGGGGTAGGCAGCGAACACGATGGTTAGATGGCATCCTGGAGACGCTGCAGATGAAGTTATGTGATGTTAGGAAGATAGGGAGAGACCGGAAAGCGTGGCGTGATATGGTCCATAGGGTCACGAAGAGTCGGACACGACTGAACGACTGAACTGAGCTGATATCTCCCACTGGGCTCTGATAAGGAGACACACCAACCAAGGAACCTTGCAAGCACCCGGCGGTTAATGCGTGTATATGTTTGAGGGTTTCAACAGCGTGTCTGTCTTTTTATTTCAAGCGTTTTTGACAATTCTCGCACCTTTAGTATATAAGCTAGGATTGTTCATACAGGCAGATTTCCAGCGCGGAATCCCTGAGGCGCTTCATGCTTACACTTGGGTTTACACTAGAGTTCAGTTGTCTATCAATATATGATCTATTGCTTGTCTGAACTCCCGCTAGCGTGCATTTGAAAATTATGTATAAATGCTGCTGTTTTATATACATGGAAGATGCTGGACTTGCTTGCAGAAACCTAAGATTAGCTTTGAGAATGTTTTCGATTTTGTGGAGGCTTGTTATGGTTTACTGTTTATTTTGTTTAATGTGCAAAAGCAACTCGGATAATGTGCGATGCTTAGTCGAGGACTCTGGAGACGTTGTCAGGGGATTCTTCAATGTTGCATAGAACACAGACGCCTTATAGGTCCTGTTCCATGGAAATATCGCCAGGCATCATGGATGAGTATTCTAGCGAACGAACAATTGATCCACGGCAGCCAAGCTATTCGGTAAACAATAAATTTACAACAACCCTTTTCAGAAATATAATACATTTGAATGTTCGAAGTGCAGCGGTGGCGTAGCGGTAGAACATCCGCCTCGCATGCAAGAGGACCGGGGTTCAAATCCCGGTGCCGCGCAATTCTCCACCGGATGAAAAAAAAAAAAATCCCCGTGTCGATGGAATTGCATAAACAGGTTTGGGGTGCGACCTGATGCCGGTGAACACCTCCGGCAACGCACTCCCTCACCAGAACAGGAGTTGGCCACCCTGGTGCAGTAATTGGCCGCAACCTCCTATGATAAGCTCCATACAACCCCGGCCCTCAGTCACCAGCGGCTGCGGAACAACTGACCACGGCGGCGGTCAGACCTGTGACGCAGCAGGGGGTGCTAAGAAAGCCTGGCTCCGCTGGACAGGCCGCCATTGGAAACTGACCCTGGCAACGTTTAATGCTAGAACCCTAGCTAGTGAAGCTAGCTTAGCAGTGCTGTTAGAGGAACTAGAGGGCATGAAATGGGATGTCATAGGGCTTAGTGAGGTTAGGAGGCCGAATGAGGCATATACTGTACTGAAGGATGGGCATGTACTGTGTTATCGGGGATTACCAGAGAGGCGACAACTAGGAGTAGGTTTCCTTGTCAATAAGTATATAGCGGGCAATATAGATGAATTCTATAGTATTAATGAGAGGGCTGCAGGCATCGTAATTAGGCTTAATAAGCGGTATAAACTGAAGTTTGTACAGGCCTATGCACCTACATGTAGTTATGATGACCAGGCAGTTGAAAGCTTCTATGAAGATGTAGAATCGGCAATGCGAAAAGTAAAGACGCAGTATACTGTACTAATGGGCGATTTCAATGCCAAGGTAGGGAAAAAAACAGGCAGGAGACAAGGCAGTAGGTGACTATGGCATTGGTTCGAGGAATAGCAGGGGGGAGTTACTAGTTGAGTTTGCAGAGCGCAATAACTTACGAATCATGAATACCTTCTTCAGCAAACGAAAGAACCGGAAATGGACATGGAAAAGTCCTAACAGAGAGACTAAAAATGAAATCGACTTCATAATGTGTTCAACCCCCGCCATTATGCAAGATGTAGAGGTAATCGGGAAAGTGCGATGCAGTGACCACAGGATGGTGAGGTCCCGAATTAGCCTAAATCTGAAGAAGGAACGCAACAGATTAGTAAGAAAGAAACCCATCAACGAATTGGCGGTGAGGGGGAGGGCAGAAGAGTTCAGGATCTCGCTACAGAATAGGTTTTCAGCTCTAACTGAGGATTGCGACATTACCCTAGAGGGAAGGAACAATAATTTCAGAGATATCATTACTGAGTGCGCGGTAGAAGTAGGCGGTAGGATAGTTAGAGAGGATACCGGCAAGCTGTCTAAGGAGACGAAAGATTTGATTAAGAAACGGCAGAATATGAAAGCTTCCAATCCAACAGACCAGATCGAATTGGCCGAGATATCAAAGCTAATCAATAAGCGCAAGGTGGCCGATATAAGGAAGTATAACATGGAGAAAATTGAGCATGCTGTAAAGAACGGGGGAAGCCTTAAAGCGGTAAAGAAGAAATTGGGCACAGGCAAAAACCAGATGTATGCGATAAAGGACAAGGCGGGCAACGTCATCACTAATATGGAAAATATAGTCAAAGTAGCCGAAGAGTTCTATACAGATCTCTACAGTAGGCAAAGTAGTCAGGACCGTAATGAGATTGGCGGTAGGGAAAAACAGTCAGACGTTCCACCAGTGACGAAGGACGAGGTCAAGAAAGCACTAGAAACTATGAAAAGGGGGAAATCAGCTGGAGAGGATCAGATAACTACAGATTTGCTGAAGGACGGGGGGGATATCGTGCTAGAAAAACTGGCCACCCTGTATACGCAGTGCCTGGTGTCATCGACGGTACCGGAACCATGGAAGAATGCAAACATTATCCTCATTCACAAGAAAGGGGACTCTAAGGACCTTAAAAATTACAGACCAATCAGCTTACTGTCTGTTACGTATAAGGTATTTACTAAGGTAATCGCTAATAGAATCAGGACAACCTTAGACTGCAATCAAGCAAAGGATCAAGCAGGGTTTCGGAAATGGTACTCTACTATCGATCATATCCATACCATCAATCAGGTGATAGAAAAATGCTCGGAATATAACCAGCCCTTATACATAGCATTCATTGATTACGAAAAAGCATTTGACTCAGTTGAAACCTCGGCGGTGATGCAGGCATTGCGAAATCAAGGGGTAGACGAGCCGTACGTGAAAGTGCTGGAAGATATATATAGTGGCTGCACAGCAACCATAGTTCTGCATACAGAGAGTAACAAAATTCCCATAAAGAAAGGTGTTAGGCAAGGAGACACAATTTCCCCAGTACTATTCACAGCTTGTTTAGAGGAAGTATTCAGAGACCTGGAATGGGAGCAGTTAGGGATAAGGGTAGATGGAGAATACCTCAGTAATCTGCGATTTGCTGATGACATTGCCTTGCTAAGCAACTCGGGGGATGAACTGCAAATAATGATTGATGACCTAGACAGGAAAAGTAGAAAGGTAGGCTTGAAAATCAACATGCAGAAGACTAAGGTAATGTTCAACAGCTTCGGGAAGGAACAGCTGTTTACATTAGGTAGCGAAATACTGGAAGTAGTAGGCGAATATGTCTACTTAGGACAGGTAGTAACCGCAGATCCGGACCACGAAAAGGAAATAACAAGAAGAATACGATTGGGATGGAGCGCATTTGGCAAGCACTCGCAGATTATGACTAGCAGCTTACCGGTATCGCTCAAGAGGAAAGTATACAACAGTTGCATCTTGCCTGTACTCACCTATGGGGCTGAAACGTGGAGGCTAACCAAGAGAGTTCTACTTAAGTTGAGGACAACCCAGAGGGCTATGGAACGAAAAATGGTAGGGGTAACATTAAGAGATAGGAAGCGTGCAGAGTGGGTGAGAGAAATAACTCAAGTTACCGACATTCTAGTAGAAATTAAGAAGAAGAAATGGACATGGGCAGGACATGTAGTGCGAAGAGAGGATAACCGATGGTCGCTGAGGGTAACAAACTGGATTCCAAGGGAAGGAAAGCGTAGCAGGGGGCGGCAGAAAGTTAGGTGGGCGGATGAGATTAAGAAGTTCGCAGGGGTCAAGTGGATGCAGGTTGCACAGAACCGGGTTAAGTGGAGAAATATGGGAGAGGCCTTCGCCCTGCAGTGGGTATAATCAGGCTGATGATGATGATGATGATGATGATGATGATGAATGTTCGAAAACTACTTTTAGCAGATTTTACATTTTGATCACTATACTCGTGGACTGATCTGAATAGCTTTGTAGGCAACATAACGGGGCGGAGCGTTTCTCACTGTATTACTACGCCAAGCAGTTCAGGAATATCTACCCATGTCTACGGTTTCGATGTGAGAGATTATAGGAATAAAATACGCAGAAATGATTCCTTTAGGTTTTTTCAAGGACAATGTCAACGTAATTGAACGACTAATTAATAGTTGACACGACTTATGTTCTGAAGACAAGCGTGCGAAAGCGTACCAAAACCGGTGCGTAGAGGCGGCCAGCATACGGTTTGTATTATTGAAAGGTGACACAACCATCGACATGGAAAGGCCTGTTACACACATGCTGTTGCAGCTATGAATTTAGAATAATCTTTACCTTGTACTGAAGGAATTATTCTCCAGATGGCGGTTATTCCAGAACAATGTCCTCAAAATTTCTGGAGCAATTAATTCTGCTGCAATGGGATCTGGATCCATTTCAGTTCTCTAGTTTTCCTCGCATGGTCACGGAACCATTTCCCCCAGCACAGCTTTCAAAGCTAAGGTTCCTAACCTATCAGCGCTGGTCATGGAGGTGAAGCTGGAGTAAGCACCGTATATGGGAACGTTGCTACATGGGATTTAGAGAAAGGATAGATGGAAGCTATGAAGCTATGTGCGATGTAGTGTGAAGAAGCAAATCGAAGGGCGCATCGTATGCGAAATGGTAAGCGACTCAAGATTTTTTTAAACGAATGTGGAATTGGGAACAAATTTATGGTCAAAGGCGGCTTGCAGACGTCACTAGCCAGAATATCTGCTAAGCGTTCTTTAGAGTGTATTGTATGCAAACCGTTAGAAACAATGAACGACAATAACCAATCTCCTAGACGCCCTCGCTCTCTTTCCTCCGGTTCCTCGTTACCGTGCTGTTTCCTCGCGTTCTCTTTCTGTTTATGAGAAAAAGCTAAAGATTATCACACAAATTTCGCCCTAGAGAACGGTGTAGGGGCCTCTGTGTTTTTCGTTAAATTGCATTGCCCAATTTTACCCTTAACAGCTCGCGTTAAACTTTGAGGGAGTAAATATCGTCACATAAATAGCACTACAAATTTGTTTGGTACACCACACGTATATTTCATCCAGGTTAATTTATGCCATCAAAAATAAGTTTTTCTTTCTCCAGAACTACTCAAAGGAAAATGTAGGGATAAGCTCTTCTGTATAAATACGTGGGCTATTTTCGTGCACGAGCGAGGAGTTCGTGCCAAGAAGTTCTTTTCAGGAGGCCATCCTGCTGTCGTGCCGTTAGGCACACTCGTTATCCGCATTTTCCCGCAACAGAAATTATCTCTTTAGGCCGGACTACACGGCAAAATAAGTAAGCCATTACCTACTGAGCTAGGTTTCTATCGGCCAAAGCTGATTCCAGGACGAGGCTATCAAGCTAAATGCCGAAGTGATTATCTATTAGGGCCCACTCGTCCTTTCGAACAATAAAGTGAAGCGTGCCTGTGATGCTCACTGATCATGAGGGTGGACACGCACTCTGGTTAACAATGTGGAGTAAATTAATCCGGCAGCTGTTTAGAAGAGCACTTCATTGCGGCAGGTAAAAACGGGCCCATGCAGGTGTTGCGGAGCACGGACCGTATAGAATCCTGATTGGAAAACAAATGCACATGTTTTGTGGTAGATGTACTGCTGACGACCGCAACAACACTTGAGGCTGCAATACAGCCTATGACGTACTTTGTCTTTTTTTAACTCATCTGCAAGTTTAAAAATAAGCCTGTGGTGCTACTCACTGGCGATATTACAGTGTGTTCTCGACTTCTGTAGCGAAGCTTGATGGAAGCCACCTTGGTCACTTCGATGAGTGCTGGTCGTAGTTCGCACGGCACATGGCTTCTTTTTCACAGAATGAAGTACGAGAACAGACGCGTAATGAACGGAAGTGTGCGAAATTTGTTTGTTCTACATTTCAACCCCAATGTTT
Organism: Amblyomma maculatum; assembly: GCF_055883805.1. Lineage (NCBI taxonomy): Eukaryota > Metazoa > Arthropoda > Arachnida > Ixodida > Ixodidae > Amblyomma > Amblyomma maculatum. Next base: position 13,846,988 of record NC_139347.1, read on the forward strand.
ACACCCGCCAGTACACATCGTAGTTTTTTAATTCTTGGGGCGAATTAGATTTCCGTTTCTAAATAATTATATGTTAGATTACGGCATAAGCCTCTCTTCTGAATTCTGAGAAAGCACTTCTTTCTTAAGCGCAGATTTCTTTCTTTAAATACGTAAAGAAAAACAAAATTGACAAAAGCACTCTTTAGTTCCCTTTGAATTTTGATCTTCCACACATACTAACATTATTCGGTATGAGTAAAGTATAAGATAAACTATTCCGCCTATTCCTCTTGCAATACCAGTTTGACTATCACGATCCACAGAGAGAAATCTATCTCAGAGATATTTGAAAAAAAAAAAATGTAAACCATTAGGCTTGGGATTTGGGGTATCACGTGACAGCGCTAATGGGTGCCGCCTGGCTACTCCTATTGCGGCCTTGTTCGCGTCCTAACCTTTAGTGCTAGCTAGTCACTACGCATTTAACTATTCATTTGTTACCTGACATGGACTCCGTGGGTTACAGTAGCACACTGCCACAAAATCTGCTAGAAAGTTGAGGGGCACTGGGATGACAGTCATCGTCATCTAGCACATAGTGTGGAAGCTGTAACTCTGAGCATTGTGGTGTGTCTGCCATCGCTGCTCGCTCTTTTCACTTTTCTGCTATTCTCGCTAAATGGTGCACTCCGATAACAATGAATGGTGTCGGTACGAATGATTTCGTTTTTTTTTTGTTTAAACTGAGAGATAAAAGGTAAAGCCCCACCGTGGTGCCTAAAGCAAAAAGGCAGTCTACTGCTACTTCTGATGTCTCGGTTGCGATCGCCCCGGTTGCCCCACCCGCTTTCAGATCAAGACGGAAAACAAGGCGAAAGTTAGTTCAGGTCCAAAACTCCGAGAGGCTGCAATTGTCAGAGATCGCGAGTAGAGCTATCCTCATAGACTCTTATTTATTTGTGTGTGCAGCCTGTCAACCGAAGCCAAACATAAGTGAATTAACTTGCCCAAAATCGTATTTAACCATATTATGCATTTTTGCACATAAGATATCACTAGCGGGTTGTTGAGTGCTAGTTACTTGAGTGAAATGGGAGAGATAATAAGCAAGGCAGCCAAGCAAGTGGTGTTACACAAAAGTTTTGCAAAATGAATCGCAGTTGCGCCCTTTTAAGAAATTTTGAGGTAATGAAAGACAGAAGGAAGATCTCGCCGCCGCCTGCTCGCTCAGCGCCTTTTGTTCGCTACCATCACCTGTTAAGAGCACTTGGACTGACAGAAAAGAAAACAAATTCGTTCAAGAGTGCCACAAGAATATAAAATATTGTGTACTGTCTTCTTATGTATTAAGCAGCAGTTCTATTGCTAGTATCAACTCGCAGGGCACGTGATGTCCCGCTCTCGACCTACCGAAGCACGAAACACAATAACAATGTTTCAACCTTCTTGCTTGTAACAAAATTGTCACTTTTGTTTTTATTTTCTTCCTATCGCAATCAATTTGCGTTCTTTTCATTGGTGACAGGAATCCCTTCAACAAACATTTTGGGAGACACATACGACGCACCTCGAAGGATATAACGCGATAGCGTTGACTACCATCTCTCATATACACTCCCGATTTAATCAAACCGTATCAACGTGTGTGCGTGGCCTAAGGGTAAAGCAAATGCAAGGGTCCTGGCAGGTTGATTCTGATACGACCCTCCAATGTGAAAGGAGAAGCTTGAGTTGGCAGCTCCTGCCAAACGTAATGGCAGCAGCCCTACAACCACTCAGTGCTCAGCCATGTCAGGTGTCAGCTACCGCCTGCCATCCCGATGCTCGTATGCTCGTGATTTTTGCTCCAGCGTCAAGACCGGCCGCTGTGGCTGTATTTTTGGTAAACGATGCCTCTAACGCTGTTCCGATAAAACTCTATGTACTACCACTGTTCGGAAGTCAAATAAGGTTCGCTTGCGTGGAAAAGCGTCGTTGTAAACCCTAAGTACTGCTTGCAACCACCAAATGAAGTCTGAAATTGCTTTGTCGAAATTATATTCGTGAAAAAAAGAAACTTTAATTATGAAATAACTCAATACAATGCTAAAATAATAAACAATTATTGAATATAAATTTTATCACAAAATTATTGTGAACGTACGTACTTCATGGTATTTGAAAAGAAGCAGTGCCTAATTCTATTTCAAGGAAGAGAGTACACGTCAGTTGCTTCCACACTGGAATTTTGTAACAGCCTTGCCGCTGTGCTCACTGTTTAGTGAACTGGACAGCTTAAACCAAGGACGCGAATTCGATTCCAGCCGCGGCAGTCACGTTTCAAAGGAGAGGAAGAGCTAGGAGCTCTTGTTACAGGAAATTAATCATAGGACTAGGAAGTTATCCGAAACCTTCTACTACCATGTCCTTCATAGAAAATGTCCCTATAGAACGTTCGACCCTTTATACCGTGCCGTACAATGCATTATAACCACATTAAAGCACAACATAGCACACAAATCGTCTTAGAAACATGTGTGAATAAAAACTTTTTGATCCTCGCAAGCTTGTGGTTTTGCCTAAATTAGCTTCCAGCTGTTACCTCCGAGAGATTTATTTCACCGTGAAATTTATGGCATTGCATCACGACACTACAACCTAATTGGGTAGTCAAATATATTGGGACGGGGAGAAATATATTTACAAAAGTGAATTAAATATATATACAGAGAGAGATGCCAAGGAGCCATGCTATGAATGGCCCAGAGCTCGACGCACGCCTATCTCTTCCCCTTCCACGCACGAGCACGCCGCTACCGTCGTCATCTCTTTACAAGTGAGACAATCCCCGGCGACGAAAGTACCGTCCCGGTGCTAAAAGGAGAACATAGTAGCCGCGGGGATTGCTTGAGGCGAACCACATGAACGACGTCAATCGCAGGACGGGCGCTCGATGTTAAACTTTGAAGCGGAGGAATCTCGTAGGTTACGTCGGTCGCCTGAAGGAGCATGTTTTATGGGCTGCTGTATGGGGCAGCAATTTCTCAGAGAGACCAACGTGGCAAGTGGGAGCCGACAGGAGGACGAGGGACCACGGAGTGAATTTGCCGTCCCAATGTCTGTGGTTGTAAATGTGCTTCTGGCGGACTTGGGCCGAAGAAAGGTGAGCTCGGGCTACTTGAGGCGCCATGGCAGTTCATGCGATGGCATCCTGGGCGTATTGTGTGGTCGACGTGGCAGTGTTCGATAACATCGTGTACAATGGCAAGAGGTGGGACCGCCAAAAAAGAAATCGAAAGGCAAAAATCTGTTGTTGTGGCGGAAAGAATTATAATCAATAGTGACATATGGGAATCCAAAGGCCTAACCGTGATTGTTTCGAGAGACATGCATAGAAAGCATGCCTGTTAATGTACGATAAAGCATACGGTGGTGATAAGCACTAGTTAGCTAGTGCTCACTGGAAGCAGAACGGAGAATGTCATCAATGGCTCGTGAGATAAAGTAGAGGTCCCGGTCGTAAGAAGTTGTCGAAGAACGTGCCATGATGAAGAATGACGTCTTTCAGAAGAAAGTCAGCAACATCCGTAGCACAACTGGTTAGCAACGGACACTTGATTGCGTATCTTGTCGCATAGTCTGGTCACGGGAATCCACTTGCTGCCACAACTCGACATTCCAAAAGGGCTAACATGGTCGAGGCCAATGTGATCAAAAAGTTCACAAGGAATGTCGAGGAGTTGAAAAGAATCAGCCTGCAACAAAGACGGCTTTTCACGGTGTTGACACAGATCGCAAGGGGCCACATAAGACAGCACATAAAGGTGAACTCCTTGCCAAAAAAAGATACGGCGGCGCCGCCCCCGGTCGTACGTGCGGGAAAGAGCTAGATGCCCGGCGGTGAGCAGATCATGAAGTTCTTGCTAGTCATCCGAGTGCAGCCGGTGGTGCACCACAAGTAGTCGTCCTGCCCAATCCAGTCGTAGACAGCGGCGGAACAAAAATCTATCTTGAAGAGTGGACAAGGATAGAGAGCCATCGTCGTAAAAAGAGGCGAGGCCTTCAATAAGCGGCCGTAATGACCGAATGCGGCATTGCTGATCACCATCTGAAATGGCAAAATGTATGGTCTAGCTTTACTGTTACTTAGGTCAGGAGAATCCATCAGATTGCGGGATAAACAGTCAGCGTCCTGGTGCAGATGACCATATTCTTGTAGGCGCAACGCTCAACGACCGAGACGGCCGGCCGTGCCATTGGGGAAGTAAGCCAGCATAGCTTATGGTGGTCTGTCGCGACGAAGAATGACCGGCCGAACAAGTAAGGACAGAATTTAGCAACCACACAGAGAGGGGTCAGGCACTCGCGATCAGTGATGGAATAGTTGTGTTCGGTAGCGGAAAGAAGGGGGCTGGCGAATGCAATGACCCGGTCATATTCATGCTAAACTTCAGCTAGCGCAGCATCAATCCCGTGTCCGTTAGCGTCGGAATGCACTACAGTAGGAGCAGGCGGGTCAAAATGAGTTATAACAGGTGGTGTGGTCTGCACTGCGATGAACGATGAAAACGTTTTGACTTCGGCAGGTCCTCAGGAGAAAGAAACGTTTTTCTTGATCAGTTTATTGAGTTGACGAGCGATGTCGGCGAAATTATTAAAAGAGGAAATAAGAACATAGGATGGCAAATCTCCGAGCATCCTTCGTGGTTATGAAAAAGGGAATTGTTCGACAGTACTAATTTTGCTGGAATCAGGGCAAGTTGCAGAGGCATCGACAAGAGGACCAATGATTGTGAGCTGGCGGTGACTCAACTGACACTTCGAAGAGTTGAGCTGGAGACCACCTTCACGGAAAATACTGAGGATAGCTGACAGTCTTGTGAGACGTGCAGCAAACTTGTACGGGATCGCGACATCATCTCAATAGCAGAGACAATTTGTCCACTTGAATACACTTGAAATGTTACGGGCGCATTACATAGGCCGAACAGCACACTTCAAAGTGATAGAAGCCATCCGGGGTAACGAAAGTCGTGTATTCGCGGTCCATGTCGTCCACAGCTATCATCTAATAACCTGACCGACGATCAAAAAATAAATATTAGTCTTCGTGAAGACAGACTAGCGCATTGTCAATGCGAGCAGCGGGTACACGTCTTTTTAGTGATCTGATTCAGGTGGCGATAATCGAGGAAAACCGCCAGGAACCGTTTTTCTTTTTAACAAACACCACCGGTGATGTCTGGGGCCAGATATGGCCTTTTTGAGCATCTTGTCTAATTCCTGCTGAATAACCGTTCGTTCCGTGGTGGAAACCCTGTACGGCCATTGCTAAAGAGCAACGTCACCAGTGTCGATTCGATGTCTGACAGCAGATGACCGACCCAAAGACCAGCCCTCAAGGTCAAAGATGTCTCGAAAAGAGTGCAGCAAACTTCGCAGAACATCAGCTTAGGTCGGCGGCACTCTCGCGTCGATCATATTTGAGTAGTCGCCTGTGAGAGAAGCAATGAAGAAGACACAATGCAAGAGGACGAGACACCGTGTTGTGGGAGACGAGATGTGGCATTCACTAATAGGTTACATGGTTCAGTTCAGTTCAGTTCAGGCGTTCAGTCGTGTCCGACTCTTCGTGACCCTATGGACCATGTCACGCCACGCTTTCCGGTCTCTCACTATCTTCTTAACATCACATAGCTTCATCTGCAATGCCTCGAGAATGCCATCTAACCATCGCGTTCGCTGCCTACCCCTTCTCCGGCGACCCTCAACCTTTCCCAACATCAAATCTTTCTCCAGCGACTCCTCTCTTCTCATCAGATGACCAAAGTAGCTGAGCTTTAACTTTAGAATTTGACCCTCCAATGAGCAGTCAGGGTTTATGGTCGACAATATCGACTGATTTGATCTTCTGGCAGTCCAAGGAACTCTTAAGAGTCTTCGCCAGCACCACAATTCAAACGCGTCAATTCTTCGGCGGTCAGCCTTTTTCACAGTCCAACTCTCGCATCCATACATCACAACTGGAAAGACCATAGCACGGGTTATACGGATCTTGGTTGGCAGACTAATGTCTCTGCTCTTTACTAGGCGGTCAAGGCTAACCATTGCTCTCTTTCCCAGAAGCAGGCGTCTCCTAATTTCATGGCTGCAGTCTCCTTCCGAGGTAATCTTGGCGCCCAAGAACAGAAAATCTGTCACAGCTTCCACTTCTTGTCCATTGATGCTCCAGGACTTGATAGGGCAAGACGCCATGATCTTCGTCTTTTTAATGTTCAGTTTAAGCCCAAACTTCTCACTCTCTTCTTGTACGCGCATCAGAAGTCTCTTGAGTTCCACTTCACTTTCTGCCATTAAAGTGGTATCATCCGCATATCTAAGGTTGTTGATACGTTTTCCAGCAATCTTCACTCCAGCTGAAGACTCGTCCAGACCGGCCTTCCTCATGATGCACTCTGCATATAGGTTAAATAGGCAGGGCGACAGTATGCAGCCTTGCCTCACCCCTTTCTCAATCGGAAACCAATCAGTAAGGCCATGCCCAGTTCTGACTGTGGCCTCTTGCCCTTCATAAAGGTTCCTGAGGAGACAGATGAGGTGAATTGGAACTCCCATCTCTTGGAGAGCTTGCCACAATCTGCTGTGATCTACGCAGTCAAACGCTTTAGCATAATCAATAAAGCAGAAGTAAATGGGTTTCTGGAACTCTCTTGCTTTTTCCATGATCCAGCGAAGGTTGGCAATTTGGTCTCTAGTTCCTCTGCCCTTGCGAAACCCAGCTTGCACGTCCGGAAGCTCCTGATCCACATACTGCTGCAGCCTACCTTGCAGGATTTTTAACATCACCTTGCTAGCATGCGAAATAAGCGCGATCGTGCGGTAGTTGGAACAATCTTTGGCACTGCCTTTCTTTGGAATGGGGATGTAAACTGACCTCCTCCAATCCTGTGGCCACTGCAGGGTTGTCCAAATCTTTTGGCATAATGTATGCAGTGTGTTAACAGCGTCGTGGTTGAGGTATTGAAGCAACTCAGCTGGAATACCATCAATTCCGCTAGCTTTGTTCTTAGCAAGGCTGGCTAAGGCCCATTAAACTTCACTCTTCAGGATGCCCGGCTCGAGATCAGTAATCACAACCGTGCTATGTTGGGTTTGCATATCCGGGTCCTTCTTGTACAGTTCTTCTGTGTATTCCTGCCACCTCTTCTTTATCTCTGAGGCTTCAGTGAGGTCCTTGCCTCGTTTGTCCTTTATCACTCCCAGCTTAGCACAGAAGCTTCCTTTGATATCTTTGATTGTCTTATACAGAGCTCTTGTGTTCCTTAATTGGCTGTTGTCCTCAACTGCTTGACACTGTATGTTCAGGAAGGCATTCTTATCTCTCCTTGCTATTTTCTGAAAATCCGCATTGAGAACCTTGTATCTTTCTCTTTCCCCCATTCCTTTTGCCATCCTCCTTTCCTCAGCTACTTGCAAAGCCTCTTCAGATAACCAGTTTGCTTTTTTGCATTTCTTTTGCTTTGGAACTACCTTAGAAGCAACTTCTTGTATTATATCCCGAACATCAGTCCACATCTCTTCGGGCTCTTTGTCTTCTAGATCTAATTCTTGAAATCGATTCCTCACTTCCACAGCATATTCTAATGGAATCTGATCCAGATCATACCTGAAAGGCCATCTAGTTTTCTGCGTTTTCCTCAATCGAAGCTTAATCTTGGCAACAAGAAGCTGATGATCGGTGCCACAATCGGCCCCAGGCCTTGTTTTTACTGCTTGTATAGCGCTTCTCCATCTCTGCCGGCAAATAATATAATCGATCTGATTCCTGTACAGACCGTCCGGTGAAATCCATGTGTACAGGCGCCTCTTGTGCTGTTGAAAATGAGTATTCGCTATGGTTAGGTTGTTTTCTTGACAGAACTCTACTAGCCTCTGCCCAGCCTCATTTGGCTCACCAAGACCGAACCTGCCTGTAATTCCGGATATTTCTTTTCTCCCGACCTTAGCATTCCAGTCTCCTATGAGAAAAACGGCGTCTGATGATGGGGTGCGGTCTAAAAGGCATTGTAGGTCCGTATAAAATCTCTCAACGTCAGCTTCTTCAGCAGCAGTGGTCGGTGCATAGACTTGGATAACTGTTATGTTGAAAGGGTGACCTTGGATCCGAAGTGAAATCATTCGGTCGTTTTTGGGGTTGTACCCTAGCACTGCTTTGCCCATTCTTCTGTTTACTATGAGAGCGACCCCATTCCTTCTCTTGGATTCGTGCCCACAATAAAAGACATAATGGTCACCGGAGTTAAATTCTCCCATTCCGGTCCACTTGAGCTCGCTGATACCCAAGATATCAATGTTCAATCTGTCCATTTCTCGCTTGACGATATCCAGTTTACCTTGCGTTATAGATCTTACATTCCATGTTGCTATGTGATATATCTCCTTGCAACATCGGACTTTCCGGTCGCTTCCCGACACATCCACAACTGAGCGTCCTTTTGGCTTTAGCCCAGCCGCTTCATTCGTCCTGGAGCTACTAGGAATCGCCCTTTGTTCTTCCCCAGTAACATGTGGGACGCCTTCCAACCTGGGGGGCTCATCTTCCGGCGCCATATCGATAATGGTATTGTGACTGGCCATGGGGTTTTCTTGGCAGGAAATACTGGAGTGGGTTGCCATTACCTTCTCCAGTGAATCACATTTTGTCAGAACTCTCTGCCGTGACCTGTCTATCTTGGGTGGCCCTACACAGCAGAGCTCACGACTTCATCGAGTTTCGCAAGCCCCTCCGCCACGACAAGGCAGTGATCCATGAAGGGGAGGTTACATGGTAGCCAGTGATATTTCGTGGGGTGACAGATGAATATAAGAGGCGAAGCTCAAACAGGAAGGAACGTTCGGTTGTCAGAGAAACTGACGATAGCATGCGGCAGGGGAAGACTTTGAGCGAAAAGAATGTCAACAATTGGAGAAAGTGTATTCACCGTTGGGAACAGGCGGAAGATACGCAAAGGTTGTGGCTTGGGGTTGTAAGCGGACAAAGTTGACGGTACACAGTCTGTGGACAAAGGATCTCGTGGATCCGCTAGAAGAGGTAGAACGAGTTGAAAGACACTTGTGGCAGAATCATTCTGGAATCACGATTGAAAGTCCAGGTCGAGGATGAGGTCATGAGGGCAGTGTTTGAATAAAGTAGAGAAAATAGAAGTGTGGTGGCAGGCGATCGATACACGAGCGGTGCATATACCAACGACGGGATATGCACTGCCATCTGTGAGAAGGACTACTGGTGAGAGGGCAGGAGTGGAAGCTTTCCTAGGGAAACGGCGAAGATGGGCATTTATGATGATTATTTCCGTTCCAGTGTCGATCAAAGCGGTATTAGGGATCCCAACGACGCCGACCTGAAGCAAGTTTTGTGGAACTTGGAGGGTTACAGGAGGATTTTCGGGTCGAATCGTCATAGCAGCATCACCTCCAGGTGCTGCAGCCATCAGTTTTTTTTAGCGGGAGCGCGCATATGGGGCCGGAGACGACGGGCGGCTATGCTTGGATTATGGAAATCTACGGTGCTGTGAGGACCGCGAGCGCTTAGTAAGAGTGTTCAGAGCGCCAGGGCGGAAAAAATGGGGTTCTGAAGGGGTAAATAGAGGCGAGAATTGGTAAAATCAATGTAGAAACGGCAGGTCAATGACACAGGGTTTCAGCAGTGTCCAGAGACGTGCACAACTCGGGAGCAGTTAAAGCAGATGGGTCTCTGGTTGCGGGTTCTGCAGTCGGCTGCATTGCGCCTCGGCAATGGTAGTACTGGTATCCGGAGCCGAGCACGGGGGTCAAGCGGCAAACACGGTGGTCAAGCGGCCCCTCATTGTTAAGCCGCGTGATACGGGCGTAGTACTTTCCCTTCCTCATTTTCAAGTTCACGGAGAGACAGATGGACAGAGAGAGAGGGCTCTTGTATAGCTGTGCGGCCGTTCCGCCTCCTCAATGCTAAGCCGCGCGACGCACGCCTAGCCACTTTCTCTTTCTCCACTTCAAGATCACGAATAAAGTGAGAGTGAGCGGCTTCGGACAGACATCGACAAAATCCGTGATTGCAGCTAGTAGTGCTACGCACTAAAAGGATGAAGGCGTCATCCGCGATGTCTTTAGGGACATCGGCCACCTTATTACTCTAGGATATCGAAATGTCGACTTCCAGGCATATGGATAACAAGTCCTGAAAGTACGAAACGTACGACTTCATGGATGTTTGTGGGCAGCAGGCGAGTTCCTCTTGGCAACACGCTGTCGGCCGATCGGTTTAGCGAACAGGTCCCGAAGTTTCTGCTTGCATGTCTCCCAAATGGTGAGCTCATCCTCATGGGTTTCCTCACCACATCCGCGCCACCACCTTCAGGTAGATCTCATCGGCCAGCTTAAGGGTAGCGTCCCATCGATTGTGGGTGCTGACGCGGTCGCACATCGCGGGCGAGTAGTCCACGTCAAAATCATCCGTTCCGCACAACGTCCCGGGGTCGCATGAGTGCGCACTTATTACCGTGGGGGCGGAAAGTGCGATGCAGAATCCCCTTCGAGTGGCATGGTGCAGCAACTTGCAAAATGAGTCCGCTGCGGACTTTGGTATTGGCTGCTGCGTTATACCGCACTTCCAGCAATAATGTAATGGGGAGAAATCTATTTACAAAAGAGGATTAAAATATACACAGTGAGGGAGAGCCAAGGAGCCTGAAAATACTAATCTTTGTCCACCCATGGTAATATAATTATTTAGTTATACTGATAGCCCTCCAGTGATGTTCGTTACAAGGAGGAATCGAATACGAGGGAGGGAAGCAGACACAATCAATATGCAAGTGCAATTACGAAGCATTTAAAATTTGCTGCGATGTTTTATAAGTTGTTGAATATATTTAGGGCATGCACAGCGATAACACGCAATAAGCAAATGTGACGTAGAAAAAACCATTGGGCTTACGCCTGCGAAATGTTTCACTTACCTTCGTGAGAACATCCTCTGTATTGAAATACTTAATGATCCGTACGCGCAGACAGTGGCTTTCTGGAAGTCAGAAGACTAAAAACGGTCACGTACGTAAGAAACCTCCGGGTGCCATTTTCATCTGATTTCATAACGTCCTTTTCTCGTGTAGCGCTACTGTTGATTGAAGCTTACTGCCAAGGCAGTCTTTTAACTGAAAGGGCACGGCAGTCTGAAGGGGCACGGCAGCAGGGCTTGTACGCAGATGGCTCATCCGTTCGTCTTCTTTCCGCAGATCATCGCCAGCCTGCTGCTGATACCAGCGGGACATCAAGAAGTATATCAGCCTTTCGTGATCTACCACGCGCATGTGCTACAGAATAGTAGCTTTTTGCCGTCTCCTATCTTGCATCCCGCGGATGGGAACCCAACATCGTCTACTTCCAGCGACAGGACACTCTTCAAGCCATCCACCGTGGCGCTTCACACTTCTCGGGACATAAAAGCCGACAGCGAGCTACCAGTTACCAAAGGGCACGGCAGCAGGGCTTGTACGCAGATGGCTCATCCGTTCGTCTTCTTTCCACAGATCATCGCCAGCCTGCTGCTGGTACCAGCGGGACATCAAGAAGTATATCAGCCTTTCGTGATCTACCACGCGCATGTGCTACAGAATAACAGCTTTTTGCCGTCTCCTATCTTGCATCCCGCGGATGGGAACCCAACATCGTCTACTTCCAGCGACAGGACACTCTTCAAGCCATCCACCGTGGCGCTTCACACTTCTCGGGACATAAAAGCCGACAGCGAGCTACCAGTTACCAAAGGGCACGGCAGCAGGGCTTGTACGCAGATGGCTTATCCGTTCGTCTTCTTTCCGCAGGTAAGAAGGCGCTATGGAAAATGTTTTCGCTCCAGTGAGCGTTGTCTCGTCGTGCTGCCGTGCCCTACGGTACTTCTCGGTTCTCTCAGTGACATAGTGTATCTTTCAAATTTACTATTGCTTTCCGGTGATGTAGAGACTAATCCCGGGCCCGACTTGTCAGATCTTGCCGAACAACTAACTCAAATCGCCGCAGACATAAAGACAATAAAAGAAGAACGTCTGACATCTATCGATAATAAACTAGAACGCTTAGCATGCCTTGAAAAGAATGTTTCAGCCTGCACTGAACAAGTCGCTAGCTTGCAAAAAACTGTAACTTCCTTAGAGCTAAGATTAGACGATCTAGAGAATCGGTCTAGAAGATCGAACCTTATTGTGTACGGCATACCGGAAGACGAGGAAAAAAAATTACGAATCACTGGAACGCGCAGTAAATGAAAATGTCATTAAGCATACCTTGCAACTAGAGGAAGTGGCTATTGAACGTATACATAGGCTAGGAAAACCAATGGCAAACAAAACTAGGCCAGTAATCTTTAAATTGTTAGACTTCCGAGAGAAAACTAAAATTTTGCACAACTGTCGCAAACTCAAAGATAGTGCCTACACCATTAGCGAGGACTTTTCACCGCGTGTTCGAAACATTAGGAAGAAATTGTGGGAATATGGAAAACCAAGGAAGGATTCCGGTGGTAAGGTGTCATTGGGGTACGACAAACTAAAGATTAATAGTTGTCTTTATTTTTGGGACGAGGAAAAGAATGACGTGTCACCCGTAACGTCAAATTCAAACGACACAAAAAACCAGGACATCGGTGCACGGACCCTCCGTCCGCGCCGCACACAACGTCCAAAATAAGCTTCGCTAATATTAATGCTCGAAGTGTCATTGGTAAACTCGGTCCCCTCGAATCAATATTAATAGCTTACGAACCGGCATTTATAGGAATAACAGAAACCTGGCTAAACAAAGACATCAAAGATTTAGAAATTACTCCCCCAAACTATGTCATTGTTCGCAAAGATCGTTTAACTCGAGGCGGAGGCGTTGCTTTACTGATAAAAAAAGAAATCCCTTTCGTTACACTGCCTGAGGTCGAAGGAGTTGAAGCCGTTTTTTGCAAACTTTGCCTTACTAATGGCACCTTCATTGTGGGATGCATTTACCGTAGTCCTTCTTCTGATTTGAATGTTCTACAATCATTGCACGTGTATATGCAGCAGTATGTGAAGGGAAACAAGGTGATACTATTAGGCGATTTCAATCTACCCGATATCAACTGGCACACACTACACCACCACTCACCTTGCGCAGATACCTTATTAGACATCATGCTCTCTTTTAATCTAACCCAGATAGTAACTGAACCCGCTCGCGTACAAGGATCCAGCTGTAACATTTTAGATCTAGTATTTCTAAGTGATCATTTTCCCAGTCATAAAGCTAATATCGAAGTTTCATCTGGCCTGTCGGACCACAAACTAGTATTATGTGCGGTACCATATCACGATTCGCTACCTTCGCAATGAACAAAAACATACAAAGACTACAGCAGAGCAGACGATACAAGCATCATTGATACACTGTCTCATGAACTGTCGTCATTCAATGAACTCTCACATGATGCAAGCACAGACATAGAAATTTTAGGGCAACGGTTCAAATCAGTTGTGTCACATTGCATCGCTAACTACGTCCCATTAAAGACTACGAAAACGCACAAACACAACCCCTGGATAACTCGAACCGTTATCCACGCAAAAAGAAAAGTTCGCCGGCTCAGAAGAAACAAAAAAAGCCATCCGTCGCAACGCACAGTACAAAAATTAACTTCCGCCATTGACGACTTGAAATCAAAGATAAAGAGAGCCAAATCATACTACTTTACAAAAACACTTCCCAATTTCCTGAAGAATGCTCCCCAAAAATTCTGGCGCTATTTAAACCCTAAAAAACGAGATGAAAGACCAACATCTTCCGAAGATAACAAACATACTGCGATTACTCTGAACAACTACTTCTGCTCCATTTTTACAAATGATAATGGAAAACTTCCCACAATGAACTCTAGCACAGGTATGAAGATGGAACCTATAATTATAACAGAAACTGGAGTATTAAATCTATTACTAAATTTAGACACTAAGAAAGGACCAGGGCCAGATAACATTCCTAACATATTTCTACATCGATATGCTGAGTGGGTGGCCAAATTCCTTTTTCTACTCTTTAACAAATCATTATCCACTTGCACCCTTCCCAGGGAATGGAAATCAGCAAAAATAACCCCTGTACACAAATCGGGAAATAAATCTGACCCCTCGAATTTCAGGCCAATATCATTAACCAGCACAGTATGCAAGCTACTAGAGCATATTATCTTGAAACACATAAATGCCTTCCTAGAAGTAAATTATATTTTAACCCCCTGCCAACATGGTTTTCGTAAGGGCCTATCCACCATTACTCAGTTAATTGAATTAACACATGATATATCCTTGAGCATTGATAACCAGAAACAAATAGACCTCATATTTCTAGACTTTTCTAAAGCATTTGACCGCGTATCACACACAAAACTTTTGGTAAAACTCGAGCTAACTTGGGGAACTGGTCCTGTTCTAGATTGGATTAAAAATTATCTTAGTAATCGCACACAATTTGTTGAAATTAATAACGAGAAATCCGCTTTAACTACTGTTTCATCAGGTGTACCCCAAGGAAGTGTCCTAGCTCCAGTATTATTCTTAATTTTTATAAACGACTTACCAGCTTACGCTTCACATAATATTAAACTTTTTGCTGATGATTGCGTTCTCTACCAGGAAATTAACTCCATTGATGATCATCTAACCTTAAACAACGCCATAACAGCAGTATACCAGTGGTGCCAGGACTGGCAAATGAATATCAATTTAAAAAAGTCTGTTCTTTTATCTATAACAAGAAAAAAGCATTCATCAGCATTTCAGTACACCCTTAACAACATTCCCCTTGGATCTGTTAATGAGCACAAGTATCTTGGTGTGACACTAACTTCTGACTTCCGGTGGAACTCTCACGTTAACAACATCACGTCAACCGCCCTAAAACAGCTATTCTTTATTAACAGGCGTCTTAAACTAGCACCACCTGAAACAAAGTCACTTGCATATAAAACACTTGTCAGACCGGTACTAAAGTACGCTAATATCGTTTGGTTCCCGTTTACTAAACAGCTCATTAAAAAACTGGAGGCAGTACAAAGAAAGGCACTAAGATTTATATACAATAAACACTCCATTACAGACTCACCAACAGAATTACTTAAACATGCAGAATTACTAACCTTAGAAAACAGAGCCTATCTTGCAAGACTTAAAATCATATACCAGATAATACACAATCAACTAAAACTGCCTATTACAAAGTACATGCTGACGTCCTCGAACAGATTAACCCGTTATAACCTTACGCATACATTAGGCGAATTCTCATTTCATACTGATATTTTCAAATACTCATTTTTTCCAAGGGCAACACGAGAATGGAACAATCTACACACGCGCATTACCAACACCACGTCCTTAGCTGAGTTTTGTTCCCTTGTTGCAGATGAATTATACCCATTGCAGTAACAATTGTATTCCTTATTTTTATGCTTCCTTGTTCTCTTGGTATTTTTTCTTGCCTGTTGTGCCTGAGTCAATTTGTGAATTCATTATAGTCGATTTTCTCTTTTTTAGTATTTCAAACCTTGATTGTGCCTTGACTGTCAATTACAACTAATACTGATCCCCTCGCTGTATCATCCGTAATCATGTAATTAATATAAGTGATATTATCTGTGTTATTCGATTGTTGTAAGCTGCATGTAACACTCGACACCATGTATCATTGTGTATGCTTTTATGCTGTAGTATAATATGCTCACAGCCCTTCCTGTTACAATCCCTGATGGGATTCACAGTATCAAATAAATAAATAAATAAATAAAATAAATAACTTACGGCATCATTTTACGTCACTGCTTTCGTGGGCATAGCTTTATCTATGATAAAATGGGGAATATGCAATACACAATAACTGAAATATTGAAGCGAATCGTTTAATATAGCTGTGCGTAGCAGAATCATTCTTATAGGGGGTATTCACTGACGCTTAGTGCGCGGGGAACTGTGGATAATTATGGCGCAGTAGGCCATTTTTTGTCCAGCGAAAGAACTGGGCGAACGTACGTATCAAGTGCTGTCGTGCAGCCCACAAGCAGTGGCACCCGCAGATATCCGTCACTGCGCTATTGTGGACTTTAGTACGTGGTACACAGAACAAGCAACCGAAGCTGAAAAGCTGCGCGAAGGACCTCGGCCTTCTTAAGGTACCGGAAGTACACACGACCCTACTCCGGCCGAACGAAACAACTCTTCGAAATGCGACGTCATATATGGGTGGACAGCTCAACTACGCGGGTTTCACGGAATATGCGAAATCTCTGTAAACAATGAGCTAGGCTGAAATTTTCCGCATGTGCGCTGACAGCCACATATTGCCACGATCCGTGCATGCCTGTTTTCACGTATTTGCACGACGTATTCTAGGTATACGAGCGGGGTGGCAACATATACGTAATAATATGTTTCACCGTTTCCAGCCAGATACATTGAGTGCCCCGCCAGCACCTTCGCTTCGTGTTTTGCCTCAACCGAAGCCCTGAAAGGAGGGCTCGACAAATGCTGAAGCGACTGATTTGAGTACGCAATAATGTTAATTAGCAGTGCCTTTAGTTGGTGCATAAATAACAGATGTTGCACTAAAGCTCTGAATCCATGTACTGAGACTTCGTGTAGAAATGGCACCTGCTTATCAAAACGTTTTCATACCAGATTCGTTTGGGGTAATTGCCTCATTCAATCAGAAGGCGTCGAATGTTCGCATTGTCTGTGTCGGCTGCGAAGCAAATCAGGCCGCTGTTTCAACCACGACACTTGGGGCGCCATCTCATGCTGCTTACAGGAACAAGAACATAAAGATTCGGCGAAGAAACGTAGACGTGCAGCGTGGTTCTGCGGTTGGCTATTTCGGTTGGCTATACAAGTTCTTGTCTCCTCGCCGAACGAACCTTACACTAGATCATTTGCTTGATTAGAACCTCGCACGCTGAGCCCCTGACTGTTTAATATGTTTTGTACAACCAGAGTTACATAATTTAAGTAAAGCACATTGTTGCTAGGTACCTTCAATACACTTTCCAAGAAAAAATCACAGCAAAGTGATAAACAACCAGTAGTAATGGTGACATCCACAACTTCTAATCCATTTTGCATCGCTCTATCTCATTAGAATAGCTCACCTGTGTTATCAAGTGCATTAATTGATAAGGAGTGTTCTCTACGAGGAATCTGTTGCCGGGAAAGGATATCAGCATTTTAAACTTTTCACATGAAATAGGCTGCCCATAAATAAACATTCAAAGATATCACATAGCTGATAAGGTTATGAACACACCAAGAATGAAATTGCACCTTCCACAATACAGGTACATACAAGCTTTTGGTGCCTTAGATTACACTCACTATCATGGCTACCCTAATCGCTGATCAAGCCGCATGTACTAGTCTTTGAATTATTCATTTTTGTCGGTTAATAACCATGACAGGACTTTTGACATCAGAATATATCGGCCAAATTGCCTAACAAGTATTAAACATCTGATTCTATAAAAGCCGCCGTATGGAAACAGAACAGGATACGTCAGCTACATTGCTAATACAAACCCCACTTATAGGCTAAACGTTTTCATTGATCTGTTTGCCTTCAGGAACAAACACTCCCGCCCAACATCGGGACATTGCAAGCTATCGTGTGAAGTTTCGCCACAACTGTCTGGTCGAACAGAGCCAAAAAAGTTGCGCTAGCGAACTTGTACTCAGCAAAGTAACCTTGATCTTTTAAGTTTTATGAAACGTGCTTTTATCTGCACGTAGAGAACACGTGGCTAACAAAAAATGAAAGATGACTATTATTGCACAAAAGGCTCAACGGCAAGTTTTATCGAAGCAATTCATCATTGACATTCACATTTGGCATAGGTTTGCGCAGATTATTCGCCTGTCAACCTTCACAGGCGAATAGCGAGCTCGTGCAGAAGATGACGCGGACATCATTATTCAAGGCCAGTATTACGGTTGATGCATGCAGTTACCTAGCGTGGACTTGATTTAAGATGCCAAATTTATTGTAGAGTGTTGTAATATCCACAGGTAGCAAAACAGTTATTGTCTTCTTTGTCTTGAAGTTACTTCGGGCATATCATCCTCCAATTAACTTCCTATCTGATAAGCAGCCACATGACGCTTAGCGATGGAAGTTTTAAAAGCAGTTTATAATCTTCTTCTCAGCCCTACCGTAACAGTGCAATACAATACATGGCCTAATCGTAATCATCCAGCACTGTTTTTACATTATGTTGTATTTATGACAAAATTATCAAAATTGGACATGCTCTGCGCTCAGCAGCAGGGGGACGAAGTGTTGCTTAGAACAATGCTTTTTTTTGCGACATTTGTTGTGGCCATACCATAAAATAATTTTTGCATAGAGTGGAAGTGCTCGGTACTTTTTGGTAGGCCAGGTTCTCGAAGTACTGGTTAATAATTCAGCAGCAACCACGAAAGAAACTTTTAAGCATAGGTCACGTGCTAAACTTGATTCATTCTCGCAATCACGTAAAGGGCCTGCAAACTAAACAGCAGATAAAACGGATTGTGTAAGTTTTTGGAAGACGAGAAAGTTTCGCCATGCCGCAGTCACGCACGCATAGAGGGCATGGGGACATTATGCGAGTGGACATTACGGTTGCCCCTTTGAATTATTAGTCAATGATTGCAACGAGCTTGGTGGGTGAATCCTGAACCAAACGAAACGAAGAAATCAAGCTGCGTTTTTCTAATACATGTTTTCTTCACAGTATCCTAACCGTCGATGCGAAGAACATAAAGGAAAGCGAACGAGAAGAAATGCAGCGTTTTTTTCTAGTCGCAGAAGTGTTTTTTCCTCAATAGTTTAGCTCCTTGATTAGAGTACTAATATACAAACAGTGAGTTTGGTCTGTAGTAGTTTTGAACGGATGATCTTTTCGGAATAGGTGGTTATATATAAAAGTAAAACACAAAAAAGACTTTGTTATGTAGGCGGTTGCATCACCGTCAACTTAATTACTCTGAGGCCTGAAATAACTAAATTATTCGAATGCAATGTTGTTGGACACCACTCTGCAGCGCCATTGTAGTTGTGAACCACAGTTCCTTCGGCATATGTGCAAGCTTTTGACAAGCTTAAATTCCATCATACCTCGGCTACTGCGGCGCAAGTTCACAAAATGGCTCCTATACAAGAACAGCTCAGAACGTCTGTTAGCTATGCTTACCTTCTCCCAGCTCACGGAATTCCTTTATTGAAGAAAATGATCATGTGAATCATGAGAGCGAATAAATCTGTCACAACGAGTGACTAAAAAAAAAAGATTTTTTTCAGCGCTTTCGTTTGATAATTTTGACTGTGCTTTGCCACTCAGAGTTACTCTAAGTGCATTACTTTCTACGCTACGCGGCCAGAGAGCGTTTTACTCGAAATTAATTTCCGCTTGCGAAACAGCTTCCTTCACGGGTTGTTAAAATCCGGCCATATGCATGCTGTTCCTGCCAGCACCAAGGAAGTGCAAAACAAAATCTTGATAATGTCAAAGTGGATAAGATTTCGCTACGAAACCTGGTGCCATAGATCCATTTTCAAAGTAGGTCATCACAGAAACGCCGATCACCAGAGAACAGAAAGCTTGACCCGACTGTCTTATCTACAAGTACTCGGCTGCACTGTGGGTCCAGTCCCGCATCAACAGTATACGAAGCGTATGGGCAAACGGCACTGCGGTGCTTTCGGTGAGAGGGAAGTTTGTTTTCCCTTTTTATTCACGATTTTCTACTGTGCACCACTTATACAGTACCAACCTGAAGATGATGAAATAATGCAATTATTGTTTGAATGCTAGTAAACATCCGGAAAACAAGCGTGTCGCGAAATGAGCGAAGATCAGACACTAGGGGCTTTGGCATAATCTGTCTGAGTAGCCGGAGGAACAAAATGGAAAAAGGAAAATTCTGTCGAGAAACGTGTCTTGGAGCATTATGATGTAATAAAAAATAAGAATAGCAACAACAGTAACCGCTTCCAAAAGGTAATGCTTTTGGGATACAGAGCTTATGAAATGCTAACATTCATCATACCGTGTAGGGTTTTTGCAGCCAAGTTAACGAATAACCGAGTTGTTTGCTGCACAGCGTTGAGAAGGCTGTGATGAATTATGGTAATGTTGCGCCTCTGCATGGTGTGTCTTTCTTCCGCTGCCTCGGCTCCCCTTCGGCACAAAAGTGCAACCATGTGCAAAACCGTTATCTGCTCACGCTGCGGTTAATAAGATGCTATATAAGTCTGTCTACAAGCAGACTGAAAAGGGTAAAATACATATGTGGAAGAAAGGGATTCTTGAGATCTCTATCAGAGACCATTAATATATGCCGCCCGCAGTAGCTTCTGCATGGATCTTGTAGTGTGCGTGGCCTAAATTCTGGCAAAAAGTATCCTGTCAGCTAGTCAGATACGTCTCAGTCGACGTGAAGAAATGAGCCTTTTCTCACATGCCATAAGGCAGGAAATTGTTTAGCAAAACAAAACATTCACCGTAATAGGATTATGCTTTGCGTGCAATTAATTGCTTTCATGTCTGTCGTTCAGGGGCTACAGCCATCGGAGATATCAACATTCTATTCGACCTTTTCTACATTTCTCTCCTTCCTACCTCTCGTTACGAAGTGATGTGGGTTGTGCAGTCGAAGCGCATCGTTTGTCACCTATACAGCGTGTGTAAGTGATAATTGCGGCCTGCAGCGCTGAATGGTTGCAACGTACTGCATAATGTACTCTGTAACAAATTATGCTAAATTGGACATATTTGCCTGGCTTTAAAATATGGTGTCTTGCGTCACTTCAATACATTTAGTGCTATGGACATTGAAAAAAATTCGAACACTTCTACAACAACGAGCTCCGCTTTTAAAATTTGAGTTGTCGTCATTGTACACGCGCTTGTGTAAAAACAATAGAGACAGGAATATTTAAATATTCCATTTTAAGAGGGTGGGCTATTGGGCACGTCAGTCAGTTATGATAAATAAAATTGTTTTGCGCAGAGAGAGACAAGCACGACCCGGGAATACAACAGGAGCTCACTGGCAGCCGACGCTTCTTTAAAGAATATCTAAGCAGATATTATATTAAGTGTACCTATTTTTTACACTTTATTTGTCAAAATTTTATCACACACGAATCCAATGTTTATGTTAAGAACTGGGTGCAATTGCTAATAGAGTAAATTTTTAGAGTCAAATATGTAGGTGTGGCGTTGTTAGACTTTATTACTGTCACTCCAAAATGCTCGAATTGCACAGGGTTCGGCCGCTATGAAGTTTACTGTAAGTAAAGACTCAGCAATTTTGCAGGTACAAGCGGACACGTAGATGGGAGGGAGATGAAGGAAAAGGGAAAGTTGAAAAGAAAATTATGCAGTAAAATGCGAAATAAAGGAAATAATTCTAGTTATGCAACCCTTCAATAGCTTAAACCTCTTCAGAGTGTCATATTTCGGTCTAATTTAAGGTGCGACACATCTTCAGCTATACATCGCATGCTCAGCTATTCTACCTTTAAATCCTGGCACCGAGAGAAGCAGGACAGTCAGCTGAGTGTGGCCTGATGGTACTCCCGAGAAATTCTACAAGACGCGAGCGTAAAACAAAACTATTCATGGTAGTGTTCATTAGCTAGGCTGTATATGGTAGCTTGGCAGGTGTAATGTAATTTAAAATCACGAAGCTTTTTCTACCATGGGCCAGCCTTTCGAAGGTATTGATAAGTAAAACATGTCGAGCAGCGGTCGCTTTAGTATTGCGGTTGTCTTATCAGATGTCTTCTCGTGTGATGCATACTTATCATTTCGCTGCTTTGAAGCACACTAGGGGCAGAATTCAAGTGATTGTTTTGCAGATGCAACTATCGTTCTGTATCGATCATTTCTTAACCGTGCTGCTCTCAATTTCGCCTCTAGCTTTCCAGGCTGATTTTTTGATCATTAGTCGTTGGTTTGGTTTCAGGGTTTAACGCCCAAAGCGACTCAGGCTCTGAGACACCCCGTAGTGGAGTACTCTGGAAATTTCCACGACCGGTGTTTCTTTAACTTTCACTGATATCACACAGTACACGGGCGCCTTGCTTTTCGCCTCCATCGAAAAGCGGCCGCCGAGGTCGGGATTCGATCTCACATCCTTAAGCAATCCAGTCGAGCGCCGTAACCACTGCGCCATCTCGGCGGGCGTTTTAGTCGCCTTTAGCGTTTGACGCCTCCAAATGACTAAGACTACGAGCAACGCCGTAGTGGAGAGCCTTGGACATTTCGACCACCTGGGGGTCTTTGACGCGCACTGACATAACACAGTACACAGAAATCTTGCTTTTTGCCTTTGCCAAAAAGAGAAGGCCACGTCCGGGAATTAATGCTGCAACCTAGAGTCCAGCAGTCCTGCGCCGTAGCCACTGAGCCACTGGCGTGGGGGATTTTGTTAAAGCGAAAGCTATACTATATTCAGATACAGGTCAACAAAAAAGCGGCAAACAGCCCTCAAAGGACGCCCCTCTAGCCAGTGGCATCGCTCCAAATGTGTGACGTCGCGGCACACGCGGGAAAAGAAAAAAAAATCAGAAAAACTTGTTTTTCCGCACTCACGGTCTCGCGGACCAAAATGGCCGCCTCCGTCCATCGGTGTTGCCAGCCATGTCACCTCGTATGGTGGATGTCATAAAGCCCTACGAGGTGACACCGCTGTTGCAGTGAAGCGCAGAACAACGAAGCAGTTTTGTCAAAACTCGACATCACTGAAATTCACTATCAGAATTCATCGTTTCACCTGTTGATACTCTGATGAGAAAATTACTATCGATAGATTTGAGTAAAAGTATGTATTTTTGCTGGAACTCACGGACCATTTAGGAACTATTTGTCAGCACGGACTCACTCAAAGAAAGTACGTTCCAAGTCCTACACGTAGGTGCAAGCCGGTCGGCCGTGACGTGATAGTATAGCTCGGCGGCTGTTGGTTGGAGGGGGGTCCTTTGATAGCTGAATGCCGCTTTTTTTTTTTTACCTCTATCCGACTATAGCTCCATTACGGTCGCCGGCGTGTGGACTCGATTGTACCCTGAAAAGACTTCAGGTGTCCTTAAACCCAAGTGTGATAGATACTGCGCCTTTCCTTTCCTCTAAACCAATTATAGAACACCGGTAAACTTTGATGCGTTCAACGGAACTCTGGTTGTGTTCGGCAACGGGCGTGCAATGTGCCGTGTACAGAAGCAACGCCCAGCCTTTCGTAACTCTCCAGTGCAGATTCTGCTGTGTTCTCGGAACATATTGTTTTGCGTTGCCTTGAAAAAAATATCATCGACAATTTAACCGGCATTTCGCCTTCCTTAATAAATTTAGAAACATCTCCATTTCCTTCAAACACAAAAGAAGTGCGTTATAAATAATATCCCGTTGGCGACATATGAAGAGGTACCTGTCTGTATAATATACCCAGGATTGTATACCTTAATCTTGCTTTAAACTAAATTACACGCGACAAAATTCGTTCGGATAAAACATTAAGCGCGAATATCCCCTCACGGGTACAATCAAACGCGGGTACTCGCGAGAAATCCGCAAATTGTGCTGGTCAAAGCGAAGCATCAAGTTTTGGCGGCTTCCTCTCACGAGCCACTAGGGGCCTTAAAAATAATTTGGTTTCTTGGGTCGACTGGACAAGCCAATTTCATATTTTTTCCCTGTATGGTGCTGGGGCAAGTGAAAAGTTCATTTATACTTTGGCATTCATCTATAATACAGCTTCAAGAAAAGTAGGCTCAAAAATTATTGAATCAGGACTTTTGTCTTGGCTAGTTGGCTCATGGCTAATTGAAAAATAAACAATGAGAACTAAAGTGTTAAATAACCGGGCTCATCTTGTGTTGGCGTTTGTTCTGTATCCGCGTTTTTCATGCACTTTGTTTCCTCTTTTTTGTAAATTCCCGACGCAGCCACATTATCAGTGTATTCGTGTTTGTCCCATGGCAAGCAATTGCCTTTATTTCTTCGCAGTACAGTGGTGTTTCATATCTCTAAAAATGTGGATGATGTATTGGGTAGCTGGCTGTCTGGTTATAGTGCCTAGAATGCATTGGCCAGTATATTCTAGGCACTATGCTCTGGTAGAATGAAGCGGCTTTGATTCCTTTCCAAATGCACAGCTCACTGTTGCCGACTTACAATAGTTGCCGACGTGCAAAATATATGCTGTTTAAGAATAATCATCATCTACAAAATATGCGTTTGTGCCATTGCTGCGAAGTTACACCAACAATGGCTTATGTATTTTTGTAAATTATATTTTAATAACCATAATAAATACTTTGGTGCTATCTGTGCAGGGGTGTTGTACAGTAATGCGAAAATTAATTACATTTTAAATCCTAATGAGAACGGATCACTAAAGCAATTAACCTAATTAGCTCTTCATTTCTTTAACTACCGGAAGATTTATGTTGGTTCAATGGCGTCTACATCAAAGGCGACTCTCATTCTTAAATATCCTCAATTAACAGCGTGGCTCGAATTATTTGACAAGAGATATTCGCAGGCTAATGCTGGATGGGTCACTATCTCAATCGCATATTGATAAAATATCTTTGTTTTCATATCTCACCGTAAATATTTATGCCGGTTCTGTGTTTGATGGTATAGATGTTGGCATTATATTGACGGACAAAAATGCTGTCGCACAGGAAAACCGGCCGACAAAACACTTTAAAGATGTTCGTGTTGAAGGCTGAAAAAGTTCGGATGTTCAACTCGTGGTTAAGATACCAAGGTTAGCGACGGCAGTGAGGTAAAAGTTCATGTTGTTGAGTTTTGAGACCTCATCTTGAATGTACAAGCAGCTTACCTGTTCTTTAGAGTTGACCTGACCTTGCACGTAACGCTCATCGGTCTGGGTTCCGTCGGGGAAACAAGTAGGCACAGACGAAGGACGGGTCACCATTATCAACCCATGCTAGGCGCCCTACCGCTACACAACTCTTGACCTGCTGTTTTATTCCGGCGACACCACCAAATGCAGGATGATGGTTTCTTAAAAGGCACTGTGAGAATGGCGAAAAAATTCCACACCACACGGAGCATTAGTACCTACACTGATAGCAAGGCCGCTGAAGAGAATATTCATGTTCATCTTATTTGTATGCTGCTTGTTTGCAGGATAATTATAGAGGCTGGAATGTATCTACGTAAAGAGCGCTTACACGTACTTAAACATTCAAAAGGGAAGCAAGCAGGATATGCAGCAGCCTGTCCCGGTAGAAGGTTCGGATCGATCGGGAATAGAAGGACCTCGCTCATGAGCGGGGCTCTGCCGTTTCTAAATTTACGCGGCTCAAGACAGACGCTCTTACGGACATTTAGAGAATCGTCTTGACTGCAGGAGAGCTAAGCTGTTCATGGAATGTTGCGTGCGAATGTTATCTCGGCTTACGATTCTACCGCGCCTCTGGGTCTTATGAGATTATCATCTCAGGGGGCTGGAGACATTAACCGTGGGGAGAAGACGCAACAAGTATAGAACATGGTGTCGCGGATAAGGAATTAAAAGCAACTGACTACTTTTAAAAGTTTTTTATTTCGTTCTCGTCACAGTGTTCAAGAAATTCGATGCGCATACGAGTATAAGATGGCAATATAACGCCGAATATTGGGCGTATATCGTATTATTATTAAATGTTTGAGCGCGTGGTGCTAAGTCTAGATGTCATACTGACTCCTAATTTAATGCAGGTTTATCAGTTCACTTTGGAGAGAAAAAGTTTCCTTTTCCCTATGCTTCGCTTTTTTCTTTCGCCAGCAGCTTCGAAAGTATTGATGGCTTGAGCCTCAAACTGCTTGATATGAACAGAGGATAACTTTATTTTAAACTTTGCTGACGTGGCTTTGACCATATATGAGCGGCGCATTGTATAGGAATGCCATTTATATTGACGGCGGTTTTCTGATTTGCGGTGACATTTCCCATTAAATGCGTGTTTTATATTTGTCCTCCACTCTAGTGCCGTCGCTGCGGTCAAAACCATGCCCATGACCTTACAATCACCAGCAGATCTCTCGAGCTACTGAAGAATAAAAGGGTCAGACGTATGAATCGGAGCATTTTCGTACCTTGGTAACTCATACAGAGCTTTACAATATAATGACGACGCAAACGAAAACTGCAATGATTTCATGAAGAGAGTGCTTTTAACAGCGATCTTACAAATCTAGATGCAACTTGTCTTTCAGTATACAACAGCGCACCATGACGCAGAATACAACAGCCCTACAACGGCGTATGCACTCTTTGTGAAATTAAATAAATTGGGCGCTAACTAAAACACTTCGCGCTAGGGCGATATTTCTGAGCAAACAAAAATACATTTACTCTCAATGCGCTTTTCGTCAATCCTCATTTATATTTAGTAACGCTAATATTGGTTCATTACCCTACCCAGACATTTAAATTGCTTAAAAGGAGCTAAGATCTCTTAAGTAGATGTCAATAACATAACGTTTTTCAGTAGTTAATTGCCTTTTAGTGCTTGCACAGCGTGTCAATGATAAGTACTATAGCAGAGCACAAAACCTCCGCAGTTTTAACAATAGCCTCTAACGTAGCACATTACAGGAATGATTGTTAGTATGACACTTCACATGTCTGCACGCTTTGACACGCCCACCAAAACAACAAAGCACAGGGTAGCACGGATGAGCTAGAGACATGCCGAGTCATTTATTTTGAAACTGGTCACAACTCGCTGCATTTGAAACCTAACGGCTAAGAGAACCCAACGTTCAAACAGAGTGCCTTTTGAACAGGCGTTGCGACTGCTGCCGCTAAGAAATACTTTGTAATAGTGCACGCTGCTCTGAGTCGCAATTCATCAGGTCCATTTATGCGCTGACATGCACTCCTTCCTCGTCCGAGTTCTCCTGGGTTCAAACCCTTTTCAGCGTGCCTAATTTCAAAAGGGGCTTATTGTTTGCTTCCTAGTCAACGCTAGGCTACTGCGCAGCTTCCGTTCAGCAATAAATCTGGGAGCGCAAACGAGCTCATTGCTTGTTCGAAGGCGGCGATGCAGCCATATGCGACCCTAATTATAGCTTTGCGTGCCCGACAAGAACGAGCGCGGCGGAGGGCCAGATTCGCAGCGTATGAAGAGTGCGCTGTTCCTTTTTGTTTTTTACGTAGCGTGTAACTGGTGTTTAAAATGGAGCTGTCCCATGTGCACTGCAGTTTTGTCTTGCAGAATGTTTTGTGCGCGCTTTATGTACCAGAGGATGGCGCGGTGACCGACGCATCTGCTGCAGATTCTGATAAGAACCTACAAGCGAAACGGAGAGTAAGACGAGGTTTGGGACAAAGAGCGCCAGGAAGAGATTGAGCGCGCCATGTTGGCATATCTATAGCCGGGCACAGCCGGAGATTAAAAACATCTAGAGGCGGCCTGGTGCCTACCCGCCTTATATAACATTTGTGCCAAATATTTATTGAGCCAGCATTTAGGAATAATTTAATAAATCAATACTAGTTTGCCGCAGCAGCGTTATTTTAGCAAAGTCACTTCAAAAATTCGTCTCTAAAACGTGGTATATTGCGCGGCTACAGTCGCAGTGTTATGCGCATGCATAGGGAAATTAATTTTTAGGAAGCTTGACGTAAATGAAAATGCGATAATTGGGCTGTGAACATCAACATTCAGAAAACTGTTCTCTTTAACATTGTGAATACAATTGGCAATGCACTTTATTGAACTTTATTACAGTGTAAAGAAAAGCCCACTCAAAGAAGTCAACAGATATCATTACTTAGTACATGCTCTACAGCGCGTAAAAAACAATGTTTTCTCGATACCACATCATCACGTGCCCAAGCGCACCGCAAATAAGGCACTTCAGACCCACTAAATACGATTGGCATTAAAAGACTTGAGAGGATTTCATGCCAACAGCTTTTGCAGTTTTTTTATTTAAAATCGACATAATTGCCGGGACCGGCCTTCATCAATGTTTCTTGCTGCTGTTCTTGATCCACTAGACGAGAGGAGAGCTCGAGCGTAACTCGTGTTTTTTCAATATTTATATATTTCCAAGCATGGTAGTAAGCCCGAATATTGCTTAGAGAAGGATTCTTCAAGATCGCCTCGCTATATAAGCATTCACGTAGCTTGTCCTCTGTCTTGGCGCGAACTATTCTAGTTCACTATAGCGCGAACCAATACGTACATACATTTTTTTTTTTTAGATACTTATGGGTTTGAGGTCTTGCTACCGACTAACGTGACAGTTTCATCACCCACATATTCAACTGTTGAGTTTTCCTATGGGTTGGTAATACATAGTATTATCAAAACATCATTTAGTTTTGTATTGTCTATGTTTCTTGAATTTTATTGCATTTAACTTCCTTTCTTGAATCAGTATGCCTGCATTATGTTCTGAATACAAATATATAAGCTAGGTCGATACGACAGAATGGTATATTGAAAAAAATTGTGTACAAAAACCAAGGTTGCTGCTAATAAAGGTCTAATGTTAACTCCATCGAACTTTAACACCGCAAGCTACCTATCATACTATTAGTACCAGATTGTAAAAAGAAAACACGATGGAAAGGCAATCGTCAAAGAAGCGCTAAAATCCAAACGAACGCGAGCGAGCCTGTGACAGTTTAAAACTGTCTCAGGAACACTTGTCCAGAATCTGATCTAGGGAAGAATCTAAGGCATCCAGTTTAGAAAATAAAATGGAAAACTTGGAATCAATCGCCTAGTGGTGCAAACAAAGATGGAATGCAAGAAGAGCGGGAAGAAGCTTGGTACAGCGAGAATCATAAATGAGGATACTGTGAAGCAGTGCAGGAACAAGAAAAGAGGGGCGCAACATTAAGAATTGCGAAGCATGGGCGTGGAGTCGTCTTGAAGGCGCGGTAACTTGCAGTAAATATATACATTGCAGATCTTTCTAGCTGCAGCTTTTGATTCGCATTATTTGCATATGTGCGAACAGGTATCACAAAGGAGTAGAGAATAGAAAGGTAAATAGAGAGCTAAAAAAAAGGACAATTCAGCCTGTAGAGGCGGCGAAGATATATGCCTCGAACTTAGCCAAAACGAATAGGCACAAACTCACGTATAATTGAATTGCCAACTTAACCTCTAGAAAACCTTCTTCATACTGAGATTCCTGATGGACGCAGAAAACGGAAGACTGAAGATAAAGCTATTTTGTTGAATGCGTAAGTGAAAGAGAGCAAAGAAAACCTTAATTGAGAACCCAAGAAAAATGCATAAACTCGGAGAGTGTTGTCAGCAAAGGGAAGATATAATATGAATAAAAAGAATGAGGAAATGAAAAAAGGCATCAAAACATCACACGTAACAACCACGTTCGTGGACATTAGGAGAGACACTTGTCCTGGGAGAGGTCGGGTAGCTACCAGAATGCTAGCTCAATTCGACGACCAGTCGTTAGAAGCTATCTTTGACTGATTCTGCGAACACCGGTCGGAAGGAGAACTTCCACAGAAATGAAGGCCGTAGAAGCTCTATTCATTCCTAAGCACAAAAAACAAATCAGCATCAAGAATGTGTGACCTGTAAGCTAACGTGTTGTACAGGCAAGCTAGCAAACAGTCATATATAAAGAAATTTACATACATTCAGATAAGTGCGACCCTTTCACAAACACAACGTTTAGTTTAAGGAGTTTGAAGCCGAACATTTTTGCTGAACGCGTATTATAGCGAGAGAAACAAGAAATCATCAACGTATCTAGAGGCTCTGAGAGAAGGGAAAATCTATCATAAGAAGTCAAACACAGCTTTTATAACAGAAAACATAACATCATATTTAAAAAAGGTAAATGAAAGCGATCGTGGTAAGAAGGCGTGAAAAAATATGATAACTACTCCGAAATTAGGCCGAATGCTTCAGTTCGAGCCAAACTAGGCAAGAGCACTCGAGACTGGGATGTAGAGGCACACCCCAGAGGGGCAATGCTGTGCCTTCTGCTTTTAAAATTTCGCTGTAAGGGCTGCAGATTTGGCTCAACAACATGCAGGGTCTTAAGCACGCTGTATGCTGGTCACATTGATTTGAACTTCCAGAGAATGAAATCGAGCATGCAGGAGAGACTGGAATTGTGAGGCGGATACTATATGCAAGAACACGCAAATGCGGGTGGACTACAGAGCGTTCCCGAAAATATGAATGAATGAATGAATCCTTTATTTAAAGGAAGGGATGGCTCTCGGCCGCTGTTTGGGTACTTAGGGAGTTAGGAGGGATAGGAGTGTAGCTTCGTCTTCACGGATCTTCAAGCTGTTGCTTGTTGCTTGCCATGCGGCCGATCTTGGCGCTCTAAGTCGACCTCTCTCACACTTGAAGCAGGCTGCTCTCACTGCCGTATCTAGCAATGAAATGTTGTATTTCGGGGCTTGATAGAATCTGATCTGCTAGGATGGGCATGTCGTCGTGTGGAATATGCGTAGTTATATTTCTTCCTCGTGAAAACAATGGACATTGCCATGTAAGGTGTTTTATGTCTGCTATACACTGTTCTGACAGTGGGTGTATATATTGTGTTTGAGTGTTTCGTGTCTTCTAAGAAACCACTTGTCAAGTATGTGTGGTGTGCAAGCTGCGTTTGCTATTAATTAGTTGAGAAATATCTCTTGTGGTCGAGTGAGCCCTTTCGTGTTATCAAACACAGGATAATCTAGGCCTAATCCGATAGACTTAAATCCTTACCAAACAATGCTCACTAAAGGCTCCCCTGGCAGATCGATGATGCACTATGTACGCATCCGAAAATATAAAATGACTAATCATTAAAAAGAAAAATGACTATCACTGTGCTACCTTATTTGACGAAGGAGCGCTAATTCAAGCGTTACGACTCCTGAAAGGGGCAGGTCAGTTAATAGAAAGCAACGGCTTTAAGTGAAAGTCATTAGGAAATCGCTAGCAATGACTGAACAAGGGGCGTGAAAGATACGCAGGGTATCAAAGCACGACAACAAACAAAGAGGAAAAAGCAGCATAAGATTAGTGCACGCGTATATCGGGAGAAGGATATACAGGGCACCATATCTGAAATAAAAACAATAGTGTCCGAAACAAGTTAGACATTTTAGCACCCAAAGCATATAAAAGCGTCGTTGGTATCCTACTAATTCGGGACCATAAAACTACTAAACATGGGCATTCGCAACATGATTAACGAAATTATTGATTACCATTCGATTTCGCAGGAGCTTAGGCAATCACTATAATTACTGTAGAGACTAGAGCTCATCCACATTTGTCCTACAGAAGACAGGAAGGGCATGAAAGAACACCATATAATCAATATCGAAGTACCGCCTATACCAAGGAGCATTACCGATACTTTCGTAAAGAAAGATAAAGGCTAGAGCCAAGGCGGGGAGGAGAAGTTGGGGGGGAGTTAACGACAAAATTTTGTCAATGCGATGGAAACACTTACTGGAGTAACATTTTAACATGCACTGATGCGGAAGGGAAATCGGTTAATGGGACATAAATCTGATGCCAGAGCATAACTCACGAAAAAGAAGTGGCGTTTCCTTGGACCATGAATTTTTGTAAGCTACCATACGTAATTTCAAACTCTCTGACTGCATGTCACAACCATGCCAGGGCTCGAATTGGTAGAGAAATGATAGGCCACCAAAGTATTAAAGGCAAAGACCCAATTTTAGCAATCTGCCCCACTGAGTGCTCCGAAGTCGTTGGTAACGAAGGCTCTCAAGCCGCTGTCCACGCGCCTAATACGGGGAACTCCCCTATTCGCCGTGCCCTAATGATTGAGAGCAGTTATTAATCTATCGGGAATTATCCCAGCATTCGAAGTCAAAAAGGAAAGTGTTCGCCAAACTGGTCAAAACTATAAGCAGTGAGCAAGGGATCAACCTAAGAAAATTGCAGGGGTATAGTTTAATCAACCAAGAGAAATAAATCATTGTATAACTAAATTCTTACACCGGCATTTCGCCTTCTGTGCGGAATCGCATAACATATATCGCTTGGTATGAGCTTGGTACACAAGTCCAGTTATTCGGAGAAACAATGACCCAGAAACAAGTTAATAGGAGGCAGCGTTGTGCAGACCACACTTGGATGACCAGCTTTGGCTGGCGGCAACGGAAAATTTGCTTCTAGGAGGAGGGACCACACAGGTTATCTATATTCATTTTGTTTATTAAATGTTTGTTGCACACACACAATATACGTGTAAAGGGGTCGGTGAGTCAGAGAAGGACATGATTTGGCCTTTTGTAAAAGCATAACTGGTGGCAGAAAAAAACAAAGACTGCACATTACAAACTAAAAAGACTAACCGTACTTTTTACCGTCAGATTATTCATCTATTACAAGGAGGTTATATTTATCTATTATAAAGGCCCCAATGTCCCTGAAATGTTACTGCACAGTCTAGTATTTTTGCTAACTGCATAGCCTTGAAAAAATACTTTTGTTTTCAGTAACTGCGCATCTCGTCTGAACAGCTATTTTTTTAGTGCGGTGCAAGGAAGTGCGTGACTAGCGAAAAATCAGTTGTATGTACTGGTGAAGCCTCGAAGCAGCAATTCCCATGCGCCACGCACGCGCTTGTGATGAAGAAGCAGAAGTTCCGCTCCGGCCTATTCTGAGCACTTTTACCTTCTTCTTCCATCTAGGATGCGCCTTTAAAACCAAATTGAGGGAGCTTGGCTGGGTCAAAGACTTCGCATATGCTACAGCAATATAATGTAGTATTGTTATGGCAGCCGCAGACACTGAGAAGGCGCTAGTGTTGCGCCATCTGCAAGCAGTCGGAGAGAGTGTGCCACACACCTTCCTTCAAAACTAAACTAAAGAGCAAAACTGAAATAAACACACCTAAAAAAAGCAAACTTTACTGCATCACGTCAGTAGTATTGATCTTAGCCAGGTAAAAAGGAAGATATTTTAGAGCTTAAAATTCTAAGGCCTCTCTCTTTTTTTTTTTTGCAAGCAAGGACGGTCACTGTTAGGTTATCCGACACGCGAAGTTCTATGCTACTTCTTTATGCTGGTGAAAATGTTTATAGCGCAACTTCGAATGGAATACGAAACAGCGATGGGGTTAGCACTGAAGCATTCCTCTTTTACGCAGTGGCTTTTTTAAAAAACCTTACATAATTATGCCCAAACCAATCAAGTTTCCACATGCTGCGCACGTCGTGTGGCGGTTTCTTTCTACTGACGCGCAATAGAAAACATTACATGTGCGTTCATACTTACATAATTGATTCCTAAAATGGCTCCAAGAAATATATGCTTGGACTGAGCACTCGTTAATTAGAGATGTCGCTAATCAACGCTGTATAGGAAAGGAATTAAAGCAATCAAAGTCAACTGTCTGAATTTCGTACCCTGTTTCAAAACGACAGTGTTATAATATATCGTTGATTCCTCTCTTCCAGAAAATGCGTTTCTTCGCCTGTAGCAACGATATTTCAGGTCCTGGCTATTTGCTCTTCATTTAAGAGCTGCTGTATTTTCCTGCATTGCCTCATTAATTAGTGGTTCACGGCTCCCAACAGGGAAACGAACCTATGACGGGGGACGTAATGAGAAGAAAACGTAAGAACCATGCAATCACTGCTCGCAGATATTCATCTAATCGGGTTTAATAAAGAATCTCCTCAGCAGCACGTCCGTTTCATTGGTTACACAGCCT
Source organism: Amblyomma maculatum (assembly GCF_055883805.1). Lineage (NCBI taxonomy): Eukaryota > Metazoa > Arthropoda > Arachnida > Ixodida > Ixodidae > Amblyomma > Amblyomma maculatum. The sequence continues at coordinate 13,880,742 of NC_139347.1, forward strand.
CTACTGTCAATGGCTTGCTGTAGTCTGTAGTATAACAGTGTCAGTGCGGCTATGACACAGTGCATAATGTTTCTAGTCTTTTGACAGGGCGCTGGTATAAATCTTCCTGTCTGTAATGCATTATCACTTGAATTTTCGAAAACAAACTCAACTTTTAAAACGTGTCTTTTTGACGCCGTTCACTGTAGATATTAGGCTTCCTCAGCAAAGAACACTTGTCATCTTCGGCATCGTCAGAAAAAGTTCGTACAGCCTCGATGTGGCCAGAATAAGAGAACCGTTGGGGAAGGTGGGCGCCCATCAGTAACTTCTCGCACAGGATTTAATATAAAATCAAGCCATATGAAGATGTCTGCACCACCTAGCGATAACCTGAATGCAATGGCACTGACAGGCTTTTTCTAATATGAACCTAACATAGGAGAGGAGGGGCCCGAGTTGGCAACTACTGCGAAACGTATTCTCGGGCACCGACGCCCACTCGGAGCACGGCCATGTCAGCTGCTAGCTACCGCCTGTCAACATTATTTTCTGGATGTTTTCCCACAACGCCAACGCTGGAGGACGACCGCTGACGCCAGATGTTTGGTGAATGGAGCATTTAAAATTTTGGTGGCTGAAAAATAGCTTCTCTGATTCGGGATTGGGACCCCCTCAGACGACATAACCTGGCAGGACCTGCCAACAGTGCTTTATGATGTCAGATGGAAATCGAGCGCTTAAGCGCAGTTGTCACACAACCGACTATCTGCTTGCTGGAATCTGTGTCGTAGACTGATTCTAAAGGCAGTCTTGAGGCGGAGACGATGATAAATTGTGTCTAGAGGACGCGGAAGCCCGAGTGGTAGTCTTGATTTGAGATGTGGGTCGATGACATAGAAAAAGGGATAATGATGACTTGGCAACTTCCAGATGCCGCTCTTCTCATCCTACGTGGATCGCGTGGCCAGTTGAGACGCATCTGACTTTGTGAAGCAGATGCTCTTATAGTTGTGATATTGCAGACCTTTGCGGGCCGCTTCGTCTGCTCTCTCGTTGTCCAGGATGCCGCAGTGAGCCGGAATTCATTGAAAAACTATAATGGGGCCTTCACTAACATCCAAGTGGTGCGAGGTATGCAATGTCATGAGAAATTGACTGGTGATCTGTTTTCTTCAATAGGTTTGACATGGTTTGTGGCGCAAATAGCAAGTCCGTGAAGCTTACTCATCGCCCTGGGTTATAGCGCAAAATATAGGAGAGATCTTGTATTCCGTATAGCTCTGTTGGGCTTGAGGAGGTTCTGCACTTTAGACGCCATGACAGCGATTGGCCTAAGTGGGGCACATAAAGTCCGCAGGTGAGGAGTCGTGGAACGTTGAGCAATCAGTGAAGATGCGAATATCCTGCGAACACTTATCAGCTAGGTAGGTCAGAACAGCTTGTAGCAGCGCAGCCTGCGGCATGCCGTTGTTCGAAGTGACAACCGGTATGAGCTTCTTGAGAGGTGAGAATGTCTAAGGAGGAAAGGTTGGAGCGAGTAATTTATGTGGCTGACTACTTACTGGCAGGAAGGAGCAATAGCTGAAGAGCTTGACGAAAGCCGGAATTGCTGTGGGTTTAAAGACTCGATGAAGGAATTTCTTTTTTTTTTATCAGCAGGATTTACTGCAAAGTGTCATGAAGTGAAGACTTCGCATGTCATCTTCCTTTCAATCGCACATTGTATCTGGAAGTAACATGAGTTTTTTCTGGCAGGTTATCTCTCACCTCTTTCGCTAGATGTTTCCTATATTATACTTCCTTTGGTTAGTACATCAGGCGAACATTTTGGCCATTTTTGTTCACTATCTCCAGCCGTCAGTGCAGTGATATGACGGGGCGATTCACAATAAGTGCAGCAAGAAGAGCGAGTAGGTCCTGTTATTTCATGAATAAATTCATTATAGCCGTGCATAATCTGTTCCAGTCGGAAAGAACGAACATTCAAAAAACCTGTTCTCAAGCTTATTGATGCCGATTTAATGTACTGAGGGTCGCTTGGCCTTGATATTTTTTTGGGCTGAAAATTTCACATATTTATGCAAGCTGACCATCTAGCCAAATAAGTGTTGACATAACAGACAAGGATTAAATGAGAATTTACTGCTTTTCGTCAACAACAGTCGGCTGCAATGTTGTCACATTACGCCGTTCACACACACTGAATCAAAACAGGATGTCATGGCAGAAAGAAATGCAACGTGCGCAATAAAATTTGATAATTTGGCACTGTGAAGAGGTACTTCAAAAGCATACAAACACGAGGTGAATACTGATGAGAAAAATGGACGCAGCAAAATGGCATCTCCCCACTTCCGCTACCGCTACAGTAGATGCAAGTATTGAATAAATTTCAGACATGTTAGTATGGTAGCTCAGAATTTGCGCTTTTGCTGATGAGCAACAGTATTTAAAACGCACTATCTTTTTCTCTGTGATGTGCAAAAATGGAGCCCTCGGATGTGGCAACAGGTCTATTTTGAAACAAGCATCAAAGCACGAAGAATGCATGCAGGTCAATTTCTACGCCTATATGTTTCCTTGGCGAATATTTAACTACAAAGGCTCAATTACTGGCGCTGACACTTGGTTTGAGCAGCTAAAATTCCACTCTCCAAGGGGGCATCTTCCGACAAAAGGATGAATGCGGGGGCTTGCACTCATCAGGTATTCTCTCTTACAACATGTGTACGGCGACATCTTTGATTACATTGTGCTGCTTGAATTTGAGTCCAAAAGGAAGGGGAGACTGCGCCTTAGTGATAACAGGCTGCATAAAAGGATATTCGTTCGATATTTTGGGGATGGTGGAATGGTGGATGCAGTCTTTTAAGAACGAAAAATAGTCGTAGCGAAAAGGCATAAAAAACGACAGCGCCATAGAGATAAGCTTCGACTAATGAGCGCACCTCTCGTCATAATGAACATGCGGGGCGTTTTTTTTTTTCGGAAGAAACAGGGACAATGGTAGGATAATATAAGCTAAAGAAGTAGTATATCGTGTAAAAAAAAAATTCATCATCTTATTAGCCTTTAGTTTGAACGCGAAAAAAAAAGGCTTTTTTTTTTTTGTTAGAGATTGCAATTTTTTGCATGCAACACAAAAGAGGGCCATGAAAAGCGAAAAAAAAAATAAGTTCAGTGCGCTTTGCAAAGTAGGTGGCGGAGGCAAAGGATGCAACAAAGACGCCTCAAACATGTCTGTCAGGAAGAGGCGGGTAATTATCGTTAAATAAGAAAATTATTTATGACCATTCGCGCAGATATGCTTTCTTAATTTTCTCATGACCGAGAAGCTCATTTGACAATTTCAATTCTATAAATTATGGCTACTAAGGTGCATGATACGGAATATTTGACCAAACACTGAACTTTGGTTTATTTTGCTAGCTTGTCACATAATGGGTGTCTCATGAAGCAAGATATCCCAAAGTTGTAAAATATATTACGAAGGCAAACATGCTCTCCGGAGAAACAGTTGCTAGTGATGTATGTTTCAGTCGGATGATGTGCACAACTTCGGAGTGAGGTTGGCGACGGCTAGATTGGGTAATACCGCCGGGAACCACTTCATATGTGACGTCCGTTACACGGCGCAGTATTCTGTAGGGAACAAAATATTGACACATAAATTTTTCCAATAGTCCAAAGCAACTCACCGGAGTCCAAACCCAAACGTGTTCCTGAGGTGCATAACTGACGTGCTGGGGTCGAAGGTTCTACCGGCGCCCATCCACAGACTGCTGATTTTGAATGTTGAGGCGTGCAAGTTGGCGCGCTTCCTCAGCGCGTTGAAAGAATAGCTCAGCTTCCATCGCCAACGGCTTGTTTTCGGAAGTGCACGGTATAATGGCGTCGAACATCGTTTGGACATCTCTTCCGTAGATGAGAGGAAATGGAGTGAACCGAGTCGTTTTTTGCGTGGTGGTGTTACAAGCGTATATCACAAAAGGAAAGATCTCATCCCAGTTATTGTGTTGCGCGTCCACATACATCGAAATCATATCGCGATGGTCCTATTTAATCTTTCCGTCAGCCCATTGCTTTCTGGGTGATATGCCGTAGCCTTGCGGTGGCTTGTGTGGCTGAGTTTGAACACCCCTCGAATAAGCTGTGCCGTGTACGCTGTGCCTCTGTCAGTAATCACATACTGATGGGGCACGATGCCTCAAGACCATTCAGTGCATGAAAAAATTGGCGATCTCGGATAAAGCGCCTCATTCCAGAGTCTTCGTTTCTGCATATCTGGTTTAACAGTCGGTTACAACCATTACAACCATCACCTATTTGTTACCGGCTGCAAACCTAGGTAAGGTGCCCAGAAGATCGATACCGATTTGGCCGAAGAGAGTAGAAGGAGTAGCTGCAGTAAACCTGCAGGTATGAGCGGTGGTGACTTACGGCCTTGGCACTGGCGGCAGCCCCTAACGTACTGGTGAGCAGTTGCATCAAGTTTTGACCAGTAGTAGGCTTGATGTACTCGAGCAAGCATGTGGGCGAAACCTAAATTTCCGGCTACTGGTTCGCCGTAACAATCGAGAAGGGGGTCGGTGTTTATTCGAAAAGTTAGTGAGTAGTACTTTTGACTGTCCTTGACGAAAGTGAATGAGTCTTCGGACTGCATAGATACCGTGAGTAAAGAAAAGTGAATGATTTCCTTCGACGAGCACTGTCTCATCACGCGGATGTTCGCAGGGTATGCACACGAAAACATTGGGCCAGGGGGGGGGGGGGGGGGGAGAATCGTAACACTCTGCGCGGAAATTCTATGCGCCGAACGAGACTGTTCAATGGCCAAGTCACGAACCGCGTTTTCGGTTGAAAACGTGATGGTGCGTTGCCTACGGTCAATACCAGCTCCATTCGCCCGCAGAAAATCTACTCCGGTATTAAGTCGCGTGAACACTCCTGGAGCACAAGGCACCTAACAACAAACGTGGTGTTGTGAATTTGCACTCGGGCCGTGCACAATCATATCTGGTAACTACGTGTCCACCAGCGGTGCTAATCGGTGTGCCGGACCATGGAGTCATAACTTTTCGAAGAAGCTGGGCCAGGTTGCCGATCGGAATACAGAAGTCCGCTCCGGTGTCCACTAATGTACTTAACTTGTGTCCATCCAAAACTACAGGTGTGTCAAGTGATGGGCGGTTATGCATTTACGACGTTGTCGTCGTTTTCGTAAGGTCCGTGGCTGTTGACATCCGCGTCGTCTAGGGGACTTCATCGCCACGACTTCTAGCGAACCCCGCTCCCTGAGGTCGCCGTCTTATTTTCCCCGGCGGGAGCTACGGGATCGTCCGGGTGCCCCACGTGAAAATGTCTGGGATGATGCGGAGAGGCGACGAGGAGAAGGAGATCCTGATAGGCGCCGCTGAGAAGGTGGACGCTGTTCAGCGACATACTCTTCGATTTCCCTGGGTCGTTGTCCGTAGGGTGGTCGTTGCGCGGTGGGAGGAAAACCCTACAGGCCTAGTTCACGAAAAGGACACTGTCGAACGAGATAACCAGGCTCGCAACAGTGATAAAAGAGGGGCCTTCGATCGGGAGTACGCCAGATGTCTGATCTTCGCCGAGGTGGTCGTTGACTTTAGGTATACTGGGCCAGCTGCACGCATGGCAGATGAACTTCAGATACAGGAGACATTTGCGCCAGAGTTGATGCAGTAGACAAAGGCGGCGTTGGAGCTTGTCGTACAGGGACAAATAGAGCTGATGATGGGGCAGAACATCCCAAAACATCTGCACTCTGCTGGCTATAGTATCAAGAACGTGTTGAGGAGAAGTGCGTACGAAATGTATTAATGAACCAAACTAAGCAAGCGGTCATAATTTACGCTGAAAAGAAGAACGAATACGCATTGCTGTGATATATTTTAGGGGAACTTGCACAAACGACAGTGTTTTAGAGACTCAAATATTTTGTACCCGACTGATCGGACACACAAACCCCGCAGTATTATAATCATCTATTATATTTTCGTTGAGTCCTGAGGTCAACCGCGATGAAAGAAAGGGCAAAAGGGAAAAGTTAAATTCGAGGCACAAAACCTTCCCATCTATTAGTGGCATCACCGCAAGCCATCCTCGTATAGCTTCCAGACTGTGGACTATCTTGATTTTAATAAGAAATGATTTCTGGCCTCTTGAATTTCGTGAACACAGCATGTCACGAGAGCGTATCGGTGGAGACATCGAACCACCATGCTTCTGTATCAAGTAAACCACTAATCTACGGTTACTTCCTAAGATCTTGTCTAGCGTAAGAACACCGAAGGGCGCTGAGAGTAACAGTAGCAGTAAGAAAAACAAAATAAATATTGAACATAATGTCTAAACAGATGTTCCTAAGAACTGCTTATAGAATGCAATGAAAGTATTTGAAATCGGTGCATGCAAAATTTTAAGCAAAAGAACCCTAATGAATGAGCCGTTAGGCAGTCACGTTCTACCGTCTAGAGAGGTTGACAAGAAACACCACAGCACAGCTGTTTTGCGTGGCCCTTGCCACAGAGCCAGAAATGAGCTTTGAGCCTCGACTTCGTCTGCCCACATCGTATTCCGCGCACTTTATTGAGAAAGCAATAAAAGGAAAAAGTAAAGGTGTAGACGTCGGAAAAGGAACGTCGCCCGTCCAGAACGAGCTCATGTCAGAACTATAGGCACGGAAATTGCAATGCTTACGCCTTCCCGCGTTTAAGGAGACGTGTGTGCATCCCAGTAAATTTGTTGTACTCTTAATATTTTTAGGCAGCTAACTAAGCTAACAGCAGCTAAGCAGCTAAGTGTCAATATTTTTTCACCCTAGTGCGCAGAGGCTCCTAAAGTGCTGGAAAAGTCCAATTGTCTCACTGTCACTTGCTTGCTTATATAAGACAGTGTTCAAAAAGGGATCCGTCCCTTCTTACTTTCGAATGCTCTTAATTCTAAATCAATGAAAATCGCAAGTATTTCGGCCGTACATGCGCAGGCGATTCAGAATTTTTATTATAATCTTTGTGAGCCATCTTGTTCTCACGCCAGCGATGAACAAGGGCGTGCACGCCTTCCCCTATAGCAATTATTTTAATTCAAGGCAAAGCCGGGCAGACGATGCCCCTCCTAACAGCAGACAGAAATAAAAGTCAGAGGCAAATTTAGCTCAGGTGTGCTTCTCTATTCTTGTAATGCTCCTTGGATGTCACCGTTTAATTTTCATTTTTCAGAACGACGAGAAACTCATTCGCGCCGTGAGGACACGGGTGCACCAGACGGAACGAAACTGCCACTCAGAGGGTGTGCAAGTCTTTTTTCATAGATGCCCATTCCCGAAAGAGATGACAAGGATTGCGCTGAAAGATATTATTGGACCGGCATTCATACAGCTGAATCTTCCGTGAATTTCAGAACAGAATTGTTATTGAAGAGCAGTAGAAGAAATGACAGGCATTACATATTGATCGCCTCTCCTATACGGCGTCCCACAGTACAGAGCAAACATGTCACCAAAGTGCAAAACGCACACAATCCTTGCCTGGCTGCATTTCTAATGGTCGTATAGCTAATATTTGATGTCACGGCAGCAGCACTTTCCGTAGTCATAATTTATCTTAATTTCCGCTGAAGAGATGACAGATGTTTTCGTACTCACAGATTTAAACGTTACACTCGGTACTAGAACATACTCTTTGCACTACGTGCTTCAATCTTTGAAGCCTATTTAGCTAAATTGGCTAAAATTGATATGTTTCGTTTCACTTTCAGTTCGGGGTTGGGGTTAGTACTAAGAAGGTCAGGCTACAATAAAAATTGGCGAAATTTCTGTCGGTGGATTTTAATGCTAACGCAAAATAAAAGTTTGGTACCGCTTAAAGCAACTTATGAGGCCAATGCACAGTGTCACAGAGTGACCGATAGCCAGGGGGAATGCTGCCGATGTATTTTTCTTTACATTAAATGTATGCCGAGATCGAGTTTCAACTGGAATGGCATTCACTTCGACTGAATATTCTCTGCATTTCCTTTTGTATGTGGTTTGGTTTGCATTTGTACCTTTACCGTCCTAAAGCGACTCAGAGTACGAGAGACGCCGTAGTGGAGGACTCAGAAAGTTTCGACCACCTGATGTTCTTTAACGTGCACTGACATCGCAAGGCACACGGGCGCTATCCCGTTTAGCCTACATCGAAACGCAGCCCCCGGCGTTTGCGATCGAACATAGGTAGTCCGCTTTTGTCTGTGGTTCGCTGACTAGGTGTGCTGTGTGGAACATTATGTTGATCTAGAACTCCCATGTAGGTTCCATGCATAATTCATGTGCATCGAAGATTCTTCTGCTCTAATAAATATCCTGATACAAAAAATCTGCGGCTTAAACCCACTGAACCCGCTTATGCAAGCTACAGCTATGTTGTGCTTGACTATGCTGTGTTGCTAAATTAAGACCGTGTTACACTCATCTATGCCAGAACTTAGTTCACAGAGCGAACGCTTAATTAAGCATCGTCAAATACGGTTTGCTTAGGTTTAACTACTCAATGACTGTCAGCGAACGTCAAGCAAACGTCGCCGAAGCACTGGTTCTAGTGGGAGGCTCCTCAACGGCTGTCTGTGAACCTCAAGAACACGTCGTCCGGGACAGGGGAGGGATCCGTGCTCTTGTGTAGAGCAAAGTGTTGTAGGCATGCCTTTCAGCTTGTCTAGAGGCACCCGTGATTTCAGTCATTCTTGCCTACAGAGCCATGTTCGCATGAACACCATGAATAACTCAACGAAATAAGTAGAGTTCTTTTTTTTTTTTTTACTCCTCTGTGATATGATACTTTTTACCTTTCATGCTGCTGTTGTCAGGCCAGTCCAGTATAGGGGTGCAGTAGTTATATTTTACGCATTTTGTTCCAACCTTTCTCTTACCTAGCCTTTTCGGGTAATATAACCAGGTGAAGGATGTCTTTTGCATCAGACTTGGTTCTCTAGTTTTTTGTTTTCTTTTTGCCTAGGCTTTATCTGTCTTTCTCTTCCTTTCTTTCTTGTCTTCGGTTTATCAGTGCTTTCTGCAAAATTTATTTGTTTCATTCTTGTGCTATTTATTATAGTTCTTTTTTATTTCTTTAGGGATTGTGGACCAACAATTACAATGCCGTAGGAGACTGCCAGTCTCTATTTTCTACCCGAATTTATTTCTACTTCATGTCTTTTTGTTTCTGACTGTCCTGCTTACCATTTTATTCCGGTCTATATTTATTCCTTTGTTTTTGTGTTCTGTATGTCTGTCTTTCTCATCGCACATTCTTTGTCATATTTTGAATATCCGTTGTTTTGCTGCTGTTCTTTGCTTTTCGGGTCCTGTTTCCTGATTGTTTTATTTGCAGGTCTGGATGCATGTTACCTTCTGGTTGTTACCGTCTGGGGTTTTTATTTTTTTATTCTTCTTTCGGTCAGTGTGAACCACCTTGTGACTCGGACCTCATTTCCTTTTCTTTTTTATTGCATTATGGTAACTTTTATTTCATTGTTTTTTTTTTGTTTAATCTCGAGCTTCTGCTTCCTTTTATTTATTTTTAATTGGGGTTTAAGCCTGGCAGAGCTCTCGCTGGTCCAGCTCCCTCTCTTTTTCTTTTTTTTTTTCGGGTGTTCGAGAGGACAAATAAAGATGAATCCAGATGACACGAAGGTATACCGAGGGCGTTCATTAAAGCAGAGGAGGACCCAGGAATAGAGCGAGATGGGCAGCGGGGGCAGTGAATGGAAATGACAGGCAGTGGATTGAAAGGCTGACAGATAGTGTTGTTTATTTGTGGAGATATCTACTGGCACTAATAAAGTTTGCCATGAGTGTGAAAAAAAAAGCAGCAGCAGATGTGGGAAGGGGAAGAAGCGAAGCAGCAGCAAAAGAAGCGCGCTGCGCCTACTCCGTGCGCCGCTCCTTCTGTTAAATTTACCACGCCAATGACGTTGGCTAGATGATTATTGTAAACCTTTCGCTTAAAAAGCGCTGATTGCATAGCGTTCTTAGTGCAGTAGCTACAAAGCAAATTCTTTCATTGCACCGTGGGTTCAAAACCGGGCCTTGGAACAGTTTAGTCATGTTTATTTTATTTCCTTCTGCCGTTTATACTGGCATCGGAAGAATAGACGCAAACCACGGTTTGTTGTCGGACTGGGGATCATAGTGCTAACGGATTGATATCGATTACACACTCCAACATGAAAAAGAGCATACTGAGATACTTCACAATAAACTACTACTAGCGAGGCCACGACAGTGACTAAGATAACTGAGATTTGGTCATCCAAGCTTTTCGTGTTGACACGACACGCACGCTCCTCGCCGTTAATAGACGCGGAGATCGCAAACCTTGGCGTCAAGTATAAAAAGCTATCCACTAATATGCATTTTGCTGCTAACTATTAAAAAATAGCGGGATGCTTTGCCTTGGAAAAACAAAAACGGAATTAGCCAACGAGATAAGTCCTCCTAATCAAAAAGTAAAGTTTAAACCCTTTAGGCTGAGCATATAAATAAAACAAAAACAATCTCCAACAGCACAAGATGTAGCGAGACACTGCGACTTAGCACAGAATAACGACTTTCACCGTTTCTTTGAGCGATAATCAACAGCACATCACTCCCGGTGGGACTCGAAACTAGTGCGCAGCGGGAGAATAAGAGGCCCTTCTGAATAGGTTCGCGCTGTATCATTTCTTGTACACATCAAGAGTTTAGAATGTAGCGATTGCAATTATATAGGTACACTGAGTATGTGCCTATACAAGCTCCCCTCTCTACCGTTTTCTATGTTTACCTATCACTTGCTTATTCTCGTTTCAAGGGCACAGTAGCCGACTATGTATTAATGCCATACGCCGACATTCCAGTATTTCACTCCTGATTAAAGTGTCTCGCTAGCTATTTCAGCGCATCTCGGTTTTGGTACCATGGCAGATGAAATGAAAATATCCTATCGGCTGCCGCCAGACCTTAACAGGAAACGATATGAAAAATTCCGCCGTCTTCACGAAGCACTTCTTTCTTATGTATACATTTCACTGCGAGTTATGCAGCGATTATCCTCTCTTGGTACTAAAATATCTTCATTATAAAAAAACACAAATATTTTTACTTTTTTTATGCAGCGAGTGTATGTTCCACATACTGGCTATGTGATGGCCTAGCGACCTGTCTTTTATGGCGCCGACCTTTAGTTTATGTGGCCACTAGCAAAACGTAAAGAAAAATTTGTTTTAAATTCAACCTCGAAGTAAGCCAGAATAACAAAAATTAAGACCGTGCATTTAACATCAAATGATGGTTGATTAAAAAAGCTCCTTAATAGCGGGTTTTTAATATATACGCCATGATATGTTACGCTGTTTTTCCTCGCCAGTCTCCACCAAGCTGAAATATGGGAAAGAGGAAAAACAAGTAAAACGTTTACATTAACAAGACCTTTAAATGAGAAACTGAAGATGTATGGGGTGCACTTTAGCTTTGTAATAAATGTGATTAGTGCACCTCTAGTAGTGCGCGAAACCAACAGTATAACAATAACTGACCATCATCATCATCAGCAGCAGCATCACCAGCAGCAGCAGCAGCAGCACGATCAGCCGGACTATACCCACTGCAGAGCGAAGGCTCTCCCATATTCCTACAATTCACCAGGTCCTGTGCTGGCTGCAGCCACTTGACCCCTGCAAACTGCTTAACCTCATCCGCCCACTTAAATATCTGCCGCACCATGCTACGCTTTCCTTCCTTTGGAATCGAATTTGTTATCCTAAGCGGCCATCGATTATCATCTATTCGCACTACATGCCTTGCCCATGCCCATTTGTACTTAATGTCTACTAGAATGTCATTACCCCGGGGTATTTGTCTTACCCACTCTGCGCGCTATCACTTAAAGCCGCCATTTTTCGATTCGATAGCTCTCTTGGTTGTCCTCCACTTAAGTAGAACTCTCTTGGTTAGCCTCCACATAAGAACCCCATGCGTGAGTACAGGTAAGATGCAACTGTTGTACACTTTCTTCATGAGCGTTACAGTTAAGCTGCTAGTCATTATCTGCGAATACTTGGAAAAAGCGCACCATCCCAATCTTAATATCCTAGTTATTTCCCTTTCATGATCCGGACCTGTGGTTACTACCTGTCCTTGGTAGACATATTCGTCAACGACTTCCCCTGCTTCGCTAATTATTGTGAACTGCTGATCCTTCCCGAAGTTCTTGAGCATTACCTTAGTCTTCTGCATATTGGTTTTCAAGCCTAGCTCTTTGCTACACCTGTCAAGATCAGCGATCATCCTTCGTAGTTAATTCCTGAGTTACTTAAAAGGGCAATCTCGTCAGCTAATCGCAGAGAACTGATAATTCTCTCTCAACCTTTATCCCTCAGGGCTCCAATTTCATGTCTGAGCACTCGTTCTAGGGCAGCTGTGAATTGTACTCAGGAGATCGTGTCTCCTTGCTCATTGAAACCCTGATATCGCAATGCCTGTATGACTGCCTTGGTTTCAACTGAGTCAAATGCTTCTTCGTGATCAATGAATGCTGTGTATAGGGGCTGGTTTTTCTCCGAGCACTTTTCTATCACCTGGTTGATATTATTAATATGCTCGATAGTTGAGTACCCTTTCCGAAAACCTGCTTGATATTTTGCTTATTCGAAGTCTAAAATTGTCATGATTTTGTTAGCTATTACCTTAGTAAAACCTTATCTGTAACTGATATAGTAAGCTGATTGGCCTGTAATTTTAAGTTCTTTGCTTTCACGTTCTTATGAAATAAAAGAATGTTAGCGGTACCGTAGATGACTAAAGGCTTTGCGTGTACAGGGTGGCCGGTTTTTTTAGCACGATATTCCCCGCGTCCTTCAGCAAAGCTGTAGATACCTGAGCTTTATCAGCTGCTTTTCGCATTTTCATAGTTACTAAAGCTTTCTTAACCTCGTCCTTCGTCACTGGTGGAACGTCTGACCGCTTTTCACTACTGCCTACCTCATCATTTTCAGGACTACTTCGGCTACTGTATAGATCAGTATAGAACTCCTCGGCTACTTTCACTATCATATCCATATTTGTGATGACATTACCCGCCTTGTCTCTCGCGCATACATCTGATTTTTGCCTATGCACATTTTCCTGCTCAATGCTTTGAGGCTGCCCCAGTTCTTTAGAGCGTGCTCAATTTTCCCCATGGTATACTTCCTTAAGTTAAGTTGAGGACAACCCACTTAGGTTGAGGACAACCCAGAGGGCTATGGAACGAAAAATGGTAGGGGTAACATTAAGAGATAGGAAGCGTGCAGAGTGGGTCAGGGAAATAACTCAAGTTACCGACATTCTAGTGGACATTAAGAAGAAAAAATGGACATGGGCAGGACATGTAGTGCGAAGAGAAGATAACCGATGGTCGCTTAGGGTAAAAAACTGGATTCCAAGGGAAGGAAAGCGTAGCATTGGGCGGCAGAAAGTTAGGTGGGCGGATGAGATTAAGAAGTTCGCAGGGGTCAAGTGGATGCAGCTAGCACAGAACCGGGTTAAGTGGAGAAATATGGGAGAGGCCTTCGCCCTGCAGTAGGTATAGTCAGGCTGATGATGATGATGATACTTCCTTATTAAAGCCACTCCACTCTTATTGATTAGCATTGCTATCTCTGTTTTAGAATTTGGCGTTTCTTAATCAAATCTTTAATCTCCTTTGACAGTTTACCGGTATCCTCTCTGACTATCCAACTCCAGCTACTGTCGCGCACTCAGTAAAGATATCTTTGAAATAATTAGTCATTGCTTCTACGCTAAAGTCATCATCCTCAGCTGAATCTGAATATATATTCTGTAGCGAAAGCAGAAATTCTTATGTCCTCCCCATCACTGCTAATTCATTGATGGACTTCTTCCTTACTAAACTATCCTGTTCCCACTTCAGAACCAGACTCAATCGAAACCCTTACCATCCAAGTGGTCACTGCATCGCACCTTTCCGATTACCTCTACATCCTGCATAATTCCAGGCTTAGCATAGAGTATAAAGTTAATTTCTTTTTTAGTATTCTTATAACCAATGCCATAGTCACCCATTTACTGATCTCCAGCCTGCGTTTTCCCTACCTTGGCATTAAACGCAACCATTAGTAAAGCATACTGCGTCTTTACTTTTCCCTTGGCCAATTCTATAGCTTCGTAGAAGCTTTCGACTGCCTGGACGTCATGCCTACATGTAGGTTCGTTGACCTGTGCACACTTTCGTCTATACCGCTTATTAAGCTTAATTACGATGCCTGCCACCTTCTTGGATTTGAATTTCTGCAACTCTCTATTACCCATTACTTTCATATCTACTCACCGCTTTTCCCCAGTGCAGGGTAGCAAACCGGATTCTTCTTCCGGTTAACCTACCTGTTTTTCCTCCTCCTCCCCCCCTTCCTCCTCCTCCTTCCTGAGTTCAATGTTTTTGGTCTGTTTTTCTCGTCACAAACAAACTGGGAGATAACGGCTAGCAGTAGTTAATAAAAAAAGCTTTTGGATGAGTGATCTACTTTTAAGCAATAGTAAGACCACGATGAAATATTTGGACGAAAATCTCTGCATTTTGCTACATTGTACTCAATAATAAGCAGTTATTTCTGCCGCATTGCGCGACAATAAAATGAGCGGCTGTTTACGGCAAATTTTCTTTCAACATATGCACACATTATTTCCTGCTCTAGAAGCCATATATAGCTGCGTCGCTGTCAATCACAAAAGAAAAATTTTCTCCTTGCTTTATTTTGCACAGCGCGTATTCGCATCACAGAGAAAAGCAATTAGCGGCCTGTCCCTAGACTTGCTTGTACACTAACCCATGTGTAATTAAAGGGGAAGTTTGTATATTGGGCTCTCGACGGCTCGTTTGATCCAAACATTGTTCCTAGGCGCGTGTTCTTCAATCGACCACGTTCTACAATAGCTGGACGTCGAGCTAACAATTAGTGTCCAATGAATCATCAGAAAGAAAGTGGACAAGAACGAAGTGGCTTATCCCTCATGGTTCAGCTGAATATAAATACGTTTTGACACATTTTAAGAATCTGGCGCTTGTTTTTACCATTTCATTGCTTTGAGTAAAGCAATGATCTTGAAGTTGTGTTCTGGTCTAGAAAACATCGGGCAGATTTGACTCGCTTTTGGGAACCATATGATGTATATGGTATATGTACATTCCTTGTTTCGCCGCTCCCTTTCGTTCGCATAAGGGAACTGTAGTAAATATGAGTGAAAAGTACCTTTATTTCTTATTGCCATTGGCATCAATAAAATTCGCTCTATCTCTTGTCATCATCATCATCAGCAGCAGCAGCAAGCAGCAAGCAGCAGCAGCAGCAGCAGCAGCAAGCAGCAAGCAGCAGCAGCAGCAGCAGCAGCAGCAGCAGCAGCAGCAGCAGCAGCAGCAGCAGCAGCAGCAGCAGCAAGCAGCAGCAGCAGCAAGCAGCAGCAGCAAGCAGCAGCAGCAGCAGCAGCAAGCAGCAAGCAGCAGCAGCAGCAGCAAACAGCAAGCAGCAGCAGCAGCAGCAGCAGCAGCAGCAACAAGCAACAGCAAGCAGCAAGCAGCAGCAAGCAGCAAGCAGCAAGCAGCAAGCAAGCAGCAAGCAGCAGCAAGCAGCAGCAAGCAGCAAGCAGCAAGCAGCAAGCGGCAAGCAGCGGCAAGCAGCGGCAAGCAGCAGCAAGCAGCAGCAGCAGCACCAGCAGCAGCAGCAGCAGCAGCAGCAGCAGCAGCAGCAGCAGCAGCAGCAGCAGCAGCAGCAGCAGCAGCAGCAGCAGCAGCAGCAGCAGCAGCAGCAGCAGCAGCAGCAGCAGCAGCAGCAGCAGCAGCAGCAAGCAGCAAGCAGCAGCAGCAGCAGCAGCAAGCAGCAGCAGCAGCAAGCAGCAGCAGCAGCAGCAGCAAGCAGCAAGCAGCAGCAGCAGCAGCAAACAGCAAGCAGCAGCAGCAGCAGCAGCAACAAGCAACAGCAAGCAGCAGCAGCAAGCAGCAGCAGCAGCAAGCAGCAGCAGCAGCAAGCAGCAGCAGCAGCAAGCAGCAGCAGCAGCAGCAGCAGCAGCAGCAGCAGCAGCAGCAGCAGCAGCAGCAGCAGCAGCAGCAGCAGCAGCAGCAGCAGCAGCAGCAGCAGCAGCAGCAGCAGCAGCAGCAGCAGCAGCAGCAGCAGCAGCAGCAGCAGCAGCAGCAGCAGCAGCAGCAGCAGCAGCAGCAGCAGCAGCAGCAAGCAGCAAGCAGCAGCAGCAGCAAGCAGCAGCAGCAAGCAGCAGCAGCAGCAGCAAGCAGCAGCAGCAAGCAGCAGCAGCAGCAAGCAGCAGCAGCAGCAAGCAGCAGCAGCAGCAAGCAGCAGCAGCAGCAGCAAGCAGCAGCAGCAGCAGCAGCAGCAGCAGCAGCAGCAGCAGCAGCAGCAGCAGCAGCAGCAGCAGCAGCAGCAGCAAGCAGCAAGCAGCAGCAGCAAGCAGCAGCAGCAAGCAGCAAGCAGCAGCAGCAGCAGCAGCAGCAGCAACAGCAAGCAGCAGCAGCAGCAGCAACAAGCAACAGCAAGCAGCAAGCAGCAGCAGCAGCAGCAACAAGCAACAGCAAGCAGCAAGTAAGCAGCAAGCAGCAGCAGCAGCAAGCAGCAGCAGCAGCAGCAGCAGCAGCAGCAGCAGCAGCAGCAGCAGCAAGCAGCAGCAGCAGCAGCAGCAAGCAGCAGCAGCAGCAAGCAGCAGCAGCAGCAAGCAGCAGCAGCAGCAAGCAGCAGCAGCAGCAAGCAGCAGCAGCAGCAGCAGCAGCAGCAGCAGCAGCAGCAGCAGCAGCAGCAGCAGCAGCAGCAGCAGCAAGCAGCAAGCAGCAGCAGCAAGCAGCAGCAGCAAGCAGCAAGCAGCAGCAGCAGCAGCAGCAATAAGCAACAGCAAGCAGCAAGCAGCAGCAGCAGCAGCAACAAGCAACAGCAAGCAGCAAGCAAGCAGCAAGCAGCAGCAACAGCAAGCAGCAAGCAGCAAGCAAGCAGCAAGCAAGCAGCAAGCAAGCAGCAAGCAAGCAGCAAGCAAGCAAGCAGCAAGCAGCAAGCAAGCAGCAAGCAAGCAAGCAGCAAGCAGCAAGCAAGCAGCAAGCAAGCAGCAAGCAGCAGCAAGCAGCAAGCAAGCAGCAGCAGCAGCAGCAAGCAGCAGCAAGCAGCAGCAGCAGCAGCAAGCAGCAGCAAGCAGCAGCAAGCAGCAGCAAGCAGCAGCAAGCAGCAGCAGCAGCAGCAGCAGCAGCAGCAGCAGCAGCAAGCAGCAGCAGCAGCAGCAGCAGCAGCAGCAAGCAGCAGCAAGCAGCAGCAAGCAGCAGCAAGCAGCAGCAGCAGCAGCAGCAGCAGCAGCAGCAGCAGCAGCAGCAGCAGCAGCAGCAGCCTGACAATACCCACTGCAGGGCGAAGGCCTCTCCCATATTTCTCCAATTAACCCGGTTCTGTGCTAGCTGCATCCACTTGACCCCTGCGAACTTCTTAACCTCATCCGCCCACCTAACTTTCTGCCGCCCCCTGCTACGCTTTCCTTCCCTTGGAATCCAGTTTGTTACCCTAAGCGACCATCTGTTATCCTTTCTTCGCACTACATGTCCTGCCCATGCCCATTTCTTCTTCTTAATTTTCACTAGAATGTCAGTAGCTTGAGTTATTTCTCTGACCCACTCTGCACGCTTCCTGTCTCTTAATGTTACCCCTACCATTTCTCGTTCCATAGCCCTCTGGGTTGTCCTAGACAGGAAAAGTAGAAAGGTAGGCTTAACAATCAATATGGAGAAGACTGAGGTAATGTTCAGCAGTCTCGGGAAGGAACAGCAGTTTACGTTAGGTAGCGAAGCACTGGAAGTAGTAAGCGAATATGTCTACTTAGGACAGGTAGTAACCGCAGATCCGGACCATGAAAAGGAAATAACAAGAAGAATAAGATTGGGATGATGCCCATTTGGCAAGCACTCGCAGATTATGAGTAGCAGCTTACCAGTATCGCTCAAGAGGAAAGTATACAACAGTTGCATCTTACCTGTACTCACCTATGGGGCTGAAACGTGGAGGCTAACCAAGAGTGTTCTATTTAAGTTGATCACACCCCAGAGGGCTATCTCTTGTGGACACGGCTACTTCGCTGCTTTCGGCTGCATATGACAAGAAAAAAATCTGTAAAACTATACCTGTTATTTACAAAGCGGAGAAGAAAAAAAGAACAAACTCGAAGAATTTTGGACCGCAGGCGCTTTAGTTGTACCGCGCTTTTTTGTCATCGATCGTTTTTTGAAAAAGAAGCGCCTGTATCTGTCGTTCTTCTTCGTGTTTCTTTTTG
The DNA here is from genome assembly GCF_055883805.1 of Amblyomma maculatum. Classification (NCBI taxonomy): domain Eukaryota; kingdom Metazoa; phylum Arthropoda; class Arachnida; order Ixodida; family Ixodidae; genus Amblyomma; species Amblyomma maculatum. Next base: position 13,899,064 of record NC_139347.1, read on the forward strand.
TTCCAACTCTGTTATTTAGATATCCTAGATCTCACGATGAGCCACGAGAGAGGGCAATTTTTTATGCCCAAACAATTTTTATGCCCGACAACAAAACAGAGAAAACACAAACAAAATATATGCGCCCAAACCTCCAACTCGTGTGTCATTGTCTCTTCGTAACTGAATAGCAGACTGAGGTACCGACTACCGTTAAGCTCTAGCATCATCTGCATAGAGGCAGACAATCAGGCTCGCGAAATCAGACAGCAGCTTAATTTTCTTTCAAGGTTACCGTTAATAAGGTTTCGGTTTCTGTTATCTCCGTACCTCTTATGTCTAAATGTGATTGTTGCTGAAGAAGTGTATCGCACTGTGACCGCAATTTTTGCACATGATACGGCCCGTCTTGCTCAACAGCCCGGCCCCATGCTTTTCTCCTGAGCTAGATACTCAGATGAGATGAGTACAACTTTTAAACGATAGTGTTATGAATCCAAATCAGCTGCCCTGTTTCACGTAAAACATTAGTCATATCTGTAGTGACTAAATGCACCACTTTAGGCCAAGTGAGAGCGCAAATTACAAAGTTTCTGCTCAACTGTATAAAGAAACGGGAAACCCTCGCGCTACAACTCTGTTAAATGGAGCCGCAACACTAGCAGAAGAGGTAATGAGTAAGAGATAATGAACTTATGTTTTATGAATAGTTTAACTAAATGACAACTGTGAAAAGGTGTTTATTCTCGATTTTTTTCGTCATTGCTTACAATGAGCCAGGTTTTATACGTTTCTGACACAAGAAGTGTTAGCACGCTGACAAGCGGTTGAGACATTGGCTCTCAGTTCTTGCACTTTCTTCCATACCGGGTCTAACCAAGCCAGTATACGAAGTAATGGCGTGACAGCGCAGCCTTCCTTCGTTTTACGGCATGCATATGTTCAATAGATAGAGTCAGGTACCTATCCATGATAAGGAAGGTAATACTAGATGATGAAATTTAATACTTTCCTTGCGGTGCTTCTCGCGCTATTAGTACACTTAAGGTCATTTTGTATGCATGTGACTTAAGCGGAAGGTCAACTCATCCGTGGCTAGCCTGACAGCAGTGCCTCTGACATGAAAGAAAAGCACCTTTAAGAGGGGAGCGTACCGCTTCCGACTTATGCGAAATGTAGACTCAAAAGCAACGACCTCATCCAGCTTTCCCAGATAGACACCCTGCTGAAAGGAAATGGTGCATTACTAAACTCATTGTGTGCAGCACAATGAGCTCACAGAAGGGAGAGTTTATAATGAAAAAGAACAGGTACCGTAAATATAAGCGAGAATTTCACATGTATATATAACCATATATAACATGTATATATAATTTCACATGTATGTATAAAAAAAAGCAATAGAGTCCATGACTTTTGCTCAACAGATGCTGGAAAGGCTAAATCAATGAATTTGGTTTGAACAAAATTTCACTGTCTTCACGACATTTATAAATTTATTCTTGAGAAATATTACCCATATCTTTCTTCTGTAAGCCCGCATACTGATAAAGCAGTCCTGGGCGAGAAGAGTGTGAAATCAATATACGGTATATTACTGTGCGTCACATAGGATAAGGTATAAACGATATGTGTTGTCATTCCCAAAGTATAAAGTTAATTTCTTTTTTAACAGAACGGTTTTTAAGGCCCATGGCGCCGAAGGTCCAGACGCATCCAAGAGAAATGTATTTTAAAAAGTTAGAGCCGTGACCATATGTTCTTAGACTGCTGAGCCGACACATATTTTTTTTCTGAGGGGGGGGGGGGGGGGAGACGCCCAAAAGACTCGTAAGAAGTATTTTCCGCTTAAACCTCATTGCACAAGGTATTTTTGAATTGAAATGGAGGACAATATTCCTTATTTACCTTGTAATGGCATTGGGCCTGCATAGTATGTACAGATTAGGATGGCGGTGCGTCACGAAGATCTTGACGCATGACCACTGAGAGAATACTTTAAGGAAGCCATTGTAAGATATTGTGAAATTATAAAACTTCTGAATCCAGCGGATGACTGCCTTCCTCCCACACATTAAATTATATCTTCACAAATTATATTTTACATGAGTTAGTGCCAATTACTTACGATTCTTCTTTTTCGGGACATTCAGGTGAAAGCCTCAGAATATTGACGCGTAAGTGTGCTTGTGTGCATATTTTTGTTATTAGTTTGTGTGATAAAAACACTGCTGCAGATATTGCAGGTTCAACATTTTTTTAAACTGCCCGCTAGGTTTTACTAGACCTAAACTGTTAGCATAAACTAAGAGCCTTTCACGGTTGATACTAAATGACATTGAAACATTTCAAGATAAAAAGTTTTGGAACGGCCAAACAAAACGCAGCACATGTTGGATATAGTATTCATAGACACCAACCCACCAACATTATAATTCAGTGTGCCCTCAAATCTCTAATTTAGCATAACGCGCTACCAGGAAATTCTACTCTATATTAGAAAACCTGCCAAAATGCCGTCCCCATCATTCGGCAAATATACCACGATGTTCCATCGAGTTTTACAATTTGTTTCAGCAATGATCACAGTTCAGGAGCGGAATGACACCACTAGGAAGGACCCGCGATAGAAATAGAAGGAATTCAGAACTTTACATCCGAAAATGTCGCAACAACTAGTCATCTTACATACGAGAAAAGTTGAAGAACAACCCAGAACATTGCTGTCAATTTTGAAGTGTTACATGGAATAGTGCATGTAGCCTTCACATCTGCAGCAGCCACATCAGTCCCCCGGGTGTTTATCACAGAGGTTAAGGGCGACACCATGTTTAAACATTCATAGATCTGTGTCGGCGTGCCGGTGGTAACCAGTCTTTGATGTCGAGGATTATTTTAGCTTTCAAACAGCAGTTTAGTAGAGCTGCGCCGACATAAAGCAGCAATCTTTTTTTTTTTTTTTTGAGAGGGCGTACAAAATGTGAAGACAGGTCCAGAGCTAGATAAAATATGTTCTGAATAGAAATAAGTCCCCCTAAGCCGTACCACGTATGGCGCTTTCTGCTACCAGGGCGTCTGATGAAGGCCAGTCGGCGAAAGGGGTGCGCGGGACAAAACTATCGCTCCAAGAAGATAACACACCCCGTCATCGTACTCCGCTCAAAGTGAGTTTAATATTTGAAACAAGAGCATCTGCTTTTCACGCCGATTCATCTCGGCTCTCTTGGCGCAAGGCCGTAGTTTGGTAAATGCTGTGGCAACAACTGGGCACTAAGGCACAGACCCTAAAATGTGATTCACGCATTTGACAAGCACACACTGACGAGATATCTTTGCACATTTGCAAATAACAGTGGCAGATATGGTGGCAGCGTTTTGCTTTCATGCGATGAGACTATTTCGAACATTAGACTATGTAAAGGTAGCAAATAAAGCCTTTTCAAATTAAGCTAGGCTCGAAAATATCTGATACTATCGATTTTTTGTTCGGAAAAGCTATGCGGCGGTCACAGATACCTTTAGCATAGATATATTCAGGCACACTCACATGCATTCGTATATTTAAAGCAATCTGCGCTGCTACCTTGATTACATTTAAATATACTTAGAAAACGGGTTAGCAGTAATGTTTTGATAGAATTCAGCCACCTAAGCTGGACTCGGCGGCTGGATTGGCATTCAGCAGCAAATCACTCAGTCTGGTGTTGGCACACAGGCCTGACCAGATCCATGTGTGCATCAAAGAACAGCTGTATCTTTGTAATGACCCTCACAAGTTGCAAGCCTTGCTTTGGCAGTTATTTCCGGCAGTATGTAAGCTCTGCGTCCGGCAACTAAGTGGTACTATGGCAGGCATAGTAAAACAAGGCTCGAATGGCTCTAGTAAAACATAGACATAGTAAAACAAGGTTCGAAAGGACCCCATTACCACGAACAGCATTTTACTGAAAGAGTACTGAGTGTACGCAGCACAAAGGTTTTCCCTGAAAGAGTAATATGTGCTCCACGCCACGCTATAGAATTGACTTCTTTGTGTGTGTGTTTTTACGAGAGGAGCGGAGCACATAATGAAGAAAAGCGAAAGGAGCTTCAGTCTAGAAAGGAAGCTCCCTAATGGACGGCGTCCCGAGAGCCACACGATGTCGGCGTCGACGGTGCCGGTGTTGAAGTCGTCGGGTTTCTTTTGCGCCTACTAGCGTTCTTAGATTTCTTTTCTTTACGGATTTCCTTTCAACGCTAAGAGTGAAGCGACCCTCATTTTCCTCCTAGAACTGGCAGTGCCGACGTAAGAGAGTGATGTCGACACTTGGCGCGGCACTCTGTAAGGCTTTTACACTCGAGGTAGCATTTAAAAGAAATAGAAAGAGCAGATACAGCCATGTATGACGATGGATGTCTAATTCATTCTCTAAGGATATTTTTATATAGACACAATCACTGAGCGAAAACCGTCTATCCACAGCTCCTGGAAGTTATTGCCGTGCGCTAGAAAAAAAAAATTCAAACGGCTCACTTTGCTCCCCAATATTAAACTACGCATTCTTGGACGTGCGTCGATGAGCTTGATCTACCATTAGTATCTGTCGCCTTCGCCTGCAACCGCTTTGCTCTCAGGCTTCTCAAACGCGTCATATGTGCGTGTTCGTTTCCTACGTGGCACGTGTTCAGTTTGTACACTCTGCATGGGGCGGATTACATCGGTGCAATATTACAAGAAATATAGCGAATTATTTTTCGGTGCGCTTTTTCGTTTACCTTGAGACAAATTGTTTCATTGCGCTTGGTGCCATGAGAACTTGCGGACCCAAGCAGTATTTCATAACTCTTTATTTCATGAAAAAAAAGTATCCTTGCTGTTTTTCATTCTGTAAAGTAGAACAATTCACGTTATAAAAAATATTTCTGAAGACTATTACTTTCTTAACAGCAAATGACCGACAAGAACACGAGATTACTTTCATAAATGCTTTTAGAATAACAACGATTATTGCTAACCAATAATTGTTTTTACAAAATCTTTCTGTCTCACATAATTGTTGATTGAGCTATTAAGATCTTGATAACATTCAAATTCCTGCAACCACATGTCACTAGAATTACAGCCATTATGCCTTGCCCAGGTAATCGTAATCGGTCCGTAGATCCTATGTGCGCTGCTGCGAACAAAAGACGCAAGCAAAAAAGATTTAAAATATAAATAAGCGAGAATCCGAACCGAGATATTTTCGCAGACCGTATTCTTCAATCCTTCACAAAGTTATTGAATCCCAATGCATGTACTGCAAGAAGCAGAGTGGCAGAGAGCCCATCAAGGAGCTTTGAAGTGTGCGGCTTGCTGGTTATTTGCTCGCTGATGGGAGCGATATATATCCAATACATTTTTACCTTTCTAGAGCGGGCATATCCTGTTTGCTCCACTCAGCCATATGGAAACTGCAAATGCCTATATGTGCACGTAAACTGTCGTCCTGGACGCTGAAGCCCAGCTGGAACGCGCCCCGGCAGTCGAAGCCCGTTAAATGCTGTCTCCTTTCCGGAAGCATTTTACACTGTGTTGTAGTGGGCGAATTATTCAAAGAAGCCTTAGAATTGCAGTGGTCATGTGAGTAGAAATTTATTTAACAAACCTGCATTCTGAACACTTGTGAAGAAGGAAGTGAATCGAATGTTTGGGTAGCACCAGAAAGGACTGCCAGATGTTTTCCTCTTGTGGTAACTCGATTGCGTGAGGCCTTGTTAATGGGTTTCAAGTTTTTCATAACAAATAAAAAGAAACCCCTGAGTGAAAATCAAAGGCAGCCGCTGTCGAAATATAGAGGGAGGGCATAGTTGTTGGAGTTTGAGATTTAATACTCCTACTTTGAATTCAGGGTAGCGTGCTTCGAGAAATGCTCACTCATACGTTAGTCTAAGTTTCATTCTGGTAGTGACATTGAAGGTTGAAATTTTCTCCCCGCAAATAAAAATATAAGGGAAGCTTTGTTTGGTAGTTTTTTTTCTACATGTCCCTCCCTGAAGCCTGTATCTATAATGTCAATATCTCTATTATCATCACTGCGCAAAAACTCTTGCCTCAAGAGGCAGAATAAGGCACTCGTTGGGAATAAATTTAATGCGAGATTATAAGGGCGTTTAAAACTGCAACCTTATAGGCCGGGACTCCCGTGCTTTCTCTCGTATATCTATGACCCTAGAATCGGTACAGCAGGCGCGGCGTAGTCACCCGAGAACACGTCATATATGCCGCAATTGAAAGGCTCAGTCTCAGAGTAATCCGGGAAAGCACATAGTGGTAATGGGAGCTTGCCATTTCCTCAAGTTTTGGGTTTTATGGGGACACGTGCTTGCAAACTCTGAATTGCTACCCCATTGTAAGCAGGCATAACGCATACATCTATGACAGTAACTATCATATTGGTTTTTCCGCTTTAGAAATTATATCATAAGGGTGAAACGGCGAACATTGCATGTTCAAAGCTGAAGCTTGGGCTATTGTTCAGTTTTGAGATTTTATGCTCGTCACAAATCCCGGCCTTTACGGTCAACAGAGGCGCGGGATCCCCTTTACGGTTACCCGTCATTCCTTTAGGAGGTTTGAGAACACAGTTAGAGCTTCGGTTGGTCAACCCGTGAAGTGCGTGTATCGATGTGTATTGAGGAACAAATTCAAGAAATTCACTTTCTTCTACAAAGAATTCAATATATATATAGATAGTAGTCCAAATTACACTGCATAGTAATAGAATACAATAAATAAAATTTATACGCCATGACACGATAATGACAAAAAACGACTCGGTAAATGAGAAGAGGAAAAACCCGCCAATGAACCAAACGAAGCGATAAAGAGGACTTTAAAGATAACAAAGCAAGTATTCCGGATATAATAAGTAGGAGCAAGGGTTACACAGAAAATACAGTGTAAAATACAAAGTCAAATCAAGGTTTAAACAAAGGCGAAAACAATATTCAATTAACCGACAGTCTGTGGCCAAAAGAATTCTCACTGCTTTCTTGTTAGATGAGGCGTCGAAGTCGGAGAGTGACCAGTAGCGGCGACCGTACAAGAGAAGAAAGATGAGTTGATTGCGGGCTCGGTGAAAAACAAGACGTATTCCCAGAGCGGTTGCGAGAGAGGCCTGGAAGACAGAATCTTCCCAAAGCGCACTGCAGCGGGCATGCTGCGCTCTGCGTTTTTATACTCTCGGCTGTTTGCGCTGTGGGCGCGTCAAAGACACGCGGTCGCTGCCCTGAACGTCATGTCAAAGCATGCTCGGAGGAGCCGGGAGATCCCGTAAGTTCCGATCCCGTAACTTCCACTCTATAAGTGAGGCAGCTTGTGATAATGCTCCTACTTTGAATTCGGAGTCGCGTGCTTTGAGAAATGCTCACTCATATGTTAGTGTAAGGTTCATCTTGCTAGTAATATGGAAAGTTGGAATTTTCTCCTGCAAAGAAAACTATAAGCGAGGTTTTGTTTTGTAGTTCGTTTTCTACATACGACAAATAAGCGACCGCATAACACCCCGTGTCGCAGAAAACGTAGCATCTTCTTCGCCAACGACGTGAGCGTGCTTTTTTTGTAGATTAGCATGGTGGCCTAGCTGAAAATTCTGAATATTTTATGTAGATGAACCACAGCGCAGATTCTACAGGATCAGATCGAGCATCGAAAGTTGACGGCAAAATGGATACACAGTTAGAGCTGGTATTTATACGTGCAACAACCTATTCATACCAGAAATCATCAGCTGAAACTAAAATCCCACATATGAATGACATACATGCGACATATAGGCGGGAGGGTTGAATTTTCATAGCACACTTTATGATTATATTATTGCCTGGGTATAGAAGTTACTGAAGGTTTCTGCGGGATTTATTGTGCCTTGTTAAGTTCCTTTGCAAAGTTCTTCCAACGATGAATAAGTGATCACCAACATTATCTACTGATGGGCGCTTTTTTTTTTTTTTTAGGCTGAGAAGCTTCAAACGAGAGTTAGGCTCCCAGTTTGTTTCATTCCTATCCGACCATTCCATACGAATCGAATGGCCTGATTTTGCAGCTCATTCTGATTCAACCATGCTGCCTCGTTGCGCTACATCACAGTACCCGGTCATACAGCCAACTAACTAATACCTGTGGGGTAGCCAGGTGCATCTTATTTTCTAGGCTGCGACGTTCAAAACTGGAAGGGAGGGCAAGGGCTCTTCCGATTGGTATGTACCATATACAAAAAAAAATCTAGACTTTTCAAGGCTGCCGGCCTTCCATCGCCGCTACCACTGCACAGGCTTTAGTAGATATGGAGTAGAAGCTGTGTCGTTAAAATCAATACCAAAGTAATGGGGTATTTCTCGATGGACCGCGAAATGTAACCAACGTCTGTTACTTTAGAAATAATTTCGCATGTAGCGCTGCAGTAAGCTCCTGAATTTAATTGTTAAATGTCTTCTAACGATCTTTAAGGCTACACATTAGACTTTGAATGCAGCTGATAGGGAATGAACCCTTGAAGGTGGCAATTTCTCATTCTCTGCTTTCCATGTTATTTGCCTCTTTCTAATGGTGCGCCACAAGGCGATTTGTATAGACTGGAATACCGGGCTTGCCCGCTATCAGTAGATATCTTCGTTTTTGCCTTTCTCTGTTCGGTTACATAACTCAACTTTGGTTGTATGGGCATCTACCTCGAATATGGGAACTTGAGGGTCCTATACCCACTACCATCGGATGCCGACCGGTGATTGAAGGAAACGAGCTTTCCATTGGTCAGAGTGCTCGGCTTAAATGCTGTGAATCGTTTTGCAAACAGGATTCCGACGTAATCTTGACCAAAAGAAATAACCACATGGTGCCGTGCCTCTCTTGCCTTGCTATGCCTCTGCCTTTGCACCATTAAAAGTCATCGCCTGCATCGTTTTGCATGCATGAGCCCAATAGTGACTATAGCGTCAAGGTCGTTTTAGGACGTGAGATACAACCGACCAAAATAATTGTGAATTTGTTTGGGTCGCTTTAATTTACCCTGATTTTCCACAATGCCTTGAAAGCTGGAAGGGAGAAGATACGACAAGCAGCTGCATTAGAACAGAGCGTTTGCGTTCCATGCTACTTGAAATCAATTGTTGTTTCCCCCAGCCGCCGTTTTGCTGCTAAACCCAAATCAGACCGAGACCGACAATGACAATAAGATGAGTTATAAATTCTTATCCATTTCAGGGATTTTCACGAGACTGCCTACTTGCTTCGAATTCTCACACAAAAAATCGGAATTCTAAATATTGACTTTTTTGCTGTAACCAAGCAGTTAAAAGCACGAATAAGGAATTAAAGGGATCTGTTGTATTCCAGCTGAATTTGAAATGATGACAGATCCGGGTGATCATCCAAGATAATTGGTGCCATTGGGTTGCCTTTATTCTTGACCTTCGCTTAACTCATGATGCTCATGATGTCCCAGTTTCGATTCCCGTCTTACCCTCCCAAATCAAAGGAGCTATTTAAGAAGACAGGATCTGCTAATTTCGTACTTCCTCGTAGATTCGCAATCCTCGCAGCCCATCGTTAAATGTAATGGAGTAATGCATCGGCTCTGAAAGTATATAAAATAAATACAAATAAATAAGTCCATGACTGGCCACACATTTGCCAACTGCCATCTGCACAAGGCATGGTCCTGATTTTGCACTTACACCACCTGTTCTGACAAGGCTGAAAGCGCATTTTGAATAAATGCACGTTTTCTTCCCAAGAAACAAAATTGAGGGTGGCATGGAGACCGGGAGGTAGAGGGGAGAAAGGAACAGGGCAATTAGTGAAAAAAAAAAAAAAGGTTTTGGGTATTAAACTTTCTTTCACCCCTTACCCTGCTCCTCCCTCCCTCCCTCTCCCTTCAGCGACACTTTAGAAGCCCTATATTGTTTTTTTCTTTGAAAGCAAAAACTTTGCTAGCCCAGTTACGCGAAAATACGATCGCCGGCATGTAGACTCGATGGTACCCCAAAAGGACTTCATGTGTCTACAGAAAGAAGTCTGACAGATACTGCGCCTTCCCCTTCCTGTGAACCGTTTAAAGGAACCATTTCAAACAAACTGTTGTGTTTAAGAAAGACTCGATTTGTCACTCGTCAGGGGAGACCATGTCTCTCAGACCCGTTTTCTAGAACCCTTCACAACACAGCAGAGAGTGCGTTGTAGTTTTACAGGAGGCGTGATCGGGCACGGCAATTGTGTAATGCCCTGGGCAAAGGAAGATGATCGTTCGGATGGTGGTTCGAATCCTGGCAGTTACGCAATTTTTGTCAGTTCTTGCGAACACACTCCAGTAACAGGCTCTGACCACTTGACACATAATCAAAATATTCATAAACTGAACAAAAAAGCAGACGGAAGAATAAAAAACCTAAAGATGGAAACAACGCAAAACAAATTTCGTTCAAACCTTTAATGCTGCGATTACTGATACAAGGCCGAGTTGATGACGATAATACTTTCGCGTTTTCTCCGCATCGACACAGTTGATCGCGTGTAGGCTTTCTTTATTATCCAAGCAATTGTTTTCTGCAATGAGGTAATTACATACTAACTGTCGCTCGATCAAAGGCACACACAAAAAAAAACCATCATCTATGTTTTACATGGCTTGTTGGTTGTTGGCTTCCTTCATACAGGTTTGAACACAGTTCCCTTTTATGGCGTTACGAATACGCATCTGGTAGCAGTTAGAAATTCTATAGCTTTTCGAGAGCTGCGGAGAATTTCCTAAATTCGACAAGTCTGCTCTTGCCACAAGATATCTACCATTCACGCTGAAAACTCAAACTGTGTGCTACAATACAACCGATTGAAATCCATACACCATCACCGGTCCTATGCAGCTTTAGTTCTCATGTAACCCCCCCCCCCCCTCCTCCTCCTCCTCCTCCTCCTCTCTCTCTCTCTCTCTTTGGGCCATGCTGCCCAATTTTCGCTAGTAGCGGACCGGGCCAAGCTCTTTGGAATTTAGAGAACCTTCCTGCGAAGGTGGCCTGATGGTCACGGCCACTTCTGCGACTCCTTTGAGTAGTCAGCCCATTCTCTCTGATTTCAAATCAAACTAATAAATAATGGCACGCTCATTAGACAAGTGTTCAGTGACAGGATCCAAGCACTACGCACGCTTTACCCTTAAACGTTGGTTTTTTGGCGAAGACGGGAGGCACCAACCCGGCCTCCCTTGTCTTGCAGGTTAACCGGTTTAAGATGGAGTACCGACAAGCTGTGTAATCACACTGACATAAGAAGCTGTACTCTAATGGGAGATAGCTACTGATCCGAACAGGAAAAAATTATTACAGGAAGCTGCCGACTTAGAAATTCAAGGAAAGAAGGAAGACCAGCACAAGAGAGAAAATGTTAGAGGATTTAAGAGAGGTTGATTTCTTGCGATAGAGCAAACCATTACAGTGACGTTGATGGCGATGATCATGACAACACAGATTCAGTGAACAAGCATTCTGGGCATCCTGTTTCATTTTTTATTGTGGGTTATATCCTTAGTCCTGTGAAGGTCTCGCTTTTTGTTTTCATTGCTTATCCCAGAAGGCAGCTTGCAAGGCTAACAGAATCATTCTTTTTAGTGAGCCTATCTAACGCTTGGATCTCCATTCAGGGCAAATATATGAACGCGAGCTTTTCCGCCTTTCAAGTCTACCCTTCCTATCAAGACACATTCGACAAAATCCTGCTTGTACTCTGGACGGCTCCGCTTTGCGGCGACAGGTGCGGCCAGAATCCCAGCACCGACTTTGCGGAAGACAGCGAAAAGATGCCACCCATAAAACATTTGACGCTCAATGTGGAATGGCCACTTTAGGCCGTTCGCACAGCCCCTAATTTTTCTTAACCCAGTTTGGCACACCCTACGGCCCTCTTGGGTTGCCGTAGAGTGCACTTTTCAGAAGGGGGAAAAGATTTATTGCCAAACACCCCTTGTTCTTTCTGTGTTTGGGCGAAAAAACAAAGAGAAGACTCCAACGAAATATATCAGGTGTAGACGAACAAGACTAGTGGCATATATATATATATATATATATATATATATATATATATATATATATATATATATATATATATATATATATATATTTATATGCCACTATATATATAGTGAAAAAATGTCTAATACTGATCCCAGTTTCATTTGGAGTCGACGTTTCGGCAGGAGCCATAATAAAGTTTCATGGTCATCGGCTGGAAGAGGAACAACGAGGTGTGGCCCGCCTACGCACCTGACTCGAAAGTCAGAGTGAGAGCGAGACTGCATTGAATGTTACACTTAAAAGGCACCACTGTGCCAAAAAAAAAAAAAAAGAAATATTAACAGCGGACATTGCAATGTGCAAGTAGGCCAATATGAGAACGGGTGTGCAGGGGGACAGAAAAGGAAGAAAAACAGACAGAAAACCGGAAAAGAAAAAGCAGGAATCGGCGGGGAAAATTACGAGGGACTCTAGCGACTGATGTCGTGAAAGGCGAAAGCCTGAGTGCTGCATTCTGCGACGCAACTGTCACTGATTACTAATTAGTTAATTAATCATTAGGTAGATAATAAATGATTAGTGGCTAAGAAGGTAATTATTAGGTACTTATTCAAATAGTTATTCATTAGTTGGCTAATTATCGATTACTTAATTAGCCATCAGTTAGTAACTAAATCAATAATTCAATCATTAGTAGTTGATCGCTTATTGACCTATGGCCATCTAAAGCACGCATTAGCGCCTACTGTGATGTTGTTCTGTGATTGGTCGAGACCTTATGACGTCATCCCACCTCGGCCAATCAGAACGCAGCAAAAGCGGGACACATTTCGTCCACGACAGGATGAGCCATTAAAGGCTTTCGGTTTAAAATAAAGGAAAGGAGCAGAAGCATTGAGCACTGCTGTTGATGCGGCTGGAGGCAGCCACCGCCACGACGCCGGCCATGAGTGGGTGGCCCGTACCAGGTGTCCGGATGCGCGCTCGCGGGGAGATGCAGGAGCGACAACCGACAGCCACTTGTTCGGAGCCGCTGTAAACAGTGCCATCTGCATACTTTCGTTACATTCCTTCCCTTGGTTTTACGTGAACTTTCTTCGATACCATGTGACGCCCTTCTTCTCTTATACATCATCACAGTGGCATTTCAAACTGCAACAGCTCCGCTCTTTCCAAAAATAAGCGACGGTCCCGGAAAGGAAAAGAAAAGAAAAGAAAAGGAAGGAAAGAAAGGAATAAATAAAGAAAGAAAGAAAGCAAAAATAAAACACTGTGGGAGCCACATAGACAAAAAGAAAAGATGCAAGAGGAGGGTAAAAAAACAGCATTAAAATTACTGACGCAAATTTTGTGTCAAACAAATTGAAGGCTCACAATATATTGAAAGGCTTGGCACATTAACATTATCCTGGGGCCATCATAGGGCCTTTAAGTATTTTACAGCTAATTAGAATGAAGAAAACAAGAGAGAAGTTCAAAAGCTTATGCGGAAGAAACAAATTATGAACGCAGAAGAAAATTGTAAAAATAAATCAATGTACTCAAAGTGAAATGTAAATTAAAATAATGCAAAACAAAACTGGTAAGGTTGGCAAAGAGCGGGAGCTGCAGTGTGGTCTTTGTGTTTCGACGAGTGTTTTGCAGAGAAAGAACCTTACTGTTCACCTGAGATGAACAAAGAAAGCAACTGAAAAAAGTGAGAAAAGAAAACAAGGCAGCTGACTTTTATGTGGTGTGAAGGCGCGCCTGAAGTCTTTAGGCGCAGCTCTTAGCATTCACGCGTTCTGATGGCCTGTAGCGGGTAGGATTTTCAAGTTGGTTCCTTTAAGAGTGAAAGTGTCCCAGGAGGAAGGCTGATTCCATGGGAGAATGTGCCAAAGTTATGAATGAAATATGATTCCCTTTGCTCCGTGTAATAAGTTTTACTGAAGCCGGACTGGGGAGGGTGACACGAATAGTTTCGAACCTGTAAAGTGGCCACAATGGTCCTTTTGGGATCCATTCACCTGCTTGGCATTGTTTACTACTTCTGGATGTCGACGTGGCAACATTCAAACATCTGTGGCAATTAGTCAGTCAGTCTCATTGTCTACCTGACCTTAGCACTAGGCGCATTGCGCAGCAGGCTGCAGTTATGCGTCACTTGCGGCGTGTGGGGATGAATATCGCTGAAGGCGGGACTCGCTACTTTCTGATTCTCTGACCGACAGCTCCCTGTTTTTATCTTACACGGCCGTCGTTCTGGTGACGCAAGATGAAACGATAAATGGCAATTCATTCCCATCGCCAGGCAGCATCTTGAGCCGCATACACAGCCACGTGCTGGCGTTTACAAACCTGAACAAATAAACAATAAAGCTAACACAGGCTCCAAGACCTTTTAAATTTGAAAGCTCCTACAAAGCACGCCTCCTTGACCTGCTGAAGGCTTCTAGAGTCAAAGAGAATGAGCATGTTGAACCTGATATTTCCTTGCAAAGGATATTGTTCTTTTTTTGTGTCATATGAGGCGTTCCATCGATAAAGAAAGCAAGATGAATATTCGCCTTAAAGGAAAATGCAAATTGTAAATACTTGCTTTTTCTAACAATGAAAATTCAAGCGCAACATCAGCTTCAGAAGTGATGAGCGAATACAGCGGCAACCGTCTAATATTTCTTTGTAAAAACAGTATAAATATTTAAAGACAAAATAGCCTTCATACAGTACATTTTCTGACCCTTATTCTGCTGCTTTTGCACAGACAGAGTGTAGTAGCTAACCACTTTTCTGGGTTATTTCGTTTACAGGCAATTTTTTCGTGACACTTTCTTTATGCGCTTGCTTTAGTGCTGGCCATGGCCTAAACAACATCACAAGAAAAGCGATTTTACTTTTAGCTACGTTCCAAGCTGCTCCAACCAGTTTAATTTATTTTTTTGCAGCAATCTCAGATCTTTCCTAACTGTATGTATGAAAAGTGCGTTTGAATGCCATTTGTTTTACGCGGAGGAATGACCCTTCCTTGCATGCATTGATGTAAACACTAGCCACATTTCCTGGGACGTATTTCACTTTCGTAAACGTTTTTGCACATTCAACGTTATTTTATTCAACCGCTTCTGGAAACATGTGTGTTACCTCTCGTTCGTTCTTATTTCAACCACAACACAATGCGTATTACAGCAGCGCTGGCCCATTTAATGAGGCTGATGCAGGCTCATATTTCACGAAATTTAGCTGCAGCAGAATAAAAGAAAACATTATGCTACGAGGTCCCAGTACTGTCTATAGATTATAGGGTGTCCTTCTGGAGAATTTACTTTGTTGAAATGTACAGTCGAGACCTGTGATAATGACTGCAGTTATTACCAATGCTCGCCTATTATGAATAACACCTGAACTAGCGCCAAAATGTTTATCAGGGCTATGGCACCATATCCCAAATGAAGCGAACATACATGGCCGCATCAATCGGTTATAACGAATCAGGAGCTACCATAAACTTGCCGCGGAGGGCGAAAAATGTACTTCCAGTCAGCGCAGGAATCCAACATCGTCTCTCAGCTACAGTGATACTCCCTTCCCTTTTTTTTTTCCTCTAGTAAAAATGGTACAAATACGCTTTTCATTAGCAGATAGTCACTCGCAAAGCTTGCTCCATCAGGCTTGAGGAACTCTGGCGCGTTCGTTCATGCCTGCTGGAAAATGCCTCTGGGGAAAACGAGAAATGGGGCAAGCGCAAAGAAGGCATTGCATTGAAGACAACAACAGATGGCCGGTAATCAACTAATGTTACAAATCTGAAAGTTTGGGTACCGGTCACTATCGAGGCGCGCCTTTATTGCCTATACGGCCAGGTGGCAAGAAGGCCCTTTGGACAAATGAATCTGGCATCGGAAACCGCATGTGTAAAACTCAGAACAGCGCATTTCCGTTCTGAATTTCCGCGTGAAGAACTTGGCTTCGACGCAAAAGCTCATTGACAGCATCTATGGTTTGCAGGCTCCGCCGCATGCTTGCTGGTGCTTTATTTAGCTTTATTTTCGAGCTATGAATGGCTGCAAACAATATAAGTACCTGTATCATCTGGCACAATATTAGAGAATTCAGCGAACATGCTTTCCATCCAAATGAAGAAGTTTGCTCTGAAAGCTTCAGAAAGTTTCATTCATGTGGTCAGAGTTCTTTCAGCAATTAGTCTAACAGATGTGCTTTTTAAACTGCAGTTTAATATCTTGTTTATTTCTTTAATGTGGACATTAGTAGTTTTTTACGCAGTAATTCATTACTACAAAGCTCTCTTCTTAATCTTATAGCCTCTCCGAAACTTGCAAACAGGGGTAAAAAGAGATTCAGCTACACAATAGAATGAGCTGACACTACAAAATGGCCCTGGACGCATGCGACAACAATGCACCACTTTCAGGTCCACCTTTTGTCGTGAGTATCCTTCCTCTCCAGTACGAGGCACCACGCAAACAATGCTTACTCTTTTCTCCCTGGGCTCATTTTGCGCAATGGTTGCTCATTTTTAGCATTTTTTTGCGAAACCATGTGGCACAAGAAAGAAAAGAGTACGGCGAAGGACGTCCTTCAAAGAGAGCCGTTATATAAACTCCCGGTCCAGGTAGTCTGCATCTTACTTGTGTTTATCTTATTCTGCTGGAATCACAAAGGATTTAACTTCTCAGTAACCCGGTAATGAACTCTGCTTGCTTTCTTCGCCATACTTTAGAAAACCTTTATTATTTTTAAAAACCTCTCAAGCACATAAGAGCTTTCAGCTGTGCTTACCTCTAAGGTAGGAAGAACTGTCGTAATACAATTGTGCGCAGTGAATGAACTGCCCATCCTAAGCAGCAACAAGATTAGCGGCCACCTTGTTGTAGAGTATCCGCGTCTCATTTGGGATATGCGAGATTCTATGCTGCGTGCCGTCGACCACCTTGTAGTTTTCTTATGGGTACAAAGTTTGCTTCAATTTGCTTAGGCCAGTATGCGGCCCATCTTGGGTGGAATGCTGGAAAGAAAAAAGGCTTCGTAGCAGTCCTTCCATCACAATATACACCCATCGTCCGTCTACCTTTTTCGGTTTAAAAGGCCAAGCTTTCAGAGTGTATTTTGTGAGGACCGAGTATTTCATTAATGTCTAATTTACTTGTGTCCAAACATTGCTTCTATTATCTAAAAGGATTCAGATCCACCGCACCACTCTATCTGCCGTGTTATTTCTCTTGTTGCTCGCGGAAACAAATTAAGGGATAATTTAGGAGACAGGTACGTGCAAGAAAAAGGCTGAGACGCAGAAAACAAGGGCTGAGAATAGCCTTATACTTCAATATGCAGAAATTACAGGCACCCAACACGTAGAAGTGCACAAGACGCAGGCGTGTCGTATCCTACCGCTTCGTCATGACTCTTTTCGCCATGTGTGGCAATCAGAAGTGCAGACGTTGAGCATAGCATTCAGGCGTGCTAATATATTATGTTTTAGAACATATGCGCCCGGAGTATTAGTGGTACTGCTTTGGCTGGCTTTGAAAGTTGACAAAAAGCGGAAAGGCGAGTGACAAATAAGCGCTTGTGCTTTCTTTCTTTTTGTTTCTTCAGTGCAAATGTGTTGTGAGAATTTGTGCATCATTAGTTCAGAAAAGCATTCCCAAGGGTTGTCTTATATCAAACAGTTGGTGCATCCTTGACATGAGCATCTCCCCTTGTCGACCCGCTAGAATACCGGGAAGAATCTGGGACGACTTAGCAATTTCGCCACTCTGAAAGTGTTTCCTGAACAATAAGCAGGAGTGCAGATTGTATGCACAGTGTCTACCTTTTGCGCATTCTCCACAATATACCCTGCAATTTTATATC
The DNA here is from genome assembly GCF_055883805.1 of Amblyomma maculatum. Taxonomy (NCBI): domain Eukaryota; kingdom Metazoa; phylum Arthropoda; class Arachnida; order Ixodida; family Ixodidae; genus Amblyomma; species Amblyomma maculatum. The sequence continues at coordinate 13,916,917 of NC_139347.1, forward strand.
GGAATAGAGCCGTCCGTAGTAATGACTACCTTACCGAAGCTGAGCCCGCTACCACTTAACACCAATTCCGCCTCCGTTACTGCATCCTTCAAAGCTAACTTCTAAATCTGTACAGTGTTGTTATCGCGCTCTAAAATGCGTGTAATTAAAAGACCTCTTTCCTCGCCCTACACGTTTAGCAAGGGACTAAGGCAACTAGCAGGTACACAGGTCTATGCGAAGTTCTGCAATATTTGAAGCCTTCAGTACGAGGGTCAGGACTTAATTATTGGGACGCTGATGGCTAAACTCTCTTGCCAGTCACACTCGTAGATTGCTATCAGTAAAACAGATACTCGCGCGCGGACATCAAACGTAACGTTTTACACTCACTTACAAAGAGGGGGTTTTAGTCTGCCTTGACGCAAAGCTCACGTGCTTAAATTGAACGCCAAAACAACAGAAAAAAGGAAACAAAGTCTTAACAATAAAAGTATTTGTCGGCCGGTCCTACGTTAACACACCAAGAAAGAGCGCAGGAATGAATTTTCACTCAGAACAATATTTGGATGAATTCGTCCTGAGCGACAGGGCATGGTGCTTTGAGAAATTAAACAAAAAACAAGCTGAAGGTGGTTTACTTCGTTATACCTAGTAAGGCAAGAAAAACGTCGAGTTACGCAGAGCTAGAATTTGTTTTGCTTGATCAACATCAGATTCTTTTCACACGCTTACGCATAGCCAAACGGGCTGTTCAAAAAGTCCCGCCTGAATCTTCCCCTCACAAGAATTAAGCTGTCAGGGAAATCACTATTTCTGTGAAGCACTTGTTCGGCGACTATCCATGTATTCCACATTACTAAATGCGGCGAAACACTCACCGATCCTGGCTTGTTTGTCTTGACAGTACATGTTTGCTTAGCCAGACGCACTTCTCGCTCTTCAGGACTCTCGTCATCAAGTTTACCGCGTCGATTTCGCTGTGTCTCGGTTCGGCGAGCAATGTCGACCGGATGATCAGACGCATCATGGATTCTGTACTGAGCAGTTCTGTTACTAAGCCTAACGCTCCTCACGCGCTGGCAAACTGCACATCACGTAGGAGAGGAAACGTCACATGATCAGGAGAGCACCGAGATCAGCGCGACAGCAAAGGCTGGCGCAGCTGTGGCGAATCGCGTAGGATTGCGTCAGGTCACTACTCGGGTTTAGAGATCACGGCGCAACGTACATAACCTTTGGAGTTGGAACGTAGAAAGTAAGAGTTGTCCCTCTTAAAAGGCTTTCAAATAGGTGTCAATGATGCAAAACAGAGATTCAACCCTCTGGTCCTACCGATGAACCCTTCGCCTCGAGTTGTTAAACAGCGTTGACTTCACACTCAGTGTGTTCTGAATACTGTCCTCATTTACCTGACTGTAAGAGGTAAGAAGTAAAAAAAAAACCCTTTTAACTGCTAATATTGTTGGAGTCAAGTCTCTCTGCCGTGGCGGCTTTCAGGTCATTAACTTGCAACGTTTCAGTGGAGACAATTAGAAGGTGTCTTATAACTGCGCAAAAGCACAACGAACATTCGAGAGACTCATGCAAGCTTGTCACTAGAGCCTGATTAATCTCAATATTCTCAATGTGGGTATGTAGGATGTTAAAATAAATATTCAAGGAGGAGTAAAACGTCTCAGAAGTCGGTAGCAGATTATTTCGAAAATACGTTTGTATCAGGATAAAGCTCTGCCGGGGTGCTGTAGTGGTTAGGATGCCCGACTACTGTGCCGGAGCACCTGGGTTCGACACCGAGTGCCGGCGGCGATGGAGACGAAACGAAGAGGCGCCCGTGCGCGGTGCGATTTCAGTGCACGTTAAATATTCCCAGGTGGACTAACTACTCCGTATTCCTCCACAACAGCACCTCTTCCTCTCTTCCACCTTTCATTCCTTCCCTTACGGCGCTCTCTTTTAGTCATTTTCAGTCAGTTGGTGCCACTCAAGCCAGCGGTTGATATATTGGCCGCTTCGTAGTCGTGATGAGCCATGCCTAGTCATTGTAGTCATTACCACTCATAGCTAAGCATTTTTAGTGATTTGCAATCAGTTGCGGTCATTATAAGTCATACTTTTACACACTGTTCATTACAAGGAATGATCAGTGATTATTGATAATCAATATTTAGTCATAAGCATTAGTCAATAACTATATACTTGTCTATCTATAATTCCTATGCACTACCTATCAACATCAATCGTTTTTGTTTTTAATGTCTCTCCTCACATGTCCGCTGTTTGTGAGTGAAACATAAGCGCACAGATGCAACACACAGATGCGACCCACACAGAAATTTTCGCTCCGTGAGCCTAGAAAGGCTTTCGCCGTGAGATAGTGACAGACACTGTGCCTTTCCTTACCTGACAACCAATTATTATAATTGTCATTATCACATTAAACGACATACATTGGCCCATATTCCATTTTAGTTTGCCTGTAAAGGGTGCACCACCGCAGAAACAATATTACTGCAAAGAAGCATCACTCTGAGGGAAGTTAAAAATCCTTGCCATTCGGATCTTTCGCTCAACCTGGCTGCTTGAAAGTTTGCGCCTCAGACTAATGATAATCTTTGGTCAGGGTCACTTAGCGAAAAAGGGTAATACGACAAAATAAAAACGTTCGCGATTACTAGGGCAACCACACTGGGGGAATGCGTAAGCACTCTTTGTGAAAGAAAGAGACACGGAAGAAGAGGCTTCCGGTTTGTGACGTAGCACCCCATGAAAGTTGGTTACCACCTGACTCCCCTTGGATGTCGACGTTACCATCTTGGCTAATGAATTATTTGGCTGTAGTTATTTACCTGATGACTCCACATGCACCAATTGTTTTTTTCCTAACGAGATAATTTCATCCTCTACCTAGTGCAACCATCCGTCTTCTTATGATTCGTATCGTTCGAACGTAATCATGCCAACAAACTTCTTGTCACGCTACCTTGAAAACATACCCACCTAGTTCTTACGCAATGAAATAAAACTTATTTGTTTTATTACGAATGGGGCTTAAAGTGTCGTTTAGAAAATCTACTTAAGGTTGATAGAAATCAGCCGGTAGTTAATCTTTAGGAGAGGAAAAGTAGAACTATTTTTTAAACCTGCTGATGAACCGGCTCTGACCTTCCGTCACGTGGGAGAAAAAGCGGGGAGCTCTGCCTCAGATGCCAGGCAGCAGATGTTGTTGGCCCGTGGTGTCCCAGGCCAGCTGGACGGCAGCCAGCTGGAGCCCAGGATTCAAGCAGCGCGGTACGGTCTTCCAGAGTGCCGGCGCCTCATTCGTCGTCTGCGGCAGCAAAAATGCCGTACAAAACTACAGCCGTGGGTTGATTGGCCCCAACGAATTGAATATTACATCAGTTTCTAATCTCGTGAACTGTAAAACTTATTTGGACTCCGGCGCACACCGGCGTTCCCAGCAATGAATCCGCCCTTGCTCTTACTTAAGGGCTCTCCCGCCGAGCCGGTTGCAGAGAGAGAGGACGCGGGAAGGGGGGGAGGGGGGGAGGTGCTTGTTACGGGGAGTGTGGACTCTGCCAAAACTCACTGCAATATTCTAGAGCACTATTGACTCGGTAGGCAGGTGACTGCTGCGACAGACCCTAACCTAAATTGCAGGAAGGCCAACACTTGGCGCCGCCTCCAGACTGTAACATTTCCACACCAGCTCCTAGTAAGCCACATGCTCCCAGGAGAGAGATAGGGAATATATAGAAGACTGCGGCTCGAGAGCAACCTGCTAATTTTGGCGTTCTTGCAGCTCGCACGGCAGAATCTGCAAGAAAATTATTCTTTTATGTTGTTCCTACTCCCAAATGAGCTTTTTCGCACAAAATCTTTGTCCCAATCAGGCTAATTTATTTATCTTCTTTTAGGTTCATAATTATTTAGTTGCGCTGATGTCGGCATGTGTAAATTAAATTCTAGAATGCTTGATTCTCGCCGCATGCGCACGCAGCCACATTGAAGACAGACGGAGTCCAGTCGCGATTTACCTAGAGTGAGACTTCCTATCTGTGAGCACCGCTACTGCACAATGTAGCACGTTTATTCTTGCAGTAATCACAAAATACTGTTCCTGGTCACCGAATACCAGTACACGCTAACCAATATGATTGTATCCGTTCATCGCTTAGGCCTTGGTATAGCAAATAGATGGTCTTTAGGAGCACCGAAAGAGAAGCGCATAGCGGCGTAATAAACTTTTTTATTTGCGAGCATGCTGTTGGTATGTTGCAATCTTGCCTTGCTCCAATGAAACAACGATAAGGAAACATTGATGTGGAAGTTATGATATTGGCGCCGTTGGCGGCATTGAGAACCAAATATTACAAACAGCATTTGGGATGCAGCAGTTGACGGGCGTTAAGGCCAGGCACTGAATAACAAGCGTGTTGTGTGATGCCACGCATTTACGTGACATGGCGGAGTTTACAGGAGGTGTTTACGTAGAATGACGCGCGAATATGACCCAGTACCTATGATTCCAGACTCTGGCTTACTGTCCCATGCTGGCACTTACACGCTTGGCTTAAAGTAGAGGTTTATGTATATGCCGAGTGGCGTTACAGATATTTGGAAACTTAAGACACTGCGTCAAATATTTTATGAGATAATAAAGCACTAATTAAGAAATAGGTGATTCGGCGAGTAGCAAAGTGCGTGCATACGAACAAGTATCCAACCAAAGTGACGCTATGGATGCAACGAAATTTTTGTTTACATGTACTGCAGACTGACATACCTCAAAGGCTAATGTCTACAGCAAGCGGCAGAGGCCGACCGCATATAAAAATTTGGCCTTCCTTCCTACCTCTCGTGTTCAGTAATAAAATCACTGATGTGCACGTGTCAACATTTTCTTATTGACAAGTTTGCTTCAGCTATCATTGGTTTTCTTCCTTGCTGTCTCTTATTTTTATTTTTGAAGGCTCTGTCGAAAACTATTCAGTTAATGAGCATTGATGCGCACCCGAAGTTTTTCAGAGAAGGCACACAGTTCCCTTATTGTTCTCTGCCGTCCATATTTTTTCCCGCTGATCAAAAAATAGTAATGTTAAGTGGTACGTTTCTCGCCTCAATATGCGGCATACATCTAGTTAGGGGATGGACCACGTGTTTGCGAGAAAGTATCATGCTTTGGTGAAACATCTAAACTAGAAAAGATATTACACAAATACATTCACAAATGCAAATATTACAATCTAAGCGAAATGTAAACATAGGAAATTACTCTGGGTCACTGCGGAACATAAAAATGAATAAATACAGTTTTTATTACACAGGAAACGTTCATTAAGCGTATTATATTTTGCTACGCTCCTGAAGGCCGTAATATTTATTTACATGAACAATATACGAGAAGTTGGTACCGCACAAAGGCTCCAGCTACTGCTTTTCCCCAATTTATAAGATACACCTGGTCTGATGATATACAGATTAACATACCATATACACTACTAAATAACATTACACAGGCACAAACAGTACACAGCATATAAAAAAGTACAGGCATCAGGAGGGGAAACACTCATGAGGGGCAAAAACACTTTATATATGTGTAGATTTGTGTAAATGTATAACTATGTACAGAGTAGTACATACTCTACTCTACATAGTACTCTACGTAGTACAATATACATAACAAATATAAATAAACAATGTAAATAACAAACCTATTGAAACACTCACTAACAGTAAAACAGAAGTAATGTTAATTTTACAGGTGCAAACACAGTATAAGCAAATAACAATGATATTACCACGCTCACTCACATGAAGGGAAGTGCTCTAAAGTTGGCTTGACAACATGTACAGAACTGATAGTGCCCAAGGATACCACTGTCCCTACTACGCATTTCTGAGCCGAGAGCGGCGCTATGATTGGCTGTTCTCAGGGTTTCGTATCAGGGTTGTGATGCAACCGTCCGCTGTAAAACTTTCCGCGTGTTGTCGCATAAATTCATGTTGCATATAGCTAAACCTACTAGTCAAGCTGGAAGACTGCTTGTGACAGGGATTCAAAGTGATGACGACGACATATGTGCCTATAATTGTAGCCTTCCTCGAATTCCGTATAAAAATCTTGATGCAACCAGTTATTATGATACAGTAGTCTTGCTTATGTCATAAAAGTTTTTCATACATATCGCATATATGTGCTGGTCATGTTGGAGCCTAGCTCACGACAATTATTTGAACCGACGACACATGTACCTGCAACTGTAAGGCTTTAAACCAAAGTTTCGATGCTTTTGACTGCCAGCAGCCACATTAAGCATGACAGTCAACATTGGTTACGCAAGCACGCTCAAGTCTAATAACGAACTTAATTACATATCAGAAACCTTAATCAAAATCATTTCATCTTCTTAAAAAATGATTTCGCATTTCTACTGGTTAGCATAGATATTCCATCTGCCCATTGTCTTTCGTCCCTTAGAGGGAGATCGAAACGGTACAGTTTGCCAGGCACCCACAGTGCTTCTTACTAGGTAATTTTATTTTATTTCTAAAGAAAAATCTCCGCACCCCCTCCCCCTGTTTGTCGTGTCTTCAAGGAAGTGCTTCCGGAAAAGGCAGGCGGTAGAGTCTTCTGCCTCACGAAAGATTCTAAGACGTGAACACACCCCAGGAAAGGAACCTTCTAGAATTTTCGATGCGACAAGCTCGAGACAAGCAGCCAGATAATGAATACAATTATCCCAGCAAGAACGAGGGCCATATATGGGCTTCTGTCAAACTACGTTCCGCCATCCGACAACCATAAGTCCGTTTTGTACGGCAGAAGCCGATATGCGGCCCTCTTTGATTGATTACCCTTTTCCCAAGCATTTCCGCCCCAGAAGGGCCGAAAATCAAACCGGGTGGGATATTTCGCACTAACCGGTGGTGTGAGACAACCTTAAGTCCACCTTGTGTGGAAGAAGGCTATACGCGGCCATTTTTGACCAATCACCATTTTCCCAAACATTTCATCAAAGATCGGAACACAAGGCCAGGAGAAATCTTGTATCTATGGGCCAACCGGTAAGTACCCGGCGGCATCAGGTACCGAGCTTGGTACCTCCCGAATGCTAGGCGGATGCTCTACCGCCATTCAACCACTTGCCGCTTCCTGGTTTTGCACCCAAAATGGCGCAGCTGAATTTATGAAGCCTCTTTCCAGCGCGCACCGTTGTGAGAGCCGGGCGCCAGGCCGGGAGCCGCTTTAACTCTTTTTGGCGGTGGGTGTCCGGGTGGTGGGTATCGAACCAACAACCTACGCCAGCTGAGACGGCGTAGGTGGTTAGGGATTTGTATACCGCATGATTTCGTGAAACGATTTTAAAATATGTTCATTCCTGCAGATCAGGAATCCAAATTATAAACTCTAAGGAAAATGTTCAAAACTAAACACTCCTTACTTTGTAAAGTTTTTGTGTTTCGTTTCACTAACAGTGACATGCATAAGGGCCCATGGCTGGCTCCACAAAGCTTTTGTGGTGCCTTCGATGCGTTTCCAAAGGTAAATTACTGCGTTCGTAGACAAAGCGCCCTTATGGAGGCTTCTGGGAAGCAAAACTGTCTTCAGTACGTTTTATAAACTCTATACTTTTTTTTCTGTTACTTTGCGCATTGTTTCCAGAGATATAGATCAAGATGCCGCTTACTTAGACAGATGGCATCAGTTGCGATGCCGAAAATACACATACGTAGAACCCGGGGCAACCTTTTATCATGTGTCGCGCAAACACGCGAAATGATACGAGCACGATATTTTAAAGCACTGCCTTGGATATTTTATGCACTGCAGAAAATTCAGGACCACGGCGTCCGAAAAAACTAGCCGCTTTCTTGTAGGTTGAATCAGAGTCTAGGTCTCTGTAATATAGGATTCGGCGCATATGGCACGTTATGTTTGTAACTGCAATTAAGCTATCTACCTGTGGACTCTCTCTACAGAGATTCTCTTCGCTCGCTTCTGTAGGGTCACTGGCCATCTGAGTGTGATGAATTCTTGCCTTTTGAGTAATGAAGAACCGCGGATTTGCTTGGTTAAATTACGCCGTCTTACACTTAAGAAGCATAGACAACTACAGATACGATGTAAACCTGCTGTTTCAGGAGGATTCAGTGAATAATGAACTAAAATACGAGCTGTGCGCTCAGGCGTAGTTTGCAAAGCATTTGCACATCTCCACGTTTACTAAAACTGGCATGTAGACAACCAAATCATCACTGAATATATATGAGTGAAACGAAATCAACATAATGCAATATGTTGCTTGGCTTGGTGACTTTTGGTAGAATATCTGAAGGACACATCTATTTCAGAATTTTGCCTTATAAAAATTTCAGGACCATGCACTCAACGACAGGGCTCACAAAAAACTGAGAATTTTCTTTACTACTTCCTAGTGATAGCAGCAAACCCTTTAGAAAAACAGTTCTGCTGTAAATAGCCGGAACGTTACTATATCAAAATGTGCTCGAACCCGCCTGCCATAGGTTAAAGAGGTGCTGTATAATATGCTGCCAACGCTCCGGACACTAACCCACGCACCATGAAAAAGGGGTCCCCACTGCAGCATGGCACAACATCTCAAATATCATCTGTCCTCATACGGGCCTGAAACTTTAACGGGCGTCCGATTCTTTGTTATATAAACATATAAACGGCTCTCGGTGAATCCAACTGGATGATTTATATTCATCCACTCACCAACGTAGAATATTATTATTCATGAGTTGGACCAGCTTCATTCATCACAAATCAAGCCGGCATGCCAGCATGCCAGCATCTGCTCCTCCACCTACGCTGGCATGCATGTTCCTTCAAAACGCGAAAACGGGTGCCGCACACTGCACTTTTTCGCCAACTATGAAAAAGAATAGCGCGCATATACTTCTTGGTTCTCCTTCTTGGATCTTGTATTGCGCACTGCCGAGGCATCCTGGTTCGACTTATAAAAGCTCAAGAGGTGAAGCTATAAATAATTACATCATTTGAGCCCCAAGCAAACATATCCATGTTATTTAGCATTGTCCCAGAAATTTACTCTAAGAAAAAATTATTTACACATTAGGAAATTGATCGTACATATAAAGATATACAAGGAGGGTACACAAATAGTCCAAGTAAGAGACTTTTAGAAAATATTTACGACGGAAGTTGATGACTCAGGCGCGCAAGTAGAAACGTTAATAATATATTTCTAATATTTTCTCAGAGACATTGAAACGTTGTGTACTGCTGGAGCTTTAAAGAAAAAACTAGCAATGAGCTCATCAACCATCGCAGCTATAAAATATATTCAGTAATAACCCTCGCCGAAAAATATTGACGAAAATATGTATCGCGCATGTAGCGGTACTTTGTAAGAATAATAAACTCAGAAGTTTTCATATCGGCGTGGGCAACTAGAACAAAGGTGAAATTCTCTTCGCTTACTTTGGTATACACAGCTTTTAACAGAGGAAAGTCTGGCGTTCTCTCTGTGGAACCTTGACCAGATTCGTCTCCTTTTTGTTTAACCGAGGAAGCGATAGTAATCTGGAAAGAAGCAGTGCGAAAAAGGACGTGATAAGGGACAAAACAGGTGCCATGTCGCAACCAAAATTTTTGAAGGAAGAAGGAAATATATGGAGAAGCCATGCATTACCGCAAATAACTCAATAATCGATGCGCAAACACAAAATATGAGTCAGTTCCCCTACCTAAATAACTGAAATCATTGCATATTAACGCAATGGACGGCTCACTAACACATTCGTCACCTAGACGTAAAATGGGTCTAGCTGCAATGATTTTTCGTTTGATTTTTAATTGCTGAACATCCAGAATGCACGTAGCTGAGAGAAATGGAAAGAGACCAGAGCAATGCTTACAATGAACAGTCACGTTAGTTCCTCTACCTATATGTACACACCTGTCGTGCTCACGTAATCGTACGTTTAAACACCTTCCAGTTTGACCAGCAAGAACCCGACCGCAAGATAACGGTAAACGATTCACAACATTCTTATTGCATAGAACGCATACTTAATTACACTCATGATTCACTTGCCATGTGCGCGTTTCCTGAACCGTATTCCCCGATTTACTCCAAACAATACTACAGATCTTGTCAAATACATTGGGAACCGAGAACACCACTCTAGCATCATACCTACTCAAATTTTATGCCACAGTCTATGCCCATATGGGAACACAATTGGTCGTTGAGTACCACCCGGTTCGGACTCTGCCTGCTCCCATAAATTCCGGCGAAACGGTTTCAATCTATGTAGCAATGTTTTCGTCTTGTAATATCGTTATAGAAAGCTTTCGTTAGTTAGCCTGGAAACCTTCTCATTACATCTAATTGTGATTAGGTTAAATCATGACTTCAGTAATACTGAATTCAGGCATTAACTGCAATAATATCCGGTATGAGATCAGTGTTGATGAAGTTGCGCTTTTACTCAATAACGATCAGTTTTAAGGAGCTCATTTATATCCTAATACAAGTTTTCCACTGCACCTTGTTGCAAGATCGCGCGACGAATTGCTAAAGAAATTGAAACTGTTTCGCCGTTTCGCCCAATGCAACATCCTGCTAAAGCGATCATGCAGGTCAAGGAGAAGTCGGGCAAGGACACATTGAATACGAAGAAGCCTAACCAGACACGCGCTTTTATACCGGGTCACAGACACAACTTTCTTATTCAAGGAAGTGCCCGACTGGTGCTTTACACGACACCTTAATTACATCTTTTCAATCATAAAAACGGGATTTACGTTCATTATTTGCTACCCATTTGGTATGCACATGAACGATGCTAAGCACACACAGAGCTTTACGCTATACTGTCCAACGTTAACGGACATTTATAGCAGAAATATATTCAGGGGATGATTATGATGACAATATTAGCAGACAAACGCTTTCGACTGGTAAACTTAGAACCACGACCTACGCATGCTGCGCAACGATGATTTACCAACTTACCTACTGTGGCAGCAGTTTTGCATTATTTCACTGCTTTATTTTCTACCGTTAACATTAATTATCTGCTTCGGTAGGTTTGAAGTTTTCTAGACTCTATTCCCTGAAGGCGTTTTGTCAAAGGCGAATCATTGCAGGTGAAGCAAAGTAATGTTTTGAAATGACATCAAAGACGGTTTGATTATGCGCATGATTGCTCTTCATTTAACATGGCAGTCGCATAATGACCGTCTTTGTAAGAAGATAGATAAGATTGGGGAATATTCCTTTCTTAGCTCTGCTGGGATCCTTCTTGTTAATGTGGACGAATTGGAGGCCTCTTTCCATGCTAATTTGGAATAGGAATGTAAGGATGTCAAACAATTTCTGTTATAATAGCTACCGCGAGCTTTCTCAAGAATTTCAACGTAAGGGCGTGCAGTTACTGCTCAGTAGTACTTGCGAGCGGTATATTTGGCTATACGACTCCGACGACCTCCGGCGCTGCGTGGTTATACACAAACACAATACACACACAAAAAGAATTAAACCAAGACGTTAACACAGATGACGCGTTCGATGATGGAAGACGGTCAACAGGACTTGAGAGGCACCCATTGTGTGCGAAGGGTAATCGAAACCAAGGTGCTGTCAATCGCAAAAGACAGTTTTAAAAGAGAGATTATTGAAGCATTCAAGATGATTTCGGGGGAAGAAGGGGAATGCGTGAGTGTTCCGTCGGTGGCGCTCAACAGCAAGGAGGTGATACTTCACCGTTTGGACGATGTGGCAAGACGTTTGGATAATGTGACAAGAAGGTAGACCTAATTTGTCATTATTTTCGTTTTATCTTTATTTATTTTTTTTTATTCTGAATTTCTTCGCATTTTTGTCTGAATATTTTGTTCACTTCTTCATATTGTAACCCCATGTTTTTTGGGATGTATTCTTCTTCTACGTACCACAAAAACAGGCAGTTGGTAGCGAGCGCATCATCTGTGTTAACGTCTTGATTTAATTCTCTTTTGTGTGTATTGTGTTTGTGTATAACCATGCAGCGCCGGAGGTCGCCGGAGTTACTGCTCTGTGCTGAGTCTACGTTTTTGTTAGGAACATAAATATAAACATTCAAATATCCGCACGGAGATAAACACTCGCTGTCCAAATGCCAGCGCCTACGAAGCTTTCAAATTTGCTACTTGAACGTGGCCCATATGCGTTCAGTGCAGCACCGATAGCAGATGGTATACCATCAGCTGTCGGGTCGGTGCTTTTCGTATGTTAGGCTTGATTTATAGTTATAGATATATATTATAGATATATCAACTCGTGGTTTGTTCAACTCGACGCCTTGCGTTTGTGTGTGACGGTTTTTTCGCCACGTGTTTAGATTGTTTTGTCCTCGTGTGCGCTTTTTCTGTACGTATATATGGTGTGGTTGGCGGATTACCAAAATAAAGTTGCAGTTCAGTGCCTGCGTGTCCTATTTGTTCCTCCGTGCTTTGTCCTCATTTTGCTACGCGCTGCAAAAAAGAAAAACGATGGACAACCAACTAGCCAGAGAGCTTGTCCGATCTTCAAACTTATCCTCTACAGCTTGTCTTTAACTTTCTGCCGCCCTTCACAACGCTTTTTTTCCTTTGGAATTGAATTTCTTACCCTCACCAACCACCAATTAATCTCTCTTCGAAATACATGTCCTCCTCATGCGCATTTATTCTTCTTTATTACCGCTAGAATATCATTAACTTCCCGGAACCTTATAAAAGACAAAATTAGGAGGACACCGCCTTTACGCCTTCAGGACGTGACGCAATAATGGCCTGTCAGTCTTTCTAAATACAGATGAAGTCCCCAGCGTAAGGTCGTATGATGCCACTTCTCGTGAAAGACAGCACAATGCACACAGTATACAGCTTCCCTCGCGTGGCCAAAGCGCTATAACCTTTTCTCTTCCCATATGAGAGGTCATGCATTAGAAACCCGCCTGAAACTTAAAACTCTTACTTAAGTGAAACCAATGGCATTATAATGAAATCATGTGAAGAATTCAGAAACATTTATTTCTGGTTACATGTCGCGGTTTATTCACTGTCGTTTCACGTTTGGCATCAAGTTTGATGTGAGAGCTGTGGGCTGTTTGTAGTTCCTGCTCAAAGTGATGTGGCCGTGATGTTACTAATCTGTCAGGAATTTTCACGAAAGATGACGGATGCTGACAGCAAAACGAGTAGATTATTACTGAATGATTTGGTTTGTGGGGTTTAACGTCCAAAGCGACTCAGGCTATGAGAGACGCCGTAGTGGAGGACTTCGGAAATTTCGACAACCTGGGGTTCTTTAACGTGCACTGATATCGCAAAGCACATGGGCGCCTTGCTTTTCACCTCCACTGAAAAGCGGCCGCCGAGGCCGGGATTCGATCCCGCACCCATGCGAACAGTCGTCGAGCGCCGTAGCCTCTGCGTCACCCCAGTGGGGTATTTATACTGAATGGCTATCTGGAAGCTATCGGTATAAAAACGTCAGTGCATAGCCACTTTAGGAAGAGAGCAAACTACATGCGTGCGTCACCATTCGGACTATATAGCTACTGCAGGGCAAATGCTTCTCCCATATTCTTCCAATTAGCTCGTTCCTGAACAAGCTGCATTCACTTTCATTAAATTTCATTTTTTACATTAAAGACCCACGAGGGGTATTACATAAGGGGTGTTGTTGGGCTCGACTGATCAGGAATTTGGACAGTTGGCGCCAAACCTACTGAGTTATGGGAAAAGCGGCCTGTTGCTGCAGAGCAGAGTGTATGTGCGTGTTTATTCGCCGGCATCCCGTTCGGAGAAGTGTTCTCGTCGCGCGCGCACGTGTTCCCGAACGATGGCCCGTTTCTTTGAGGTCCAGACGCCGCCTGCGCACCCCCCTTCTTGCGGTCTGGAGGCGGCCGGCACCCCTTTTGCGGCAACGGGACCGCCGCCACCTGATCGGGAGAGACTGCTTGCGGACCGCACCATCACCACCACCGGTGCCTGGGAAAACGGCGGCGGCGTAAAAAGAAGTGGGCGACAGGATCGCGGGCCCGGAGGCCCATAAATCGACAGTCTGCCGAGACGCACCCGTTTGAACGCTGAAGTTTACTTGGACAGCGGGCTGACAGCGGAGGGGCATGGCTCACTTTCGTCGGCTCCGAAGAACTTGCCAGTCCAAGGAGTGATGTTACATCAATCGAACGGCCGCGTGTTGGGAGGACTGGCTTGAGTTTGAAAGCGCCGCGTTATCGTGGGCGGGCTTTCATCAGCGGATGTGATTGGCTGATTATAAAACAGCCAAAGATTTTCCTCGCCATTTGGAAGCCTTCAATTGAGCCCCCGAAAAGTCTTCAGACATCTTGATTTTCATCTTGATCCTCGATCCTGATCCTCGATCTGAATTCCGACTAGTAATTATGTAAATAAATTCTGTCTATATCGTCTAACTTTGGTGCACCGGCTGCATCTTATTCTGCACTTCCTTGGGGAACCGAGAAACTTCGGAAACCATCGGAAGTACGAACCATCAACATCTAACTGGTGGGTACACATATTTTGGTAAGCAAGAGTTAATACAAACAAAGATGACTGGTAACATTACTAGCAAAGTTGGATGAGCACGTTATGGACGCTTCCGTGAGGTAGGCCGTTTCAGTCTGTTGCAGTACGGGAAAAAAATGATGCGGCGAAAGCGTTAGTACAGGCACGTGGTCGGAAACTTGAAAAGAATGACGAGTGCGGTGACATATGTGGGCTGGAGGGACGATTAAGAGTGCGCAGCCTAGTGAACTATGGGAAAATTTATGAAACAAGCAAAGGCTGGCAATGCGACGGCGAAGAGATAAGGGCAGTAATTTGGATTCGGCTTTCAACATTGACACACTGATAGCGGAAGAATATGATGAATGAATGAATCTGGCTGCTCTGTTTTGTACTGATTCGAGTGTATTTATAAGGTAAGCTTGGTGCCGGTTCCAAATAGGTGAGGCATATTCTAATTTTTGTCTGACAAGATATTTATATGTTAATAACTTTACATGTTTAGGGGCTTGACAGAGATGTTTTAAAAATCCAAGTGTTTTATTAGCAGATGAAATGATATTCGTAACGTGTGTGCTCCAGGATAAGTCCCTAAACAAGCTAATGCCTAAATACTTGTATGATAGAAGCGGCTGTACAGGGACGTTAGCTATTACGTGTGGAAAATAAAGTAGGTTGCGGCGACGGGTGAAAGACAAAATTTTACATTCATGAGAGTTAAGTTTCATTAACCAATTGGCACACCATTCTTGAATGCGGTTAAAGTCGTCTTGAAGATATGTTTGATCAGAAGCGTTAATAACTTGGCGATAAATTACACAATTATCGGTGAACACGCGAATATTACTACGTACAGACGTTGGTAAATCGTTAATATAAATATAAAAACAAACGCGGACCGAGGTCAAATCCTTGTGGGATACCTAAAGTTACTGGAATAGTATTGGAAATATTGTTGCGAATGGTGAGGTACTGTGAGGGATTAGTCAAGAATTCTTCCATCTATTTAAAGATATCAGAGGGGAGGTTCAGATATGAAAGTTGTAGTAGTAAGAGTTTGTGGGGAACCTTGTCGAACACTTTCGCATAGTTTAGAAACATAGCATTGGTCTGTACGTTAATGTAAAGATTAGCATGTAAATCATGGATAAAAATGGCCAGCTATGTTTCGCATTAAAAGCGGTTTCGAAAACCGGGTTGTGCAGGATGAAAAATGCCCACTTGTCCCCTGCACCTTTCTCAACCGATCCCCCATCAGACGTTCTTCTGCGCCCAACAACACTGCCCATCATTTGGTACCCAATTTATTTTTTACCCTTTTCGATAATCAGTTATCCTTACTTCGCATTACATGTCCTGGTTATTCCCCTTTCGTTTGATTTCCACTAAAATGTCATCAACTCGAATTATTTCTCTGAGCCACTTCTGCTCGCTTCCCATTTCTTAACATTACACCTACCATTCTACATTCCATAGTTCTCTGCGCTGTCCTCAACCTTTGTAGAACCCTTTTCGTTAGCCTCCACTTTTAACCTCTATAGTTGAGTACCGGCAAGATGCAACTGTTACACACTTTGTTTAAGCGATACGAGCTAAGCTGCTAGTCAAAATCAACGAGTACTTGCCAAATGCGCTCCATCTCAATTTTAATCTTACGTAGCATGGATCTGCGATTACTGCCTATGCACAGTAAAGCTATTCGCCTAGCGTTTCCAGCGTTTCACATTGGAAATGAACAGCAGTAAAATGCTGTTCATTTTCAAAGCTCTTGAAGATTACCTTAGTCTTCTATGTATTAATTTTAGGCCTATCTTTCTGCTTCTCCTGTCTACATCCTTATTCATTTTTAGAAATTTGTTCCCTCAGTTACTTAGCCAGGCAATGTGATCTGCAAATCGCAGGTTCCTGAGATTTTTTCTTAATACAGCCTTTGAATATACTTCCTGTAAGCAAGAGGTGAATAGTACTGGGGAGATCATGTCTCTCTGCTTACCATGTTTCTAGGTAGGAAGCTTAATACTTTCCTTGCGGAGAATTACGGCTTCTGTGGAGCCGCAATAAATATCTTGTTGCACGTCCCCTTTTGTGATCCGGATCTTCGGTTACTACCTGTCCTAAGAAGACATATTTGCCTACCACTTCTAGTGCTTTTCTACCTATTGTATACTTCTGTTCCTTTCCCAGGCTGTTCAACATTGCCTTAGTCTTCTGCATATTAATATTTAAGCCAGTTATTCTGTTTCTCCTCTCTAAGCCATTAATAATTAGTAGCCATTGGTCCCCTGAGTGACTTAACAAGACAATGCCATCAGCGAATCGCAGAAAACAGTAATATTCTCCATCGCCCCTGATGCCTAACTGCTCTCATTCGATCTCTTTGAATATACGAAGCAAGCTGTAAATAGTATTGGGGAAATGGTGTCTCCTAGCGTACCTAACACATTTCTTAATTACAATATTATCATTTTTTTTATGTAGAACTAAGGTTGCTGTGCAGCCCCTATAGATATTTTCTACTACTTTCATATATAGCTCACTTATACCCTGATCTCGCAATGCCTCCATCATTGCTGAGTATTTTACCGAGTCAAATGCTTCCTCTTAAATCAATTAATGGTAGCTATATGGCAGGGTTATATTCCGAGCATTTCTCTATCATGCGGGCAATAGTATGGATATGATGCGTTTTTGCTGGCTACCTTGTTCTAAAATCAAATTCATGTCCGCCAATCTGGCGCCCATCGTCCCTTTCACACGCAGCCGGTAGCGCTTTGTCCTTAGTGAAAGCTACATTTCGGCAAATGTTCCTGGCACTACTGTTCCCGTTAATCGATCAGCCGGCCGTCAATGAAAATGCTTCCTACAGATTGTTATTGGCTGTCAGCCATGAACAGCGGAATAGCGAAAACATTCCCTCATATCTCTTAAATTTGCGCTCATATATCTCTACATCGGTCGACTGCACTGTTTAGAGCGAAGGTTGCATGCTGTCAGCAGTGACGAAACAGAAATACTAGAAAATGTTAGCATGCAGAAATATCGAACAAACGTCTACATCAAGCGTAATATCAAGGGATTAGCGTTCTTTTGCAGGGGAAATACCGAGGTTAAAAACAGTGGGGAAGTCGGCGTTAACCTCTTCCCGTTACGGGGTGCTTCCAAAATCCTGACATGCCTATAGATAGCATGCGCAGCGCCGCTATCGCAGAAAAATGCAGTTGCCTAAAGTAAGAAAGTATTCTTTTCACAAACCATTGTTTCTTTGATGCTAGGAAGAGTTTCTATTTCGACACATGCAGGCTAATTAAATGAATTTCAGGCTAAGGTGGCTATTCTCGGAGGAAGCGACAAAAGTAAATTCACGCTATTATTTTCTTCCAGTCACGGATGCGAAGTTTTCGTTTTTCAAATAACCACCTTCATGTGAATTTAAAGACTAGCTTTCCGTTTGTCACTCAGGCTGTTTTTGTCATCCATAGCGAGATGCGATTTAGGATGCCTTCGTAGGGTTGCGCAGACAAACTCCGAAAACCAGGCGCATTTGAATTTCCGGCTTATTCAAAATTATTTCGCAACTTTTTTCACATACTTCCTCGCCCGCAGAATGTGTGGTTTAGTCTCATACTGCTTATTCTTTACTTATTTCACCTCATGAACGCACGCGATGTATTGTTTTTTTTTTTTTTTCTAGCGTCCTCCGCGACATTCATTCGAGCTTATTTCCGGCTCACTAAATTTATTTCTCCTTACGACTACACTCCGTCACATCCTAACTGTTTGTGCTTTATAGGGGGAGCTGCCGCGAACAGCGTTTCTTCGCGCATCGGTTGTTCGCATACAGTTGAACGAACAAAGCATTCAGCAAGCAAAAAAGAAATAAAGACAGCGTTTAAGCCTCGAGTAAAGCATGTTAACGTTCAATTTCGCAAATGCCAGTCGGAAACTCGTCGGGTGCAAAACTGCGGAAAAGGAAACGCTGGCTGTCGTTGGGCTTATCGGCTATAACACAAAAGGCACCACAGCGAAAAATATAGAACTAAAAAATTAAGAGCAGGATATCAAGAAAAGTGATAAAATTTCCGCGACCCAATGAAAGAAACGCTGACAGTGCTGTTTACAAACTTCCCGAGTGTTCTTTCAAGGGCTGGAATATAAGCACGCTGCGCAAAATTTACTTATTCTTGTTTATGGGGTACCTTTTCTTTTGCTTTTACGTTAAAATAAAGATGATATTCGGCCTGGCTCTATAAAGGATGGGTAGTAGGTCGATTAATGACAACAAATTTTACTCTTACAGTGGTCAGAAAACTGTGTACAAGGAAGCCAAGTTCGAGGGACCTAGAGTGTGGAAATTAAGCGATTCGATGTTTAGTATTAATATTCAAATTAAATTTATTTTTTAATATTGCTATCATTGGCATATGCATGGGGGGTAGGAATAGAGGGGAAAAGTGCTGTATCAATCATTCTGGCCTTTGTTTTTCTATCGCATTGCCGTTATCGTTCGCTATAACATTAACATGTGGCCTCTTGGCGCTTTCATTTGAAGGCTATGTTTGCTTATTTTGAGTAATTTTTTATCCAACGTCATTTTCAGTCGGATTTAAATGACGTACTAACTGCAGGAATTGATGAAAATTTCTTTCCTTTCATTAACAAATTCGTAGCGAACGTGCGCACTACTCCTGCATTCTGAATCGATCCACGTCAAGAACAGTTTCGACTCGAAGGAAAGGCCAGAACAACAAATGTCCGGAGATTGGTATAATGAACTTTCAGCCAAATTTCGCTGATATCGATACTGTTTTCGATTATTCACTTGAAACAACGAAGGAATTGACAAATCTAGATCTGTGAAGACAGTGAAAAAGTTCAGGAAATGTGCTTAAAAATATTTATTTGTTTTACTTGCGTTTAATAATTCATTTCTCTAATTCTGGCCACGGAAAATACTAGGGCACATTTAGCGAGAATCTTACACGCACGAGACAGGAATATTTGATTTCCTCGAGCGAAGCGCCAAGTGCACAATTTGTGCTACCCAATATCTCAACCTTTTTTGTCCGGTAGGAGAAGGACGAAATCGCTGCGTTCAACCCGAGGAAAGAACCAGGTATCTACCCTGCCATGTGTAAACGTGATGTTCGGGTAGGGTTACGGGATTTCTCGCAGATGCACAGTCAAGCGCTAACTGTACTTTCCGCTTGTGTTTGGCCCACAATCGGGCACAAAAACCTTCACCTCTCTTGCTTTAAAAAGCACTACACTGTTGCTCACGTCTCCCTTAGCTGTATCTTTCCACCGCTTGTTTGGGGGAGGGGGGGGGGGGGGGGCAGAGGTATGCACAGAAAGTACCGTTTTCAGTGTTGAGGTAACGGTTTATGCCCGTCATATATACTGAGAATATACTATGGCATCCTGGCCGCCTGCGTTCAGGGTGATCATCGAGGCCAGATTCCAACGATTTTCAAAGTCATAGGGTACAAAGGGCACAGAACACCAAAGGAGCCCTCGAATTGCGGCAAAAGCTTCTCGTTCGAACCTTTTTCTTCTTCTTCTCCCTCGCTATAATGGCACGTACCCACAGTGGGGAATTGGCCACCGTTCGATCCTACTGATCGCACTGTTTCCTTCTCTCCTCTTGTCCTTACGCACAGCACACGAACCAATCTTCGCAGTCTTAGTCATCATCTCATGCAGCTGGTCACACCGCATCCACCTTTTACGCGCAAGATCCATCTTACCCGATGTCAGGAGGCCTTCTTGAATAGGCTCCTAGCCCATGCCGCTTACACGCCACGTATTATGACTCGCTGCTGTCAGAACAGAGAAAAGCATTACGTATGCCCCCACTGCACGACTCTAACGCTCCGCGGAATATGTCACCTTTCCATGGATTGCCTTGCATTTGCTACTGGAAGTCTCGAGATCGAACCCTGCCGATTAAACTACCGTTCACTTCTAGCAATGGGCTTACAGATAAACATCTTTGTTAAGTATGACTTTCTTACTAGCCTGATCAGTGAATTATGAGATGAATGGTGATCCTGCGAACACTGAAGACTTTTTCTACTCCCCGTTAACCCCTACGCTGTCATGAGCCTTTCTATCTACTTGTAGTTAAGGACTTTCATTTAACTCCTTTAATTCCGGCATCGGCGTTGTCTGCCAGGTTGTAGTCGCTAATGACATTGCCAGGCACTTTTTTTTGTCTGATTGTGGGACGTCATGAGAAAGCACATACGGGGGAATGTACAGAAGCTGACGACATTGGTAGCTCATTGAATCCTCTTAGTTGCTCTGATCCTGAGTCAAACTTGCCCCCCTGAGGCATGTTGGCACGGCTTTGGGTGTTTTATATGTCAGGTAGTCTTTCACATATTGGTGTCGCCTGAATGCTGGTGATGGGATCAAGAAGCTGCCCGTTGAGCCCCGACAGCCTCTGCCGTCAACTTTCATGGGACGTCTGAGGCGCCGGGATATAAGTCGTGAATCAACGTATCGCACTTCCCCACATTTTCAATTTTACTGTTGTTTTGAAACATTTTAGCAACGCTCTCATATGGAGGAGGTTGGCTAGCTGAGGGTAGTCGTTGATGTACCCGTGTAATAGGGAGGATAAATATGCGACTGAACTATGGCTATGTGTGCCTATCTGCCCTTAATTTGCTTCGGTTGTATTCTTAGGATGCGTTCCAATACTCTCCAGTAAACGTCTGCTTAGACAGTTACCCGGACAGCTGCCATCTTGGGATGCATTCCAATTCTCATAACAGGTCTAAGAAAACTGATTCTCACAAATCAAAATCGATGTAGGCTACTTTGCTGTCTAAACATGGCGGATAGTGCACGGATCTCGCTGAGTGAGCCATTCTCTTTGCGAGCACAGGAGTATGCATATTCACGATCGTTCAAATTTGAGTCGTTACGTCAATGCGCACGCTAACTAGAGGCTAATTAAGCTGCAGTCTTGAGGTTCAGATTCGTAGCACAGCAGGATTCCTGAATCGCTCAAGAGGAAAGCACTCAGTTTAGAGCTTTTTTTTTTTTGCCAAATAATTGGCTATCGTGAATAGTGTTGGTCTGTTAGCATGATGGGTTTGTAACTTGACTTAACTTGACGGTGGCTGTTGCTTGAGCTGTGATGTTATCAAGAAATTCGCCGCTCTTTGGGCACCTTGCCGGGAGTCAGGACGGCTGGTGTGCGGCACGAAGGTGATTGTTTCTTGCTGTTATATAGAGCCGGAGCGAACTCTTCCGTGCGTTTCCAGTTAATCTCAGGAGAACAAACTCACCTGACAGTCTTGTCTTGCACCTCAACTGATTTTAGCCTACCTGTATATTATTAAAGCTTGTTGCTGTTTTTGCTTTTCTCTAATTTTGTTCTACTTTTCGACATTTCCTCTATTTCTTCTCAAGTTTGCAGCCTATTGTATTTCGTCATGTTTACAGGAATATGTGCACGAGCACATCCGAGAAGCATTTACACTTCAGCATCAGTAATAAAAGAGTATAAGCGTAGACAACGTTCTCTGCTGACAAGCCGTGAGCGGGCCCAGTGGGCGAGCAATATGGTCTGCTTAAAGTAGACCGAACGATAGTCGATTCACACTGTGACTATGAAGCACGTAACATTATTGCTGCTATATATCTACGCTGTGGTGAAAGCGTGTTTTCACCTGTATTATCGCAAACTTTGAAAAAAACTTTATAATAGTCATTAAAACCTTATAGTTCAGCTCTTATGCCACGACGTGGCACAATACGTAGACGGGTAGGCGCGTTCTATTACGCGAACGTGTAGACGGTACTATGACTTCTACAAAGCCTTCTTGCAAGACCTTTAAAAAATTGGAACGCACCATTAGTCCTTAGTTAGCGAATATTGGTTGCCAGGGCATCGTTTACGGGTGACTCGCGGCATGTGGTATGTAAATCCCTTTGAAGGTGAACGTTGCCTCTGTCTAATCTTTGTCCGGCAGACTAGATCTCGATCGGAGTTGTCGGCAGAATCATTGCAGGTGGTATGAGTAGGTGCCCAGATGACCACTACTGTGTGTGAGAGAATGAGATCTAAATAAATTATGGAAATCCGGGGCGTCACACGGCCTCTGTAGGGACATTTACCATATTTTTTTGAAATCCGAGGTGATGGTAGTCGTTTGGGGTGGGGTCAGGGTCAGAGCGGTGTGGCCGCCTCTGCGTGATTTTCTGTTTTAGAGCTATTGATCGCCACTCCGTTAAAAAAGGCCAACTGAAGGTCCCTGACTACTATTGTCGCAGTCACCTTATGGCGTGGCCGCATGCGTCAGTCGTTATAGTGGCATTCATGTCGGTATTTGTAGCAATCTTTACGGCTTGCTTCACGGTATAGAGGGTGCATATTTTATGGTAAAGGAGGAACGAAAAGATTTTTTTCTAAATTTTCCTAGGGTGTCCGTTCGTGGATGCGTCGCGCTGTTGTGAGGTATGCCTATGGTATGGATAATGTACAGCCTTGCTGCCGTAGGGGTTAGACGATGGTACTGCAAGTAGACGTGGCCCTCCATATGTTCTACCAGAGAGTAGTTGATGTGCGGAGGCGTTATGTTTAGCTGTCTTCTCTGCTCTTCTGATAATTGTATTCGATTCTTTGTGTTCCCTTGCGTGCGGTGTCACTTGGCCATAGAGGTAATCCGGGTGATTATGGAAGCTTGTTCGAATCTGATTAGTTTTCCTTCATCCCGGAATGCTTGTTGGATACGTGTCTAATATGTGACATAGCAAATTTAGCATTCAGTGGTGGAATTGTCTGCGTCTTGCTTTACCTCTGGGGATATACCAGGAAACTAAATATTCCGACTTTTCTGAGCAACGTACTGAGCCTCGAGCGCCCAATTATTGTTTCACCTTAACCTTGTTTTCGCGCAGTATTGTTTCTGCTTACCTATTCCTGCTTCCCCCAACATCCGGACATTGTCCGCATTTAGACCATGCTTGAACCAGCATTATCTAGTATGGCTGTTCGGACAATGCGCATAAAACCTGGTTCACATGCAGGCGAAAACGCTAGCGATTTCTGCCGCGGCGACGCAAAAACCTGTTCTGAGCTGTCGCCGCGGCTCGATCGGCGAGAGCGACGTAGTTCCAACTCGTTGGAAATTTTGCGCTCTTGTCGCTGCCGCTCGCCGCTCAGTTGGCTCAATCGCTTGCATGTGAACCAGCCTTAAGGCGACATTTAAAACGCAAGCGGAAGACACCGCCTCTTGTGTATGCCGCAACCCCCCCCCCCCCCCCCCTTCTTGGATGGGTCAACCTCCGTCTTTTAAACACTGAACGTCACTGTGCACTTTGCAAGAAATGATGAGATGCATTTTCAAGAGATAGAGAGAGAAAATATCCTTAATGGCGAGCAGAGAATTTAGCCGGTGTTTTGAAATCGCTGAGATGACCACTCCGCGTAGGAAATTAAGTTAGGGAAGAGAAGAAGACGGATTGAGAGAGAAAAGAAATAAAAGTAGGGTTAGATATATAGAATGCGGTCAGAAATTGCGCAGTAAGCCTCCTTTGTCAAGTAATGTTATACCATGATGTGAAAAAATGCGTAGTCCGACATGTGGCCTGAAAGCGTTCACAGCGTGAAAATTGTTTGAGAGCGACATAAAAAAATACAGAAGTCACAGCGTGAGAAATTTGTGAGGATGACATGCAAGATGAAATTGTAGCTCGCCCAGATGTCCAATGTATTTTCAATACGCAAATAGAAAGTTCATTGCAGGCCTTTATTGATTATAGAGCATACCAACCGACCCAAAACATAGCCCAGTGTTAGATGCATAGGTGGAGCTTCTTAATGCAATGTTCACAGCAAGAACGCTCGTCAGGATATGCAGAGCACTCCAATTATATGTTCAACAGTTTCGATCGCGCCACTGTTGCTATACAGTGTCGCAAGCCGCTTGTAAATGCAGAGTTCAGATAAAGCTTCTGATATAGTTTCAAGATGGCGAAGAAATCGAAAGGAGTCTAGTTATTAGATTGAGGCGGCTGAGTGAAGAAATTGGTAGTGATAAGTAGGAACGCTGAGGAGCCTCTACTTTTCTTCAGAATGAAATCTTTTAACCAGTTGAGACACATTAGATTTCGTGAAAAACGTTTGAACATACCTCTAATTTTGGGGGCCTGCATGTGCCGCTTGATCTGAATTTTCTTTGTCTAGAACACCACACTGAGCTAGTATGCACTGAAGTGTTATGCCACTGCCAGCGGCAGTGGCCAAATTGCTGGAATCCAACGTCAACAACAACGGGCTGAGGATTAGTTTTATCAAGCAGGTTGGAGATGAAATATATTTTGGGCCTTCTCGCAAAAAGAAACTCCCAGCATTGAATGAATGGAAAGAAATGAAAACCAGTTGTTTTTTCCTTCTGCTCAACTCCTTTTTCTGTGAGACTCACTATGCCGTATGGAGCTGCGATGGTAACTTGAGATCATTTTTTTATTTCCGCACAGCCGTCAGGCTTGAGCGGAGCGTGGAGAACCTCAGTAATTATGCAACACATAGCGCGCCCCACAGAGAAGAAGCCGTGAGGAAGGCTTCAACCCTTCCTGAATTACCTTGATAGTTTACAGCGCTGACGCGATGCTCGGGCAGGTTTTTCTCTTCACAGTGTGTTGCGTTCATTTCTGTGCGGCTGCGTCCTTCGCAGACTCGGTGATGGCCCCTCCGGCAATGGATGCCTCAGACGTTTCCGGACGCAACACTTTTTGCTTTCGCTCGATACTGACCACAGAGAGGCTCCTTCTCAAGCTGATTGCGGACGAAAGTGGACGCTGCCCCACATTTCTCCTTGTTATCCGCAGAAGGTGCAGCAAATCAGACATGTATCCGGCTGTCTTGGAGCACGTTTGCCATCTCAGCATTTATGCCCACGGTCAGCGAAACTTGAAACAACTCATGTTCTCATAGCTAAAGTTCCGGCTTTGTTTGCTTTATATATACGATATATGACTTGGCTTCGTAATTGCAGCTTATTCGTCTTCTTTTTGTTTTATTTTTTGTTAGGTGTTCGTCTGGTGAAGATAGAGGAAGTTGGTTTTGGAGTGATAGTGCTTTTTTGGATTCAGTAACGCAGCTTGTAACAGAAAGCAGAAACTGCGTTTCCTTTCGTCAACCTGGGACTCCTTGTTTAACTTTGGGCAGCGATGTATGATCCGATAGATGGCATACCTCATCAAAAAACCTTTTCGAACGTATAGCATTTTGCGAAGCATACGAGATGTCAACTGAAGCTTTGACCGTTTCGCATTTCTATCGCGCGCGAAGGCCTGCATCAAAAATAAAGCACTGTATAACGCTATGCTTCACAAATTCAAGTCACACAATGCGGAATATATATTGTCACATGCCAGTAAGCATCCCACCACCGAAGACGACGAAGTCGCTGGTGCTCGCTCGGACTCCGCAATCATATTCTTGTTCCACATGTAAGCATGTAGCATACATGTAAGCCACCATGTAAGCATTTAAGCATACTTCAATAACTTTCTTTGCTGCTCAATTCTTGGCCATTCCCCTTGTGTGGACATGTGGCATCTGTTATTTCGCCAGCAACAACAACCGGTACTGCGTCCAGATGTCGCCGCCGCTTGAGTTGCCTTTCTGCTCCGGATTTAGACTGGTGTCGACCACCTGTCCTCTCAAGGCCTTTCTGAGGCCGTGACAATATGTTTGCTAGAAAGGTTCATCTGAATGGATAAAAACAAGAACGCAGATAAGCAAGGAGTTTCAATATTCGCAAAGCATATCAGAAGCATAAGCCGCTCTTTCCAGTATACAGCATAAGCGGCTGCTAAATGTAACCAGCATTTTAAGGGCCCAGCAACACGATATTATTGTTTGCCTGTTTCGCTGTTCGCAATAGAGCGCAAAAGAGTTGTGTACATGTGACGTGAAGCAAAATTCACGGATGCCTAATAGTGATTTTATAACAGCGATTCCCTTATGCAGTTTTAGTTTCAGCAACTGAATGATGGCTGTGGTGCCATAGGTATTTTGCTGTCCGGATAGTCAACAAATATCTGCTATATAATAACAGAATATTCATTTTATGTGATTCCAGTTTTTGATATGGTTAAATACAAGAGTTTTTGTGAATTATAAGGAAAAAAGTAGCGATCATACTATAGTTTTTGTGTGCCTCACGTCCCCTCAACGTGTCTTTGATTCCACAGCATTCCTTGGCAGTGGCAAGGAACCCGAAACTGTTCGAGTGAAAAAATACCGCTGGAAATTATTATTCACTTTTTCGTGAAATTCACGTGCGTGTTCATGATTTGCACCATCTAGTACGTGATACAAAAGCTACAATACACACTCATAATTGAGAGACGCACCAGGTCTGCCTCTGAAAGAATGATGCGAAAAGTTTAATTGCTCTCGTTAGCCAGCACTCCTTAAGAGCCTGTCACCGTAGCACGACACGAAGCCGATTCGGGCAGTTTTGATGTGCTGCGCTTTCTTGTGCGCTGGATAGATTGCATTACAGTGTTTCAAGGTCGTCTTCCGTGGCCCATCTTTATCTGCAGCTGTTCCTGCAAGCTTGATAAGTAATGACTTCAGGCCCAGCTGTTTTCCGTTTTCTCGCTCGTCCGGACCTGTATGCGAGCTCACGAAAGCATACGCTATAACCAAGGCTATAACCAGCAGTTGTAGGCAAGAGGCCCACGCAAAGTTGTGCTAAGGAAGCTTGAAGCCCAGTGCCAATAAAATGTATAAAATTTCTCACAAATTGTTTGAATAAAATGTGCCGGCAACCATTTAAGCTACGTTCAGCTCTTTCGACAGCGTTTGCACAAGAAGCCTTGCGTGAAGAACGCACATTACATATCTTAATGCTCACCGAACACGCACGAGTGTTTTTTTACAAATCATCCCTCATAAGGCACTGATTCTATATTCCGCACCCCAGAGTTTCGTTTCTTTTTTCTTGCCCCTGTTCATTCACGTGCACTAACCAAAGGAGCAATTACGTCATCTTCAAGGGGAAAAAGGTTTCACCAAATTTCGTAACTTCAGCTTGGGACATGCCTGGCAATTATGGGAGCGCTTGTGGAAATGCATCAGTGTTCCTGTTTTAACGGTCCAGCAGCATGAATAATTTCAAAAGTGTTTTCATAGGGTGGCGAGCGCTGTATGGCTAACCATACAGTTTGTCGGTGCTGCAAGCTGGGCAACAGCAAGCAGCGTAATAAGGTAACGGCTTGCCGCCTTAATGATATGGTCTGCGCGCTGTGATTCTTTCCGATACATCCTGCAGGCTTGAATCGTATGCTTGAAGAATTTGAAGGATTACTTTTATCTTTTTTGCGAATGCTTGCTTTAGGGCGAGCCGTTAATTTGTGTTCACTTGAATTTCAATCCATTTGCTAAGCGCCCGCAGGAGGCATGCGGCACCACGTGCTGATTTTTAGATTAGTCGTGGTATACAAACCTTGAAGGCATTTACCAGCACACTCGTTACAAAATTTGCTCAAACAAAGCATGTTTGTGTGATGATAACTATTTCTATAGTTTTGGAACCTAAGGTTATTTCAGATAATTTTGTTCCCCGATGTTTCAGCGAAACAGAAGTATTACGCCTGTTTTAAAAATTTCACAACCCAACCTTGGTGGCATTATGCCTAGGTAGGTATGTAAATATGCCTCCTTTTTTTTTTTCGCCTCGACTTACTAAGTTGCGTAAGTTATTATACATTAAGAGAGTTTTTTTTTTTTTTAATTTTGACCTAAACTGTGCACCGATTACTAAATAGCAAAGGTTCTTTCTCTTTAACCGATTATAATGTGAATGCACTGAAGCGGCACTTTGCATGAATGAATTATAAGAGCATTCGATATGAAACGGCGTGGTGGCAGATTGGTGTTATCTTGGTTGCTGTTATAAACCGCTCTACTATTTCGTCATTTTTGTTACTAAATTTTTATTCCTACACTTACGTCAACTTTCACTTAGTGACAAAAATGTTCACTGTCAAGAGGTGCACTGTGACATACTTTTGCAGCTAACATAGGTACTTTTTATCGTCCTTTCAGATCTGATTTCTGAATCTCAAATTTTTTCCTATACGATCACTCTTTTACGCTGTAACAATAAATGTGCTGCGCATTTAAACAAATTTTAACGACAGTTTGGTACAATGAATTATCCACCCAAAAAAGAAATTTGGAATGTTTAATGCGCATTTTAAAATCGGACCTATCAGGTTATTCAAAAGAAAAAGTCCAACTCATTATTTGCAAATGCGCCTTGATTACATCAACGTAAAGCCTATTGAAAGCCGGAAAACTACAAAAGCGGTCGTATGTTTTTCAGCTCCGGATGAGTGCACTGATGTTGCTCGTCAGTGGAAATTTCATAAGACGATGTTCTTCATTGTCCTTGGGAATATATTCTGTCGTTCCTTATTATAACACGATAATTGTCCGCAGAAGCTAGTTCATTTGATATTGGAAGCAGAGCTAGTTCGCCTGTGTAAATATGAAGACATTTCCACGAAAAGCTTTCTCTGTGGAAAGAGCTCTCATTCCCGAAGTCTTCGTACGGCATCTTGTTAGGAATTATTCTCGTGTTTTCATGCGACAAAATAGGCATGTGGCATTTTAGAGATCCTCTAAGTTGGTATTTGGCTATAAAGGAGGAAAACCTAAAAACGCGCAATAACAGTATCCGTACGCGTACGCAGCAAAAGCTATTGCACAAAATCACGCGTGATGAGAACAGCTGAGGTTGTTATAAGCATCAAAAAAGTTATGTTCAAGAGTTATATTCAATAGGTATCAGGAGTCCTGTCAGGGGTCTGTCTTAAGAGCTGAATGTCCAAACCTCAGTGGATTTAGTCTTCAGTACTTACTGCATGGAACCGCAGGAAGGAAGGCGCTGTCGCTTCACTATGAAGTACGCTTGTGGAAGCACTCACCCTAAATTGGCCGCCTAAACGCAGCCTTATCAAATGGCCTCTGATTTCTAAAGAATAAGCCGGGCAAAAGACTTCCTTGTACAATATCTGGATGGGTGTTTACTACATATGGAGTTTCTAAGCATGATACTGGCATACTTTATTGCTCATAGTTGGGTAAGTCACAAGGGGCGATAGCCGTCCCAAAGTAGGTGCGCGTAAGTAAGTGTCGCTCCAAGTACACCCGTTTCGATTTTTTTTTTGTGCATACAAATGACTTTTGTTTCGAAACTCGTGTGCATGTACAACCTCTGTAAGACCATATTGAGCGGGCCCGCCCTAGGAAAGGCTACCGCACCGGCTCGCAATTTGAGGTGTAGTTACGTGTGATTGAAAATACTTCTGCTACCCCGGCTTATTTAAATAATAGAGGTCATTAATGTGTATAGCATTCATTTCATTTAGCAGTTTTTTGTGGTTAAATGATGCAAGCACTTGATTTAGTATGGTGTTTTTAGATCTTAAAACTGACAATACTGCTTTTTTGTTCACAAATTGAGATGTGGCCGCCTAAAAAAAA
Source organism: Amblyomma maculatum (assembly GCF_055883805.1). Classification (NCBI taxonomy): domain Eukaryota; kingdom Metazoa; phylum Arthropoda; class Arachnida; order Ixodida; family Ixodidae; genus Amblyomma; species Amblyomma maculatum. The sequence continues at coordinate 13,946,970 of NC_139347.1, forward strand.
AAAAAAGTCAGAAAAACATTCGCATGGGAACCAGAACGTAAAAACCTGTTGTTCACGAGCACATTGAGATTGAAGGTTATTATGAATCAAAAGACGTGGCTCTTACTTCGAGAATTCAAGCCTTGGAATTTGGTTCCTCAATACCTAATATTTTATATATACTCAGACGGGGAGGTATTTTACTTTGAATGCCACTACCCTTTGAAATATTTATTGATGTTTTTTTTATTTAAGCATACTGTAAGCCTCGTTAGCCTCTCACAGGAGTGCGAAAACTAATGCCACCATTAAACAAAATGCAAAATATCAGAAAGACACAAAAAATGAAAACCATGCATACTGCAACACTATAATGGACGTTCAATGTGTCCCTTATTGAACACTGAAAATAATCGCGAGCGACTAAGTATACGAATAGCTACAAATATGTAGCTATTCGCGGGAATCATTCCATGATAAAGGCGCACTAAATAAAAAAATGCGCCAAATGGGACAACCAATGCACAAATTTCAAATTACCGCACACATTTTGGTGCTCACAAGATCAAGTTTTGCAAGGTTGCTCGAGCGACACCCTATTCTCTACCAAAATGGGAAGACAGGAAATAAAAGAAAGAGGCTGTGATGTCTGGACGGACTGCAGTCCTCTATAACATCTCGCGAGTTTTGCACCGAGACTTCTCGAATATGCCCTTTATGGTCAGTTAATCCTCCCGAGCAAAGTACTAATCGAAGATATGCGGTGTAAGGCTACCCCATATACTAGCTTAAGAGCAGAGATAACTTCAAACAAATATTTTGCCTTTTATGGTTTTTTATCGGGATCTAAAACCTTTATACCCTCTTTATATTTCCAGTTTAAATTGGGCGTTCTATGCCTGTGAGCTGCCTGCTGCGAAAGGGATTCTTCTTTTAAATATTGGTGAAAATTTGTGCACAAAAACATGCGCCCGACACTATTTTTAAAACTCCGTGTTTTTGTACGCTTGTGACGAACTTTCGGAAAGCTAGATACAGAAATAAAAGTAAATATTTGTCGGGATGGTTCTTTTGATATCCTACGCCATTGATTTTAGTAGTTCGCAGTGCTAAGCCTAGGGCAATGGCGCCCCTGTCCCCCACTGCGGTAGATGGGGGAGGCCATTGAGCTAATACAGATGCGGAAAATTTAAAGTCCTACTAATTCTCTTCTTTCAGCAATCCAACAGAAAACAAACTTGGGTTCGCGTTTTCAACACACCTTTGTACGCATAGAAAGCCATCACTTCTACCGACGAGTCTGAAGCAAGGAGGTAGCAGACGGGACACAAGCGTGTCGTCTGCTACCTGCCTGCTTGAGGTACGTCTGGAAACGCAGTGCCGTTTCATGCGTACAAAGATGTGTTTAAAAAACTCGAACGCAATTTTATTTTATGTTGCTGTGCTGAAAGAAGAGGGTTGGTAATATTTTAAAATTTCCGCCTGTGTATTAGCTCAATGGCCTTCCCCATCTACCGCAGCAGAGGAGAGGGGCGATGCGGTCGCTTTGCGGTCAACTCACGCCAGACCGGCGATCTTTTTGGCCTACTTTGCACCGCGCAGTTTTTCAACTGTCTCTATCTAAGAAAGTTACCACTGCCTGAGAAGACCATTAATACACAAAATGAAAATGCATAATAGATCATCACTGAATAAGACCCGCCGTCAAATAGTTAAGCTTCACGCACATAATTGTCTACAAATTGTGTTCGCAACGCAGCTTATTTAGGCCCGTGCATAAAATGTGGACCTAAAAGCTCTTAGCGACATTGAAGAAAGAAAGTGAGCATGTCATCTACACATTCATGCCAGCTTCTATAGTTTGTCAACGATATCCCCGACGACAGACCTGTCGAATAATCGTTTTCTAGAACGTCCTTACGTGAAGGCTATGTGAGAGCATCGCATAAGGTCACAATTGTAGGGAAATATTGCCAGACTGCCAGAAGATCAAATCAGTCGATATTGTCGACCATAAACCCTGACTGCTCATTGGAGGGTCAAATTCTAAAGTTAAAGCTCAGCTACTTTGGTCATCTGATGAGAAGAGAGGAGTCGCTGGAGAAAGATTTGATGTTGGGAAAAGTTGAGGGTCGCCGGAGAAGGGGTAGGCAGCGAACGCGATGGTTAGATGGCATCCTCGAGGCACTGCAGATGAAGTTATGGGATGTTAGGAAGATAGTGAGAGACCGGAAAGCGTGGCGTGACATGGTCCATAGGGTCACAAGAGTCGGACACGACTGAACAACTGAACTGAACTGAACTGATTTCAGCCCGACAATTTTATTATATGCTGCGTTGATAAACAAAAGAAATTCCTAAATTTTGCTTTGACAGGCATAGGGCTTCTGAAAGTAATTTTGGGTACATTTTTGAATATGTAGAGAATAATAATAATAATAATAATAATAATAATAATAATAATAATAATAATAATAATAATAATAATAATAATAATAATAATAATAATAATATTTGGTTCACAAGAAGGGAAAGGCGCAGTATCTTTCACACTTGATATGTGAAGAGAGAAAAATGTTTGCATTTGTATTTCGACACGAAGTATCTTCTAATAATTACATGAGAGCTTTTACCCCGAAGCTCGAATTCAGTTCTCGTCCTGCTTACGTAAAGCCCTCATTTGCCGTTGTAACATGTGCGCACTACAATAGTCATCACGGTTTATAAAATAGTATATGCAGGATGATACACTGCGTGCCCTGTCAGGGCCATTAAGTACGTGAACAATAATCTCTCTGTTTTTATTTTTCTCAGGAGCTCAGGTTTATTACATGTACTTCCATTGAAATTTTATTTGGCTATTGCTTGAGTTCCACTAAGGAATCATAAATAAATGCGCTGCCGGCCCGTCACTTTGTCCACTAAGCGAGAGAACTGCGGTGCAGGTGCAGGCGTTCGCGGCTCACTGCGACGTCCTTCTGTCACCACCTAAAAGTAGTGCTACAAAAGCGAGGCTCGTAAAACGACAGGCTCGCTTAATGGGCTGTGCGCCATCACGGCACTGCGCTTGAAGTAGCAGAGCACCTTCGCTGTAGCAAAAGCGCCAGTTTTCGCGCACAACCCGCAAAGTCCAGATATATAAAAAAACTATTCCATCGCAAAAAATTTGGGGGGGCACTTTGGGTCACTAGAATGTAATGAGGCTAAAGCGCCTATTGCGCGTTGGTCTGAAGCACTCCACTACGGAACCTATTTCTCTCTTTTTCACTCCCACCTTCCTCCTTTTTCTGTATGGCTTGGTTAAGGTATCCGCGGAGAATTGTGACAGATACAACGCTTTTTCTTTCCTGTAAACCAATTTGAAACGCCGCTGATTTATTTATTATTTATTTATAGGAAGGGAAAGGCGCGGTAACTGTCTCACTTGTTTTCTGTGGACACCACAACCGCGGCGTCTAAGGGAAGGGAGGAAGGTGGGAGTGTAAGTGGAAAGAGAGAAAGAGGAGCCGTAGTGAAGGGCTGCGGAGTAATTTTGACCACCTGGGGATCTTTAACGTGCGCTCACATCGCACAGCACACGGATGCCTCTTCGTTTCACCTCCATCGAAACGCAGCCGCCGAGGTCGGGTTCGAACCCGGGTACTCCGGCACAGTAGTCGGGCGTCTTACCACTGCACCACCCCGGTGGGGCTTGAAACGCAGCTGATGCCTGCTGTAACAGAGAGAGAGAGAGAGAGGGATAACTTTTATTTGTCCATCAGAGCGACTATCCCGCTCTTCGGAGGTTAGACCCACGGAAGGTGGCACAGTCGGCTTAGTTGCAGGCCGATAGCACTTGGACTCGGCGGCACGTTTGGCCAATCAGACAATTTCTCTTCGGGCTCTTGGGTCCGAGCTTCGCAGAAGGGTCTCCCAGGTGTCTTTAGTTATATTTTTAGCCCTTCCTGGTAACTTTGCACATTCCCATATTATGTGATCTAGAGATCCTCTTTCCTTTAATAATGAACATAGATCTGATTGTATTTTCGGTCATATATAGTTGACTAGAACTGGGTTCGGGTATGTATTTCTCTTTAGCTTTCTCCATGCTACTGCTTCCTCTTTGCCTAACGTGGGGTCTGGTGGTGGTAGGACCCTCCTGCTCATTCTGCAATTCGTTGTTATTTCGCTATAGTTAATCAGTTCCTCTTGTTTTCCTTGCTCCGATGGCACACCTCCAGCCCGGTGTGTGACTTCAAACTAGTTTGTGTGCCGCCTCGTTACCGGTCACGCCTGCGTGGGCTGGCGTCCAAGCAAGGGTGACGTTTCTATTCGCTTTTGATCGAGGATTCTACCTGCGATCGTCGCTATGACTCCTGTGTGTAGCTCCTGATTGCGCTTTTGCTGTCACTGACTATGTGTTTTGCCTCGGTCTGAGCACGCGCCAGTGCTATTGCAGCCTCTTCCGCTGTCTCTATCAGTGTTGTTTTTATAGAGATTGTGTAACCCTTTCTCGCTTGCCATTGACTACGACTGCATTCATTTTTCGTTTGCCGCAGTATGCAGCGTCTACATATGTAATTCTACCTGGATTTTCTGCCTGGAATCTCCGTGTCAGTGTTTTTGCCCTTTTCTTTGTGTTTTTGCCCTTTTCTTTCTTGCTCTAGCTTTGTGAAGTCATTTTCCAATCATGTGACCCTAGTTTCCAGGTCTTGCGAAGACCCAGTGTCATCAATTTTCGTTTTGCCGGCGGCGGTTGTATAGGTTTTATGTCCTTGTCACTATTAGCCCCCGCCTCGTTTCCTGCTGCTGTTTCACTACAGCTGTGGGTTGTTGCGTCTGTGTTTATGCCTGCGTTGGATTCTGCTGTTTTTCAAGTCTACATATGGTTTCCTTTTGCTTTTCTATTACCTTTTGCATTTCCTCGATTTGCCTCATTGACCTATCTATTTTCACATCCTGACTATTCCCCTTACCTGTATACGTTTGTATACGTTTACAAAAGACAAGAAATGTTTTTTTGTGTACACAAAATTATAGAATATTGCCTGCAAGAATGCGTACATAGAGGCTCGATATTTAGAGTCTCCAATTTAAAGTCACAGTGACGGCCCTCATATCCACAAGAAATTGTGCTGCGAATAAACCACATAATAGGCTGTTACCAGTGTGCTGTAAATAAAGCATTTTGTCTTTGTAGATTTTTCGCGTAATCTATTGAATCTTTCTCAAAGATAACTTCGGACATCTTCCACCTTCGTCACTGTAGCACCACAAATCTCAGAAAACTTTATGCAAAGTTTCATGCACATTTGGCGGTAGCGCACGTGTAATCTATGAACGGCAACAAAGGATGGCTGTGCTACTGTGGTTCCCGCCCACCGGAGAGTGGATTTAGATCACTTATAGGCTGCGTTTCCCAGAAGCGCAGTTCACGAAGACGCCTATTGAGAGTGTTAAACTGGGGATAGCGTACAATATAGGGACTTTCTAACAACAATAATAGTCGGAGATTAGTCACATGACATCAGACGTCTTTCAAGGCTCGCGGTATATTTGGCAGGAGCTAGGAACTATATCCATCTAGCTATGGCTCAATATAGCTCTGCGACAAGCGTGAGTGTTGCATGCAGCGACAACATTTGAAGGTTGTCGGCTTACAGGAACCTGTAACCAAAGAGGTTACAGGTTCGGCTTAAATAACAACCTTCAAATGTTTGAAGGTTGTCGGCTTACAGGAACCTGTAACCAAAGAGGTTACAGGTTCGGCTTAAATAACAACCTTCAAATGTTGTCGCTGCATGCAACACTCACGCTTGTCGCAGCGACAACATTTGAAGGTTGTTATTTAAGCCGAAGAAAGAAATAACCACAGAACATGACGACCTTCGCATGAGGCAGTGTTTAAAAAGAAATTCCATACCGTTTTAGCAGTCACTCCCACTGTATTCAACTTCAGGAATTGTCGTCAACAGCAATTCCTATCACTCGTTGCAAGCAATGTGGGATGTCGAATTTGCCTGAATTTAAAGATAAGAGACGCTTTGCCAGACTCGTCTACAGTGGTCCGCATGGCAAGTGGTTGGAAGACAGATCACTGGAAGTGTCCTACTGGTTAGACGCGGGCTAATTTTAGAAAAGTAAAATGTAAAAAAAACCCTAAAAAGTCAATCGTGCGTTAGAAGATTCAAGAAGACCAGACACCTTAATGCCCCGCGTGACTGACAGCTGAGCTGTTACAAACTTCGCTCTGCGTGCAATGAAAAAAAAAAACGAGTTCCGCGAGAACTTTTATTAACTGTGCCCCTTAGTCGGGGTGCAGCGGTTAGGGCTTTCGACTACTATACTCAAGGTTGCGGGATCGAATCCCGGCCGCGGTGGCCGCTTTTATGCGAAGCATATTGCTAGAGGTTAACCACAGCCCTTCGTGACGGTTACACGCCGTGCAAAGAATGTGGAATGCTACGTCACACCACGTGATACGCTGACGTCACGACAGAGGAGAGACGGGGGTCCAGCTCGCGCCGTCGGCTGCGGTTGCACGCCGTGCGGACCACGTGGTATGGTGACGTCACACCACGTGATACGCTGACGTCACGACAGAGGAGAGACGGGGGACCGGCTCGCGCCGTCGGCTGCGGTTGCACGCCATGCGGACCACGTGGTATGGTGACGTCACACCACTTGATACGCTGACGTCACGACAGAGGAGAGACGGGGCGGCTGCCGAGCAGCCCTCTTGCATGGATATAAAAGATAGCCTAATCTCGTATAAAGAGGTTACAGAGCACTATAAACTAAGCAGAAGGGTCTATCCACCGCCAGACCGTTCCCTCGGAAACGGGGAGGCAATTGCATGGAGGAGACTACAAGGGGGCAATCATATTAGTCCCTTTTGGGTATATGCAACAATTTCAAAAGATGAAAAGGATCTACATTGCATAACATGTGGGGGATGGGGCACTCTAGATCATATTATTTGGGAATGTAACAACAGCCCAGGAGCTAAAGAAAATATAGATAGAGACGCCTGGGAGACCCTGCTGCGAAGCGAGGACCCCGCTCAGCAGCAGCAAGCCATCCGCCTGGCGGCTGAGGCCGTGAAGCAACAATGCATATTCACCAGACCTTAGTTCGCGAGGCTCCTGAGTAAGGCTCCATCAGGCCTGCGTGCCGGGGAGTCCGAAACGGAGCTTCTTCTCGGTGGATATAAAGGTTTTGAACAACAACAACGGGGGTTCAGCTCGCGCCGTCCGATGCGGTTGCACGCCGTGCGGACCACGTGGTATGGTGACGTCACACCACGTGATACGCTTACGTCACGACAGAGGAGAGACGGGGACCGGCTCGCGCCGTTGGCTGCGGTTGCACGCTGTGCGGACCACGTGGTATAGCCAAGGAAAGAAAGGTTTAGCCAAGTGTAACCATGGAAAGCCGAGTTTAGCAATCAATATGCTTCGCATCTGACCAGGCTTAACCAAGCTAAGCCTCAGCCATTTTTTATTGGAGGCGACAAGAAAGGCGCCTGCGTGCTCTGCGGTGTCAGTGCACATTAAAGAATCCCAGGTGGTCGAAATTTCCGGAGCCCTCCACTACGGCGTCTCTCATAGCATGAGTCGCTTTGGGACGTTAAACCCCACAAACCAACCTTAAAGAAGAGCCCAATAAAATTGAGTAATCTAGCATCTCCCACTATATACTCAATTTCTGTTTAATATTCTTGCTCGCCCCACATTACTTAAAGTTTAATAACTGAGACACAGTAAGCACAATCTCGTCAAAACGCCCTACTGCAACACGATATTCCATGATTAACTGAGTTTAACCGTCGATATATTTCCATAGTCAGTTGTATTTGAAAATACAGATAATAGGAACAATTATTTTAACGTATAAATAGAGACCCTAGAATTTTATTTATTGGGCAGTTTTTTCAGCTTGGTCACACAAGGAACATCTGTTATGGCTCAGAATATTGCGTATGCGTTTCGTGCTTTTCACCCTTTTGAATCCAGTAGCTATTAACTTTATGATAGGTTATCAAATATTCAGTATTGCGAAAACCACTCTGTTCCAATTGACAAGAAACTACGTTGGGGCCTGAGCATGTCACAGTTAATATAGCAAAGTTTGTTTCGAAAGTCATCTACTAGGCCAATTGCCGAAGATAATTTGTTGATATACGAAATTCAGAATGTAATTACAAAGAGTGCATACCATGTGTCCCTGCGCGCCCCATCCACCTAAAATCGTCTGCATGCTGTTTGTCCCAGGTGGGCTGTTGCGCAACGTTCTGGAAAATTACTACTCGCTTCCACCGCTGGCTTCACGCCCAGAACGTAAGGCTAAGGCCCAGAGGAAAATTGACAGCTGACAGCTTCAGAAATAGGGCCACTCGCACAGCTAAAGCAATCTCATTTGTCGGCGAAATTCGCATAATGCCGAAGAGAGGACATTTCGACGTGTGCATAATTTTTTTTTTTGAAAAAGAAAACGCAATCGATCAGCGAGAGCAATTGGCTCTTCTACTTTCGCCGTCAGCATGACGTGTCGACGCCATATTTTGGTTGCCTGCACTTATTTTAACCAAAAGGCCTTGTAAAACAAAAAAGCCAGCGCGCGTAATAATCACTTAGTATACTTTTTTTCGTTCCTGCTTGGCAGTCCCGCAAAAATACGAATATAGGAATCAGAGCTGTGGCATTTCGAATGATGGTCAAATTAGCACTGTGGTTTTTCAAACGATTTTTCTTTTTTATGCTGCTGCCACGCACGGTGGTGTGGCGTTCGTGTTTTTATTTTCGGAGTGCTGCAACGAGTACATTTCGGTGCCACAAATACGTTTGCATGCACTTGAGCATATAATAATAAAGTCCGACTGCGAGCAGCATCCCACGAGGGTTCGTGCACCAGTTCATTTCGCAGCGTGTTTTTTGGCTAAGCCTCTGACATGCTGCAATATTAATTAGGTGCACGACTCGTCATGCACGTTGTTTTCATGATTCTCCAGCCGAGTTAGTGCGCCACGTTGCCTCTAGTTATCCTAAGTTTTGGACTTTCATTTTAATACCTTGCATACTCTCTTTAGAGGGGTATCACCAGGCTGCATGCTGCAGAAATGCAGATGCGCTTACTCGGCACTATTTATTTGTTGCAGGATGCTTATAATATGAATTTAACAGTGTAAGTGGACACATACACAAAAGAAGGCAAGAATTCACACACTGCACTTAGGGCTGACTGGACGCTGACTAAATAATACTTAAAAGAAAAACACTAAAAATACTTTATTATGCTATCTGGGAACCTGAGAGTCCGCGTCACATGCTGCAAATCAGAAAAGAATGCTAGTGAGAGAATTTCCTGCAGGTGTGCGCAAAAAATGATTTTTTTTTAAGATTAGAAGCGTGGTAAATATGTGCGTCAACATGATTTTCAGTTCATTTTTCCACATGCATTTGTCACTGCTGGAGGAAGCATATTGACTGTATTATTTGACCTAGAAGTTTTATTTTGTTCGTTCGGATGGATGTTCCAAGACAATGTTCTGTTCATTCGGATGGATGTTCCAAGACCACTACAATGGCAGCCCAACGTATGGCGAACCCTTGGGGCAAATGACTACAGTTAGGTCGCGGTGAGGAGTGCCTGCCCGTACTTGGGCCTGACCTGACATTGGAGCGTTAGCAAAGCTAACATGGTTTCTTAACACCGAGGTGAGAGGTGTAGTAGCGAGACGAAATGGTCGTGCATCTATTGTATGTGTGTGTGTGTGGGGGGGGGGGGGGGGGGGGGGGGGGGCGGGCGTGCCACGAGGTCCGGACATGGAGGGCGAGACCGAGCCGTCCACAAAGAGCACTAATCCGGAAGCGATTCAGTGCCTACTCCAGGAGGGTGGCCCTATTTTAGTGCGTGGCACTGCTAGCCGCAATCACTGAATTCGCCGATGTCTGTCTGAAGCCGCTCACTCTCTCTCCGTGAACTTGAAGTGGAAAAACAGAATGTGGCGACGCGTGCGTCACGCGGCTCAGCATTGAGGAAGCGAAGCAGCCGAATAGATGCAGCAGAAGACGCGCTCTCTCTCTGTCCATCCTTCTCACCGTGAACTTGAAGAGCAGGAAGGGAAAGTGGTGACGCCTGCATCACGCGACGTAACACTGAGGGGGAGGAGCGGCCGCATAGATGCACCCAGTGAGAGAGGGGCATGTCAGTTGCAGACGTGGCGGCCGTCACTGGGCCATAGCGAAAGAGGTGAGTGGGCAGCGTTTCACAAGCGTGTGTTACTCCTAAGTGAGCAGTCATGTCTCGTTCGCTCGTCCCTAACTTCAGCATCTCACCCCTCGCATCAGTAACTCCTCACCCTTCACGAGCAGCAGACGCGCATGGGCGGTTCCTCGGCTCCGAGCCGCTCGCTACGTCGTGAAGCTGCTTGTGCTTACCTCCGCGCCTTAACTGGCGCTAGCCGTCAAGCGCATTTCCCCCGCTCTTCTCTCTTTCTCTCCCCCTATGATCCCATCCCAGACCTTTCGGCTGTAGAGCGGTGCATTGTAAAGAGAGCCCCGCCGGGGTGGTGCAGTGGTAAGACGCCCGACTACTGTGCCGGAGTACCCGGGTTCGAACCCGACCTCGGCGGTTGCGTTTCGATGGAGGCGAAACGAAGAGGCGTCGTGTGCTGTGCGATGTCAGCGCACGTTAAAGATCCCCAGATGGTCGAAATTACTCCGTAGCCCTCCACTACGGCTCCTCCCTCTCTCTTACCACTTTCACTCCCACCTTCCTCCCTTCCCTTACGGCGCGGTTGCGGTGTCCACAGAAATTAAGTGAGACGGTTACCGCGCCTTTCCCTTCCTATAAATCAATCAATCAATCATTGTAAAGAGGTACATTGTGCCTGTTTTCGCTCATTTCTGAAGATGGTGTAAGGAAAGCTGAGGATGCGGCTGCGCCGCGCGTTTGCTTCGCGTCAATAACAGTTGTTGGGCGCGTTGGTGTGCACAGGGATCCATAACAACAGCGCGACAGACGGGACATAGAAGAACGGACGACAATGCAATCACAAAGCGTGGCAATTTATGAAGCCGGGCCGTCAGGCACTGCGCCGCACGTTCGCTGTGCTTGGCGTGCTGAAGTTCAACAGTTAAGCAGTGCTATATTCGCCTACTTCGTATTTGAAGAACTATGCAAATCGGCCGTAATGTTTTTTGTAAATGTCTTTATTATGTCTCTTTGGCTCTGGGAGCCAGGTGCTGTAATCCTGTGGTTTAAATAGCTATGTTGCCGGGAAGCACCGGGGCGCTCCGACAGCGCTGGACGTGGTGGGCGCCCTTCGCTCAGCAGTTGTTTTTAGATGGCAGTGAGGCAGTACGTTCACCATGGGTTCCTTGGCTGAGATGTACATACTCGCGGCGTTGTGTTCTAAACATAGTCCTAAATCGACTAGGCTGAAGGCCTTTTTGTTAGCTGCCTGTCGCACTTTGGAGGGCAGTCTAACCATGGCGTACAAGATTAGCAAATGTGTTCGCTTGTTTTATATTGACCTCTCTGCTGCCAAAATATACCGCTTAACTAGGAAAAGTTAACTGGATCCAGCTGGCAATGCGAGAAGTCGTCTTCCGCCGCCTCTCCCGGCAAACGCCGGGGGACAGCAGGCACGGAACACGCGGCGCACACGGAAGGATTCCTTGTGCTCGCCCACCCGTTTTCTGGTTCCCAACAGCGAATCGACAGGTAAATACTGTACGCTCTCGCCGCCTCCCACGACAGACGCCGTGGTGTGGCTTTGTTCGAAGGATGCGGCGCGCACGGGAGATCTCAGCCGCAATATTACCACCGCGTACAAATGCCCGCCGTCGATGCTGCACCCTTATTCTCCAGCCGGTCAGTCAGAAGTCTTTCTTACATAGCCTTGCCCTTAAAAGAAAAACCTTGTTTTGGTATAGCTAGTCGGCATACTCTGTATTATTTGCAAGTGCAATAAATTGCATTCGAGTCTTCCCGGTCCTTGTCCCATTATTCCCTCAGGAAGTCTCCAACGAGGACGCTGCATCCGCGGAGTGGAATGGTAGCGGAGTGGAATGCCGCCCCCTCAAACTGCCACATAAGGCATTCCGAAACCAATGTTAAATACAAGTAGCTGCCATAAGTCATTCCAGGAATATAAGTTGGAGTTCCGTCGTTGAGGCACTAAAGACTATGGTCAAAGGCGTAGGACACAACCTTTCTTCCCCTAAGATTTTTTCTAACACTTTCCCATATGCTGTGGTGAGCCTGATGTCACTGCCATCAAATCATTTAACCTTTCGGCGTCAAAGCGCCTTCATGGTGTCAAATACACAGCCACAAGTGTAAATGTGAGGTCCCGGCTCTTCCCTCTTAGGCAAACATACTGATTCTCGTACTTATGGGCAACCGAATGAAGCACATACGTAAGTTAAGATCACGTCGAATGTAATCGAGGACCTTGCTGGTTCATTTGCGTGTTGGCGACGCAAATGCCTCATAAGTGGATATTCGCAAAGTGATTATTTGATGCGGTTTGTAAATAACCAAAATGGGGAGGTGATATTTGTAAACATATTGCCGAATTCGTGAAATTCGGGACTTCAGTCCACGGGAATTCCATTGAAAAATAAAAGCTTTCTTGATTTTCTTTAAAAAAAAAAGATTATTCGGCGGAGCCTTCTACTGTAAAGTCGCAAAAACCGGATGCAATGCGTCTAGTAGCAGTGCGTTGTGTGCTGCTGGCGTGCTCAGGTCGGACAGCAGAGCACGTATGACATTCATGAACGACGGGAGCATTGCGATAACCTCTAGGCCTTGGTCACGGTCCGGACCATGCGTTTTGGCTGGATTTGTCGTAGGCGTTGGACTCTTTGAGTGCGGCAATGAGCGCCGGGGATTGCAGAAGGCTTTGGTAGTGCTGGCTGTTTTTTTCTGGTGCAGCTGTTAGTTCCCTCGTCACCAGACATCGGATTCCCTTGGTTTGGTACTATTTATGGTTGCGGGAACAGTTGAGGCTATAAAGCCTACCATATTGATGTATGCTAGATGCTTGAGTGAAACGGCACTCCAAACAACATTTTAACGCCAGAGCGTTAAATGCCCCGTTAATAGAAAATTACACCGGCGTTTTTGGTGTGAGCGAAAAGCACGAGCATGACCCTGGCAAGCGGTAGCTGGAAGTTAACATGGCCGCGCTCTGAGTCCACATAACATTGGCTAATGTTACGTTTGGCAAGATATCCAAAGTTGGGCTTCTGAATTTATATTGGGCGGTGATATATGATAATCAGCCTGCCAGAATCTTTGTATACACTTAAATCTAGTCCACGCAGGTACGTTTATATTGGTTCGTGAAAGCGGTTCTTTATATATGGTGTGGTAGCCTACAATCGCGCCATACTAATAAAGGCGAATCCTAACTGTCTTAAATATTTGTTTGGATACCAGTAACGTAAAATATATTATAACATGATACGCATTACGTTATTCTCGTATATAAAATATGATCCGTTAATGCAGCATATAAAAAGTCAATTGATTCAGTCTAGTTTATATACACGCATGTCATGAAGCAAAGGCACTCTCACGCACTTTATTTCTATTCACATTACACACGAGGTGATTTGCTAATTCCTTGCACATACTAGAGTAAATGAAGGGCCGTAACCAGCATATAAGCCTAGACCTGCAAGAACAGGTCAGCTGTTTTAACGCAGCAGAATTTCAAAATGCTCAGTCTTAATCTGGATTATGACATATGGTAGAGAAAATTGTAGAAGGCTTTCATTTTCTGAGCGCATTGAGCGTTGTCATATAAAAACACTCTAAGAAAAAAGAGGGTACCAGCGAACGTCTTTTGGGGCGGTAAAAATATGCCATATATGCGACTTCGTTCGGAGATAAAGAACTCTCTTCAGGCACAGACCATAACGACCCTCCACTGGCAGGAAACTCGCCAGTGCGACTCCGTAGAAAATTGCCGCATTGCCCCCTTCAGAGGTGTCAATTGGCAACACTTCAGGGGTTCGGCATGACTTCCATTGATAGAGTAAAAGACCCTCCCCTGGTAATCATATTGACCCTTAAGAATATTGCCGCGTTGCCTCCTTCAGGGTTATCAGCTGGCAACTTGTCAGGGGTTCAGCAGGACGCCCGTTGTTACAGCGAAATGACTCTCACCTGGGAGTCGCATTGCGTAGTGAAAGTGTACATGATTCCTATTTCGGGCACCCTGCAAATCCTCTATGAAGTCCCTTGAAAAAATCGTCATACTTTCATACCTTTTTAGCTGTATCAGAGATCCATGATGTCTTAGTCATACAACGAGAGGTGACAACTTTAATAAACAGTGTTACAATTGAATATTTATCCAAAGTCCAACAAATAAAAATATAAAAGCACAGGGAAGCAGCAATACATAATGACCCTCAGTATTTAAATAATATTTGCAGTGCACAGTAAATTACTTCGGTTACATAAGCTGAATAACACATGAGCACTAAACCATAAAATTAACCAAACAGCTACAATACTGTTTCTTTTCCTTGAACAGAAAATCATAGAACTTCAGGTATTCAAGGCTCAACTCTTTGCCAACTTTCAAAGTTGGATACAGTTGAGAAAAAACATGCAGAGTTTCCTCAAATTTGAGGGGTTTTTGTTTGATGGTACTCTCCTGTTCATGGTGTCCAACTTTTTATCTCTGGGGTTTTTAATGATCTCTATATGAATGCTGCTTACTTGAGTTCCTTTTTACGAAGTTCATAATGCCAGTAAAAAATAGAATCTCTGGTAAATGTTCTTGCAACCTCTGCCTGAAAGTAAAGGAACCATGACACAACACATTACATTCGTTTTGTGTTCTGTCAAATGTTAGAAACGCATAAACTTAGCAGTACTACAAAGAAAGTCTGTATATTGAGTCCCAGACTACAGTTTTCCAGAACGAAAATAATTTTCATACACCTCAGAACCGTCTTTAATGATGCAACAAGAGCTGCAGAATGCCACTGTCTGCATAGAAGCCGATGCTTCATGCAACAAGTCAGATGCACTGGGCGCGTTATTGAGTAAAGCAAGTTTATAATCAGACAAGAAATTTTAGGTATTATTGAGCAATAGAGTAACAGAAGTCAATGAATTATCCAATATTAGGATCACCCCTCAGTAGATTGAGTTTTCACGCTATCATCAGTATTCCTATTACCCTTTTCCTTTTGGGCATCAATTTCTGTTCAGCCAGGAACATTCCCTTTCTAAGGTTCCTAATCCTGTTCCTTACAGAGAAAAACCAGGAAGCCTACTCAGAGACCAATAGACTAGCATTCCTATTTTGGAAGCGCGATATTTTATTGTCAAATTAAACATTTGTTGGCAACAGAGTTGAAGTTGTAGCTGTCACATTTGCTAAAATATAAATCACCAGTGTAACAACATACAACTCCACATATGATATAAGTGGTGGTAGAATTTAAGGCAGTTGTATGGTGTGTGTGACGTAGGTCATATTCAATCTGCTTACAACTGCATGCCTAATGCCTGGATTTTGCTTTCATTAGCCATCACCGCTTGCAGCAATACTTCATATTGCCAATGGTTTTATTTTTAATCTCTAATTAATTTGTGTTTGCCTAAATGATGAATTATTTTGACATTTGATTCAAGAAACGAAGTCCAAAAATCTGAAAAAGAAAACGAAGGTCTTCAGTAGTGATTTGAATCTTATCACAGCATAGACTAACATTCTCTGTGCAGCAAAACACTTCACAATTGTCCGGTTGAAGCAATTTATTGCCATTTCTTTCTGTTCAGAGCACATTTTCGATCATCTACTTGAAGAGGAGGAAATAAACTTGAGCTCAACATGTAATGCAAAAACAATATATCCAACTATCTGCAGTAGATACATGGCGCGAAATGAACAGAACTAAACACACAAACAGGTGGTCAAGGCGCTTGTCTGCGTGTTTCTGTGTTTTTGGTCCGGTTCATTTTGCACTATGTGTCTAATCTTATCATGTACAAACTAGGCCAACAGTTGATTCTTCTGAACTAACCATCTGGTTAGTTAAATGGATTTCAGCAGTTGGATCTTATCAGATAGAACAGCTGAAATCCATTTTGGCCCCCTAACCTCAGAGAAATTCACCCTCAAAAGTGTAGGCACCCCGCAGGGGTCTGTACTATCGCCTCTCCTCTTCAATATCCCCCTCATACCCCTTGCTAGCAAATTGAACACCATCCCACACCAACGCCACACACTATATGCTGACGACATAACCATATGGACCACACATGGCAACGACGGAGAAATATAGGAAGCCCTACAAACAGCAGCTACCACCACCCAAACTCACGCAAGCAGCATATGGCTATCATGCTCTGCGGAGAAGTCAGAGCTCCTCATCATCCGTCCACGAAACTCTCCGTGTGCCCCGATTTCAGTCGCCATTGAAGACCGGCCCGTCCCTAAGGTTCCCAACCTCAGGATACTAGGACTCCACATCCAATCCAATGGGAAAAACACCATCACACTCAAGGAACTCCAGCAGATTACTGGTATCCATATCGCACCTCATTAGGAGAGTAACAGTAAGGTACAGGGGAATGAAAGAACGCGACTTATGTCGCCTCGTTCAAGCCTTTGTCCTTAGTCGGGTGCTCTACACAACTCCCTACCTTTCACTTGCAAAACACGACATCAACGCTCTAAATCTACTCATTCGCAAAGCCTATAAGACCGCACTCAAACTACCCTGCAACACGCTTAACAAACGCCTTGCAGCCCTAGGCAAACACAATAGCATTCAGGAGCTCATTGAAGCCCACAAACATGCCTAATACATACGACTCACACGCACATCAACGTGTCGCCACATACTCTCTCATCTCGGAGTCAGAATACCCGAAAACGACCCAGACCTCTTCCCTATCCCCAAGCATATCCACATGGAGCTTATTATTAAGCCCCTTCCCCAAAATATGCATCCCCATCTCCAAGAACAGCGCCGTATAGCCCGTGCTAAGGCACTCCACCGACAGTACGGCTCCAACTCCGAAACCGCATGGGTGGATGCAGCATGCACAGGCATAAGCGCCGCGGCTGCCGCAGTAAACTACTCTTTCTCCCCACTTTTTAAGCCGCCACTTCTACCAATCCTCACCTCCGAAGAAGCCGAGGAAGCTGCAATAGCTGCCGCCATAACGTATACGAAAGCAAATTACATTCTCAGCGACTCTAAAACTGCCATCCAAAATTTTGCGCGAGGCAGAGTCCATAGTCCAGCCTTTGACATTCTAAGCTCGTCTGCTGCGCAAAACCCGTCCCGCCAAGTGGAGCTGATTTGGGTGCCGGCGCACTCCGGGAACCCTGGCAACGAGGCTGCCAACTTTTTAGCCCGAGGTACCATACACCGGGCACAGGAAGCCTCCGACCTGGGATTCACGAGGGAGCGCATGCACACTTTCAGCGAGCTGACCGAGGCCTAGAGAGCCACTCGGCAGCTATACCCTCCGCTTCACTCATCCCTAGACAATAGACCTTCCCATTCCCTCAATCTCTTTCTTACTATCATCCCCTCTATCCTGCACCCGCATGCACCCTCTGTTCCGAATCACACGCTAACGCCCTTCACATCTTAACACGTCTGCCCGGCGGACCCTCCCGCGCGGGGCCTGGAGCACCTTATCACCTGGGAGGACTGGGAGACCCTGCTGCGCTCTACAGACCCGGCTGACCAGGAAACTGTCACAAGCTGGGCTACCAGCGTAATGGATCTTCGGGACATGAACGCTTGAGTACAGTTGGGCCGTGCGGGGGCCCAGGGATCTGCGAGTCCCAAACTCCTTTGCTTAAATAAAGTTTTATTCATGCATTGGGTAACAGGGACGTTCGAGAGAAGCTAATTATATAATCAGGTCAGCATAGATTCACTACTTACTTGAGATGTGATGTCACGTTGAAGAAAAGCCAGACAACTGCCATACTTCTGGTCATGTGTAAATACGTTTATGGTAACATGAATTCAAGCAAATTTCATGTACATTCTTGTCTAATGCATTGCCTGAGGAAGCACATTAGGCAACTGTTCACAGGCCTGAAACTTGTGAAACATGAAAGCAAAATAAGGTCCTAGCAATAACTGTGAACATCATAAGCTAGGTTCAAGCAATCAACTCGGATTTCTGTGATTCCCTAGAAGCTTAATATATCACCAGGCCAGCACAGGTTCATAACATACTTGAGGTGTGATATCATGTCGTCGAAGGCGAAACAAAGAAGCAGCTTCTGATTTTGAGGCATGCCAGTATCTATGTGCACTCTCACCTTCACAGACATATGTAAATTTGTTTGTGGTATTGTATATTGAAACAAATTTTCTGTACAATTGTCTCGTCTAATTCATTTCCTGCGGCGGTACTATCTGTTGACAGACCTGAAACATGCCAGCATAACAATATCATTTCACTAACTGGGATCATCAAAACAAGGTTCAAGGAAACAACTCCGAGTTTCTACGCTTCCCCCAAACTTAAAAGAACCATTCTCTTGTGGCTGTGCTTTACCAAGTCACCACAGAAGCAATGACACTAGCTCATGAAAGGGTGAAAGGCACGCCGTTTTTCTGAAGTTGCGCACAAATATGAAGCAAAATGTTTTCTCAACACTCATCTTTACACTCGTTACACAAATCCCACCATCTAGAAATAATCTACACGAAATTCGTTGTTCACAAAATATATGCAGATCGAGCACTACAGTACCAAAGAAAAGAGGCTTTACAATTATAATTTGCCTTTGAAAATAGCATAAAAACAACCGAGGCGCTATCTAGCGGAGAAACTCTAATACTTTCAGTGTAGCCCCCCACGTGACTAGATGTCAGCAAAATATCGCTGATTTTCGTCACTGCACAATATTCTTTTTTCTTCTAGGGGTGCTTGCCATAATTTATTATATTTTGTGTTCTCTCCAGTGCGTACTTATATAAACACCACCGGCGCTTTCGCAGCGCGAAAGGTATGCTTTCAGGTTCTGCCACTAGATGGCGCCGCAGTGTTTGCAATTTCGTGACTGAAGCAGTGACAGTGCCCACTAAAACTTACATCGACGAGGGCGTGCGTTATTGTGCCGTAACAGCATTGAGTGTGAAACTGAAAATGATGTTACTCTATGCAAAAAATGTCGGATTACTGTCTGGCTAGTGAAAGTTATATTTGTTTTCGATGCGTCTTTTTGTCGACCCCCAGTCGTCATCGCGGTCGCTGCTCATGGTTTCCAGCATCGGACTACATAAAAACGGTCGCACGCATTGAAAAAAAAATTCCCGGTAAAAATTTTCTACAGCGTTTATAACAAAACCGTTATGGAATCGAACATTTTAGACATCAATCTTTCCACTGCGGCAAAAAAAAAAAAAAATCGAGACCTAAATTCCAGTGTTCTGTCTCTTTAAGTGCACTGTAAATGAGCAATCGTATACAATAAAAAACCAATAGAAGCTTCTTTCAGTATATAGACATAAAAGAATAAAGGTATGGTTCCTGAAGCGCGTATCAAAACATTCTATGCTGTTAGAAAAACACCTATAGTGCATGCGAATGCAACACACGCAGAAATTGTTTTTTAAACACACTACATTCTGCCGAGTTTCCACCTCACACGCTGCATTTGGCTTTAGGCGACTGACTTCAAGGCAGCGGGTTTGACCACGGCCTCAGCAGCCATATATGCAGCAAATTTGAAGTGCAAAAAAGGCCATTCGCGGCGCGTTATTAGCGTACGTTGAATTCGTTGTCATCAATGGGCATATCCGGTTTTGTTGGTACTTAAGAAAGATGGTTCTTTACTGTTTTGCGTCGACTACCGCCGACTCAACAAGATCAAGTGCAAGGACGGCTATCCTTTACCTCGCATCGGTGACGCACTGAACTGCCTGCAGGGAGCCGATATTTTCTCTCGTTAAATTTGCGATCTGGCTACTGGCAGGTGTCAATAGATGACGCTAACCGCTCCAAAACCACCTTCATCATACAGGACGGATTGTATGAGTTCAACTTCATGCCCTTTGAACTTTTCAACGCCCCGGCCAGATTCAAACGCATGACGGAAACTGTTCTTCGTGAAATCAAGTGGCAAGCCTCTCTTTGCTATCTTGATGATATCATCGTCTTTTCTACCGATTTTCAATCTCACGTGCTCCGACTGAAGGACGTCCTCATTTGTCTCGCCACCATCGACCTTCAATTGAATATGAAAAAGTGCCGTTTTGCTGCTCGACGACTAACTATTCTAGGTCATGTAGTTTCTAAGGACGGCAGTTTTCCCGATCCCACCAAACGTCGTGCAGTTGTCGAATTTCCACTCCCGAAATCAATGAAGCAGCTCCGCAGCTTCACCAGCCTGTGCTTCTACTTTCGCAGCTCCATCTTAAATTTCGCCTCTATGATTGCCCCGCTCACCCTGATATTCACCGGCAGCTCCAACGTATCTGCCTGGACGCCTGCTTGCGATGACTCCTTCCACGTTTTACACCGCCTTTTGGTTTCGCCTCCCATCCTACACCACTTTGACTCGAACACGCGTCACTAATTATTAAACGTGTTTTTTTTTTTTTTTTTTTTTCAAACAGCGCTACGGCTTTAGTTCGGCGCTGACTACGACCAATCTGGGAGATTTTGTACGCCCGCGAAAAGCAGTGTTAGAACACGAACGCGAGCAAAGGGCTATGCAAAACGCTCCGTATCAATATGTGAAGTTACATTACGAGTTGAAGCAATGCCAAAATCAGAGGAAAGACGGCCTCTTCCATTAACGCAATGTATCACAATTGCCGGCACACGCGACAAGAGGAAGATTAGAGGGGATGTGGAGGCTGCGCATTGCACAGGAAGGTGATGCAGTTCGGGTTCCTGGAGCTTTCCGTGCCGACATATAAATATATCGGCATAACAGGACTACTGATGACTGGGGCGTGTTCTAGTGACTGCGGTTACGGGTTACGTTTTACGTTAGTTTCACTTGGGGAAAGTGGGAAGTTGTTTTACTGTAATCGTGCATCGAAATAAAAGTTTTTTTTCAGATGTTAGATTGTTAAGATACTTTCTTGCGTGTACTACTCCTGGTGTATTTAAGGTCATCACATTTTCTATACTCACTGAAGTAGTAGTTTATCATGTGCAGCGAATTTTAGCATGGGTAATTTTTAAGGGGAGTGCAAAATGCATCACAAGTTTTTTTCAGCGCCTTGTTTTTACGTTTTCCGGATATTGTAAAAATTAATAGCATAAATCAAATTGCTTCAAAGCCAAAAATTGAATGATGCTCTTGCATATGTCCTTAGTTTACTTTTTTTTACCAAAAAGCAGTCCATCTTTAGCAAAGTTACAGTCACTCTGGAGATTAGTGAAAAAACAGCGCAACAACAACGAGACACACGCTAACCAACACGCCCAAGCAGCCGTTGTCGCAAACTTCATTGCTTGTACTTCGGGCTCTTTTCAATGTTTCAACCTCGACTTCCAGAACAGCGCTTGTCTCTCCTGTGTTTCTTTGTTGTTGCGCTGTTTTTTCACTAATGGATAACCAACACGCCCAAGCAGCCGTTGTTGCAAACTTCATTTCTTGTACTTCGGGCTCTCTTCAATGTTTCAACCTCGACTTCCAGACAGCGCTTGTCTCTCGTGTCTCGTTGTTGTTGCGCTGTTTTTTAACTAATGAATAACCAACACCCAAGCAGCCGTTGTTGCAAACTCTGGAGATAATCGATAATTGCTAAATTTTCGCACACCTCTAGTATGTAAGCTCGACATGGGCACATTTGAGAACACGAACTCTACCTTTGCTAAAAGGGGAACTATATTTTCGCTTGCTATGGGCGTAAATGTTTTTGACCCAACTTTGGTACGGCCAGGGTATTTGCACTTTTTGAGGGCTATGGAGAATGTTAAAAATATGCTTCAAAAGTGAATTGACCAGCGCACGTCTGCTAAAAAACGCTAAGCCCTGAGACACATATCTTTTGAAGAAAAAAAAAAAAGACCGACACTTTAAAATTTTATATGAACGAAAAAGTTGGTCCAACTTATGACTTCCCAAGGCGTCTTCGTAAATATATAAAGATTCAAATAAAATAGCAAACTTTACTGTTGTAATTCTTCACGAACTACGTTCTAAGTAAATTCTAAGGTAATGTAGAAATTCTAAAATTTTCTTTTGGATAGAATCCGCAAGAATTCAGAATTTATTACAATTTATTAGTGGAAACTGGTCGATGCCCACTGCATGGACGATTGCTCATTCAAAACTAATTTCCCGGCTGTTTTCACTCCATCGCATTCAGGCAATCTCTCCTCTTTGTTTGAAACTAAGTAATGCCTGACTTCGTTATTAAGCGCAACGTTGCTGCTTCATGGTACAGAGCTAGTTCTGCTCGTGAGTCGGACGGATTTTTTTCTTATGTCCAGCGACCTTCTCCGGTATAGTTCCTCACAATTTAATATTACTTCTTAATAAGGCGCCAAATACTTGCTTCGGCTTCGCGAATGAAATGTAAGCAACGCAGTCCTGAATAAGAAATGTGGCTCAAGCAATAGTCTCATTGTATACGTGCTATATCCGCTATTTTATCAGCTATAGAAAACTCTAACACATTATTCATATTTGTGTTAATACTTACACGTCTTGATTGCATTAAACTCCCCATATACTTTCAAATTTGAATTTAAGAGTAGCCGTTTATGCATTACAAGAAGCCGAATTCAGTCATGAGCTGCTCTCTGCCTTCAAAAATTGCGTGGAGATAAAAAAAAAAAAGCGGTTTTCGACGTGGGACACAACATTGAAAGCCGCGAAATTCTACTGCGTTTTTTTTTTACGGGTACACCTACTCTTGGTATCTCTGACTACCTTTTGAACAGAATTTATCTAAAATAATAATGTTTTATATCTTTGTGTTTATTTTCGGATGCCTTCAAATGGAGAAAACAGATTGTGTAAATACCTGGAAGTAAATATACAATAGAAATATTGTTAAAGAGCACTTACCGTGATGTTCTTATGAAGACTAATAAACTTCTAGACTCCATTAATAGGCCAGCTTAAGACTATTTTTTTTTGGACTTCGACTTTAGATTAAGCATCTATCGCCTCGTGCTGGAAGAACTTCATCAGCGTGCCGCGTGGACGGTTACAAACGATAATTGTTTATTGCTTTTAGTAGCTACATCAAGCAGAAGCGGAAATGGCTTTCTCTGGTGTAACGCCCACAAGAATTTGTCATCAACTCTAACACATCCTGTTCAATGATATGTTAATAAACGTACAAAAAGTTCCTGCGGCCATATTTTATGTCTAAGTTATGCGATCAAAAATGCAAAATACGCGAGGTGAAATGTCATTTTGATGCTTTCGGGCTACCTTTCTTTCCGTGTGTCCTCATTGAATGAAACACATCTCAGTCTTGTTGCTGAATGAACAGGTTTTTAAAGCTGTTTCGGACTTGCTGCATAAAGAATACTTTCTACTGTTCACAACTTTCACTGCTTTCCTTTTTTTTTTTTGTCCCCGGTTTCGTACTTCCCAACTGTTCACAGATATAAATTCAAGCCTACATAGTCCTATTCTTCCTTCTATGACATTTGTTCTTTTGTATCCCGTACAAAAGGCTTCATTATGCTGTATGTATTTCATACTGATGGATTAACAGCGCAAAATAGACACAGACCTAGAAAGCACTGGTTCGTGTGTCTCGTCTCTTTATTGGTCTGTGTCTATTTTGCGCTCTTAATCCACCAGCATGAAGCAACACCAACTAGCCCAATCTGCAGTTCTTCTACTGTATGCTTGATTTGTGCATATATGTATCCTCGTATACAATTTTGGTCACTCAGCTCAAGGAAGCATATATAAATAAAAATACAAATATTTCCAGGAGAACAGAAAATTTTTCAGGTGTAGTGCTAACTTTTGTTGCGAACACTGAAGCTTCGCCCGAAGTTAACGAACAAGTGAAATACGAACTATACTCACGCACCAACCAAATACCAATTTGGCATAAACGAAATCACTTAACTTACGGAATCTTTGATTCTACTCTGTTGCAACACCATTTTTTTCTACCACTACAAAAAGCTTGAAGCCCGTACATTTAATTAGTGGTAGGGTAGAATAGAGAGTAATCTTCATGAACACATATTTCTAGAAAAGCTTGACTATTACGTCAGATAACATGTTTTGCGGGCATTAAAAATGGCGAATGTATTCAGCAGTCATTATATCTCATTTTAATGTCTCATATCTCATTTTACAAGTTTAATGAGTGAATCTACAGACCTGTTGCGATAGAAAATATTTTGAAAATAATTTCAATCGGTCAGGATTAATAAACACTTACTTCCATACAAAAAAGGTCATGGCCATCCCCGAGACGTGCACAAATGTTAAACATTACGGCTAAAAATGCCTGCCCCGTCAAAGTTCGTCGCCGTCTATATTTACCAAAGCTGGCACAACAAAAAAAAATGTCCACTTGGAAAAGTGCTTAATGAAACTACAATTGGCCTCCTTGCGCAGATTGGCTGAACCAACAGGTCAATTGTGGTGCATGCAAATAAAGCGGGGAAGGGTGGAAAGAGGGAGCGGGTGCTCAAAGTCACACTGATGCTGAGTTCGGGAAAAAACGTGAGTGATACGGCCGTCAGCCTTGATTACCTCGTTCTTGCGCAGCAGGGGGGGGGGGGGGGGGGGGGGGGGAGGGGAGGGGAGGGGAGGGGAGGGGTTATATTGCACGCTAGTTCAAATTATACCGGCAATTCCAAGTTGAGTACGCTCTTGAAACCCCCATTACAAAGTTATTATAGTTTGGAAACTGTGGAGAGGAAAGCTGCATTGCGCAACTCGAAGGCTTTTCCAGAAACTGAAATTGCGGGCAAAGAATGTAGTTGAGTGCACCTGCAGGAATAATTAACCCACGCAAGTCTGGAACTCTGCCCTGGTACTTGAGCATGTCTTATGCCCATCAGACAAGCTGAAATATCATCTGCGTGATTGCTTGGTTTCCTGGAGTCATTTAATTGCGGTGTGTCCTAGTAGCATTCCTTACAAAGCTAAAATGCTTTTTTTTTCATGAATACCATGGATAATCCTGGCAGAGAAACGTGCGCTAGTCATTCGCCTGACTGCTCTCGACAGCTGCTGCTCCATGCTATGTTCAGGCCATCGACACTGTTGTTTCTCATCCGAACACCCAATCA
The DNA here is from genome assembly GCF_055883805.1 of Amblyomma maculatum. Classification (NCBI taxonomy): domain Eukaryota; kingdom Metazoa; phylum Arthropoda; class Arachnida; order Ixodida; family Ixodidae; genus Amblyomma; species Amblyomma maculatum. Next base: position 13,972,182 of record NC_139347.1, read on the forward strand.
TGCATGCATTAGATGACGTTGCAATATAGACCTTTGCCCAATATTTTTATCAAAACCACCGTTTGTACGTCGCTGATTTGTGCCATTGGGCTGCTCTACTTTAAAAAGAAATTACGTCCCCACTACATGAGCAAAGAGATGCTTCCGGTACTGAAACTATGAACTGAAACGGTTTGTGCAGTCTTTTTTTATTTGTTTAGTATTTACGTGTATCAATGCACTCAGCTTATCGGTCTTTTTCAGTTGCTGTATTATTCCATTGTATTGGCGTTTTTAGGCATAATTCCTTCTTTAGCTTGAATCAGGTTTAGAAATTCCCAATCCATTTATACAACAACGTTTGACTCAACAGGTTTGAAGAATATTACACTAAAACTACATCACCCTTTGTTTCCTGAAATTTAATCACGTATATGAGACTCCTTGACGGACAAATGGTGCTTGAGCATAAAGAAGAAATACTCGTCATTTGAGCCCTTTTCTAGGACTTAAATAATTATAGCTTCCTTGCGTTCCACATTTCCTTCCATGTCTCAGCAAGCTTTACTTAACCCTTCAACATATACGATAATGTACGCTGTTGTAGAAACACAACTCATCAGGCGGCAACTAGTGTTTCTGGAATGGCCCATGTTTAGAATACAAGAAGTATTCATAGGTGTCTGCTGGAAACTCCAACGAGAGTACCGGTTGCTGCCTCAGACTGCGAGATGGAATGTTCTTGAATCACAACTACCACATGCAGAACAGCTACGGCTGAACAAGTTGTCAAGAAATAGTTTTGGGAATGCCTCGAATCCATCCTTTGTGTACCTTTGTGTTGGCGATTCCTCCGTACCCGTCATGACACGGCGCATCGAAGTGCAGCGCTTTGCAGTAGAAGTCAATTTACCCAGATTTCAACCGTTCGAAGTGAAGTGTCTTCAAGAGGCTTTGCTTTTGTGGCCTGAACCGCAAGCCTACGTGCTAATGTCATATTGCTGCTGGGCATGCGGCACATAAGGAAGGATAGGTTTGGAAGCCCATGCGTTTTTCGTTGCCAATTTCGAGCTCACAACAAAACCTTTGGGGGTCTCAAGGTATGAACTTTCAGCAGCAGTAATCGTAGATGCTGCTGCAAGTTGGCGCTGTCGAAGAGTAGGCATATGCATATTTAGAACGCGTTGTCATTGACAACTTACAAAAAGCACGCTTATTGCATTTTGTGTTCGCTGACACACATGTCGGTCTGTAAGGAATGCGGTCATGCATGATGGCAGTTCATGGAGGTTGATTAGTGCTTTATGCGCTACATTGCAATGTCCCGGCACAAACGAAATGCTGTGAATATAGCTAGAAGACCTAACTCTGTAATATGAGTTAAATACTGCATTTTTTGCCCACTATTAGTAACTTTGTTCACATAACTACAAGACTAGCAAAAGATTTTGTTTGGTTACCAAATGACTAAATGTTCAACGTTCATTACAGGGAAATCAGCGCAACAAAAACACGCACAAAAAAGGGGACACCACGGGCCCTTTCTTGCTTGTGTTTGTGTCGCGCTGAATTCCCTGTAATTATATGTGACCAGCAACTCGTACAGCAGTCAGCTCTTTTAATATTCAACCTTTGTTGCCATATCAGCGGCCTTTCACATGCTACCTCGTCGAATAATGAAATATGCTAGCGAGGTTTGGGGCTGATGCAGTCAAAAATATGTGGCTTAATCAAAAACTGTGCACCAATGTTCCCTTTTTAACTTATTATTTTTACTACACGCGGCCGATTTACGCTTTGTATGTCAGTGGGAATGCTCGCTCTTCGGTATAGAAGGAAACTCAAACGATTGATTCATTGCCATAAGATTACGAATAGTTAGTCGGTAATAAAAAGCAACTGTACATAATAGAAAGCACGCCACATATGTTACCCCGGGAGAGCGTGTTGCAAGCGAAACAGCGCAATAATTCTCAGTATAGCTATCATCATTCACACTGCTTGTAGACTTAAAATTACCAGACGTTTTTGGAACGTAACACCTTTATGGAATCTAAAGAACATGTTTCTTCCAACGCATTAAAAACACTGACGTCTGCTTTTACTTTTGCACTGTGCAGTTAGAATTTGTGTTAGGTGTGCAGTGTTATCAAATGTGCTGTGCATTAATTCCCATTGCAGTATTTCTAGGCATCTGTTTTGAGTTTAGAACCCATGAAATGGTGCCTGCCTTTCAGTGTGGCTAATTATATTTTCCGTTTTTGATCAATACTATTTTTGAGAAAGAAATAAATAAAGTGCAACATACCATCTCATGGATGAGTGTTCAATGCATCAATTTGTATGAGGATGCATTGTAGGCATGAAATTGAGAGACGCGATGCACTCCTTTAACTTCTCTCAAATACAGTTCAGATAATGCGCAGCGCATTTAGTGCCTAGGGCATCGCAAAGTAAATGCTGTGACAATGAATTCATGGTATAATATACGTGACGTAGCCCAATATTGTGCCATGTTGTGCATATTACGATCGCATTTCAGAACTAGCTAAAACATTCCTCGCTGTTACGTCTGTAGGGACATAGTTAGCAGCGTGTGTTGCTGAATAGTGAGCATCTGCCCATTAGGATAGGCAAACCAAGGAAAGTTGCTTGCGAGAAATATAAAAACCATCTTTTCTGGGCTAATTTCGCTGTATATGTTTCATGAACTGAAAAGTTCCCCTATACCATTTCCTGTTTGAAAAAATGTCTGCTCACTTTGCTAATCGGTTTCTCAAGCATTAAGTAGAGTGGCCTTTCCTCACTAAGCGAGCGCCGGGAAACTTTCATTGCTTTAACGCCAACTCAATATACCGATTCGGAAAGTTAAACCTAGGCAGGACCACATAAAGGTAAGAAATCCCGTATTCCACTGCTAATTTCACATATGACCACCGGAGCTCCAAACGTAGTTAATGATATAAAACGTGCCTTTGGTTGTTTGTTATCATTGCTATTACAAATAGGCACCGTTAAGTTTCCGTTTTAGGACGCTACGAGGTGAACATCGCGCCACAGGGTTTTAGGCGAGTTCAATAGCTAACTATAACTACGGTAATTAGACAAATGTAAACGTAGTTAACACAATTTTGAATTCCTTCTATTTCTTCTTTATTGAAAAGTTAATTTATTGGGTATAACGTTTTAAAGCGACAAAGGCTATCAGAGAGGTTTTTTATTGAAAAGTGTTGTCTTATGTAATTAAAGACGCCGACTTCACGACAGATGCCGAAGGGAAAATTTCTGTCCAGACTCATTACTGGAAATACAAAATAAGGTATGCAAACCTCATTACCAATGACATTGCTAAGAAACTACTCGGCCATCGCATTAAGCGGTCACGTGATGTACGCTTGTAAAGTGTTATTCTGCGGATACATTACGACAGTGTGTGAAATGCAACGATGGCTCGTCTGTGAATGTCGTTTTTGAACGTACATAAAATTCGTTAATAGCCTTAAACCGCTATAGATATTTGCTGTATATAAATAGAAATGGTTCAAGATGAGCAGACATCGCATCACAAAGATCAGTACACGGCCTGTCTGACAAACGTCCCAAAACTTTTGCACGTGTTTGGTTCTATTAAGTATGTAAGTGCAGCTGTCGTAATGGTCGACGTCCGAATTATGACGTTCATCCAGTGAACATCGCCGTCGAACACGGAATCCCAGAAATCAAGCATTCTCGGTGAAAGCTCGGTACGCAGGGGTAACAGCAGCTGGAAGTGAAGGCGGAGTCAGAATAGTGTGGAGCAATCCGTCAATGCCATTGACGTCTGTGTCAAAGACCGTTCTCTGTCCTTTGTTTCGTGTCCTCTTTATGAGCATGTTATCACCATGCGATCAATAATGGGCGGAAGTATTGAGCGGATTGGGCATCAAAAACAATGCAGCAAGCGGCGCTAGGAAGTGCGCTGGGATGATTAGTAACAGTAGAGAGTTTGGGAGAATATATAGGAGAATCGTCTAAAGTGGAGGAGATTTCTAATAAAGAAGTAATTATTTATTGACTCCCACCCAAGCGCTGTCATATGGTTAAAAGGTAAGCTATACAGTTTTTCTAAGAAACTTGGCAGTTAAAAAAATTCTGACTGCATTAGTGTGGCTGACAATGTGTATTTACTTTTTGTTTAGTAAAGAAAATGTCAAAGGTGAAATTACCTAAATACGTGTACATTCTGCCTACAACTGCGCGGAACGAGACACATGTATTCTTAACCGCATTGACGAAATCAAGCACCTCCAGAGGAGCCTTGAGCTGGCGATACTTATATTTTCCAAAAAAAGTGTGCTTATTCCTCCTTATATGTGTCATTATCAGGCATTAAATTTATCTGAGTTTTCGTAAATACAAAGCACGCACAGGATAATGTTTTATGTTTCCATGTGGCGTTGAAGTTGTTGCCCAATAGCAGTGTTACTGGATGGAAAATGCCGCGAAATACAGGAGGTTTGATCTTCAGATCTAAGGACGAGGCAGCTAATATAGATGAGAACGTTTGGTAATGGGAAGTATAAATGCTCTCTCCAAAGTAGCGTGTTAGACAGCTACAGTCATAACGAATCACCACGGGCCGTATGAAGCATAAGGATTTGGTGACTTCGTATTCCGCTGGCGGTAAAGATTTCTTCTACTTCCTAACCACTATCGCTGTGGTACAAATGATTACATTGATCATTTGTTCTTTCTCTGCAGTGGCATTCTTGAAAAGAACAGATATTTGTATAATGATTTCTCCTTCTTGCATATGTGTGCATTAACGTGCGCCTTTTTCCCTATTTCTGTCCGTTTCCTAGCTGTTGGTTTGGTAAGACGTTTTCATGTAATCAGTGAATAGATGAAATAAATGACAGTATTCGTGACGTGCACATTTCAATAGGAGCCATTGCGACGGAACGAAATTAGATGACCATTTCTTCTCTTGCAATGTGCGATACCTAGTTTGCAAAGTGAAGCAAGTGGTTACTTTTCATTCTGCTCCGAGCCAATAAATCGAAATAACCCATTTTCTAATACCAAAATAGCGGGAACGGCTAGCGAAATGCGAAAATAAAGAAATGTGTAAAAGTCGTAACCACTTGTAATATTTTAAACATGGAGGACGAGACTACTGATCCAACTGGTGCAATGTGGTTGAAAACATATGTAAGTTTAGTAAGAATATATCACTGGCTTGGACCACTGGGACATGTTCACGAAGAAAACTGCTCTCATGCTGACAAGCTATGCCCAGGAACATTTTGCATTCTAATTATTTTAGGATGGAGAACCAGTGATAAAACGAAGAATATAAAAGTGTATCCCATGACTTGATTCTTAGCAGCAAAAAAAAAAAAAAATGACGAAATTAAAGGGTTCGACTGGAAAACATTGCAATCAGCAGAAATAGACAATCTATAAGAAAAAAAAAAACAAGTAAACAGCTGAGAGGACATGGGCCTTCAGCAGCCGGTAGATTCAGTTCCTTGGATGCTCCCCAGTGCCAAGGGCTGTCACAAACTGTCGACGCGCGTACTCCAAGTAAAGCCCGCAGAGATGTTTTGGGAGGCCAGTGTAGCTGCGAAGAACTGACATCAACAGATGCCCCTCTGGTGCCCGCCGTCTTCCGAGCTACAGGGAGGCGAACTGCTCAGCGCATAATTTGCCCTGTTAGGGAAGCTCGTTCGTCCAGAAATGCTGCTGACTCTTCGAGAAGTGAAGTCGGTTGGTTCGCCTCGTCAGCATCACGGCGTACCACAGAATCACGACCCGGCGTCGAGAGGGCGGCTTGAACTGCCGTGTAGATCTTCTGAGCAACCACCGAGTATCTCCGGAGCACCGAACGTTTGCCTTCGGTTTGCTTTCTGGAAAACCTGTGCATGCGTAAAATAATTCCTTCGAGCTGCCGAGTGAAAGGAAACTTAGAATGTACTGCTTAGTGATGACCATAATCGTCTGAAACCTTCCTAATAAAGAGCTGCTGTACGATCATGTTTTGGCTAGGAGTTACCTTTGTTGTAAATTTTACGTAGCGACGTTGCGCAAAAGGGGCTGTTTTTGCAGAGGCAGACGTATTCACAACTAGACATCTTTTCTTATAAACATGCTCTATTTTTGAAAAAAAAAATTGCAACAAAAATACAATAAAGACTAATGGTGTAGTAAAAGCTACGCTACCCTAGCGACGCTAAGGTTAAGGTATATGTAGAGCACCCAGGTTAGGCAACGGCTTAAACATTATTTATCCCAATGAAGATGCTCCGATGATCAGTAAAGTAGTGAGACTTGGTTTTAACCCGTTCAATTACACGGTTTCAATCTGTAGTGCTTCGCTGTAGTACCAAGTCTAGGCTACTTCCCCACTGCGTTGTAGTGACTAGTTGCTGCTTGCACAAATCTAGTTGAAATCACTGTTCAGCACCCTCGATACATACATAATCACACTCGGGGTCTTTATTATTGTCCCCAGTAAGGAGAACCAGCTTCCGGTAGGCATGGATAGGCAACCCGCTTGCCACTACGGCTAGGGCAGGCTCGACAACTCGCCTGTGTAGACACATACACACCGGTTACGGTGACACCACTTTCACAATGTTTAACGCACACAGTTTCGCCGTGTTCACAGGGCACGGTGCAAATTCCAAGCGGCATGAAGATTATCGTGGCATGGCTTCCGCCTGGGCAGCAGCACTTGACGCTTTGTCTCCTGTCATAGAAGCTAGTCGGGTCTGTCCGCATCTTGGCGTCGCCGCTTTACCAATCACTCGACACGCTGTTCTTCTGTCTTCTTCTTTTTGTTCTTCTGTGGCACACGGAGCCACCGTGCCACACCGAAAGCAAGAACTCCTGGCCCAGCTCTCGGTCTATACCACGTGACAGTTGCTAGTGTAGCCCTCTTCACCCTCCGGGAATTATCCGCCTCTTCACTGCAGCGCTAGTCCACGCCCTGCTGTCCTCTGGGTGCCCAGTACCGCCGGTACCGCTTCCGGAATTCCGTGGTTTTTCTGGTGACGCCGAAGCGTGGGTTCAATTTGTCGATGCTGCTGCCCGGCGTACCACCTGGTCTTCCGCTACCACACTCGCCGTCGCGGAAGACCATCTCCGTGGTGCCGCCCATGCCTGACACCTGTACGAAGGCCGCCGCTACACCACTTGGTCAGCCTGGACCGCTGCCCTCCTTGCCACCTTTGCACCCTTGGCCAGTGCATACGACGTAAAATTCACGACGATGAGATCGCGGCACCAGGCTCCAGATTAAGACGTTGCCCTATACATTTACGACACGGTCCGTCTTCTTCAGGTCTAAATATCCAGTGGCTCGTGATTGCTGTTAAGCAGTACATCATCGAAGGCCTTCACGATGCCACCCACTCATTCATTATGACCACACTGGACACCGACAGCCTGTCCATCTTTGTCCATCGGGCGGCCGCCTTGCATGACACCGCCACTCGTCGCGGGGTTCTTGCTGCCGCAGGGACATCACCAGCACCCCAGCATGCTGCCCGCGCATGCATAAACTTCCAAAATCATCCTCTTCGGTTCCTGCCGGTGCATGTCGACGGCATGGGCGAGTTGACAGCATTGGTTGACACCGGCACTCAGCAAACGGCATTGCTCCAAAGCCACGCACCGGTCCCGCTGAATCAATGCACCTCGCTTCCACTGCAAGGCTTGGGGGCTAGCGCCGTTCCCGTAGGTGCAGTCGTTATCTGCATCGGCACTGAGGCTGGCAGCAAGGTCCTTGTTGGTGTCCCGGTTTTTGTGGACTTGCCTGCTGATATCGTCTTGGGTGCGGACTACCTCATGTACGGGGACCCCGCCGGGGTGGCGCAGTGGTTACGACGCTCGACTACTGTTCCCAAGGACGCGGGATCGAATCCCGGCCTCGGCGGCAGCTTTTCGATAGAGGCGAAAAGCAAGGCGTCCGTGTGCTGTGCGATGTCAGCGCACGTTAAAGAACCCCAGTTGGTCGAAATTTCCGGAGTCCTCCACTACGGCGTCTCTCATAGCCTGAGTTGCTTTGGGACGTTAAACCCCACAAACCAACCTCATGTACGGGGGTGTGGCTGTGTCCATCGAAAATGGTGAAGTGCAGCTCTGCACGTGCCGTATCACCCTTAACCCACCCGTGGACGAGCATCCTGAAGGTGAGGCTAACCCCATGCAACATCAACAAGAAGCGGTACATCACCCAAAGAAAAACTATGTTTCCCTAGAGCGGTTGAGAGGAACAGTGAAGTGGTTTAAAGGGACACTAAAGAGAGAAAGGAAGTGAGTTTGCATCGATAGAATGCCAGTTCCTGATTACAAAAAGACCACTCTTACTGAAAACAGAGCTGTTATAAGGTAGTAAAGAAGAATAACAGAAATACAGGTATCGCCACCACAGCCAAACGGCCGAGGCTCGCAACTACAAATCACGTGACGCGCTGGGGATCCCGGAGGCTGACAAATGCGAATTACGTTGCATGTTTGAATGCGGTAGTACGTTTTTTCTCAAACATGATAACACGCGTTTATCATGCGTAAACGACGGCGAAAAGATAACGTAAACGTTGCAAGGCAAATACAAAAATATACTTGGAGGCGCCACAGGCGCCCACTTCAGTTTTGGTTATGTTTCGGCGAAGGCATTTCGTGCGCACTCGGATAGTTTGTTTGAACCTGCAGCGCCTGAATTACGAGCTTGGAGCAGCAGATGAGCCTTGATGGTTCCCATTTGAGCATTCGGAGGCACGAGCGAGCGAAATCCGCTACCGCCGACAGGCTCCTTCGTTCACACTTCTGCGCCAGCATATCGCCGCCGTCGCCGCTTCGACTGCGACCTGACCGCTCGACTGCAGCTACGTACACCACGAAAAGCATACATATGCTAAGTACCGAAGGAAAAACGCATTATCATTCAATTGTTCACTAAATCATGGCACATCTGACCAACATATACTGCGTCAACAAGACCTTCAACGTGCTATTTGCAGGCGTCGTAAACAAAAGGGGCATACTTGCCGCTCATACCAAGGAGAGCGTCGATATATTGCGCTCGTCGCCCGGCGAAAAAAAGGGCCTCGGGTAAAAAGTAAAAACTAAAAATAACGAAGCACCAGAAATACATTACAAAAGGTTAAATAAAAAAATCGATTTGTAAAAAAATAAAATAAAAAAAAAAAAAACGCCAGAAGCGGTAACACTCGAACTCGCTACTAGTTGCTCCGTAACGTTCTGCGCTAACCACTCGGCTACGCCGCGCCACAAGAACCTTGGAAATATTTCTAGTTTTTATGTCATGGCCCCATTTACAATAAAGTGTTTCTGCTGCCGGTCTAAAAATTACAACTTCTTGATCATCGGCGCATGCTGCCTGCTCTCACGTCTTGCAACTAATGTTCTGGATGCCTATGCGCACTATATTGTGCACTGGATCCATTTTAACATGTGGAATTTCACAGCGCTGGCAAATGTAGTGGCGCCGGCACTTCGGTCATGTTCTGCTACCGTGGACGTAATTTTCGCTGAATACGGAGCTGTACCACAAACCTTGAAGGAAAAAAGTGCGACGAAGCTTCAAAACTGACAAGCGCAGCAGCGAGGACACTATTTTGCTGGTAACTAAATCTTATTTGTATGTAAACATGTCAGGAAGCGTTGCGATGACCGAGGGCTCGGTTTGTTTATACACAGTGCAAGAAGGAGCGCAAAAGCTTGAGAAACATGTAAAGTATTGTGCATTACAAGCGTTCTATGTTTTTTTTCCTCCTTTATGGGCCCATCGCTCGGTAAATTACTCTCTTCATCGTTTTATTTATTTCGGCTGAGGCCGTCATTGCGAGTACGCTGTTGCCAAGTTGGCCCTTGAGGCATGCGACACCGCGGGCCGCGCCGGCTCGCTAGCTATCACGGAGTCTCCGCTTACGTCATAGTGTGCGTCACTCAACTCCAACTACGTAGTTGGAGGCCACAGTTTGAATTCGACCGGCGGGAACAAGAAAAAACCTCAACTTCTTATCGCAATATCTCAGCAATTATTCGATTTTTTGCTGCCGGATATGGGGCGACAGTGTCACCAAATGTAGTTTATTAGATTTTCATACCATCTTTGGCTGTCTTTAGTGCCCCTTTAACGTGATCGGCGGCTACGGTTTCATCAACCGCACCGACACTGGCGAGGAAATTTTTGTCCACCGCACCGCGTTTCAGCACTCCCGTAAACTTCGACGCATCCGGAAAGGGCAGGAAGTTGAATATGAAGTAATTCCAGGAGAAAAAGGCCTCACTGCTGCCAATGTCAGTGGGCTGGACGTGAAGAGCGCGCAGAAACGTCTCGAGTTCGCCGGGAAGAAACGAGCCCACACCTACCGGCATACTCAGACAAGCTGTGCACGGCACGATGCTTCCGATGAAAACGGTGGCAGCAGCAACAAGTATTGCGGCGAAGCTTCAACTTTTGTCGCCACTGCGGATACTTCACGAGGGTCCCGCAAAGAGTCCCGCACAGAGAGCAACGCGCCAATCGCTGAACAATACAATAGGCAAAGATTATTGGTGTGAATATCATCATGGCTACACAGGAGGACAGCCAGAAAAAAAAGACATGTGCAGCAGATGCGATGTCAGCGATATGGTGGTGCTCCATGGAAGGACGAACGCACTCGTGGCCGAGTGTGATGTACTAGGCGACGACGAAGTGAACAGTGCAGGAGCGAAGGGGGAGAAGACGATGAAGACAGAATAAAGCAGGGCGTTCGAAAGAACGGCCGTTTGTCTGCTTGTGCTCCTTTACAACATTATATATATATATATATATATATATATATATATATATATATATATATATATATATATATATATATGAATGAAAGCAGCCAACAGTCGGCGAGGCCAAGGAAAGCATTGGGGATTGTACTTTGTCTTATTTTTTTATTGTTACCTCGATAATCACATAAATTAGTAATGTAATCTGTTCAGGGGAAAGGTAATATAACACAAAGTAGAAGAAAAAACAACGTGCCGATGGTGGGATCCGAACCCACGACCTCCGAATATCGCGTCCGGTGCTCTTCCAATTGAGCTACATCGGCCGCTGTCCCCCCTGCAACTTTCTTGGGTAATAATGTTGTCTGTATACGAACCTCGAGAGTGTTCACCAGCGCCAACCTCAACCAAAGCGGCGGATGTGGAACGTCCTGTGTTACCGCCAGCGTCACGTAGAACGTGATCAATAGCGAGGGCGAAAGCCGTGCTAGAACCGAGACCCCCGTAAGCTACAAGCAGATAAATGAAGGGGAAAACCATCGGCACGTTGTTTTTTCTTCTACTTTGTGTTATATTACCTTTCCCCTGAACAGAATACATTACTAACTTATGTGATTATCGAGGTAAAAATTAAAAAAAATAAGACAAAGTACACCCCAATGCTTTCCTTGGCCTCGCCGACTGCTGGCTTCTTTCATTCATGTATTATAACGAGCACCCTCATTTCCCCTTCATTTATCTGCTTGTAACTTACGGGGGTCTCGGTTCTGGCAGTCTTGAAGCCATAGGTAGCGTAAGAGGGTTCTAGCACAGCTTTCGCCCTCGCTATTGATGACGTTCTACGTGACGTTGGCGGTAACACAGGACGTTCCACGTCCGCCGCTTTGGTTGAGGGTGGCGCTGGTGAACACTCTCAAGGTTCGTATACAGACAACATTATTACCCAAGAAAGTAGCAGGGGGGACAGCGGCCGATGTAGCTCAATTGGAAGAGCACCGGACGCGATATTGGGAGGTCGTGGGTTTGGATCCCACCATCGGCACATTTTCTCTTCTACTTTGTGTTATATTACCTTTCCCCCGAACAGATTACATTACTAATTTATGTGATTATCGAGGTAAAAATTAAAAAAAAATAAGACAAAGTACAATCCCCAATGCTTTCCTTGGCCTCGCCGACTGTTGGCTTCTTTCATTCATGTATTATAACGAGCACCCTCATTTCTCCTTCATATATATATATATATATATATATATATATATATATATATATATATATATATATATATATATGTATGTATGTATGTATGTATGTATGTATGTATGTATGTATGTATGTATGTATGTATGTATGTATGTATGTATGTATGTATGTATGTATGTATGTATGTATGTATGTATATTGTGTGTGTGGGTGTGTCTGTGTGAACTTGCATACGAGGCTTCCTGTCTAACATGGACCAAGTTTTAAGAAATTTAATATTAGAGATAGGCCAGGTAGACTAGCTGCATACCGCTGCCAGCTGTCTTGCGCATCACAGTCAATTTGTTTGTTTAGGAAATATTTTGAATTAGGTTAATTTTCTAATTTGGTTAATATGCACTTTAGACACCAAATGTGATTTGCGAAGTTAGAGAACATCTTTAGAAACTCCCATTCATTTTATTTGAGATGTAGAAAGTCGCACATATACCTTTTTTCTGAGCTCAAAAAAAAAAAAAAGCCTGCGAAATACAACAATCACAGGACCACCGCATTCACGTGCTATGATTGTGCTGCTCTCCGCCGTGGCTCAGTGAACCAAAATCAACTGCAGCCGTGTATCAACGGCCCAGTTCTAGCGTTAGGCTGATAAGATGGCGATGGCTGCAGCTGAACCGGCTCGCCCCGCTCGTTACAACTTGCGCTTCAAATGGGCCGACTGGCCACATGGGCGAAGAAACCACCGCAGACATATCTACCTGCTGCTGCAATCCTCGGCCGCAGGTAATTTTGTTCTCTGAAGCCGCCATTGAGAGCAGGCAATCGGGCGCGCAAATGGTCTAATCGCGTGATTATTTTTGTAATTCTCTGGAATTCTTTCGAGCTCGGAAAAAAGATATTGTGTGTGACTTTCTTAATTGCAAATAAATGAAATGGGGGTTTCTGGAGGTGCTCCCCAGCTTTAATATTATTTTTATATTTAATATTATTTAAGTTAATATTAGGCAAACTAGAAAAATGAACATCTTTAGTAATTTTTTTCGAAAGAAAAAATTAACTGTCGGGAACTAGATCACTGGCAGCTGTGTGCAAGTAATTTCTCTCGGCTATCACAAATATTTCATCTGTTAACCCTTCAAGCAATTTAGCTTGGAGACCCGGATAGGCATTTGCAAGTAAATAAGCGCTAACGGGTATTATCCGTTATGAAAAGCGTGTAACCGCACAAAGGAGCCTTTAAAGTTTTCGCGGCATACTCATAAAGTATATTCTCTCAAGGGCTTGCTCACAAGTGAACATTCGGTATAATGAGGCGACCTAATAAAATCTACAACCGCGGAACTATTCTGTTCATACTTGCTGTAAACTATTGTGGCGGTATCGGCTGCTGATAAATGTGATTTTATCAAGGAATTATACGGGAGTGGAGCTTTGTCCTGACGAACGTGTCTCGCCAGCCTGTGGGCTTAATTTAAACGGCACTTGATGTTCACGAAATGCAAAGGCTACGCTTTTAGCTCGCGTTTTTTAAGTGCAACTGCGGCCTCGTTTTAAGTGATATCACAATGATATCCGTGCACCTCGCCTTGCAGACTTTGAATTGCCGTTAAGGTGCAGTAAGCAGGCTGTTAGAAGGAAGCTTCACCTTTCCACAAAATTCCAGAGTCAGGTCAAACGCAACAGTAAGACTTTTTCAGATTGCGGGAATCGCTCATGGGCCGATCAGATTATATTTTTGCAGCGGCTTCCGATTCTGCTCGTTCCCCCAGTGTTACCTTGCGATAAACATCCAACAAAAACGTGAACTTTAGCATAGTTATAAGCTTTGAATGCTCCTGGACGTCGTTTGCTAGCTTGCGCGAAGAAACTCGATTGTCTATTTTAGGCGCTACGACGCGCGAAGGATATTTTTTTTTTACTTTCCCTCCGCTAAGGCTAATGCTATGGCCCTGGAAAGAAGGGCTTTGCTGCAAGAAGGCAAGAAGTCCTCACTGAAAGGGAAAGAAGAAATCGTATGTCATTATATGTGCAGTAATAAGGACTTCTAAGGTACATATTCGCTGTCAGATAAGGACCATGTTTAATCTAACCTTACCGATGTACTTGCGTATCCTATGAATAGCTTGTCTGACTGGGGCTCAGAGTGTTTTGGAAGGGTAGGTTTCTAGCGCTAAGAACGAACCCAAATTGGGAGCTGCTTCTATATTGCTAATTTTATCTAGTCCCATGGCGTCATCCACACCGATGACTGGTCAGTATCCGACCCAGTCACCTCCTAATTGCCATCACTTTGAGAGTCATGCCCGTGACATTTCGTTAACAGCACTGAGGACAGCACCGATGACTAATTTTGTGCCTCAACTCTATCACATTAATAACTAGCGTGAAAGAGCAAGGAATGCAACAACAAGCCTCAGTAACAATGGCGCTCTGCAGCCACTGCTAATGCACTGTACCGACAAGCATTAAGGGATTCTCAAACTTAGTCTCAAGAGTACACTCGATAGCGCATTGGACACAGCCTTTTCATTCCGCGAGTACCTTTAATTACGTTTGTGTAGCTTGGGTTTTTGGCAAATGAAAACACGCGTATGTCTCACTTCTCACGTTTTTCAGGCACATATGTCGCTGGCTAGAATCCCGATCGCAAAGTAGCCTACAACTTGCTGGGATTTAAATGAGAAACGAAATGCATGGCACCACTCTAAACAATGCACACAGAACCGTTGTTTTATCATGCTATTGATACAAAATCACATGAGTATTTTCTCCAATATCGTGTTTCTAAATTTGAGTTACGGGAACGGCGAAGGGTTTCCAACCGAACAAAGCGTTCAGTCATGGTCTAGTCGCATGGTTTTTGGCATCAAATTGCCCTCATGCATCAACTTTACCATCTTTTAAACTTTCTAAACATTGTATATCAAGAGCAGCCACCCAATCTTCTCTTTCCCGCCGGGGTGGCGCAGTGGTTACGGCGCTCGACTACTGTTCCCAAGGACGCGGGATCGAATCCCGGCCTCGGCGGCCGCTTTGCGGTGGAGGCGAAAAGCAAGGCGCCCGTGTGCTGTGCGATGTCAGTGCACGTTAAAGAACCCCAGGTGGTCGAAATTTCCGGAGTCCTCCACTACGGCGTCTCTCATAGCCTGAGTCGCTTTGGGACGTTAAACCCCACAAAACCACAAAACCAATTTCTCTTCATCATTCTCCATCTTCATTCGCATTTTCCCACGTGTTGTGACCGAACATAGCACCATTAAATTAACATCCCTCCCTTTTCTTTCTCTATTTTAATGGGCGACGCGTTCAAAAATGGCAGCGCCTTTTTGGTGCTGCGGTTATGGCGCGCGGCTACTGCGTCCAGGTATGCGGGATCGAATCCCGGCTGCAGCGGCCGCTTTTCGATGTAGACGAAAAGCAAGGCGCCGGTGTACTATACGATGTCAGTGCGCGTTAAAGAACCCCAGGCGGTCAAAATTTCCGGAGCCCTCCACTACGGCGTCTCTTATAGCCTGATTCGGTTTGGTAAGTTAAACCCTGATACGGTTTGGTAGGTTAAACCCTGATTCGGTTTGGTAAGTTAAACCCCATAAACCGAACCAAACCTTTCATAAATGGGAACCAGATTGCTGTGATACTCGGACTTGGTTCGGATAGTGGCTGGTCGAAGACGGCGAATAAGGTAAAGCGGCGACATTATTCCTGGCATTATATAATTATCCATACGCTATGTTTTAACTCCCTCTCAATGGAATAGTTTCAAGTGGGACTGACAATATCTTCAAATAAATAAATGACTACCGAAATTGGCACTGGCTTGAGAGTTCGGAAGAGCCATAAAGCTTCGCTCTCTGCTTTGCCTGGACAATATTCTCAGCGTACCACATTTGTAAAATCAGGAATAAATTTATTAGAAATCGATTTTGTCTGCGAGGCTTTTCTTAAAGTTTGCGAGCTAATTTCCGACAATTTCCTTTGAAGTGGAATTACTTTTGCAGATCAATTAACGTTTTCTATAAAACAAAAAAAAAAAAAAGGAAATTGAAATTCTCTCTACCTCGAATGGAAATGGTGAATTGTCTATCACAGAGCCAGTTTTCTTATATAACTAGGCGAACTTTTATTCGTGCATCCCTGGTACTGCAATAACGGAAGAATTAAATTTTTGTTCTATTAACCCATGGCATTGCTGTAGAGTGCACCACGTAATGAATCTGTTCATAACGTTAGTGAAGCAATACGTTTGCGCCAAGGCCATTATTTAGTTAACGGTTGCTTTAAGTGACGCTGTGATAGCCTTTCGCGTGCGGTCTACCATAAGATACGAATGATAGGCGTAGTGAAAGCGATTAATGGTGACGAACGGGGAGGCGCCGAAGTGACAAATGGTCATCCTGTGGGCGTTCGAGCTACGCTCAGTGGGTCCGACATGCTTCGGCTTTCAGTCCATCCCTCTTTTTCTGGTAATCCTCCAGAGTCCGTCTCGCTTAGGCAACTCCTTGAGCCTCTTTACTTATACATAGAGATCAGAAGGCAATGGTATGCTAGCGGTTATTTAGGGCAAGAGTAGACCTTCCTCGGAATAATGGGATAGTACGTGAGAGGTTAACAGCGCAGTTCTTTATTAAGCGCTTCCTCGAATACTGCGAGTAGCTAGGCTTGAAATAACAATTTCTCTCGGTGTGTTTCTCCTGTGCATATCTGTGGTCAACATTGAACCAAGAAAGCTTTACCTTTGTCAGGTTAGCGAAATTACGCTTTAGAGTGACATCTTCGATACCAATTTGTCGGTGTCCATATATGGCCCTTATGTTATTAAAGTAGTTTTCTTAATGTAGGCTCTCAGTTACCAGCTTTTGAGCAGCATTCTATCAAAATATGCAATGTTTCAGTTCAGTTCAGGCGTTCAGTCGTGTCCGACTCTTCGTGACCCTATGGACCATGTCACGCCACGCTTTCCGGTCTCTCACTATCTTCTTAACATCACATAGCTTCATCTGCAATGCCTCGAGAATGCCATCTAACCATCGCGTTCGCTGCCTACCCCTTCTCCGGCTACCCTCAACCTTTCCCAACATCAAATCTTTCTCCAGCGAATCCTCTGGAGAAAGAAGAACCGTAGAAACGGTTACGTGGCTGATCTTGGTTGACGGCGTAATTGTAGCGGTTTAGTGGGCGACTGCGGCAGTAACGAGCGGTGTGCCCCTCAATGTCACGGTGTCTGTGCGACGAAAACCTTGTTCCCTGGAAGGCTCCAAGGCGGCAGGGTTGATAATCGAACCTATCCGCACATCTTCGTGCTGGATGGCGGGAAGAGTGGGGGCAGGTGGTGGTGACGGATGGAACTCATAACGCGGCTCGTAGTACTGCGTGTAGTGAGCCGTATGAGAGTCGTAGCGAGACGGATGATTATAGCTATCGACCTTTGCTGCTAGGCTGTAGGCGTGCCGCATTAACGGAGTTCATTCCATGCATAAATGGAGCCTCTCGAGGAATTGGAACGTCAGCAGGCCCGAATGGGGGACATCGCGCATACGGCTCGAACCGGTCGAAGAAAAGCACGTGCGAGAACAAATCGTCGACGGCAAGGCGGTGAAGCTGTTTTCAATGCTAGCCGCAGTTTTAGCATTGGCTAGCCGCCCACCTCTTGGCTTTATGCGAAGAATTTTCGATGTCTCAAAATTGCGGAATGAGATCAGAAATGGCGTCCAAGTCATCTTGTGCTATTAAGAAATTGTAAACATCGTCAGCGATGCCTTCAGCATATGTCCTACTTTATTTTCCTCGATCACCTGAACATTCGTTGTTTTACAGAGCTTCAAAACCTCCTCTATATTGGTCGTCCAAGTTTTTCTCGGTAGCTGAGCCCTGTGTGCGAGCAGCTATTCAGCGCACAAGGCAATCGCCAAAGCACAGGCGCAATTCGGTGACAAAATGCTCCCAGGTTGTCAGAGAGTCCTTATGGTTTTCGAGCCAGACTAACGCGGTATTTGTCAGGAAGAAAACGATGTTGGCTAGCTTAGCGACGTCATCCCATCGGTTGTAGTGGCTCACCCGTTAGTAATGGGTCAGCCACTCGTCAAGGTCCTCACTCGCCGCTCCTGCAAAAGTCCGAGGCCATCGATAGTCTTGCGCAAAATCAGCTCCAACGCCGCACGCCGGTCTCCAACAGGATTGCAGCGTCGCCGTGAGCTGCTTGTGGGTTATTGGCAGGTAGCATAGTGCATGGAGAGGGGTTCAAGCCCCGCAAGGCCACAACTCCTACGGTGCTCCAGTTCGACTTCGTTGAGTGTAAAGCCTAGGATCTTTACCCAGCAGCTCCATCGCAATGTAACGCCCGTAACGTGACCACGGAGACCTGGAGAGTTTGACAAGCGCAGTTCACACCGTCATCAAACAGTGACGCAGGTACTACCAGCCAAAGTCCAACGAGTTTTCGTATGTTTTTGCCAGTTTTCGTATATTAAGAGGG
Organism: Amblyomma maculatum; assembly: GCF_055883805.1. Taxonomy (NCBI): domain Eukaryota; kingdom Metazoa; phylum Arthropoda; class Arachnida; order Ixodida; family Ixodidae; genus Amblyomma; species Amblyomma maculatum. The sequence continues at coordinate 13,990,612 of NC_139347.1, forward strand.
GAAGTGGCAAGTGAACTTCTGATAAAAGCAAGTGTACGTGAAGCTTCGGAAGTGATGTTTCTGATATGGTCTGCTCAAGTGAGTTTGCTATTATTAGTTTTCGATAGATCTTCAGAAAATATAAGAGTAAGTCATGTTTGAGTGCTTCCGTCAAATTTTCATATAACTCAACTTCTAGTGTTTCGTTTCATAATCCACAATGTGCATCAATTTGAATGAGGTTACGATCGTTCTGTAGAACATCTTGATCATCTTTATTAATTACACGTCGGAAAATAATGCAATCGCCGGCGAATAGGCGAATGGGTGATAAAATTTCGGAGGGGAAGTCGTTAATAAAAATTTAAAAAGAATTTGACCCAACACAAACCTCTGTCGAACTCCAGATGTTACGCTAGTTGAGGTGGGAGGAAGACACCTATTACGGCCAATTGAGAGCGAGCAGTGAAGCTGTTGTAAATATATTCTAGAACAACATGGTGAAAACCTGAGAGTTTGGACATAAGAGGTTGATGAAGGACACGGTCGAATGCTTTGGAAAATTTTCAAAAGATGATATCGGTTTGGAACAAAGCAATTTTCGTTTTTCCGCAATTTATTTGCACAATTTTCACATATTTATAGCTTAGGCGAGTTTCTGAGGAACGTAAGGAACTGTATCTGTCTTATTTTACTTGGACACCTGATACTAATTATGACAAAAGCATTCTCTCTCAGCGAGGCGGAAGCTGAAGTTGCACCTTGAATAGTACAGCGTACGCTCTAAATGCCTTTCGATGCTTTTTTAGTTGCAGAACAATGTTCCCAACAACGTGAGATTATCATGCTGGCAACGTGAGACCAATTTTCATGCCTCAAAGTAACTATGCACACAAAAGAACAAATCGAAATTGCGGCATCCACTCTATTCATTTCAGAATTGCTATAAATAACTACTCATTCGAGAGAGGCAGGATACGTATTCAGGCTACATTGGTTACTCAATATAAATATTCATAAATATTCCAATGCATTTATTTTCAGATCATAGCACAAAACATGCGGTCAACTTGTTTCCGCAGTGCCGCTCAAGATTGGATGAGCACAACCAGTGTCAGAAGGGTGAACACACAACGCCGTCTTCTGGCAGCATGACGGATGAGGTGTGCCAGTTTATGAATAATAATAACCTCGATATTGCAAGCTCAGTCATCTATCATCTGAGAAGCCTCGGCACGTGATGTTCACTTATGCAAAAGTGGATCGGGCGCTGCAGATATTCCTGCAGGAAGTAAGCCAAGGAAGCTCGTATACTTCCTCCACTGAGGGGTTTGTCATGGCAACAAGGAAGTGGCACGGTGACACAACTGCGTATAGCTTATGAAATACAATATCCCGCAGATTGTCCATGAATAATTATTACACTTTGTCTCTTATCTCTTCTCGCGCCTATGTAGGGAAACCACACGTCCTAATTATTTGCGATATAATAAACATCCCTGATTCATTCAGACGAGCAACGCTCTAAGCAAAACAAATCCTCCAGATAATGAATCAGTGACTTCTTTTGCAAAGGTATCTTTTTCGAAAACAAAATGAAGCTTAATCTGAACTTCCATAATCGATCCCGTTCGCGAAAACAAAACTGATTTGTCCACTTAATGCTTGCATTTTAAGGTACTAACTGGAGATAAACCATAAAAGAATAAAAGCTGTAGGCTGCACCCATATCCTTTTTTTAAACACATGCCCCATATGTTGCGACATGTTTGCCAGAGCGAGCAGAAAACGTTTTAGTTAATATGGTGGGAGTGTCAACCGGTTTACATTCATACTCTCGCCTTATTATCGTAAATGTATCTACTAAATGAAAGAACAAATAACACGGACGAAAAATCACTGCTGCACAAAACTCCTCAGTGAAGAGACATGATCGCGTACTGTCCGGTGCTTCATTCAATCCCTCGCGCTTTACTTAGGCGTAATACTTCGCCTGGCGCGCCCCAGTGACGAAGCGATAACGTTTTCTATAGAGATGCTTCAAGCCCTTTCTGGATCAATACGATCTTGACCGATGTTTTCCTCACCATCGAACAATGCCTATCCCCTGCCGCACCTGATCACGAAAGCGTAGTGCTCTATTTTGTTCTTGTACAATCAATCACATTTAGCGCAATCCTTGCTGTCGGAACGCTCTCCGGTAGAAAATATGGGGTTGGGAAAGGCATAATTCAATCCCTGCGTTGAAATGTAGCCGTTCAGTGCGGATCACAATACTATATTGCTGGTGGCTTTCTCTTATGCGCCCTCCTCATATGTTCTCCTAATTGCAATGCGAGGTGAGCCAGGCAAATTTCAGCTAGACAACCATTGCGGCATGACTCTAATTTCGGCCACCTGGGGATCATTAACGTGCGCTGACATCGCGCAGCACACGGACGCCTCTTCGTTTCGCCTCTATCGAAACGCAGCCGCCACTTTCTCTTCAACCTTCCTCCCTTCCCTTATGGCGCGGTTCAGGTATTCACAAAGCAAGTGTGACAGATACTGCGCCTTGCCCTTCCGGTGAACCAATTATTATTATTATTATTATTATTAGTTTTGTAGAATAATATGAAAAATAAAATTATCCTAAAAGGCATACTTGTCTGGCCAACTCGTGATACACGCAGTTTCTGCGGCGCTGGCACACTTGTTTCTTTGGTATATATACAATATTTGGGCTCTACTGTACTCGGTACATACTGATATGTTACCTTCAGCCCTTACTTGATAAGAGCGTTTCCATAACACCAGTATGACAAAATTAAAATAGGTAACGTTGTTCAAGAACACCTTGTGCCCTTTCCCATTTCGCTGCTTTTATAGAGCTGTTTTATTAGCAATATAGCTGTTTTCATTCAGATAAAGCACATTTTATTGAAGTTTACAGCGTTATTTATTAAACTTCCTTTTCCATAAAAGCATCAAAAGCAGTTTGTTTCGTTTCATTTGACTGGATAACACAAATTACAAATACTGAAGGCTAGTTAACAGCATTTTTGTCCTTCTTAAGCCGACGAGAAATGCGTTACTCACGTTTGGACATAAAATTCTTTTAACTTTTATTCAATGCAAACTGAGTAAATAATATTTTCAACTTCAAGCAGGGCATGATGTATTTTCCAAGACTTTCTCAAACTTTCCATTCACAACGGACGGGCGCTGAAAAAAACGTTTTATACCCGCAATCACCAGAAAATGTTGAGCCTGCGCAGCAGCAAACCATGTAGCTTGATATTAAAACTTCTCCAGTTATATAGCATCTGGCCCAAATGGCTCAGACTAGTAATCTATTGAGTTGCCCACCAAAAATTAATTTGCTCGTCTTTCCACTCAGCATCAAACACTTACAAATATTTCTTCCCACAGGTCCTCTGTAAAGAAGGCGACAGTTATTTTAAGGTAAACAGTGTAGAACCCTGGTCGGCAGGAAAAAGCTTAATGGCAGGACACAGGGGCACAAGAGCACACAGAGCGCCAAAGGAACGCATTTGTGATGTAGAAGTATCTCTCCCGTCTCATCTTGGCTTTTCTAGAAGTCTTAAAAGCCGGAAAGACTATATACGTGCGCAACATGTTTGAGGAGTGGATGAAGGAATGTGCATGGCTAAGAAAGTGACCGGGCCATAAAACGTGACCAATATCGTAGTATTGCTTTCCTTGGGTGAGCTACACCCTTCTGCCGTAACGCATCTGCTGATTCCAACTGTAATTCCCTGCAAGATAGTGAGATGTCTAATGCTTCAACGTTGAGCGCAAAATGGTTGCAGCCTCATTTTTGTTAAATTCAGGAGAACGTCATCAAACAAGAGTCGAATCATATGAAATTGAATGCGAGGAAGATCGGATGCAAATGAGTCGCCTCTAATCACAGCCAATATTGTCGGAATTTTTTGTCCAATACTATACTAGGAGAAGAAACATTGGGGAGACAGTTAAGCTTCACATTTTACTGGTACGAGAGAAAGCGTTAATATCTCTGCAGGGGCTCTCTTTAGATATCCTTGTTCGCGTACTGGCATTTTGTACTTCGCTCATACACTAATCACTTACTTTTTCTTCTTTAATATCACACGCACCAGACTTATCACATATATCATCATGTTATCGCAATATTTGCAAGGTCAACCAACTATCAGTTCAGTTCAGTCGTTCAGTCGTGTCCGACTCTTCGTGACCCTATGGACCATGTCACGCCACCCTTTCCGGTCTCTCACTATCTTCCTAACATCACATAACCTCATCTGCAGTGCCTCGAGGATGCCATCTAACCATCGCGTTCGCTGCCTACACCTTCTCCGGCGACCCTCAACCTTTCCCAACATCAAATCTTTCTCCAGCGACTCCTCTCTTCTCATCAGATGACCAAAGTAGCTGAGCTTTAACTTTAGAATTTGACCCTCCAATGAGCAGTCAGGGTTTATGGTCGACAATATCGACTGATTTGATCTTCTGGCAGTCCAAGGAACTCTCAAGAGTCTTCGCCAGCACCACAGTTCAAACGCGTCAATTCTTCGGCGGTCAGCCTTTTTCACAGTCCAACTCTCGTATCCATATATCACAATTGAAAAGACCATAGCACGAGTTATACGGATCTTGGTTGGCAGACTAATGTCTCTGCTCTTTACTAGGCGGTCAAGGCTAACCATTGCTCTCTTTCCCAGAAGCAGGCGTCTCCTAATTTCATGGCTGCAGTCTCCTTCCGAGGTAATCTTGGAGCCCAAGAAGGGAAAATCTGTCACAGCTTCCACTTCTTGTCCATTGATGCTCCAGGACTTGATAGGGCAAGACGCCATAATCTCTGTCTTTTTATCGTTCAGTTTAAGCCCCAACTTCTCACTCGCTTCCTGTACGCGCATCAGAAGTCTCTTGAGTTCCACTTCACTTTCTGCCATTAAAGTGGTATCATCCGCATATCTAAGGTTGTTGATACGTTTTCCAGCAATCTTCACTCCAGCTGAAGACTCGTCCAGACCGGCCTTCCTCATGATGCACTCTGCGTATAGGTTAACTTGTCAGGGCGACAGTATGCAGCCGTGCCTCACTCCTTTCTCAATCGCAAACCAATCAGTAAGACCATGCCCAGTTCTGACTGTGGCCTCTTGTCCTTCATACAGGTTCCTGAGGAGGCGGATGAGGTGAATTGGAAATTCCATCTCTTGGAGAGCTTGCCACAATCTGCTGTGATCTATGCAGTCAAACGCTTTCGCATAATCAATAAAGCAGAAGTAGATGGGTCTCTGGAACTCTCTTGCTTTTTTTTTCCATGATATAGCGAAGGTTGGCAATTTGGTCTCTAGTTCATCTGCCCTTGCGAAACTCAGCTTGCACGTCCGGAAGCTCCCGATCCACATACTGCTGCAGCCTACCTAGGAGGATTTTCAACATCACCTTGCTTGCATGCGAAATAAGCGCGATCGTGCGGTAGTTGGAACAATCTTTGGCACTGCCTTACTTTGAAATGGGGCGTAAACTGACCTCCTCCAATCCTGTGGCCACTGCAGGGTTGTCCAAATCTTCTGACATAATGTATGCAGAATGTTAACAGCGTCATGGTTGAGGTTTTGAAGCAACTCAGCTGGAATGCCATCAATTCCGCTAGTTTTGTTCTTAGCAAGGCTGGCTAAGGCCCATTCAACTTCACTCTTCAGGATGCCCGGCTCGAGATCAGTAATCATAACCGTCTTATGTTGGGTTTGCACATTCGGGTCCTTCTTGTGCTGTTCTTCTGTGTATTCCTGCCACCTCTTCTTTATCTCTGAGGCTTCAGTGAGGTCCTTACCAACTATACATATATACCGAAGCTCCACTTTAACAAAGCGGTACGATGTGCTACCTGGCCGAGGGTAACATGTCTGATTAGGGAACGTAGAGTCCCGGGGATTGCATTCCTACCTCACAGATGCTGCGCTAATTTTATTTATTTACTTATTTATTTATTTATTTGATCATTTATTTCTTTATTTTTTTTCTTTATTTATTTATTTATCGTGCCCCTCAGGGCCAGGGGCATTACAGAGGAGGAGTGAAGAAAACACAAATATACATAAATTGGAAAATACAGCTCAGAGCCAAATTTAAATACCCCCCGAGTGTACAATGTTAGCTATAACTTCGCGAAAAAGCTGATAATTAGTAATGCTGGTAATATCTGTCGGAAGGTGATTCCAGTCACGTGAGGTACGTGGCACGATTGACAAAAAAAAACTGATTAGTGTTACATGAATCAAAACCTACTTTAGGAGGATGGTCAATACGATTGGATACATAAACTGGTTGAGGAATAAGGCGTTGCGCAGTACGGGATGATGGTACAACTTGTGAAACAATGCGATACGAGATGCTTTTCGACGAAGTGACAGCGATGGAACAGAAAGACCAGATTTCATACTACTTATGCTTGCTGTGCGGTTATAATTAGAATAAAACGTACCAAGTAATTCTAGACAAACTCGAGAGCAGTAATATGACTGGTATAAGAATGATCCCAGACTGGAGTTGCATACTCCAGTTTGGAGCGAATTAGTGTTTTATATAGCAGAAATTTCAAAGAAGAAGGAACGTTGAAAACGTTGCGACGTAAATAACCTAGCATGTGATTAGCGTTGTTGATTATGTGCTCAATATGCAGAGACCAGTTTAGGTTAGCAGTGATGTAAACGCCAAGATATTTATATGATGTTACAGATTCCAAAGATATGTTATCAGTGTGGTACGCAAGCTCCTGCCAAATCGTTCCCATGAGGTAACAACACCCGCCGACTAATCAGCGCGAGGCAACTACCACCTGTCAGAAACAAATGTCCGTGATTTCTCGCTCTCAATTTTAGCAGTGACACCACTGGCGCTGCCAAAATATTTTCTGCATAACGGGGCCCTCTGTCCCGTTAAAAAGCTTGTGCACCGTTTGAAATTCATTCGCAGCCGAAAGGCACTAAAGCGCGTCTTTTCCTGATGTCTTAGTCTACTGCGAGCGCACAAGCCACCGCCGCCCTCAATATCGTTCTTGGAAAGTCTGACGCGAATTCCTACAATTTCATTTTGATTAAATATGCTTTCTGCGATCGGAAAGACACAAAATTCGGAACACGCTGGTCAAGATAGACTAGTGTCATTACAGGATTATCATTTTAGAGCGTGTAAACAATAAGCGAGCACCCGAAATTGCATTAGTTAATTATTGGAACACAAGCCACCAGAAGCCTCACGTTGAATAGTTATAGCAATACCTTCGATAAAAACAGGAAAACAAGTAAACATAAACGAGCGCAAGCATATAAAAGAAAATAAAGATTAAACTCTCTTTCTTTCAGCAAGCATGCCTCATGATGAGGAGCACGCCATGCCAGTATAGTGGTCAAAGGGCAAAACTTGCTTTTAGGTGTAAAATATTTTTGATACGCAAGTTCCTCACATTTTGGAGATAAAAATCTTGTTTTTTGAGCTACAGGGTTCAGGCATCGTTCTGCAGAAGTTCAGGTGGTGGCATTTGAATCCGTGGTTCAGCTGTTGTCGAGGGCGTTGTCAGTGTTGTGAACGAAAAATGACGAGCATGCATGTGACAGGTGGTGTCTGGCAATATACATGGTCAGGCACCGAGAGGTCAGCGTATTTTGCGACATCGCAACGCTAGGCGGAGTTAGCGGAATCTGCAGCTGTCAACTCGGGGAGCTTCTTTCACGCAGAAAGGTAAAATAGCGATCCTACCCGAGACCCCTGTATGCTAAAGCTGGGTAAAGCAGACACTTTCGTCAATATATATATATATATATATATATATATATATATATATATATAGTTTGAAGACGAAACTTCTCGCTCATTTTCTTTTTTTTTGTGGAAGGCAAATTTGTATGTAAGGTAGCATGACGTAAAATATTGGACGTTCTCCTTAGTTTTTTACTTTGTTTAGCTCATCTAAATGATCTAGCTAAAGGAGCTACTGAAGATTTAAAAGGCAATGGAACTTGTACTTTTAGAGTTATGGTGAGAATTTTGGTAAAAACAATGCATTGTATGTTTCTATGCACTGTTTGAGAGTATTGTAGCATCTTCTTACACCAAATGCCTACCGCAATAAAGCGTTTTGAACGTGACAAAACTGGCCCATGCGTAAGGACATATTTCTTCTGCGATGATTAGCTTTGCTAAAGTCAGATCCGTTTCTTGAGTCAACTGCTTGACTCATTTGCGAACATAGTAGGCTCTATAGAAACAAATCCAGCAGCTGCAACTCATCTCATTGTTAGGAGCCAAAATATGGGTTCTTTGTGCATGAACAACGAGCGGTTTCACAAAATTCCCTCTCTCTTCATGACGAGAGACGCTCTTTTGATGAAGCGGAAATGTCTTGAAGCTATACGTACGGGTCTTCCAAGTAAGGCGGCGGGAGTTCATTTTAAAACGTCTTTGTGAGTGAGTGGGAACTTAAGTCCGGCTTTGTCTACCAGCGTTATTGTGAAACGCATTGCTGAGAGATTAATATATAGAACCCAAAATCCAAGTTTACAAGAAGGTGCGCGAAGAGAGTCGAAAACATGGCTTTGTTATTAAGAAAATCGACGATTTCAGCCTTAGCGCAGTGTCATTTAGAAACACAGAGAAAAGCAGTGGTAATTCAAAGCGGAATCTTCTACGTTTCAGTTCGCAACAAACATTACCTTTTACAGGAAGCTGTGAATTTTCATTAAATAGAGGTAGTACTAGCATCTACTTCTTATACAGGCATTTGGTCTTTTTATGTAAATTACGTTAAAGAACGTCAGTAGAAAATAAGTGCGAATGCTCGCTTAACACACTTGCTGCACAGTCGCCTTCTGCTTATTTCTGAAGCCACCATTTCATATCCAGATTACCGCAAAACCTAATGGTAAATCTGTAAAAACAAACCCGGAGCTTTATTAGATGAAAAGGGGCTAGCAAGAGGATTCTGTGTGTATCGATTACTCAAAGAAAATGTCATTTTTTGAAATATTTATCTGTAATATTTGCTGCTATCATTCCCTCTCTTAGTCTCCTTGCAAAACTATGCATTAGTACGAAGCGATGCCATTTGAAATAAGAAGCCATTTCTCATTCCATAATGTTGTCAGAAAGAAAGCTGCGAGAGCTAGTGTACTTATAACAACAAACTGTCGTAGATGCCTCTGTTTTACAGCAAAAGCTTTAGAAATGGGCTGAACAATTTCGCTTTGATGTGGTGAGCAAGAACATGTTTATTTAAATATGACAGTCATCTTTATCATGCGATCTGGTTGTGTTAGACTACAAAGTTCATTTTTTGTAACAACGAATGCTCCTCTTATTCGTAAAGCAGACTTCAACTTTATGTTACTCTTTCTTCTTTCTTGTGGCATTGTTGAGAACCAGGAGAAGTTGCAAGCCTTTATCAAGGCAATGTCTTTGTAGAAATAGGCGCATAATATGCACGCTCAGAAGGAAAGATGTAATAAACTAGGTGTAATCAAACAATGAAAGGATAGACAGGAGAAGAAATGAAATGCTACTTAGTGGCATATGAGTTTACTTGGCGATATTAATTTTCCATTGCTATAGAGAACATAAATCAGAGACCAGGCAGCAAGGAGTCGAACAATTGCATGATCTGAAAAATAAATTTATATAAATTTTTATAAAGCGTACATAAAATATTCTGAACAAATAAAGTGAGCGTGAAAAACTGTGATAATATTACAGCAGCTAAAATGCACATTTACAGCATAGTAATGGTCATTAGTGTTTCAAGGGGGTGTTGCTCGATGCCCAGAGCAATGTGGTAATCCTCAGCCATCCCTCTGGCTTTCTTGCGATCAACATTTTCCTCCACCAGATTGGGCAAAACTGGTCCACAGCCAGCAAATGATCTGCTGGCCCATTTTCACTTTTGTAAAAACCACCACACTCTTTAGAGGTGTAGAGTGAAAGAGAGGACGCCGCAGCGCTGACTTCAACTGGTTATTTTATGCAGAGCGGCACAGTACATATAGGAATATGGGGCGGGAAAGCAATGTGAATCGCTGCTGGGTTTGCCTTCGACAGAAAGCTAACAGAGGTGACAAAGACCCGAGATAACAATGCTGTACTTGGAAATCTGTACCAATGCTGTACCAATGCGTTATCAACTAGCCCAACTTTCTACTTTGCCTAGGAAAAAACAAAAAATATAAAAGCGAATGAAACGACGACTCCAATAGGCAATAAAAGAGTAAGAAATAAAATATACAATCACACATGGATAGAAGATGCAACAAAAAGCCAAAATGTTTTAAATGGAAACAAATATTAGAAGCAATAAAAGAGCCAAAAAGGCCATTAAAAGCAGTACGAATATAACAAATGCCAAAGGCTAATAAAACGTAAATGATGAAGTCACGAATCCTAAACATTTAAAGTACTCTGTGCCAGGCTCAAATAGTCTAATTCTCGTTTTGTTTAAGCTATCGAGGTTGTGCTTAAAACCTTTTCCTAGCTTTAGAATGCTGGCGGCATGATTTTCCGCGTGACATATGAGCACTTGTCACGATGACAGTGCATTCATGAAGAAAGTGTTCACAGGAGTAACATATTTGTCCCAAGTGACGATTAGCCGCAATGGACAGTCAACATTGTGCGTCTTGGCAGGGCAAAGCACGTCCAAGGTTTCTTGTCTACTGCACCCTTGATTGTAACCAGTCTGTGAAGATTTAGACGCTTGCCAACTTACTTAGCCTTTGATTTTACGCTGGAACGGAAAACCTTATAATGCCGTACGAAAAAAAGATGTTAAAGCTTCAGCAGCTCTTTTGCCAAGCAAGTGTTTGGGTGGAACAAGATATTTGTCCTCTTTTATGTGCTACTAATAGCGAAAGCTCGAATTGAATTGAAGCGAATCATGCGAATCGGAATGCAGCCGACGGTGGTCGGGACCGCACCGGCAATGGAGGCGAAACGAAGAGGCGTCCTTGTGCTGTGCGATGTCAGTGCCCATTAAATATTCCTATTTGGTCGAAACCCCTTCATGGATCACTGCCTTGTCGTGGCGGAGGGGCCTGCGAAACTCGATGAAGTCGTGAGCTCTGCTGTGTAGGGCCACCCAAGATAGACAGGTCACGGCAGAGATTTCTGAAAAAATGTGATTCACTGGAGAAGGTAATGGCAACCCACTCCAGTATTTCCTGCCAAGAAAACCCTATGGTCAGTCACAATACCATTAAAGATATGGCGCCGGAAAATGAGCCCCCTAGGTTGGAAGGCGTCCCACATGTTACTGGGGATGAACAAAGGGCGATTCCTAGTAGCTCCAGGACGAATGAAGCGGCTGGGGTAAAGCCAAAAGGACGCTCAGTTGTGGATGTGTCGGGAAGCGACCGGAAAGTCCGATGTTGCAAGGAGATATATCACATAGCAACATCGAATGTAAGATCTATGACGCAAGGTAAACTGGATGTCGTCAAGCGAGAAATGGACAGATTGAACATTGATATCTTGGGTATCAGCGAGCTCAAGTGGACCGAAATGGGAGAATTTACCTCCGGCGACCATTATGTCTTTTATTGTGGGCACGAATCCAAGGGAAGGAATGGGGTCGCTCTCATAGTAAACAGAAGGATGAGCAAAGCAGTGCTAGGGTACAACCCCAAAAACGACCGAATGATTTCATTTCGGATCCAAGGTCAGCCTTTCAACATAACAGTTATCCAAGTCTATGCACCGACCCCTACTGCTGAAGAAGCTGACGTTGAGAGCTTTTGTGCTGACCTACAATGCCTTTTAGACCGCACCCCATCATCAGACGTCGTTTTTCTCATAGGAGACTGGAATGCTAAGGTCGGGAGTGAAGAAATATCCGGAATTATAGGCAAGTTCGGTCTTGGCGAGCCAAATGAAGCTGGGCAGAGGCTAGTAGAGTTTTGTCAAGAAAACAACTTGACCATAGCGAATACTCATTTTCAACAGCACAAGAGGCGCCTCTACACATGGACTTCACCGGACGGTCTGTACAGGAATCAGATCGATTATATTCTTTGCCGGCAGAGATGGAGAAGCGCTATACAAGCAGTAAAAACAAGGCCTGGGGCCGATTGTGGCACCGATCATCAGCTTCTTGTTGCCAAAATTAAGCTTCGATTGAGGAAAACGCAGAAAACTGGAAGGCCTTTCAGGTATGATCTGGATCAAATTCCATTAGAATATGCTGTGGAAGTGAGGAATCGATTTCAAGAATTAGATCTAGAAGACATGGAGCCCGAAGAGATGTGGACCGATGTTCGTGATATAATACAAGAAGTTGCTACTAAGGTAGTTCCAAAGCAAAAGAAATGCAAGAAAGCAAACTGGTTATCTAAAGAGGCTTTGCAAATAGCTGAGGAAAGGAGGACGGCAAAAGTTATGGGGGAAAGAGAAAGATACAAGGTTCTCAATGCGGATTTTCAGAAAATAGCAAAGAGATAAGAATGCCTTCCTGAACATACAGTGCCAAGCAGTTGAGGACAACAGCCCATTGAGGAACACGAGAGCTCTGTATAAGACAATCAAAGATATCAAAGGAAGCTTCTGTGCTAAGCTGGGCGTGATAAAGGACAAACGAGGCAAGGACCTCACTGAAGCCTCAGAGATAAACAAGAGGTGGCAGGAATACACAGAAGAACTGTACAAGAAGGACCCGAATGTGCAAACCCAACATAAGACAGTTGTGATTACTGATCTCGAGCCGGGCATCCTGAAGAGTGAAGTTGAATGGGCCTTAGCCAGCCTTGCTAAGAACAAAGCTAGCGGAATTGATGGCATTCCAGCTGAGTTGCTTCAAAACCTCAACCATGATGCTGTTAACATTCTGCATACAATATGTCAGAAGATTTGGACAACCCTGCAGTGGCCACAGGATTGGAGGAGGTCAGTTTACATCCCCATTCCAAAGAAAGGCAGTACCAAAGATTGTTCCAACTACCGCACGATCGCGCTTATTTCGCATGCTAGCAAGGTGATGTTGAAAATCCTCCAAGGTAGGCTGCAGCAGTATGTGGATCGGGAGCTTCCGGACGTGCAAGCTGGGTTTCGCAAGGGCAGAGAAACTAGAGACCAAATTGCCAACCTTCGCTGGATCATGGAAAAAGCAAGAGAGTTCCAGAAACCCATCTACTACTGCTTTATTGATTATGCAAAAGCGTTTGACTGCGTAGATCACAGCAGACTGTGGCAAGCTCTCCAAGAGATGGGAGTTCCAATTCACCTCATCTGCCTCCTCAGGAACCTGTATGAAGGGCAAGAGGCCACAGTCAGAACTGGGCATGGTCTTACTGATTGGTTTCCGATCGAGAAAGGAGTGAGGCAAGGCTGCATACTGTCGCCCTGCTTATTTAACCTATATGCAGAGTGCATCATGAGGAAGGCCGGTCTGGATGAGTCTTCAGCTGGAGTGAAGATTGCTGGAAAACGTATCAACAAACTTGGATATGCGGATGATACCACTTTAATGGCAGAAAGTGAAGTGGAACTCAAGAGACTTCTGATGCGCGTACAAGAAGAGAGTGAGAAGTTTGGGCTTAAACTGAACAATAAAAAGACAAAGATCATGGCGTCTTGCCCTATCAAATCCTGGAGCATCAATGGACAAGAAGTGGAAGCTGTGACAGATTTTCTCTTCTTGGGCTCCAAGATTACTTTGGAAGGAGACTGCAGCCATGAAGTTAGGAGACGCCTGCTTCTGGGAAAGAGAGCAATGGTTAGCCTTGACCGCCTAGTAAAGAACAGAGACATTAGTCTGCCAACCAAGATCCGTATAAATCGTGCTATGGTCTTTCTAGTTGTGATGTATGGATGCGAGAGTTGGACTGTGAAAAAGGCTGACCGCCGCAGAATTGACGCAATTGAATTGTGGTGCTGGCGAAGACTCTTGAGAGTTCCTTGGACTGCCAGAAGATCAAATCAGTCGATATTGTCGACCACAAACCCTGACTGCTCATTGGAGGGTCAAATTTTAACGTTAAAGCTCAGCTACTTTGGTCATCTGATGAGAAGAGAGGAGTCGCTGGAGAAAGATTTGATGTTGGGAAAGGTTGAGGGTCGCCGGAGAAGGGGTAGGCAGCGAACGCGATGGTTAGATGGCATCCTCGAGGCACTGCAGATGAAGTTATGTGATGTTAGGAAGATAGTGAGAGACCGGAAAGCGTGGCGTGACACGGTCCACAGGGTCACGAAGAGTCGGACGCGACTGAACGACTGAACTGAACTGATTTGGTCGAAATCGCTCCCTAGCCCTTCACTATCGCACCTTCTTCCTCTTTCACTCCCATCTTCCTCCCTTCCCATATGGTCCGGCTTAGGTGTCCACGGAGTAGTGCTACAGATATTGCGACTTTCCTTTCTAAAACACAGATCACAAAACTTCGTTCATCTCCACTGAAATTAAAAAAAAAAACAGTTTTAAACCTCGCTACAATGGTTCAGCGGTAGGGCACACGACTTCTGTGGCGCTGCCCGCACGAGGCAGCGGAGGTGGCTCAGCTACAGAGCAAGTAGCAGGGCCATGCATTTTCTTTTCCTTCTTCCTCCAGCCACAACAACAACAACGATGCCATGCATGATAAAGAACCCCAGGCGTTTTCATTGCGGCGTTTCTCATTGCATGAGTCGCTTTCAAACGTTAAACAACACAAACCAAACCAATCCAAAACTGTGCTCGTTCGTCTGCACTAAAATGTAAAAAAGTGAAAATAAACAAGATACAAATCACATCAACAATAACGTTTTAAATAAAACCAAACAAAACTTTAAAACCCATTAAAAGTGAAGAAATAGCGAGTACTGCGCACATAATTTGCCTTTGATTAACTACACCAATCGGGTGGATATTGTTTTTGTTAAATTATCTGGGGACTCGAAGGAGCATCCGACGGAACCTGTCCAGTTTATCTACCTCATCTAATTCATGTAAAAAATCGATTGCATCCTCTTGTGACTGTTATACCTAACCCTCACGTAATTCACTATACTCGGTGCCTTGAAGGCATAATGAAAAATTTAAATAAATTAATGAATCCAAGGAACGGGAGTTTAAATTTGTTCTGGCGACATGAATATAGTGCATGCATTTCAGTATTGTTAAAAATTCTGTACTGATAAATGAATGCCCTTATCTCATGTGTAATAATGTGGGCGTAGTCATGTTTCTTTCATTCCTTCATAATGCGGCTAATAAAAAAATAAATTAAGGAAATAATTATAAGAATTTAATTAAATTACCACCTAGCATATCTACTGCAGGATCACAGCGTAGGTTTTCTCATCCAGAATAAACCCCACAATGCATTAGCTTCGCTTCCTCTGGCAGAAAGGCACCTTCGAGCAAAGGCATCTTTCAGCATTGTGAACCTTCAGGCTTTTTCCCTTGGATGAAAGTGGGCCGTCGCAAACAGAATAATAAATTAGAATTCGCAGTTCATTTCTTTGAAGAATTCATCGCTGCCTCCGTCGGACAGGTCATTAGTTCGCAAGGCCGGGGGAATAAAGAAATGTGAATGAAGATTTTTGTCTCAACACAATTCAAGGCTTCCGCCGAAGCAGCCTTTGTTCTCGTGCATGAATAATTTCCGGCCGCAGGGAACCCGTATAGGGCTACAGCCTCGGCGCTCCTTTGCAAAATCATTGTGAGACTTGGAGGGTGACCTGCTTCCTGTCTTCAAGTTTTCCGGCAGAGAAGTGCCTAAAGGCACACTGTGTCATCGGTAGTCAGCATTATATTCTAAATAAGGAAAAACGTTTGGAGCCTACTGTTGTCATGATTACGAAACCCATGCAAACGCGATGGCGGTTGAAAGGAAGGGTGTCACGACTAGGGGACAAGAAAATCAGAAACAAGAGCGAGGGAAAGGAAGCAACTTCACGAAGTTGTAAAGTCAACAGAAGATTGCAGCTTGGCCATGTACGAAATAGACACAATGTGAATTTGCGTTGAATATATATTGCTCTCGACCAGTAAGATGCATTTGATAAATTGCAGCGTTTATTTAGAAGGCAAGCATTCCGAGAGGAGCAGTAGGAAGTAAGGAAAGCTGGCACCTACTCCAGGAGTACTAACGGGATATATAAAATAAATAGAAACTGCATAAAAAAGTAGGCGTGCCGAAAAAAAAAAAACAAGCGCAAAGCCGCTAAAGCGAAGAGTGGCCGTCATCAGTACGCCACCACTTCACTAGTATGAAAAGCGACGTCACATATACAGCCACGATGGTTCCGCACTCACAGGTACTCTTGCCACTCCTGCGCAGGTGCTCTTGCCACCAGCACTCCTTCCTGCTGTGCTGGTGGCTGAGGCCCGGGTAAGTAAACACTGCTTGAGCCCCTTGTCTTGCATGGATGGTCCACCAACCTTCCGCGAGCTATCTTCGAGTATTCTCTTTTATCCGCCGCCAGTTCTCGACAATTCACATTTCTCGACGGGAATATGGGATAACCCTAGCAACCCCGTTCTTTGAAACGCGTGCGCTTTTTAACGATGCTCTTGGCCCGGTACAGCCACAATGATTCCGACCTCACCAACTGCATTCCTACAGGTCAGTTATTATGAAACTCGCGGCTCCCACAGCAATGATCTTTGCCTTCTGGCGGTGTCGTGGCCACCCATTCCTTTCAAACGGTTTTCTTCTCGGCTTTTGTTTATGCTTTGTATTTACTGCTTCTCAGTGGAGACGTTGAAGTAAACTCGGAGCCCATGACTCGGTTGGAAGAGAACTTAGTTCGTGTAGCTAAAACCGTAAGACGTCCTGAAACAGGTAATGCAACCTTTCCTAAATCAATAACGAAAGTACTAGATATTCACGCTGGACTCAGAAAAGACGTTTAAAATCTGGTGCAAGGTGTTCAGGAATTAAAAGCCAAATTAGAAGCAGCGTCTGTTGACCGTGAGGTAAATCTTGTAAATGCAGTCTCCAACATTGTTACGACAATTAATTTCCTTTGTGCATGATATCTGCCGTGATCAACGATCAACTTGGCGTCAATGTGCCTTCCATCGCTACGGCACCGCGAGTAGGCCATTTTCCAACCACTGTAGAGAAGAACCGGCCCATTATAGCCTCATTCTTCAACGGTAAATAAATTAAAGCTGTCTTAAGCAAAGGCAGCAAGCTAAAAGACAGATTTCTGTATCGAACAGGCTATTCGTAAGCTGTTCGTGATAAGCGCCGCCGGCTCCTTCTGTTTTCTAGATATGTTAAAAAACTACGTGACCGCGTGGGCCTAATAGTCGACAACTGCAGATCAATAAGAATACTTATGTGTGGGACATCGCAGCCAGCCGTGCTGTACCTGTTATTCGTCCCACTACTTATTGACTAGTTCCTGCAAATAGCGCATCTCCTCCTGTTGCGTCATCATTTTCTCAAATAAGCGTCTCAGTTCCGATAAAAAAAGTAATTTTCTGTTCTCAAGCGTCCGAAGTAATCGTTATACAGTTGTCGGCCTTTCTACACTTGTCGACCTGATGTGCACATCAGGTTTGATATTTACTGAAACTTGGCTCGATAATTCTAACCCACATGAAAGTACTTCTCAATCATGCGAAGTTAACTGTTTTCGTTATGACCGTAAAAACAGAAAGGAAGTCTCGTTCTCATCGCGACAGAGAAAGAAATATGGGCTGTTTCCATCGCTATTAGTACTTCTCCTCAATGTGTTCCGATAAGGTGTAAACTCAGCGTTGCTGATGTTATTATTGACGCTTTTTACCGGCCTCCAAATAGGTCTGAGATGGCTTTTGTCGAGGTTTATAGAATATTGAGTTACTTTTATGCGCGTTTTTCGAAATTTATTTTTCATATTTTCATAACTTCAATTTACCAAACATTAATTAGCATACCCTTTCTGTTAACGCCAGTGATATGAAAGCCCATTCCTTCCGTCATTCCTACTTGGTTCCTTCGTTCGAAACCCGCCACCGGACACCCACCGGTAAAAATGGGTACAAGCGTACGCCGTGCTGGCGCCCGGCTCTCACAGGGGTGTACGCTTGGAAGAGGCTCCGCAAACCCCGCTGGGCTCCTTCTGGAGGCCAAATAGTTTTGAACAATTCACCCTGCAAAGGTGGTTCGAGTTACCGTGTTCACGGGGTTCAAAACTGAAAGCGAGTCATGTCCTGCACACGCGAAAACTTAGAAAAGCCTTGGAAGTTTCAAGTGCGAAACGCTCTGAACCAGTGTGTCGAAAGACGTAAAGGTTCACTTTCACTGATGAAGTTCACTTCTCAGAGAATCACTTCAGTCCTCGGCTAGTCAGGATTTCCGGCTGTCTGACTTGCGAGAAAACAAAGAAGGTCCACATAATGGGCTCTTGCAGCGCGGGGCGGACTTATTGTTGTCCGATGACGGAACGGATCACTACCACATCGGCGCAACTATTTGGGCCATGACCCTTTTTCCCAAGCATTTCACCCGAGAGGAGCCGAGCATCAGGCCGAGAGAAAGCTTGTACCCATTGAAAACCGGTGGGTATTCGGCGGTTTCCAATGGTGAAATGCTTGGTGAAATGCTTGGGAAAAGGAGTCACGGCCCAAATAGTTGCGCTGATGTGGCAGTGATTCGTTCCGCCATCGGACAACAATAAGTGCGCCTTGCGTGACCAAAGCCCATTATGTGGCCCTCTTTATTTTGCTTACTCGGCATGTCTGGGCCCGTCAACAACTCGACGACTGCGCGAAGTCTCGAGTCTACTCCCCTCTCGCGGGGTCAAGCTGCCTTCAGCCTGGGGTCAACTCATCACTGAACTTCTCGAAAGTTCCAACACCCCCACATGGGGTCACACACAACACATCATCGAACTCTGCAAGTTTCAACCGATGGTAATCTCTAACCACCTTTACAGGTTGAAGTGTTCGAAACTGATTCTGTCTCGGAGGACACAGCGGGGTTAGCGAAGCTTCTTCCAAGCTCACCCTCTGAGGAACTGACCTATCGCGGAGCAGCGCCTTCACGGCAAGCACTCTCGACCTAGTGCTAACAAATAACCCAGAATTTGTCGCTGACACATTACTTCGAGGGGATCTATCCGATCACAAACTTACAAACTTACAGGGTGCATTATTAAACCTTTCAATGATAACTAACAAGAAGTGAATATGGTGCGGCAACCCAGGAATTATTGGTATGATTACCTCCGAGTTAGAGACATTCTGCCAGGACGTCCTGGCTCATTATTCATCTCGCTCAATGGAGCACAGCTGGCTCTCGTTTAAAACACCTTGACTCACCTTACTGACATGTATGTGCCATTCGTCACCATCAAATATCACAAAAATATACCATGGGCCACACATCATATTCCTCTTAACCATAAGAAAAAACGTCTGTACCGCCAAGCAGCCACAACGGCCTCATGTCATCGTGGAACAATATAATAATTGCGATAAAGAATACCTGCAACTCCTGATATCAACTCTGTGACATTTCCTTAGTCACAACCCGTCTCCCGTGCTAAACAATAATTCACAAAGATTCTGACCTCATCATCAATCCTAGTTCTCACCATAAAATAGCAGTAATTAATACTGAAGACGAAGTCATTGAAATGGAGCGCGCGCAGCTTCTCAATCACGCACTTGCATCAGTATTCGCCGATAAAGACGATACTTCCTCGCTCATAATGCAGACACTTTCTAATGCCTCTATGCCAGACACTCACATAAGTAAATCTGGTATTCTTGTTCTGTTGGATAACTTATATCTGCAACCAGATCCGATCACCTAATTCTTTACAACAAGATGCTTAAAAACACCTCAGTAAACATGTATCGAGCATTGTCAGCACTCCTCTCGCAGTCATTATCATCTAGCACTGTTTCTAGTGACTGGCGTATTGCTGCGAAAGTAATCCCTGTTTTCAAACTTGGCGATCGCACTACTCCACATAACTATCGTCCCATCACATTGACCAGCAATATCTGTAATATATTTAAATACATCACGAGTACAAAAGTTATTAGGTACTTGAATAGTCTGATATCATTTTCAAATACCAGCATGGTTTTCGCAGTGACTATTCATGTGATATTCAACTCGTTGAAGTTACTAACGACACATTTTCTACAGTAGATCCAGGATTATAGATTGATGCCGTGTTATTCGACTTTTTTAAAGCTGTTGATAGCGTTCCTCATCACAGAATTCTAATCAAATTAAACATAAGTGCTGACACAAATGTTGTTGCCTGAATAAAATAATGTCAGTACTTGATACCCTCCTCTCTTTTATGTTTTTAATGATGTGCTCAATTGTGTCTCTTGTCAGATTAGGTTCCTAGCAGATAACTGAGTTATATATCGTAATGTTAGAAATGAAGTTACCCGCCATTCCCTGCACACTACTGTTGATGTGGTCACTCTTTGATGGTCCTCCTGGCAGATGTTCTTAAACGCATCTAAAGCATAACTAATGTCGTTTATAAAACCGCTCCGCACGAACTCCTACATACTACTTTCTTCATAACGCTAGCGTTGATCTGACGACAACTTACAAGCGCTTTAGGCTTCATTTTTATTCTGATTTCGCATAGCATTACCAGCATCGTAGGATTAGCTAACCGCGCACTCGTCTTCTCAGCAGTAACATCAAGCCTGCACCCTCACACTTCAAAAAAAACTTACTTATGCTAAGCTCATCCGCCCAAACTTTCAATACGATTCTGACGTATGGAATCTTGGAGAAGCATACCTCATAAACAACATTGCATTCCTACAAAAACGTGCTGTTCGCTTCATATTTTCTTTATTAATTAAGCTTGAGCAGTACCGCAACATCAAAACAACGTGCTAAGTTGGAACCATAATCATATCGATGCCACTTTTCTCGCCTAACCTTATTTCATAAGCTGTATCATCATTCCGCCTTCCATGATGGCGTCTTTTTGCCGCCCCCCCCCCCCCCCCCGCACTCTTCCCGCGCCGTGATTCAAATAACAAAGTAAAACGCATAGCTTAACGCTCATGTACTTATGCAAGGTCAGTCATTCCGAGCACTATAGACTGGAATAATCTGCCGTCACACATAGCTACGGAAGATAACTTACAATCAATTAATGATCTTTTACAAAGAAACGTTTTTAAAGCTTATTTAATATTACTTATTGCAATATTTAGTGCTTTTTGCAATACTTCGGCTCTCAAGTGTGTTGTGTGATTTCAGTTAAGTGTTATTCCTGTATTTTTGTTGCACATGCTCATGCCCCCCCCCCCCTTCCTCTCCCGTAAGAGGGCCTTTAGTGGTAGTGGGAATAACTAACTAAATAAATATATAGTTATGAAACTAAGCCGTTTATGTTTCCTTGGTTCCTTGTTTGCTTGTTGTTTTTTTGTGCTGCCTAAAGATGCAGTGACACGGATGAGGTCCCGTCGTGCACCTTAATCTTATATCTGTCCCTGTCTAAACATTCAATATAGATATATTCGCATCCATGTAGATTTGATATTTAGAATGGTTCTTTTTCTATCGTTTTGGTTTACGATACTTCATGAGAAATCTGCCGTTAGAAATCTATGAGAATTCGTTTGTTGAAATAAAGTGTCACACAAGAGTGAAACTTTAGAATTCTAAATTTTCTGGACCGCCATGTTTTCTTCTGACTTTTGTGCGAACCAAATACGTTGCCCAATAAAAAAAAAAAAAAAAGGGATAACCTTTGATCTTGACACACTCACTATTGCTTCTGGCCGATTCGGAAGAGTGGGTGATAGACCAATTTATTTATTACTCACCCAAAAGTAAACTGGCATTAAACGTCTCAAACGATTAATGTAGAAAATGAAAGTACAAAGAGGCTTCACGAATGCCAGACGTGAGAATAAAATATGCGCGCTGTGAACTACAAATTAACGTAAAGAAATTTAGAGATAACAATTCAGCTCACCGTACACCTTTGCAATGTACCACTGGCTATACTGAGTCTGCGCATAAGTCTGCGCATAAGTCTGCGCATATAAGTCTGCGCATTTTTAAAACCAGTGGCGTATAATTTTGTGATACCTCCCACAGATAGCATTTACTAAGCCTTGAGCAGGAGAACTCGTTGCGTAGTTGTATTTTATACAACTTCTTTTTAGATAGTTTTGACACTGTCATATAGGCCTGTCTTTCGTACCACCGCATTCAGTAAACGAGGATATGCTAGAAAGAGCAAAAGTTGACTCGCAAAAGAAAAGACGTCCAAGCATGTGATGTTTCCGTACTTTCTGGATTCTGAATTTCATGGTGTTTATGGCATTGTGTGAACTAATACAACTTCAGAAGCAAGTTTAGCATATCAATGAGACGTTTTGACGTTGCGATGTATAAGCGACGAGGGGCAAGCAGACTACTCTCTATTCTGTAATGCAGCCATGCCATTCTTTTGTAAAGACGCCTTTGCAAACTGACAGCCATTGATGGTGCAAGCATCTCCGCATTCAGTTTTGGTCACAAAACAGAAGACATGAAAAAAGCTGCTTCACTGAGCGTTAGAGGAGTTTGCTCGTAAGATACGTATCTAAGTATCAGCGCAAAAAATGTAGTATTTCACAGCTGCGATGCAGGCATGCATTGCATACTGTGTCCGCGGATCGGCATACAAAATTATCTGGCTGGCAGAAAACAAAAAAGATGTCTTCGCCTGGTATTCAAGCAGTAAACGAATTCTCCCTTCAATGTTGAGATTTCTTTTTATCATTTTGTTCTCAGATCATGCGTATTGCATAGTTTTTGTTTCCAGTAAAAAGCAAAACAAGCTCAACTTTGCCGCGGAGGGCCTATACGCTTTTAGAGAATTGAAATCTTTTATGCATAATTGTATGAATGAGGTGATCTACTCTCTCAATCGTATGCACGCCTGTGAGTTTAGTGCCAATCTATCTCTTGACTTGACAGCCACCGGTACGCACAAGGACAAAATAAATACAAAACTGTCAAACTGTCCCCTTCGTCTTTGAACTGCGCGGGCTGTTAACTGGATTAACTTTTCTGGATACACTGAAAGCAGAGTAGTCGCCCATCAATTGTAACTCGCTTTCAGAATTCTTTATAGTTCTGTATTCATGCTGCATTTTATCCGCCATTTTTGTAAGTGGGAGAAAGGGCGTAGGACAGTAAAAAATTTCGATGTGACCATGAATTGGACCGCATCTTACTTAGTGTGTTCGCTGTATCCAATAATTTTAAAAGAAAGAAGAAATCCGGGAAATAATATTTGAATTGTAATATCGACGGGTAATCCATGTTTTGCTGCAGGTACATGCCGCTTCACGATATCGAATCCTGTTTCCTAAAGATGTCTCATCAACCACGATTAGGCAACGCCGTCAGGGCACTTAACACAGCGGCTCAGACTGACGCCAGGTCAACAAAACTTTGCCTTCTGGAGCGGAGACTGAGCTGTAAATTTGCCTGAGGCGCATCATGAAGACCCATTACATGGTCAAGTTACTTGGCACCAAACGCATACCTGTTCTCGGCAGCTATGTACTTTTATTGTTATTGAATAAATCTTCCCACTGGCAAATATTGAGGCCATGGGTTTGCGATGTTCGCGAGGTATTGGCGGATTAGCTAGACATCCCTGACGATCATGCCACTCAAATTAAGGATTACGTTGATGCCGTTGCCTCAGATGTACGTGTTTGAGCTACACACACGTGCCCAAAGTATGAGACATGTGATCATATATCGCACGCTGAACGTATATTGCAACACTCCGACCCTCTGCACCCATAGTATCATTTCATGCTAATTAAGCAGTATTGCTCAATCGTTTTATGGCGTCCTTCTGAAGCTAGAACTTCGTCGAGATTTTGAACTAAAGTTGCTGAAGTATTTAGATTTCGGAAAATTTTTACATTTTATCTGGATTCATGACTGAGCTGTCATTTCGTCATTTTTGATATTTGAAGAGCTAGCTACCACGTCTCTGTGCTGCACCAGAGACTTTGTGCTTGGCTTGGCCCTTTAGCAATTACGGAAGAACATTTATCGCCGGTTCACTTAACACGCAAAATAATCACGCTAACTTAGGGCTATCGAAATTGTCGTAATACAAGAAAAGACCCGTTATCGGTTACGGTACTATCGGTCCCATCAGCCCGCGGTAAGAACAACTCAGTCGAAATTAAGGTTTTCAATAAAAATTGATTATCCGCCTTTTTTTAGCTTCTTCACATTTTATCAAGAGCCAGAAAACGCATTCGCCGGCAAGAAAAATAAATTTTATGAAATCTTACAGGAGGTGGATTCAAGCACGTTATTTCCTCAAAGAAATGGACAGTGTGCACTAATATAGAGTAAATGTTGCCGTGTTCCAAACTGGAAACTCGCTGGCGGTAAAGAAAATATTTATTTCGACGTAATTCTTGTATTCAGACGTATAACAATCTTTTTTTCTTCCTTTTCAGCTTATCTAAACTTCATTCTTGGAGCGAGTGACCAACCTCTCGATGATTGGAATGCGGTATCCAAAGTCAACCTCTGTACGTGTGCATGCTGCTTTGAGAGAATCAGTTTTAATTCTGAAATGTGCAGCAATTATACAGCAGTTTGTACTAGACTTTACACTCAAAATGAACATCTGCTCTACAGCGCGGATCTATTGGAGAGCCCGTTTGTGCAAATATTAGCTTCTGAACACTTACTCGAAATTCCGGAAGCGCCCAGCAGCGATGCAGAGGTGGGCCTCAACGAGTAGCCCAGTCGGCGGCCAGGCGGTAGCGCGTCTGCCAACTAATGGCCTGTGTGAGCACTTAGTTACGGCAACAGGGCCCATTCTCTGCCTCTGGAGCAACGCGTACGCGGCCGCCAGAGCCTGTTGACCTCGTTCTGTACATACACCTGCTCGAGCTACAGGCAAATACCTCTGCCTCGTTAAGCTGCCTGGCACCTTTGACACATTTCTCGCCCCATCGTTTATCAAAGCTGTGTTTTGTGGCTACTAACTTAGATGTATCTTCGCGGTTCCTTCGTTCATATATTCCGGCGAAAAGAGGGCCGACGACCACCTTTAGGAGATGTTATTTTTATTTGTTATTCAGCAGCCTGCAACTGGCAGAAACCATCCGCTTCCGAGGTCCAAATAAAGGGATTTAGAGAACCACTAACTGATGGGCAATGGTTGGTTTCCCCATCGCATGGGGAAACGGGAAAACGGAAAACGGCCCTGCTGAAAAACGGGAGTACGTTTACATACTGTAATTGCTCTAGGAACCCGCCTCTAGTCCCGGAGTGCAGATATATTATTTCAGCTTGCCACCAAGTAGACCAGAGCTAAACTTCTGTGGGCCCATAGCTCAGTAATTATCAGAGAAAACTATCGCATAAGTTCCTGTCAGCAGAATAAGAACCAGAAGACAAAGATGGTAGCGATGCTTGATGGCGCTGTTTCTAGAATGTTTTGTAAAGATAGTGCCCTTGATGATATTGAGTTGCTTTTTTTTGTCCTAATCTTACAGCATGGTATATTAAGGCGAAAGCCTTTATTGGCTCATGTTGTCGTGGACAAAATGTGTCCCGCTTTTGCGGCGGCTCTGATTGGCCGAGGCGGAATGACATCATAGAGGTCTCGACCAATCACAAAGCACCACCACAGTATGCGCGAATGCGGGCCTTATATGGTCATATGCCAATCAATGATAAATTACTAGTCAACTACTAATAAATAATTAATAAATAAACAATTATTGACCTATTCAATGACAGGTCAATTAATTTAGTGAAGTGTCATTAATTAATTGGTAATCAGTGCTGGTTGGGTAACAGAATGCGGCACTCAGGCTTCCGCCTCTCACTATTTCAGTCGGTAAAGTCCCTCGTAATTTTCTGTTTTTAGCACTGTACTGAAGCAGGCAGAAGAAGACTCGTAACCACAGAATAAATATGCCTGAAATACTCGTTTTTAAACAAGGAGCAGTAAAATTGTCAAAATAGGTCTACCTCTGCCACGACAGGAGAGGAAGGTGCCTATCTTCCTGCCATTCCTAAGGCAGATCCTCTGATGTTCACTTGCAATTACTACTCTTTTACGACCTTGGTCACCTCAGTGGCGTCGCGTGCCTGATTGTGTGTGTGGTAATAATGCCCAAGGTAAAGATACCGTTTCTCTAAAACACTCCATTTATTATTTCTCTCGCAAACGCAGCTTCTTAATATTGCCGCAAACCATTCAAATCTGTATTTGTTGTTTTTTATTTCGACAGGCGCCGTCATGCGGCTTTATCACTCTGATTCTGGCACGCGTATAAATTCTGGGTTCTGTGATTATGCTCGTTGTCGCGAGACGCAGCTTTATCAATATCTTTGCCGCGCAAGATGCTCCGAGATGTTCCTCGAAGATTTCGGCGACTCGTGTATGCTTCTGCATTGTTCTAGGTTGCGCTGGTCACCGTCTGTGGTTTTATCTCGATCTTTCTTTGCAGCCATTAAATCGAGCGCGGGCGCATAAAACCGGCATTCTTACTTCGAAGATCAGTGAGCACGTTTGTTGATATCGCCGCCGCCGGTTCACTTAGTTCTTTTGCTTGCGCAAGTCAGCACAATAGAGAGTTTCTTCAGTGAACTCCCAGGCTTTTCGTTTGCTATCATCGGCCTTGTCACTACCACGCGAAAATATGAGCCACAAAAGAGTCTGTCTAAAGAAACAACATCACCCTTACGTTTTTTATGCGGGCACCTTTCGGTTAGATAACATCAACGTGTCGGTAATCAGACATAATCTAAAGCTATCTGAAAGTGACCGCTTCAAGTTTAGCCTACTCGGTATAAATTGCTTCAAGACATGTGGCTTCAGGAAAAACGCGTATGAGCCCAGTTAGCCGAATAGATCGGCTATCGTGCACTGTGCACACACAATTTTGGTAGCAAAATAAGTGAGCTTTACACCAGGGAAAATAATTGCGTCCTTTCAGAGTACCCAGTTCTGACAACCTTTAAATTGTGCAAATATATTTAGCCACAAAATTGCGGAATAGTTCTAGCTGCTCTCAATGCCAAACTTTGCAGTTAGAAAAAAATGAAATTGCTGATCATCGGCATCACGGAAAGCAATGTCAATGAATGTCGGTTGGAGCCGAGTAGTACAGTTGACAATTGACGTGATTATCAATGTGGGAACTGGACATTAAATTCTAGCTGCTTATCCTATGTATTGCGAATGTGGTGCAATGAGCAAGCACAAGAATCTTTTCGTGCAAGCGCCTCACGCCGAAGGAATACCCTGCCCAGGTGAGGTATGTGTCAAACCTGCTCTCAGTTCACTAGATGTATAGGACCTCGTGTATATCAGATGGCTGAATATTCGTTATTATCGGCCAGTATACTAGCTGGCTAATAATAACGGACAGCGTTCATTCCTGCCAAGAGCTTGGTTGTGCGACGAATGGTACCATATGTTTACGAGATGCTCCTTTGATATATTTTATAATGAATCCGACAGAGACCAAATCATGTGAGACAGAGAAGAGGAAGACGATGTGGACCCTGGAGTCAGGTTGCATTATGTTATTTGGTAAACAACAACCGCAAGACCTGGTCTGAACAGCGGAATTAAACCACCGCCTACTGCCCTGAAAATCAAAATACCGCTGCTCACTTGATGAAGGTGTCTTGATCATTGTCCACGATCATCAGGTCCAAGTTAGGCTCTTTCGCCACACTGTAAGATGCTACGAGACAGCCATAGGCGCCATTCCCTGCCGTCGTCCTCTGTTCAGAGGTACAAAGTCAGCCTGAGCCACCTTTCTTCAGTGGTACTGACGACCATGTCGTTGGAGATTTTTGACACCCTTCGAGCACGTCACACCATACAATTAGTAAGACAATTTAGAGAAACTAAGCACCGTCCTCTTCTATGTCACGGACATTGCTAGTCTATGGTTTCGAAGCAACGAAGCCGACCTCCCGACGTGGTTCATATTCAAGAAGAGCTTCGCGGACGTCCTGGGCTGTCCCGGCGGTACGTAAACTCCGCGCCGAGCAAGATCTTCATGCCCTGGTTGAGCTTCCGGCCGAAGCGTTTACCACCTATTTGAGGACGTGGTTGACCTCGGCAAGTGTGTCAATTCCTCTTTGGCCGACACCGAGAGTCAGTCATATTCTCAAACGCATCGCTGATGAAGCGATCCAAATGCTTCTGGCAAGGAATCCTTCTGCCGTTGTCAACGTTGTAACTCTTTTCCAAGGATGTGATCTATGGAAGCAACGCGCTTCTATGCGGCAGTCTGATGTACCTGCCGAAGATATTGCTGACTTGGAGACTTCTCCAATGTCTGCGGAGCAGTCAACATTCATGCAGAACATCTACGACTTAATCCGCGAAGAGGTCACACGCTAGATGTCACTCGTACATCCCGCTCCGACGTGTGTCCTTTGCACTTCGTGCCCGCTATCTGCCAAGTCATACAGGAGAAATTCACCGAAGTCCTATCACCGAGGTTTTCGCTTCCATCTGCGCAAGCATCGCTCTCTTGCGCAAAAACAACTGCTAGCACGCGGGGTTCGCTTCCCAGTAACGAGAGAAGGCCTACTTTTTATGCTCCACCCCTTCCATGCTGCCGCCATGTGACATTGATTCTTCGACTCTAAAGACGTATTACGAGCCCTTGGCGAACCGGTGGCAATCGCTCCATCTGGTACGCCTATGGGTTTTCAGACCACGTCGTCCGTATTTTTCGCCAGCGTCCGCTTCAGCTATGGAATGATGTCCGCCAGTATAAATGCGATCCTGAACCACACATGCCGAAGGTATCTCTTGGATTGTCTCCACCTCGTGCTTAGTACACGCCACGACGGTTGTCTCCGCCTCGCCGACGTTCTCATTCACCGATTCTCCGGCAAAAGGGGGCAAACCAAGGAGAAAACTGAATACCGCGATACCGAGGGCAAAACCTGCATGCTTGGCGAACTCGTTAAGTCATCTGCCTTCTCCCGCCAATGTGATTGAAGTATTCATTGAGAGGTTTTCTGTTCTCGCGTTGGTGGATGTGTGCGCTACCATGTTCATCATTAGTGACGTCCTTTGCCGCGAAATTGGCTAAGTCACGACGCCGCTTTCTAACGTTTCGCTTCGTACAGGCAGTGCGCAGTGCATAAACCCCGTGGCAGGGGCATGATGGGAGTTTGTATGAGAAACCTTGTGTATATCATGGAGATGGTGGCACTGTTTGACTGATTTATATCATACTCGGCAACGACTTCTTCTCGGCTTACAGCGCTCTGATTGATTGTGCCCTTCATAAGTTTCGCTTGCTCCGGTGTGTAATACCTCTTTGTGCGAGTTGCCTGCGCGCTGCGCTATGGGTCTGTAGATGCAGAAATCGACATCCTTCTCTTTTCTTCTGATTTCGTTCCCCTTAATTCTGCCGCTGCCCTCACTTGCCCTGTCCTCACGCCGCCACCCACCATCACCGCCCCCTTCTTCCTTTCGCCATGCTCACGATTTCCGATGGCAGCTGGGCCATTTATGCCGCGAACCTGTTGCCCTGCCCGACGGCTGCGTTTAGCGGCGCCTCATTGTGTCTCGTCTATATTCAGTAGCTGCACCTTGATCTCGCTTATGTGTTTGCCGATCCTCGTACTTCTCGCACGCTGTCGTGTGACTACGACCGATAAACTACCTGTTGACGTCCTTCATCAAGCCGTCACTGCCGACCTTCCGCCCTCTAAACGCGACAAAATAGTGGCCCTACTTCAGCGCTTCAATGCTTCCTTTGACATTTCGAAGTCTTGGTTGGGACGCTCGTTTGCTGTATCTCACGAAATTGACACCGGTCCGGACACCAACTCGAGCCAGCGACTGTACTGCGTATCACCCACTGAGCGCCGCATCATTCGTGACATTGTAGACGGCATGTTCTAACGGGTAATCATACAACTCTATCATAGCCCTTGCGCCTCTCGTGTTTTGGTGGCTAGGAAAAACGATATTACGATTCGCTTCTGCGTGGACTACCGCTGTTTGAGTAAGATCACACGGATGAATGTTTATCCACTGCCACGAATTCATGACGCGCTAGATTTATTGCAAGGAGAGGAGTTCGTTTCCTCGCTACATTTACGCTCCGGTTACTGGCAAGAACCAATGGCTTCAAAGTTTCGTAGGACAAGCAAAGTTTTCCCTACGCAATATCAAGTGTTATTTTTATTTGCGATACATTTTTTATTTATTTTCCTCATCCTGTGGCACATTTTGCACTCAGCGCACTCTGTGAATGGGTTATCGCTATTTGCTGCTGCTCGTTTGCCTTTGCGTCACTTCAAGAATGTTTTGTTCCATGCCTGTTCCCTTTTCGTTGAGCTAGAATACGAGAAAGGCAGCACTTAGTGATTGTCGTGATCGCTTATTAATCCCCAGGGCATTGTCAAGCATGGCTAACAAAGCCTACCCTCCGTCAAGTGTAAATATGCCATAGGGCTTCTTCCTGGTGCTTGTGCTAAGAGCCGCAGAAACATGGAAAAGGAACATAATTGCGGAAGAGGTACGAAAGCATAGATAACACTAAAGTTTTTGTGAGCAATATCAGCTGGTTCTACTTCCGTGCAAAGTTAAAATACAAACACGTAAGGAGGTATATATCAAGAGCTCTCTTTATATGTGTGAAGCGCCAAACTGCGGTCATTACAGACAATCAAGTTTAGCTATAGTACATTGCGCTTAGAGTTTTGTGCTAAAGACGCTTCATTTCCTGCCTCCTCTAAGACGTTGACCTTTTGTACCGCTTTGAAAGCCAGCCATAGCTGCATATTTTATTCGCAAGGATTGTGAATTGTCTGATCACAGAATTGATTTCAGATGAAATGCGGAATATGCGCCGAGGGTAAATCTGAAGCGTTCGGCGAATTCAGTTTCTTATGCTATTACTAATCTGCTAAGCCCTTTGTTACATTACGGAGCCATTTATCACCACAACGCATAGAGAAAGGAATAGTAGAATACAAAAGCAGGCAGGTTAAACCATAACGCATATTTTCTGCCGGTGCCTCAGTGACAAACAAAACCTAGACGCATTTACTAAGGCAGTTCCTCCAGAAATTTTGTTGCTCTAATCACTATTACATCAATGTACTAAAGTTGCTCACATTTATAATAGGCTGTACAACTGATGAAAATGAAGAAACAGCATTGAAGCCTTAGCAGAAAAAGCTGGGGCGCCGCAAGTTTAACAGTGTTTGCCAGTGAATGCTTTTGAAATTTCCTAAAATAGGGATTCCAGAATAGAACAAAATATTTGGCTAATAAACTCTCCGCCTCGATGAAGCAAGTTTACTGCACAGTTTTTCAAGTTATTCAGGAGAATTAACTAAACCTAGTTACCTTTTATTTTATGCATTGCTGCAGTTAGTGCCAAAGGGAGATTCGACACCCTGAACAAGACGAAGTATTATCAGTTTCGAAACGAAGAAACACTCATTTTCTAACAATCCGCAGCGCAAGAAAATCTTTTTTTTTTTTGCCTCAAAACAACACACAGCGCATTGGATGAGCAGGATGTTGAATACTAATGGTGCACCACCTGCAAACGTGTGGAGGTGACTAAGGCGCCATAATCGAATTGGCTGTCCTACTGTACCGTGCATCAATGTTATTTTATTTCGTAGCTCTACAAAATAATGACCGCAGTTGACAACGAGTATGTTTTTACTTCCAGCAAAGTACGAGACAAAATATTTTGCATAACGGGACAAAACAGTCTTACATTTCGAATTAGGAGTCGCGGTTGTTGCGGCGCGTCGTCAGGGGATGCCTCCTTCTGCACCGAGCTACCAGCGGCCCTACTGCGCCCTCTTTCGGTTTGATGCGGAAGGAAGAGTGGAACTCCTCTTGTTGCAGGTTTTTGAAAAATGTCGTCTTGATTGTTGATTGTTCTTGCATCGTCTGATCCGTAGTCTCACACAACCCGTTAGCACTAAAAACCTTACTGCGTTAATTAAAAAGTTAGTATGTTTAGTTAGCTGTATGCTTAGAAAAGTTTTGCAGTAAACTGTGTGCGTCTGTTCTGACAGTAAGTGCGCGCTGATTCGTTTTCTCTGTTTATAAGTCCATTTTTGAACGTTTCAGCTGAAGAATCTGGTATATCTAGCTAGCCATTACCTCTTTCACACTGACATTTCAAAGTACTTTCTGAAATGTGTTTTGAAGTTTACCTCATTATCGCAACTATGGTTCAATGCGCAGAGGCCAGGCTTTTCTGACCCCTTCTTGACATATGCGGTCTTGGCATTGCCATGACTCAATTATTGTGATCTGTTGCTATTTAGGGATAAAATATATATGCTTTCATAGTAACATTTCAACTGATTAGAGAGGTTACGTAAGCTGTAGACTACGGCTGGCTTCAGTCTAGCTATGCATGATGCGATGCCTGGGCCGTCAATCAATGTCTACACTCTTTCTCAATCGTACCCTGGATTCGTTATCGTATGTATGGCAATCACATTCCTAACGCGTGTCTAACTACGCTAAATATAAGGGAAGCAAACCTAGACAAAAAGAGCCCCTGTGTTTCGGCAACGTATAAGCACACATGTTTAATAGCGAGGCTCACTGCGATTATAAGAAAGCACGGCAGGGTGCAAAAAAGATCATGCGGGTAATAATGCAAGACATCCATTTAAAGAACACTGTACTGATGGTGGCGAGCCCGCCGTCAATATTTGTTCGGTGATCAGAGCGCGCTCTAGTTCCACACTGAGCGATGTATCGCAAACACGCCTGCCCTGTTCACATCCACTCTTTCTTCTCATGTACAGTGATTTGAATTAATCAATTTCAGCAAATATTTGCGTTTGATCCGTAAAGCAGGTTTCCACGGCCAGGCAGCGCAGCCAGTGAAGGGCATGTTTTTATTCGCTTCAAAAGTAAGAGCAGCCTTTAAACCACGATAAAAGATGGAATTAAGTATAAATAAGAGCACGTTATGCCGCTTTTGTAATATATTTTACTTTTGATACTAGATGTCGCAAATTATTCTAGACAAAGAACTAAGAGTTTTAAAATAACTGGTCCTGTTCCACATAAGGCCGCGTCGGCATTCTTATAAAGAAGTAGTGTTAAGTACCAATATCAAAATTGCGCTTCCTATGACACTTAGACACTATTATTAGACTTACGTTTTTTAACCGGAGCAATTCATTTCCATACCTGAACTTGATGACACACTCTGACGATGAAGGCGCCAGCGGCTCGAGCGCATGCAACATTTCTGTGCTGCAGCCTTCGCCAAGTGGAAGTAAAACATATGTTGTCTTTTCCGCAACAGTGTTCCGAAACGTTTGTTTTTGCGTCAGTGTGTAAATATTATAAAACGTAATGGACACAGAGGAAAGTGGCCAAATTTGACAGGCGAATAAGCTCTAGGTTGTTGAAAATTTTAGTTGCAATTCTTAAAGCGTCATACCAACCTTCCATTACTGAGACATGGTGCGATGTTGCACTATACGTATCTTTAACTGGCATGCGTGGCGTCCGCGTTTTCTGCGATTCCGAGCGTTACAGGGGATCTAACCTGCGAAAAATACAAGTAGAAGCACGAGCTCGCCAAGCCCTTGCTTACTATTGACCTTTCGGCTGGTTCTATCTGCTCTAAGACTGCCTAGCTGCACGATATTCCTAGTTGTTAGCATTGCAGTCTGGAACCAACATGAACAGTGATATTAGTGGCTATACGAGGGAATGAGGTGAGAAAAAACATCAGCGATCATCAGCATCAACAAGTCAGAGTGAGATTTGGGGGGGTACTTGATAAAAATTGGCTTCACGAAGTTCTCGTACGCCCTCCTTCCACTGCGCCAGCAGCGCGCAAGTTCTTCGAGAAAACTTCCTGAGCAAACCTCTTCACACGACTTTTAGCGACCCCTATTTTAAGCACACGCGTACACAACTGGTGCCAAGCCGTAACCTAGTATCCATAGAAACTCGTGCAAAAAGTTATACGCTTGATTTCGTATCACATCTTCGACGTAATCGTTCTGCGTGCCATGTTCAGGTGGTGTCAATCAGTTCGCTTATTTACCATCCATCTGCTAGTGAAGTTAGTCACGTTTGCGATAATAATTCGAATCTATGGCATGTGGATCTCCGATTGTGTGGCCATCATCGTAAGTGTAGGTATCCACGAAAAAAAAAGACAGACACGGGGCCTTCGTTTCCCAAAAGCCAAAGAAACGTATGACGTTTATCACTTTTTCAAACTCTATTGTCAGTCCTGCAATTCGAAAACTGCGCCGAATGAAAAGGCGGTGTTAAAGGGCTATTGTGTCTACTCTTTAGACGAAGCTTTTGCGTCCTCATAATGTTTTTGTTGTCCTTCCGTTGTTATTTACTGCAGCACCTCAATGAACATCTCGTTTCAATTACCCAATCCACTCCCCCCCCTGTCTTCTAGACATTCCTCTCTCCAAATGGGGTAAAAATTTCAAACTCACAGTTCTAGAGCATCAAATCAAATGGGTTAAAAGTAATCACTTTTCAAAGAATACCGTGTAACATCGTCTGTAGCCTTCCCATACCCTTAATGCTATTACGTAAGGCTGCTGTTGCAACTCTGTCTTTCTTTGTAATGGTTTCTATTTAAAATCCACCAATAGATGTGTTATAGCGACTTCAGTCCTGCAATGTTTGGTGCTCAAACGTTGACTGTGTACGAGTGCTTGCCTGAATTTCTGCATGTAAGAAAACCTCAAAATATATGAACGGTGTGAACAAAAACGTTCTGGATATTGCTATTCTTTGAATGAATCCAGGTTATTTTGCTTTGATGGAAGATTTATCGCGTTCTTCTTTATAGCCTAGGTAAAGCCGCTGTGGTGATCCTTGATTCTGGTTCTAGACACTCAGGAAGAAAAGAACGAGCAGAGATCTTGTAACATGTTTCTCAGCGGAAATTTTTCACAGACCGTGAGCTCGTTTTCTACCTGGCATTTCAAGAAAGTTTGGTTGAAGGCGATATCCGTTTTACAAAAGATGCGGCGTCGGTGTTGTGAGCGACACATCATGGCAAGGTTCTGGAAAGTGGTGCCACCTGAGATGGGCGGTGCTTTTTGGACGTACGTTGGTGCGACGTCACGCGACCACGGCACATGGCTGATTTGGCAGGATCTGTCAACTCAGGCAATTCATTTCAGGCAGCAGGCTGAGGATAATCGAACTATCAAGGATATACTTGCATTTCGAGTCAGAAATGTTACCCCTCGACCACGAGGGCAAGTTAATACGTCTTGGTTAAGCTGAGCTTTTAAAGCGAAAACTCGTGACTTCATTTCACCATTTCACCAACACCAAAAACAACTGCATCTTCCGGTAGAGCCTGGTGATTTGTATACGTTAATTGTTTATATTTAGTGTTCCTTGAGGCATACGGCTTATATCCACGGAAAACAGAATGAATAACGAGAGAAAACGCATAGTTGCGAGGTTTTCTTGAGTTCCTAAGATAGCCTCTGCCGCGACTGCGTTCTTCATATTCGTTATCATGTGTCATATTCATCTAAACATGCGCGAGTTTGGTGGCAGCAAATAATATTATTATTGCATTACACTAACGTAAATAGAGGTGCTGGTGCTTCAGGTCAGTGCCAACTAGTATTTTGCTCATAAGGCGACCGACCATATTAGAGCTGACGACCTATTAGAACACAAAGCAGGGCTAAAATTCACGATAAGCTACACAAAAACATTCGGTACGAAATCCAGAAAGCCTAAACTAAAATGAATAAAAAAAAGCAGTGATCAGTCGAGAGTAAATAAAGAGAACGAAATATACCGTTATGAAAATGGAACAGATTATCTTATTTGGGAGGGTCAAACAATGTGTGTTGACGCATTCTAGACATTAGGCGAAGATTTCGAATCAGCACGGACTGCAAAGTAAAATGTTTTATTATACTGAGCCATGGTTTCTGTTTATTCATCCCCCCTTACCCCTCTCGCTAATAGCAGCCACAAGCTATTACGATTGTGTATGAAATTCGGATCGCAGTTGCCTATGTTTGGTCTCATATTAGCGCAGCAAAATTGTCCTTTATTTTAGACTGAAGACTCGAATAACTATGAATGAGAAACGTCGTACTAGCAGCCTTGCCGTAGGTGCTTTACTTACCGTTATTTTTACTGTTTGAGAGCGCGGTACGAAAACGAATATTTACGGCTATATTGTTGCTGCTTACGCAGCATTTGATCATATAAGATAAGGGAAAATTAACGTAAATACAATCATAACAAAGGCTGTAAATAAATATACCATCTTGATTACGTTCCCATGTGTTATTATTTTAAGCGTGCTTTCTTCGCACATCCTGCTGAAAGTCGCTCCAAAAAGGAAGTATTTATACATAGATTCTTTTTTCCTTCTTCTGACTTCTACTTTTCTTTGCGTCACTGTTGGCGCCTTCAATTGAGACCGCGTCGAAAGGTGACAATAAAGAAGACAACAGGAGTGTGACTAATGCTTATAGCTGCCGAAATGAAAAAGAGACGCCGAACACACAAACGTTGGTATAAATGTAAAACCCGGCAAACAGAAAAATGAAAGGGATTGGCAACAAGAGAGGAATGGAGATTCTGTAGGGAAGCTTACAAAAGGCCAGATAAAGGGCTAAAACCTATCGATTTGAAAGAAGGTCACATTTATAAAATTCACTGAATTCTATTCTATTACGCAATATAGCCACCAAAACGACTAAAATGCCTGCAACCATGGAAAACGAAAAACCCCAAAAGTCACCGCTAACACCATGGAGTTGGACCAGTATTTGTGAAAAGAACAGTGCTAAATAGATGGCAGTGACAGAAATTACATTTGACGTTTTCGTATACGTAAAAGATAGAAATATAGATGAGGGGAAGTGCAAAAATTCCACAGAAGTGGGCCAATAGGGAGATGATATGAATGTGACTAGTTACGACGAGCTTTAAAACGCGCCTAATATAAGCAGGACTAACCGGAAAACGAAAACAAATACTGAGTGGATTCAAATAAAAAAGGGGGTATTGATAGACAGGTATTGGCTCTGTACTGTTCCAAATAGTTCCTTTCTTTAAAAGTATTTAAAAGTGTGGCACATCCAATTTTGTCCGCGCTGTTGTGTACACGAAACAGCGTCGCAACGAGGAAAACACGAAGAGAGAAAACACAACACAGGGTATTTGTCTGCCCTCCTTTGTACCTACCTTTAGCAAGGCAACAGTTTCTTTTCGTTTGGTGCGCACGCTGGCTTGCAAGGGCATCCTTTGCAATGCTCGGTGAAATAGCCGTCTCTCACATCGGCTGCGAACTTTCCTTCGTGCTCCCACAGTATTTTACTGAGGCGACGGCCTCAGTCGCGGCAGAATTTGCGCCCGGCTAGGGGTTGGTATAAAAAACGTTCTTATGACAGTTAACGACTATGGTGGGGTGCTGTTTGTTGCAAGTGCTAATTTTATGCCGTCGTTGATAACCTGGGTGGCCTTACGTGAAATATATATATTATTGAAACACCATTTTTTCAATGCTGTTCTATTGACGTATACCCTCCTAGTTAAACGACGTTATTGCTGGCTTTAGTTGCGTTGTGGTGTTCCATTGTTGTACTCCTTTCTGTAGTTATACTGTGTGATTGAATATAATTTAGCAACATTTAACATCGCCTTCTTTTACACAGGTCGGCGCTATCGTTTGAATTAAACATTTCAAGTTTCGCTTATTGCCAATGTTACTTTCTCATCGCCGATTCCCTTCTTGTTAATATTTTTCGGGTTTTATATCATAATAACTTAAACTTTAATAACTTGAATATATAAAATGTTCTTATTTATTTATTTCCTGGTATCCAAAGCACAAATGATAGAAAAGCGAGTAGTCAGGTAAATAAATATTATTAGCAATGATCCGTCCGCTCGCTTTAACACTTAAAGTTTGTTATTGAAGGGATTCAAATACAAGCCCTCGTGCCAAATAAGTAATTGGCTGAAGAATTTGGGATGTCTAATAAATTACTATGTTTTCCCTTATCTTCAGCATGAGTGTACTTCGCCACGCAAACTCTTTTTAAACTAGGTGAAGGCGGCTGCCGTCTTGAATGGGATTTCCAATTTGCATCGTCTCAAACTCTCTCTCTTTCTCTCCATCTCTCTCTCTCTAACAAGGACTGTACGCAACACACGCTCGTTCCTTGCGTTAGCGGCGCAATTTATTTTCTTCGTTCCGTGATCTCCGCGTTAGCTAATGCATCGCAAGAAGCCTTTGAAGCTTGTGTTGGAGCTTAGGGAAACGAACTTCGCTAAATTTGAGTGGGCAAGAACTTCGCTGCTGCTCCATTGCCGGTTGAACAAATGGCAGCGGCCCTGCGCTGTTTGGAAGTTAAGCGACCGAAGCTACAACTCAGCGGATTCGGAAACCAGCGCAGTCTCTGGCTTCCAGCTACGTTTTCTACTTCGCTTATCAAACAAAAGAGCTCCCATTTTCCTCCTGCCTGCCTGTGACGGCTTGAGGGATTCTAAAGACTACATCCGTGCTATGTTACTGGCTCGAAATTTGTTTGAGAAAGGGGGGGGGGGGGGCTTAAAAAGAAAAGCTTCCGGACCATTTATTCGATTTCCTGTGCCTTTTTTCGCGTACGGAACAAACCATAGCAAATGTTTTGCTAGAGATTGATTTTGTTGGCTGAACTATTTGCAACAATACCAAACTCAAATAAGCGGAGCCTTGGTAAGGGTACGTACCGCGAGGTTGAGTACGGCAGAACCGAATTTATTCCACCGATTGCTGTTTCTCGACTCTGTGGCTACTCTGATATAAATATGCGATTGGCAGTTCGTACGGTGTCGGTCTAGTGCTAGTTGTTGATGTTGTTTATGCGCTAACGTTTCATGTACACGTGACCACCTCGTGGCCATTTAACAGAAATGGGGTTTGCCTAACCGTACATCTATACATGAGCATTTGGTATCTTCGCGGGCAGTCTGAAGAGAACGAAAATGTGGATGCCAGCTTCAACTTCAAAGGCTTTTTTTTTTTTCCTTTTGAGAGAAGTTCATCGAGAGGTCTGGCCGGTGGCCCCTTCTACTGCACAGAGACATGTCGAAGGCTTCCCCGCGGTCGCAGTGCGTCGGCACGAGGCGATTTGCCTCGAGTGGTCAAGCTCTTACGTTGTATACGTCGACGCTGCTGACCGGTAATGCCTTTCTTCCGTCACGAAAAGAAGCTAACTGCTTCGTTGTATTCGCAGTGTTGGAGCGTCAGGGGGCGGCAGCAGGTTCGCTCAATTACTCTTCCTTATTTCATCCCTTGGAAAACTATCTGGGCTCCGGTTGTAACAGCGGGGATGATACTCCGAGTCTCGAGTTGGGCTTCTGGACAGAATTTAATCATGAACTGGGTTTATCTAATAATTTCTCAAAAATACCAGGCTTCATTAAGCAAGAAAAAGTTTGGCTCTAAATGTATGTTTCGCAGGACGACGATATGCTACGATTCTGATAGGTGTCGGAAGAAAAAAAAGATGGAATTTGTGCACTGGTCAAGACAGTATGAAGCCACTAATTTAATTGATCATCTTCGGATACAATTTGTGCGCAGTGCAGTAAACAGAAAGGAGAAAATTTCAAGCAACGGTGTCAACAAGAGGAAAACATGGACTTGGAGATCGTAGAAAACATCTTGCACTCAATCCCTTGGGGATGTCAAGCAGTGATCGATGTAAAACGTTTGCTTGCAGTATATTGACAGCCTTAGGCTATTTGCCTGACGGCATTCTTAAGATTAATTCCCTTTTCAATAAAAAAAAATACGTATATAATTCACAACAAATAACAGCTACATAATTTTCTTTAAGTACAATTTTATAAAATATTTCAGGTATGATTCATAGAAGCGTCTCCTACCGTCTTCTCGTGACGCTCACGCTCAAATGGGGAAATTCTTGTGCAGAACTCAAATACCACAATTCTTACTTACTACTATATAGGCATCCAATGTTGCCCGGCTGTCGTGCTAAGCCACGTCCAAAAACGCAATCTAACAAAAGTCGCTCTTCAAGTGCATTTACATGAGGCCCTTCCTGTACCCTCTCCCGCAACCGTCTGCCTAGCTTAGCTGCGCAGCGGGTCTCTGCAATGTAAATATACGACGCGTAACTTGTTATCGTCAAACTTCGTCTACAAAGGGCCACTCTAAGCTAACCCCTGGGCACAACACGTAGTGCAGGCTTTGCCAATGTCTTTTTGTTTGTTCCAATACTCCGACCGCTCGCTTCTGCGCCTCTTTAGCGGTTGGCCCCTAATTTCTGAACTAATTAGCAGAGTGTGTACAACAAGTCTCCACATCTGCCGTCTTTTACTGCTACTCGGCAATTTACTTGCTACATGTCACTGAACATCACCTTATACCTTTCTCGCGAGTGCGCATGCGCAGATGAGTGGTAGACAGTTTGCGATCCCGTCTTTTCCGTCTTTTCTCGTTATACATAGTTTCTGGTTCACGGGGGCTATACATGAGTGCACTCGCCGAGCGCGTGCTGCAACTTTTAGCCACCGTTCGTAGCAGAGTGCCAATTAACGTCCACCTATGCATGTGTATGCGTGGTCGCTCTCCTCTACGCGACGTCTATTCCTCCTCTAACGACCCCTCTCTTTTTCATTTTCAATCGGTTCGGTGATCGGCGAAGTGGATCATGAATGTGGAACCAGTTCTAACCTTGATAAGGGATTTCACATCTGCCTGACAATGTGGCTTGCACTAGCGCTGCTCTCGGGAATAAAAACAGCATATCATGGCCCATGTTATCTCATCCATGTTTATACGGCGGCACCAATTCTAGTTGTTAAGTTACAAAGTTATCGCTCCCTTTAGTCCGCTAGCACTCTGATTCATCGCTTTCGCGCGCCAAGAAAGAAACGCTGGCCGAGAACAAAAAGTGATCCACTTCGCCGATCGCTACACACTCCTGTAAGGCAGTGCCATACGCAACAGCTGCGTCAGACGTGGGAGGTGCTTCACGCCGAGAGCCGCCGTATCACATGCGTAATTAGACGAGCTTGGACGAAATTTTAGACGTGCGCATCTCAGGACAGAGGGGCGTTAATAAAATTCTACAAAATAGAAGAGCCCTAAAAAAGCATTTGCCTCCAAGTTTTCAATATAAATATGCACTCTAAATTCAGCCAATTAAAAGTTAATTTATAATTTTTGTTAATGACTAAATAAATGTGGACAATTAATACCCCAATTTGTGTCCGCCTGGCCGCATACCAATGTACAAAAACTGCATGAGCGTACAGCATTTGGTCTTCTTTTTTAAATAATCAATAATGTCTAATTTTGGAACACCCTGTATATTCGTGTTATATAAATCTTACTCTAACACTGCATCGCTATATTTAGTCTGAATAGAATAAATGGAAACTTCTAGGCTTCCGAAACTATCCTTTCAGTTTATTTAGCACACAAAAAAAAACAATTAAGGGAACGGCCATTACCTGCACGTTTAGTTCATATGTCCTTTGAGTTTGGTCTCTGAATACGATATACCTCATTAAAAGGCCACCGGACACCGCAAGCTTTTATTGCTTTCAACAGTAGTCATTTAGCAATATTTGTTGTAGCACAATGATAATCACGCATTAAATGTGTGCTGGAATATAGTGGGTCTTATCCAACAATACTATATCTTCAGATATCTCGAACAAATGGGGCCCAACTGATATACTGCCCGACGCACTTGCAACAGTATAGCTGGGCACTTTAAGAGCCGATGCCTACCGGCAACACTCAGTTGCAACATCTTGCATTTATTAAGAACTTTCTTAGTCTAGTAGATAAAGTACAAAGATAAAAAATGGCAGGAAGAGGGGAGGATTGGAGGTATGAAGCTTAATTAAAACTGAAGCTCTCTTGGTGATTTCTTCTAACCCAACTAAGATAAGTTACCGTGATGGTGTGCTAAAATAATAATTTAAATGGCACAAAGAAAGCAGTCTTTCTGATGGCGATTCAGAGTTCCAAACGAAACGTTGGTTTTGGAAATTTTTATGTATCGGCTTGCTTACAGAATTGCTTAACCCTTATTTTTAACCGGAAATGTTGAAAAGATTCGCTACTGTACCAGACTGGCCACCCGTATTCGCTGATAACAACGAGGGCTCTTAAAATTTAGATGGACCATGTTGACGGAATTTAAGAACGGTGAATAAATATAAGCGATCCTACTTCGAACAGTCCGAGTTTTGTCAGCTTTCTTTGGGGAGTATGAAGTAAAAGATATTGCGCTTGCAAGCAAATATATGTTTTTACCCAATATAATGCATGTGTAGATTAAAAAGACCTTCATAGCTTAGACAACTGACTAGATTATTGCTTAATTTATCGTTCAGATATGTTCTTGCAGGTTTTTTTACACTTTTCGCTCGATATGTTAATATTAGTGCATTATTAACACAGTGCAAAAGTGGATTACAATGACGTTAAGATTAGAATGACTGTAATCAGTTGTGCAGCATGCTCCACGTGCAAAGAAAGAAAATGTTCTGAGAGCTAATAAGATTATTTTTGACGCTCCGCTCTCACCCCGTAGAATAGGAAACTTCTTGATCGAATTTGAGGATACGTCCATTATTCTTGCCTGCACAAGATTACAAAATTGTTAGGATTTGCAGGGGTCAGTTTTGTGTTACTGCGCCTTATGGTACAAATGTGAAAGTATTTGAATAATGGGGATGTATAGCAACTTCGAAACATAAAGAGACTTTTATGCTGATTTCACATATTCTAAATGTCATATTGATATGCACTGACAATTATCAAAGGTTTCATTCTAGCAGCTTTAAAACTTTGTATCGTTTTAAAATAAAGACAAAGCGATCGTCACGTATACAACTTGAGCCAAGGATTATGCCAACTGGCGCATTTTCATCGAATATTCCGGATGCATTTTTTGAAACACCAGAATAATAGATCCTTTCTTTATTCATTCAGCTTCCATTCTTGCCAATTCTCAATGTTTTACCTTATAACATTTTTCACTTTACTTGTGAAAGAACATCTGTCACCAAAAAGGCTGTTCAGATTTGGAAATGTCACAGAAGTATATATCTCCCGCTGTCATCCCACATGAGCACTGAGTGATGCAGGGCTGTCTCGGATGGTGCCTTTGTGCACTTTGTTTAGGTGCACAAGAAATAGGAACTGCCTCTTTGAAGGCGTGAGAAAAGGGCAATTAACGAAGTCATGTTCAGAAAGAGCTTAAAGCTGTCTTATAACGTCACCTGGCCAGCTTCATTACTTTATTATGCATCTCTGTCATTGGCTTGAAAATACAAAACTCATTTTTTAGCCGAAATACCAATGCTTAAAATCGACTTCAACGGCTCAAACAGGCACTTCGCTAGTTTTAGAGTATTTAAAATCTACTATCACTTCCCCATAATGTCTATAAGCCATTAGCAATGGACGACATTTTCCCCATCTTCCGTGTGACTAGCATTTTCGAACCTACACAAAACGTCTACGTCGCTTTTCAGGTG
Organism: Amblyomma maculatum; assembly: GCF_055883805.1. Classification (NCBI taxonomy): domain Eukaryota; kingdom Metazoa; phylum Arthropoda; class Arachnida; order Ixodida; family Ixodidae; genus Amblyomma; species Amblyomma maculatum. The sequence continues at coordinate 14,034,097 of NC_139347.1, forward strand.
GCCCGGTTTTTCATATTTGCGACCATAAAAAGTTTAGCTTTAGCACATTTTCTCTCAATTCAATTTGCAGGGGACTTTCTAGCCGAAACGCCGGAGATTTGAGATCTCATTTCGTTTTTGTCTCCACGTGGTTCCATCTTTTTATAAGACGGCCGGAAGAACCGAGCAGAATTTTCATTCTTTAAACGCAAGTAAATGCACACCAAGGATTTCTGAGACGGTTTTGGCGTATCCCGACCATGAAGGCGTAACAACTTGAGAATATAACACAGGCACAAAAAAAAAAAAAAAACAACCTCAGCCGCATCACGTGCAATAAAGTCAATGCAACATCGGCAGTGTTATATCTATTTATGCGCTTAGCTGCCGTAGCACCGAAGAGTTTAGGTTTCGATTGAGATTTTACTTTCTTTTCAACGGTGAGAATGCTTGCGACAATTGTATTCCCTGTATTTGGGCAGAAGTCACATTCCCAGCTACCACTGGGTTGATCGATAAACGACTTCAAGTTTTTGATGTGATTTGAGATTTCATAAAGCGTTCATCGCTTTTCAAGACGAGCTGTTTTATGTATGTTCGGGAAAAGCCAACACATAGCATTCGTGCGGCTTGCCCTTGCTTGCCCATCTTGCTTAACTGCAATAAGCGGCAATAATGAAATTCAGCGGCCTCATGGGCGGGCGGTCGCTCATCGGTACAATCAATTGGCGTAGATTATAGGGAGTATTCCTGGGGTGCAAAGTCGTCGGCCCCTCCTTAACGTGTATTTTATAGTACATGCACAGTAGAACGAACGTAAATTGTACTATGATAAAGCTGACGCTGCTAGGAGCTCATTGTTATGCGCGCCGACGATGATATGAATAACGCAGGTACGAGCATAAGAGCTGTGTAGACTTACGTGGCATACAAAGTTAAGGCGGATATTTGATTCCAGGACATAAATAATACAATAAAAACTGGATATAATAAGTAGAGTACTGTTGGCGTTCATTTCATTCATATCCACTGAGAATGGCAGTGCACCAGATTCTCCGACCTCAGTCTACACTTCAGGGGGAGCGTTGGGTTTAAATTGGCGCAGTATGGGCGGAGTGGTAACAAGAGTTTGCAGAATGTTAAATGGTTTGTCGCACTCCAAAGAAATAGCAGAAATATTTGCATCAGTATTCGAAACCGGGTTAAGGGTGCAGGGATAGAGGCTTAATTCAGGACAAACTAATGAAAATAGAAATACAGGGCAATAAAATTGCCAAGTTCTCCCCCAGTCGTCGGCTTCTGCGATGGCACACAATTTGGACGGTCAGGGAGCACGCTATCTTTGGATACAAGGTGGCCTAAGATAGTAACTGGTGTGTGGCATAGAAACATATCTTTAACTTATGCAGTAGGCCAGCGGGAGAAACTCATACCAAAACAGTCCTGAGGTGGGACAGATGCGTAGCATATTCCAGGAGAAGATTTCAGTCATCCAGGTATCACAGGCATGTTTTGCTCGTCAAGTCGGGCAAACCTGTTTCTACATGCAATAAATTATCACCGGTGAGTTTCACAGTCACAGCGGCATGACAACGTTAGAAAACTCGTCCAGAGTCACAAATGCAATTTTCGGCCGGTAAGAGTCAACCATTGAAATTTGCCAGCAGTCGAAGCGCAAATCCAATGGCAACACGACTTGCTCGCCGAAAAAGTAGTCAAGAGAATTCCTATTACGAAGAAGCGGGTAAACGTCTTTCCGATAATCAACACATAAACGAATAGGCACACCCCTTATTATAACCAAAACGATCTTTAAAGCCTAAGGGCATGTGAGTGGCAGAATCTCAAAGCGCCGTAGCATGTCGCCGACTTGTTCTCGAATAGCACGACGTTTAGTGAAGGGAACACGGTAAGAGCATTGCTGCAATGGAGCGGGATTGCAAGTGTGGCTAGGATTAATAACAGCCTCATTGCGGCCCACGATGTCCGAAGAAGCGCCTCAAAGAATTTCACAACAACGATTACGAAACCGTGAGAAGGCATCTGGGCATTCACTGCAGGGACTATAATAAGTGCATGCCACAATTCACCCAAACGAGAGTGATCGACCCCAGAATCAGCTAACCTGAGAAATTCAAAAATTCGCTCAAAATCGAGAGGTTAGATGACGCTCGTGGTAGTAGTGCTTTAGTGGCATTAACAGCGAAGGAAATAAAATTTTCGGACTCAAGGCAATGACTTCGCTGTTCTTACCCACAGCTGTAGATAGCAAGTATGTAAATATCACGCACCGTGGCCCACGAGTGAAACCCACTGCACAGACCCGGTCCTCCTCACGTCATGTCCTCGAGAAGGCCACGCCTGCACGCCATGACTTCCAGGATATTCCAGGCTTCTCTAGTGGACCGGAGAAGAGCATAGCTCTCGAAAGCTGTGGCGTTCGAACTCGCTCCTTGCACTCATTCACCTTTCCGGAAGGTTCTGTCGCGGTTATTTGACAGCGCCCCACGCGTTGATCATCGGTTCTCCACGAAGGTATACGGTAGCGGTAGCGGGCCCCGGCTTAGAAGAATTGGTTAAAAGAAAGCTATGAAGTCACGTTTTATTTATACCGTATAAGCACGTGGAGCTGAGCACAGTTGTCAGCCAGTCTCTCTTGAAGTACAGCTGCCTCTTTGTATTTTGTAAATACCGGTCTGTGCTTGAGTGTCCTTATCACTATATTGAGCTACACGTCGCCTGCCAAATATTTATGATCACCTTAGATGTACAGAACTCAAGAAGGACGCAACGAACCTGATTTTACTGTCAGTGGCGATGTAGATGGGGGATCACGTTGGCGTATGGGCTGAGCAAAGGCGATGGAAGGCAATCGGGCCACTTGCACTTAGTCCGGTGTGGGCATACAAATAACCATGTCGCTGCTTACTTGCGTCGGCGAGGTTCCCTGTTGTTCACTCAAATTTAGGTCACTGCACCACCATTAACTATATGAGGAGATTTATTCACAGGGGTTGGTGCACAGGGTGAAATATAGACGCACAACGCGCGAAGCATGAACCAAGACGAACACGCTCGCCTTTTTATCGTTTACCACAACTGACACAGAGCAGCTCCGCAGTCATTTACACTAAACACTTGCTTATATTGGCGAAACTCAATCTCATGTGGGAGAACGAGCATGGGCTTCGCAATAAATTTTATAGAGCTAATTATAAACTAATTACAAAAATGGGGCTACTGTGGTCTAGTACGTCGTGCTGCATCTTCTGGTGGCGAAGAGGAAAAAGACATGCGGCAATGCGCTGGAGGAACGAGGAGACCTGCTGAAAGCTAGAATGCCCTAACAGGGTCGGGGGCTGGGTGGGGAATATCAGAGTTAACCTTGTCTGCTGTCAGCAGTGTGGTTCCTTTCTGCCGACGTATTTTTTTTTCTGATTTCTCTTCCATTATCCGCCAACAACGGCGCAGGTAGACGGAGACAGGGTTGAAGGCTATTTGATTGCCATCGTTGAGCCAGTTACCCCTCCTTTTCTCAGCATTCTTTTCGTCCCTCAATTGAACGTGTAACCTGAAACACTGCCAACGGAGCACCGCGTTAAACCGCGCTCCGACAGCGACTCTTTTCAGTGCACAACCTTTAGCCTGTGGCATGCCGTTGCGTCGCTAATAATTCTCTTGGAAAGTCAGCAGCACGCAGTAAGCAAAGATAAGGAATGAATTACCTCAACATTCCTTCGCTGCTAAAAGATGCTGCCTCAGAGGTGTGAACGGTATTTTGCGTGTGTTTGGTTATGGTAACCGGCGTCTTGTAAAAACTTTTAGATGGGCGGATTGTAGAAATCGGCTCGTGTTTTGGCACTTGGATAGACCCTTATGAGGTTTGCTTTGCTAGGGCTCGAACTTCGAACTTCGAACTCGAACATATTCAGAGGTTTTCTGATTAGAAAAACGAAATTCACTGTAAAACAGTTCATATCTTTATGCAAAGCAAAAAAATACGATGATGCTCAGAAACAGCTATTATTCTGAAGATCATTTTCTTCTGTGCTCGTTAGTAACCGAATTAAGTATTTCTTGAGACAAAATGTCCCTGCAGTACTGGTTCATAAACATTAAAACAGCAGTCCACTGGTTCAATAGTTTATTACTACTGCCCCCTCTTTCTTTAACATACCACTCCTTTCAGTACGAAAGAGCACTGAGCATGGATGGATAGGAAGCCTTAGTTCGCAAGCCGAGCCAACGTTTCGACAACGGGACTTGTCTTCGCCTGGGCAGCTGAAGACTGCCATCACTGCATATTCCTCGGGAGTGGGGGTATCCCTATTTTCTCACTACATTTAGGGGGGTCATTAGTTTTAGGGTGCAGCCCGCGGTCAGACTGCAAGCCTGCCATCTGCAAGATGGCTCTGCCAGTGGTGGTGCTGCTAAGTCTCTCTAGCTGAGACATGCGAACTGCCTCTGCATATTCTTCCCAGTTATTACGCACCCCCATGGAGAGGAGGTTCTCCTTAGAGGTGCATATCGGGAGTCCTAGGACTCTCTTGATACATCTTCGGATCATCATCATCAGCCTGACTATACCCACTGCAGGGCGAAGGCCTCTCCCATATTTCTCCACTTAACCCGGTTCTGTGCTAGCTGCACCCATTTGACCCATGCGAACTTCTCCAAATCCCGGTGCCGCGCAATTCTCCGCCGCTTATTAATGAGTCGAAATTGACGCGTAAGAGAAATGAATATACTAAGTTGAACTGAAGATATCATTTAGCCCCTCGACGCGCCGACTAATAAATTTTGAAATTCTTGGGAATTTTATTTTCCTTTTTCTTTCGCTTCGTAAACTGGCACGCAGAGATGTAGGCTCTCTGAGAAGCATGACTCTTCATATCGCGACTATAAGCACAATGGTTTTCCGTGCCTGTCTGTAGACTTTTAAAGATAAATCTTTCTTCTTTAGATTCAAATATACTTCGTCAATATGCGGCGATGTTTTAGAAAGCTATTGTTGGACCGCTTATACAACCCATATTGCAGTGATGTCGCTTTGCTCTTCTTAACATAAATACAGTGTTATGGCAAAAATGCAAGCATTTAGGCTCCATAAATTCAGATTTTATTTTTGATTGTTAGCTTGCAAACAAGAAGGTTTCGTTTTGTTTATTCTTTTTCCTGGCCTTGCTTCTGCGATGACCTAATAACATGGTCGGCTTTAGTCGGTCATTTGTCATTTCGTCCGCTTGTAGGGTTGCAATACGTGTCCTCCCAATGGTGTGTTGTCTTTGGTCCCTGATTTACGCTGTTTTTCTAATGAACCAGTGAGTAGCATATTAGTGCTGCGTCAAAATTGAGGTCATTCTTTTGGTGCCTGTCCATGTGACGCTTCTTCGCTAATAATATAGTGTGATATAAAGCATACACTAGGAGGTCCAGTGCCAGTATAGCCATCTGTGTTTCTTCACTGTCGGGTCCGTATTTTTTCTTTTTATTTTGTTAAAGAAATATCTCTGCAAGTGTCTACAGTACCAGAAATAGTCACAGCAAAAAAACAAAAAACACGTCGCAGCTGTCCGCAAAGCAGGATTCACACATTGCACACCTAAGGTAAGAAATAAAAAGAAAAATTTTAAATTGTAACAACAGCAAACTGTAGCCAGCGAGTATGTGTGAAATATTCTCAAAAATGAATCACAGACATAAACTCTTCTATATTATGTAAAACGCTTTTCTTTATAAGTAATTAGCACTCTTTTGATATTCCCCATTTAAAAATGCCGATCAGTACTTTCTGAATCCGTTCTCGAACATCACAGATTGGTGAACATGGCTTCTCTATAAACTCGTCATCATAGAAGTTCCTGCCCATACGGTGTATTCTGTAATTTCCTTTCCAATCTCAATGACAATTTCCTTTCAGTCTTTCATTATAACGACCGTGAGAGGCAGGGAACGCTTTCAACACCCTTTTCACATTTAAAAATGAAAACGCCGCTACTTTCAGTACCGCACGCTCCACACTTGCTGTTTTTTCTGAGAACTTGAACACGTGTCGTTCGGTGCGTTTGAGGACACGCGGTGCGTTTTTGCCGTTTGATGATTTCTGATTTTTCTGGTATTGGTTCAAACTTCATATATGTTTTTGTTATAAACAATACGATGTATTTAATCAAAGTTGCTTCTAAATGGCACGTGGGTTAACCGAACGCAGGCTATATTATGGAGCATGTAAGCATTATAGCCCATGGGAAAAATTGGTATTACGGAATAGCGAGGGAAACAAGAAGGAATGCGCTTTTTCACCATCCCTGTCAAAAGAAAGAAACAGTTTTCGATGTTACCGCACCATTTTGTTCAACATGTGTTCAACATGTGTTCAACATGTGTGAAGCCCATAACGCCTCATCGGTTTAGGAGCTCTGTTCCCAGAGAGCACTTGTGGTCTGTTTTATATCTGAGAGCGTATTGAAAAGATACCTTGCACTCTGCGTGAGCTTACAAAAGTGTATAATAGACAGGTATTCTTTTGTTTGGTAATGCATACGAATGGAGCCAACAACCGCTGGTACTAAAGAGCATTACAGAATATTTGGTTTTCATCAGTGTGAGTAATAATATACTAATGAAGGTGAAGGTTTAGAAAAAAAATACTGCAGCACGTTGCCTGTGAGTAAACCCTCAGCCTTTGAATTTTTCCTGCTGTACTCTACCAAGTTATCTTCGTTGACGATTGTATAGCTTCTGCCATTTAAGTTGTTTATGCTGCGTGTAACCTATATCCTTTATACTATTCAGCAAAGCCACCCTCCTCCATAGCGATTGACGTGGAATGTCCTGTGGTACCGCAACATTCACGTAGAGCATGATCTAACGGAGAAGTGGGGTGCTATGCAATAGCCCTCTTACGCCACCTATGACATCAAATCTGCGAGATTCTGGCTCCTCGTCGGGTTGGTCGCCAAGCAAAGGTAGAGAAAACGAGGGCCGAATTATGCATTTCATAAAAAGGGAGACAACACCTACCGATACCAATGAAAGCATAGGAAATTATTTTCTGTTTTGCCTGTAATGTTTTATATTATCTTCATGATTTCATTTTTCTTTCAGACAGATCAGCATAAAAAAATCTCCAAAGCTTTCTGTGATGCCTGTGACTTTTCACTTACTTCATGTGCATTCCATTAAGCAACCGCTGATTTGTCTGCATTTTGCTCATTTTTCTGCAAAAAAGAATCATTTTGACCTCACAAGTAAACAGGGTCGACGTACATATAGACTTATAGACCATTTTACGACCCTTGGAGGAACCGGTGTCATCGGACTTTTAAGTGGGAAGTCGTCAACTCTTTCCTGTGCTAAAATAGCAGCCCAGCTTCACAATACAGCAGCACCCTTCATCCCTTTGTAAAATCGTGTATGGGCTTGAATACATGCTTTGGAAAGGCCGATGGGTCTTACAGCAGAAACCTTTGCCTGCTTTCATTTAATATCAAGCCCAAAATATTTCGAAGCCATAAGAAATATAAATCTCTCCCTCAATACAATCAGAGCGCCATAACTTTAGAGGGTACGAGACATTCCGGATACGTATATCTGAAAACTTTTCGCAATAACACATTCGCTGCACAAGTCCATGCGCTTCCCTCTCCATACTCGGTGCCTGGCTATCCACTACTTTCCTGCCTCCGGCGCAGTTCTCATGAACTAGCAATGTCCATCTTTAAGTCAGCAGTGACGTGTAGTAATGCTCGCACGTTTTTATCGCGATGCGCAAAAAGTATATCTGCGAAAGGTAAGCTGGTCATCGTGACTGTTGAGAATTTCTCGGGAAAAAAAGGCGATGACATAAGTTTTTTAATGAAGGAAAAGATGAGGCGTGTATTCAAGAGGACTGAAGACGTTTTTCAATTCTGGTCGCCAAGAATCCCGAAACTGCTTTTTACCTCATCTCTTCACCTTAGACTTAAGACGAGCTCCGAAAACGGCGTTTCACGACGTGCTGTACCATTGGCTCTCCCTCTACCAGAGCCTCTCCTAGAAATTCAACCGTTTGAGCGAGAAGGAGTCCTTCGCCAAATGTCCTTGGTTACCTGCTGGTCCAGTATATTTTTTTTATCGTCCCCTATTCAGAGACGTGTCATCCATGATCAAATTCTTGAGATCCTGCCAACTGTGAACCGACCCACTATGATCACCGCTCCACTGACGTATACCCAATGGGCGACCCGGCTTCCGCTTTTCCCCTGTATGCCAACGTACGCTTCACCAAGCCCCATTTTTAGTAGCGGCAGTCCGTGTCTCCGGAGCCGGTCGCACCGGTCCGCACCCTATGTATCCGTGGTGCGCACAATACATCCAGCCGGTCTGCTGTGCCTGTAGTGTAGCTGGCCATGTGACCGGCCAGTTGGTGCTGTGCACGCAGATTATGTTCTTAATTCTATGGCGTACGACATACTTTTCTCCGAAACTGTGTTGGCTCGTTCGTCTCCGCCCCGTTGCTGCCCACACACGCCCCGATCTCCGTCTGCCTACTCCCGGTTATGTTTTCGTATGGCACGCCGCTCTCTGCCCTTTCGGGCGTAAAGCTAAGCGCCGTAGTTCCGGACACAAGAACTGCGCCCTCAGTAAACGTGTCAAAGCCTGTAAACATTGTTGAAATTTTCGTCGGATCGATTGCTCTTGATGCGATCATATACACTGGTGCTGCAGTGTCCGTGGTATGTGATAACTTGTGCAGCAAGCTTGAGAAAGTGACGCCGGTCAAATATTTTTATGACAACCGCCAACACTGAAATGATTTGATTCATTGCTGCGTGCACCGCTCAGCTGATCATGCAGGTCTTTCCCTACATCATTCAATTCATTGTTCTCACCTGCTGCTCTCATGAAATCATCATCCGATAGAGTGTTGTCCAAGCATCAAACCATCATCGACTGTGCATGTGCTCACATGAATTTGTTGCCTCGTTTTGACACTCTCGTCGAAACAGTGCTTGCACACATTGTGCCCATTCCCACCACTGATGACGACATTGATTTTTTTGCTCATCGCAAATGCAGGTTGCTTCCGCATGTCGTGTTCGCAATTCGTGGGCCTAGTAGCGTTCTGTATGCTGCCTACGCATTTCCTTTTCCCACGAATTTACTTCGAGCTGAATCGTTTGACACTCTGGATGGCATCCACCCCGCCGACGCCCGTAGTGTTATTGGTGACACTACAGGGCATCACATTACCGCCCACGACAAAGTGGTGAAGACGACAACGACGAAGAAGCTCGCGCCCGCTCTGAAACCTCTGTAATAAATGGCCACCTTGAAGATTATCTATTACACTATCCACGACACATAGCTATTTTCACAGATGCCTCACAACGGGATGAAAAAGCTGCAATAGGTAGTTATTCCCAGGAACTCGATTGGAGTTTTTCTGAGCGCATCTTTGATTATACACCAATATTTACTGCTGAAATGCTTGCAATTGGTTTGGCCCTTCAAAAAGATCCCGGTAACGTTACATACGTAATCATACTCTCTGAGACTGCCTATCAGTCATAGCAGCATTACAAAGTCCGAAGATTCGTATTTTGAAATAAACCCTGATGTTTTTCCTTTCCTTACATTTACAGGAAGTGGGTTTTCAGTCGGTTCCGGGGCACTGCGGCATCGCTTCTAATATAATGGCGGATTATATAGCAAATTCATCTCTCAATGGGCCTGGTGTCGACGTTGTACCGAATATTACTTTTCTAAATATATCCCGTTTTGACCGGTTTCAAACGTTACACTCCTTGAGCCATGAGCCACTCCTTGCGACTACGGATTTCAAGCATTTATATTTCCATTGGAATGTCCGATATTGTAACTTGAGGCAATGTGAGGTCTCCATGACTGCGTTGTAGAATGTCTTGGCTTGGTGATTTGACTAAGAGTGTAACTAGCCCTAGCGCTCACAACAAGGCATGGGGGTGTTTTTGTTATGCTTTTTCTATCTATGAGCGTTTGTGTTCGAGTGCTACGCATGATATCTTCCCCAACATGAGGTATTCTTTCTTTAACCCTCTGTTTGACTTTCTCTGTTTTCTTCGCAGTCCTACACCAAGGGCCTCTCCCAAGATGACCTCTGTGTTGTCGCTCCTACGTCCTCCCTCAGTGACTGTCCTGTTAGTCTGGAGGATGTTCTTTTCGCCTTACCGCTCCTAGCCGGCGGCGTATTTGGGCCGAGGGCCAAAGGTTGGACAATTCACTTAAGCAGCTGCTGCTTCATTCTTTCTTGTTCCACAGTTTTATATTTTCTTTGCTTTTCGGTCAGTGAAGAGCCATTGACTGCAGCATCGACACTACGATATTGGCGTAATGTCTCCCGTGTAGATATTTACTGCCTCCTTGTTGAGGCTACTCTTGTTCTTGTCATCGAATCTTCTAAGGGCTTGTGTCTTCTCTTATATTTATTTGGCTCTGTCTCGCGTGTTTCCCTTCCTACTTATCTCCTGGCGTTTTTCGCACAGCCTTAATTTACGCTTGCATTGGTAATTGAGTTATCCCTTATTAGAGGATTAGCCGACCGAGTGTGCCTCGGGCTTTTTGGAATGATTGTTTGATTTTCATTGATCAATGTTTGCTAAATAGAAGAAAACAGTAGCGTGCTTTGAGTACATTTTTATATCAATACATGTGCAAAAAGATACGCCCTTTTTGAAGAAATATATTGTGACTAATCAAACAGACTGACTTCAATAAGTTACGTCGAAAATGCTATAATATGTTGAAATACGAACTGAATAGCTTACTGTAAAAAATTGGAGGACGCTTAAAGCTCCGCCTTTAGGAGTTCAACGCGACAGCGTTATCGTGCCCCGTTCACATCGCCTTCTCATACTCTTCAGCCTCACAACGACGTAGCCATGACACACTATAATCCTTTATTTGTACAAAGTAGAACTTTGTCCTCATTATTCGTTTTTATAACTGATCGTCTTCTCATTCTACGGAACTGCCTACCTGTTGTCTGAATATTTGTTTTCAGATGGGATTTTCTGCACATTTGAGTGTGTGTGTGTGTGTGCGCGCGCGCGTGCGTGCGTGCGTGCGTGTGCGCGTCCGTGTGTGTGTGTATGTGTGTGTGCGTGTGTGACACTCAATGCGTGTTACCATCAAATAGGGCAACAAGAATTTTTGTAGTGTGTAGAGAGGGAACAGTAAAGTAGTGTTGTAGAATGTGCAGAAAATCACATCTGAAAACTATTCAGAAAACAGGGAGGTAGTTCCGTAGAATTAGGAGACTATATATATATATATATATATATATATATATATGGTTAAGTAGCGACAAGCAAAGAGCACGGCACAACATGGTGAAAGGATGAATACTGATTTAATGGTTGGCCTAGTGCGAGGGCTCCTCTCGCGCCACTGCCTATCTTCTTCTTAACACTTCCCGGGGCTAGTGAGCGATTGTCCCGATTGGTTCGCTGTAAGTTGATGGTGACGTGACGGTGAGGATGTTCAAGGAAAGACAGGAGTGAATGACTTGCTTGCCACCACGATGTCTGATGCGTGAGTGATCCGCCTCCCCTGGAGCTGTTCAACCATCCGTCACCAGAGTCCATGAGATCGATGGCTCGAGGTCACGTCGGGCGGCTTGGGCGGGAGTTCCGTGTTCGTGTCCATCGTTTCTTACGAGTTATTTGGGTCTTTCGGGTCCTTCGTCTCGGTTCTGGTTGGTCTGTCTGTTCTCCTTGTCTTCAGGTCCGGGCTGGGGGCTGGGCTGTGGTAGTTGCTCGGGTCTGGACTGGAAGGGCTGGAGCGAAACTGCTCGGCGATGTCCTTGGGCCCTCGGTCGATGGTCCCGGCTCACAGATGGCGTCAATGCTCCAAGGCGAGAATGGGGATGACGTACGCTGCACATCCAACCGAAATGGTACGTGACGACAAGCAGCAAGGACGGCACAACATGGCGACAGAATGAACGATGATTTAATGGTTGGCCTAGCGCGAGGACAACTCTCGCGCCACTGCTTATCTTCTTCTTCGTAACAATATATATATATATATATATATATATATATATATATATATATGTATATATATATATATATATATATATATATATATATACCTGCCTTGAATACATATATTCCCATGACCTGGTGGCAATGCCGTTGGCACCAAATTAAGAGACATGTTTGCAGGAGTCAACTATTTATTGGGCTGATTTGCCCCCTCAAAAAAACTGAACTCGGCAGCGGCAATAGCAACAATCGTGCTAAGCGCTCGTCGATCTACGAAAGCCGGTTTCACTCGTCAGCGTTCAATTTGAAAGCGGCGCAGAAAGGTCTCGATAAAACCGCGAGCGATGACTAGCATAACCGGGAACACTGTAGAAGTCAAGTGCGTGACTGGAACCCTTCGAGATACATCGCGAATCATCTGCCAGAACAAAGGAAATGATACGTAATGTCTCGCGACGAGCATGAACAAAGAATACAGAAGTGATCCGCGCGCTATATTTACAATACGTCCAGATGTCGACGGCTGTCAAAAAAAGAGTAAACAAAGTTTAGAACGGCTCGCAGCAATATATGCATTGGCACCTTCAATGCCAATGTAGGCATAAAGCAAGCTGGAGACCAGGTAGTGGACAAGTATGGAATGGGTTTAAGGAATGGCAGGGGGCAGATATTCGTTGAGTTTAATGAATGCAATAACTTACGAATCATGAATGCCTTCTTCAGCAAACGGAAGAACTGGAAGTGGACATTGAAAAGCCCTAACGGGGAGACTTAGAATGAAATTGACCGCATACTCTGTTCTAACCCTGGAGTTGTACAGGATGAAGATGTAAGCAGAAAGGTTCGATGTGGGGACCACGGGATCGTAAAGTTTCGGATTAAACAATATTTGAAGAGGGAATGGAACAAATTGGCGAGGAACTAGTCCAGCAACTAACTAGCGGTAAGGGGAAAATAGAAGATTTCAGGCTCTCAGTGTAGAATGGATATTCAGTGCTGACAGAGGAAGCCGACTTTAGCCTAGAAGCAATGAACAATAATTTCGGAGATCTCCTTACTGAGGGCGCAGTACAGTAAGTGTTAGAATTGTTAGGGAAGATACCGCTAAACTATGTAAAGAGAGGGAATATTTGATTAAGAAATTGGCAAAGTGAGACTGGAAGTGGACATTGAAAAGCCCTAACGGGGAGACTAAGAATGAAATTGACCGCATACTCTGTTCTAACCCTGGAGTTGTACAGGATGAAGATGTAAGCAGAAAGGTTCGATGTGGGGACCACGGGATCGTAAAGTTTCGGATTAAACAATATTTGAAGAGGGAATGGAACAAATTGGCGAGGAACTAGTCCAGCAACTAACTAGCGGTAAGGGGAAAATAGAAGATTTCAGGCTCTCAGTGTAGAATGGATATTCAGTGCTGACAGAGGAAGCCGACTTTAGCCTAGAAGCAATGAACAATAATTTCGGAGATCTCCTTACTGAGGGCGCAGTACAGTAAGTGTTAGAATTGTTAGGGAAGATACCGCTAAACTATGTAAAGAGAGGGAATATTTGATTAAGAAATTGGCAAAGTGAGACTGGAAGTGGACATTGAAAAGCCCTAACGGGGAGACTAAGAATGAAATTGACCGCATACTCTGTTCTAACCCTGGAGTTGTACAGGATGAAGATGTAAGCAGAAAGGTTCGATGTGGGGACCACGGGATCGTAAAGTTTCGGATTAAACAATATTTGAAGAGGGAATGGAACAAATTGGCGAGGAACTAGTCCAGCAACTAACTAGCGGTAAGGGGAAAATAGAAGATTTCAGGCTCTCAGTGTAGAATGGATATTCAGTGCTGACAGAGGAAGCCGACTTTAGCCTAGAAGCAATGAACAATAATTTCGGAGATCTCCTTACTGAGGGCGCAGTACAGTAAGTGTTAGAAATGTTAGGGAAGATACCGCTAAACTATGTAAAGAGAGGGAATATTTGATTAAGAAATTGGCAAAGTGAGAAAGCCTTCAACCCAACAATACCGATAGAACTGACAGAGATATGAAAGCTAATCAGTAAGCGCAAAATGGCTGACATAAGGCCGTATAGTATGGGAAAAATTGATCATGCTCTAAAGAACGGCTGTAGCCTGAAGGCGGTAAGGAGGAAATTAGGCACAGGGGAAAATGAGATGCATACACTGAGGGACAAAGCGGGCAATGTCATTACTAATATGGACAAAATAATCAGGGTATCCGGGGAGTTCTATACGAATCTCTACAGCAGACAAAGTAGTCAGGAAGAAAATTAAATTGATTGTAGTGAAGAGCAGCCAGACGTTCCGCAAATATCGAAGGACGAGGTACAGAAATCATTAGAAGCTGTGAAAGGAGGAAAAAAAGGTAGAGAAAGTAAGGAAATACCTATTTTTGGAAGGACGGATGAGATATCGTGCTATAAAACTGGCCACCCGCTATACGCAATGCCTGATGGCATAGAAAGTACCGGAATCATTGAATAACGCGAACATTATCTTAATTCATATAGAAGGGGACGCTAAGGACTTGAAGAATTACAGACCAATCAGCTTACTATTCGTTACGTACAAGGTATTCGCTAAAAAAATCTCTAATATGATCAGGACAACCTTAGACTTTATACAACCAAAGGACCAAGTAGGATTTTGGAATTGGTACTCCACCATCGATCATATCCACTTATGAATCAGGTGAAAGAAAAGGGCTCGAAATATAACCAACCCCTATACATAGCATTCATTGAATACGAGAAAGCATTTTACTCAGTCGAAACATCCGCGGTCATGCAGGCATTGCGAGATCAGGGTGTAGGTGAGTCATATGTGAAAATACTGAAAGCTATCTATAGTGGCTACACAACAACCAATGTTCTGGATAAAAAAGGTGAATAAATTCCAATAAAGCAAGCTGTTATGCAAGGAGTGCTATTTGCAGTGCTCTCCAGAGGTATTTGCAGCTTTATTAGAGGATGTATTTAAAGACGGGAAATGGGAGCAGTTCGGAATCAGGTTGGATGCAGAATATTTCAGTAATCGATGATTCGCTGATGACATTGCATGCAACTCAGGGGACCAATTGCAAATAATGAATAATGATCTCGACAAGAGAAGAAAGGGAGGCCTAAAGATTAATATGCAGTAAATTTTAAGGCAACTTTGAAGAGCCTGGGAAAGGAACAGCGGATTAAAATAGGCAGTGAAGCGCTGGAAATGGCAGTCGAATATGTCTACTTAGGACAATATTAACCGCCGATCCAGACCGCAATATGAAAAAGGAAAATGAAAAAGGAAAAATAATTAGAAAAATGGGACTGGAATGAAGCACATTTGGAAGGTGTTCAAAGATTATGACTAGCAGCTTACCAGTATCACTCAAGATGAAAGTGTATAACAGTTACATCCCACCGGTATTCACCTATGGGGCTGAAACATGGAGTTTAACGAAAAGGGTGTACTTAAGCTTAGAACAACGCAGAGGGCTGGAACCGAAAATAGTAGGTGTAACGTTAAGACATCTGAGAAGCGTGCAGAATTGTTCAGAGAAATAACTCAAGTTACTGACATTCTAGTTGAAATTAAGAAGAAGAAATGGACATGGGCTGGAAGGAAGGTAAGCGTTAACAGGGGGCGGCAGATAATTAGGCGGATCGACGAGGTTAAGAAATTCTCAGTGGTCAAGTAGATGCCGCTAGCACAGGACAAGATTAATTGGAGGAAACGAGAGAGGCCTTCGCCCTTCAGAAGGTATAGTCCGGCTGATGATAATGATGTCTGAAAGGTCTCAAGTTCCCGCCTGGAGGCCTCATTTTCGTACTATCCATGGATATGTTTTGTATTGTAAGGTAACATGTAATCTGAGCGGTCCTGTAAGTAGACTCCAGATCGTGTCCTCTCGGCTCCTTTAATTACTGGCGATATATATTTATTGACCCTGATATTAAAGCACGTCTGCGAGATAATGCACATAGTGGATGATGAGAAAAGGATGCATGGGATTCAATTCAGCAAGAATTGCATCTTCTTTGCCTCGAAATTGCTAAATATCTGAGCATATTTTCCAGACGATCAATCAGACTCACGCGGCAACTAAAGCTGTAGAAGCTCTGCCCTGAAGGCCTCTTGCGTATTCAAAAAGACGGGCGACAAGAAAGAAGGCGACTGCGTCAGTTTGAACGGAATCTGTAATAACTTTCTGACTCTCTTCTTTGGGTCCTGAATAGGCATTGCGCAGATAAATTATAACCGATGCTTTAGCAATAGTACTGCACTATGGTTTAAATACTATTGAGCAGTATTTGTAATAATTTATGTATAAAATGGAGAATTTACCGCAGCAGGCATGAATATGCAAGCCACAGTATATTTTTTCTTGTAAACGGCCCTGATAGTTGCACACTAAGCTTGAATGGCAATATTGCACGTTTCTTTTGTCTCTCTTATTTGCTTTCGACTCTAGAATCAGCAGATGTAAAATCAAGGCGGGTAGCTTACCTAACATTGAAAGTTTACGCCACTTAATAGCGCTAGAAGGAGGGTTCTAAAAGTAGAATTCTATAGTGGTTTTGCAACAAACGCAGCAGCATTATAGACATAGCGAAAATATGAATACCTGTTTTCAGTATCATGACCACTACATTGTCATTTACGATATCCGTTAGTAGTCTCAAATATCTCAGTGATTTTACCTCAATGAATCATGGCTGCGAGAAAAATGATGCTACTATTTAAATTTCGAAGGAAATAATATTTGCATATGGTTATACCTAACCGCAAACATTTATTTTCATAACGTTTGTTTCTTTTTTGAAAATATGTCTGTGTTGAAATTTATGAGGAGCGGTGAGTGCAAAGAACCTGCTGTGCCGCTCGATTCTGGTATATTTTATTCCATCCTGGCCAGTACGTCGCATTGTATGGGAAAGGCGTGGGGATGACAGCGGCACAAAGAAAGCGGTAGAAGAAAAGTACTATAGTAAAAAGAAACCAGGTCCTCAAGAATCGGCGCCTCCGACATGTGCGCTATGCTCTGGAGACAGGTCGACAGCAGCTGCGATTGAAGTCGATCGAGTATAGGCTGCTCCGCAAAACGCGCATTGCCCGATAATTGGACTCCCTTCAGATTTGATAGAGCGGGTGCCTGACGTACATTTCCATGACATCCGCGCTGGCTGCACACGATATAACACTAGCTGAGCTTTTGATGCATCTTAAGCTTTTAGTCGCCAGAGCCATTTTATTTGCAAGCGTTGCCATAAGAGAGACGACATGAACAACATAAGCAGGAAGCAAGTAATTCAAAACACTCATTCAACAATTCCCGGCACAAGAGAACAAACGGGGAAAAGAGAAAAGGTTAGCCTGGAGAGCATTCAAATTGGTTACATTGAATTGGGAAGCAGTACATGTGAAAGTAATGGAAATATAGCCATGGTGAGAACAAATAACTTTAGTTGCACGCGCATGTGCTCTTGATGAAGTGCCTAAAGGAAAAGCAAGGCAGGCGTAGACAACTATGGAAAGCAATTGTATGTCTTGTGGTCATTCATGTCCAGTGCTGCCACGCAGTGCGGCGGCGCCGCATTGTGGTTAGCTATAAAGATTCTATAAATTGATTTAACTTTTTCTGCTTTACATATGTCGTCTAAATTAAATATGCAAGAGTTCTGCAGTAGCGCACACGTAAAAAGCATCTTACCTAACTATTCCTGCTTTTGCAAGTATCATCTGACATTAACTTTTAGCGCACTGCTACCAAACTTGAACCTAGTTTAATGTTTGTTCTGAAATCTTCAAACATGTCCAAGGACCTAATGAAAGCACTTGAAGATTTTAAACGAGAAATGAGGCATGAACTGCGTGGGGGTTAGTCCGTGGATGTTGATCATGGCCTGATATTTGTGCCGGCGGAAGACTAGGAGTTCACATTTTTTGACAGAGCTGAGAGCACGTTAGTCCACACGCTCGTGTATAATTTTGCAACTGTTGTTGCCTCTGTTTGTAGCTTTTCTTTAATAATTCTCATGCTTTCCATGGTTGTCCAGATGGTTATATCAGCATAGCGTCCAGATCTGCAGCAAGACGTGTGACGACACAAAATAATTAGAGCAGAAGTTTAAGCACTCAGGGATAATTTCACTGAGCTGTTGAAATACGATGAATAACTGAAGAACACTTAACAGGCGCCTGTCGCAAAGCGTATATAAACTTGAACAATACTGTCCCCTGAATAAATTGGCAATGAAATGTGTGAACTCGAGTGAGAGATCAGAGGGCCCAGTGAAGGAAATTGGGGAACTAATCGACAAGTCTGTCGTATTTTCATGTTTGTTTTCTCTGTGTGCGAAAGGGCCGGGTAGCCCGGATATCACAGGCGGATATGTGCGCTAGACCGTAATATTTAGTTAATATTTAGACCGTAATAATATGTTTTATCGCGACTGCCACCTGACTAACAAGAAAAAAAAATACGACGTTTGTTATGATGCACCGCCGTTCGCGAGCCGAATGGTTGAGCTGGTCATGAAGCTCGCTAACGGCGGTGCATACAACAAACACCGTATTTTTTTTTTCTTGTTAGTCAGGTGGCAGTCGCGATAAAACATACTAAATATTACGGTCTAGCGCACATTTCCGCCTGTGATATGCGGGCTACCCGGCCCTTTCGCACATAAATAAAACAAACATGAAAATATGTCGTGCTCATGCCCTGTCGCACAGAAACCAAATATGCACAGAACTAATCCTCATTGTGGATATCACTGGTGGGCTAAAGGCTTGGCGCGAACTCCAGTAGGTACTTTTCGTCATGCACATTTCCTTTAGATGCATACGTACCTATAACAAAGTGTTTTTCGCACAGTCGAGAGTATGCAGTTGGTTGCTAAGGTCGCCCATTCACATCTTGACGCTTGGTAGCCCTTATTCAAGCTTCACGTCGTTGTTGGTTGCGGTTCGCCGAAGGGAACCTGAAAAATCGCATCTTGAATCCCGGCACGCCTCGAAAGTGGTAACCGTACGCGGCAGATGTAGTTGGCATCGCTTTGCCAAGCCTGTGACGACCACCGTGCCGCACGCCAGTTCCCGTGCACTGGCGGCGACGAAAAACGCCGTCCAATGTGTTTCCATCTGTCGCCGCTAGGATTTCGCGCATGCGCAGAAAACTCGCGCAAAAGGCGGATCGCCCAACTTAGGTTTGCGGCTTTTACCAGGTGCATATAAAACAACACCCATAAACAGTCTATATGTAAAAACCAACGAACACAGAACTATGCTCACATGCTCATGCATTTCCGCTTACTCCCGAAATATATCTGTTACCAAATAGTTACACAATTCCAACCTCGATAGCTGTTCATCAATAAACCTTACGCAATATGGCCACTTCTTTTCCGCTTCGAGGATAAATGCCAAGAGTTAAACACAATGGACACCTGGCTAGTATTGCCAGGAAATCCTACCCGCTGTCACCCTGCTACTGCCTTCCCTCAATATGTGATTTCACGTTGGCATATTTTCAGAAGAAGCAAACACCGCATGAACATATACTACAAGAGTATTTAGCACTAAATGAAAAATACAGGAAATACGCGACCTTTTTTTACTCTTTTTTACTCTATAGCATGCAACCTAGGAATTACTGTTATATAAAATGATTGGGATAAAACAGTGCGACTATCCACCCAACTTTTCATCTATTTTGCCTGCTGAGTCACATGCGGTCTGTAAGTCTATACACGAAGTAATAAATGAGAATATCAATAGTATCATTTACACTCACTCTCTATAAGCATACTTACCTCACACCATGCACTTAATAGAGTAAAACTGGGTGCGAGTCAGCCCAATAAACGGTTGATTTTAGTGCTAAAGCGTCTGTTTTCTCTTTGGCACCTACGGTCTTGTCACTGCCACGTGACATTTCGCCGAGGAGCTGAATTCTGTAAACGAGGACTATACCCCAAATATGCTTGAAGAAGAGAAACCACCCCTGGATTTCGTGCAGCCCCGCAAGTACTACCCAATGAAAATTCGGAAGACTGAATTGACTTTTTGACAGCAAAGCGGGATTCAACGCAGGGACTAACTGACTCGGCAAAGCTAAGGCAAGTTTATTTCGCACTTCAGGGACCTGCAACAATCTGCTCTGAAAGTGAAGAGTTCTTTAAAGGATTAGAAAACAGTCAAGGAAAAGCTCTTGCAAACCTTCACCAGTGTTTTGTCGAGAAATAAAAAGAAATTTGACTTGCTCTGGAACCCGAAGTTTTTTTTTTTATACTGAGCGACTCTGGGCAATATCTGCAAACAAAGGTTTGTTCCCAAACAATTTATTTTATCATCCCTATAATTTATATATTGCAAAACAAATAGCTACGCATAGAGTCGCATATATTAGGCAACCCTCTCGCACATGTAGAGCCTATAACGGAAGAGATATTACTCAATCTCTATTCTATATCCACTGTGATATGACGTTTGGCGGCACACGTAAGTGAAATTCGCTGTTGGTTACCTGAGAACTATGGGTATCTGAAAACAGGTCTTCCTTAGTTCCAAACTGCCTCCTAACCATTCAACAAAAGGCAGCAAGAGATACAAACGGCACTAGGGAAGAGGCCATCTTCGCTGAAATGTTAGGCGTAAATGACCTATTAATAACGGAATGCTGTCTCAGTATAAACACACACACACACACGCTGTCCATCTGTGTTTGCATGCAGAATCCTAAATCAAAGCTTGCACGGCTCGTCTGAAATTACCATCATTTCGAGTTCAAAACGAATTGCGCGCTTCAATAGGTTCGCCGATTGCGGCGTCAGTCTTCCAAAGCCCTTTGTTAGCACGCGGTTCATTACGGTCACCCTAAGTGCGCTGTTCTTAATTGGCCTCCACGTAGCAGAAATTGTTGATCAAGATATGCACTTATGCTTCACTGCCAGGCGCATTTGTTCTTGATTCAAGTGTGCAAAATGGTGCCGTTTTTGGTACGGTATGAAGAGTCACATATGTCGAGAAACACTTTGCAGTCTCCTACTTGTTGTTCAGTAACAGCAACCATGTTATTGCTTAAATACATTTTCGAAAATATATCTGTTGGTGGCAAGAAAATTACCCTTTTATACGGTTCGCAGCTTTTTTACTTCGCAATGTTGTTCTTACTGGTCGTCTTTAATTTGTGTTCTTGTGTTGTCTTTGTTCCCTTTTCAGTACTTTCTGAATTTGTCTATTACAACTGAACTGCGGGTAATAGAAATTGCATTATCTCTTGAAAACGTGACTCTTCGCTTTCCAACGATTACTATAAAGTACATCCAGGAAAATATTTTAAGAAATGAAAGTTTGTTGCGCAGAGCTAAAAAGATTTATTGCTCTTGAAATTTATTGAATCCAATTGGCACTGATATGAGCTTAAATTGCATCTGGCCAGGTGCGGGAAATGTAATTTGCTGGTGCACAAGTAGCGACATGTTTCTGTTTTACTGAAAAATTTTTCATCCGGTCGATGTCAAGCTGCGGGATTTGGCCTTGCGGAAAAGAGAATTACTAACTTTCACGGTGGCGATGTGCGTGGTTCTATTATAGTCTACTGGTCACAGAGCTATAGGTGAAAATCGAGGCGACTAGAGTTCTGCTCAAATGAACACTTTATTGAGCTGTCTTGCTCCCGCAAAAGAACTAAGCGAGTCGGTGGCGTCGATAGCAGCAAGCTTGCTCGGCGGTTTTCGTTCTACGAATGCCTGCAGATTTCATCAACGCTCGATTTAAAGTCGGCCAAGAACCGTGTGGATAATTGGCCGAATGAACGTGGGAAATTCTGGAACGATACAAAAACCTCTTGGCTTCGTTGCCGCGGCTCGCGACACCGAGCATAAACAAGGTAATTCCGTGCGCTAAAATACCAGTGATAAAGTCGCGTTCTGAAGGCTGTTGAAAACAACAAGTTATGATCCTAATGGTTTTCGGGATTACTCCCCCCCCCCCCCCCCTCCTCTCTTAAAAAACATCGTCTCGATGTTTCAAAACAGACAGGCAAAAGTTAATGTAAATATTAGGCAACCCATAAAGGGCCTTAAGTGCGCTTAACAGAGCTTAAGGCGTACAACATGCAACACTTAAGGGTGCGCGCGACGTCAGGAATGGCCTCGTAACCACTTGCACGCCTCGGCGAAGGACTTTGTACGTGCCGAAGTATCGGCGCAAAAGCATTTCACTGAGTCCACGGCGGCGAATCGGCGTCCAAACTTGGACTTGGTCTCCTGGTTTGTACACGAAGCATCGCGTCGTCGTAGGTGGTGGCCACGGGCGTAGGTTCTTTTCTAATCTTTAATGCGCAGCCAAGCCTCATCGTCAGGCTTCCTCTGCGTGGTGAGGTAAGCGGCTACGTCGACGTTGTCCTCTTTGCGTCACATGCGGTAGCATCGCGTCAAACGTTGTCGTGGGCTCCCTGCCATACACAAGTTGAAACGAGGTCTACCTTGTAATCCCCTGGAGGATGGTGTTAAAGACAAAAATGACGTAGTATGGCAGGATGTCATCTCATGTATTATGGTAGGCATCCACGCGCGTGGTAAGCATGTCGGTGACAGTTTTATTCAGACGCTCTGTGACTCCGTTGGTCTGCGCATGATAGGGTATTGTTCGTCGGTGGTTTTTATGACCTTAGTCGAAGCAGGCTTGCGTCAGCTCCGTCGTAAATGATGTTCCCCTGTCGGTGATGAGAACTTCTGAGGCGCCGTGTCGCAAGATAATTTTTTCGGCAAAGACCTTCGACTTCTGCCACGGTACCATTAGTTAAGGCTTTCACTCCAGCTTAAGGTGTAATGTAGCCAATGGACACGATGACCAGCTTGCTACCCGTAAATGAATTTGGGAAGAGGCCGAGGAGATGCATCCCAGTTTGTTGAAAGGGCTTGGTCGGGAGTGGTATGGGATTGAGTAGCCCGACAGGCCCAACTTGGGGTGTCTTGCGTCGCTGGTACTCGCGGCATGTTATCATGTAATGCCGAATATCGGAGATTACCTACGTCCAATGATACTTCTATTCGGCGCAATGTGCGAGCAAACCCAAGATACCCGGCTGTTGTCTCACCGTGGGAAACTTGTACAATTTCATCTCTAAAGTTTTTGCGAACAACAAGAAGATGATTGGTACTATTTGGTCCCGCAAAATTCGTCAATGCTCAATTGAAAATCGGCGGAGAACAATCTAGAGAATTTATTTTATTTATTTGGTACACAATGTGTAAGAGGATTGGGCGAAGAAAAACAGAACATAAGGGGAGAATAGCATACTTGAATGGACACTACGAATGCCAAAAGCAGATGTGATACACTTATCACATGCAAAAAAAAAGCAAACTGAATTCAGCACAAATTAAAAACACAGTGACAAAGCGAAACGAGCAGTACGTTTCCAGCAAAGACTAGATAACTGGAATGCAAAGTCATTCAGAGATGTGCAATTAACAATATTAAATGGTGATAAATTGCGTGTGGAAAACAGGACAACTTAAAAGTATTGTTTTGGGTTAGATATTTTTTTTAATTAATAGAATATTGTGTCCTCGAATTTTGCGGGGTCGAAAGAGGTAATTACTTATTAGGGTCAATGTTAAGTGTTCCAGACAAAAGAGCATAAATAAATTTTAGGCGAATATTTTTTGCACGAAATCTAATAGTGGGAACTCCAGTCGCTATTGGAAGATCAGATGGGGAATCAAGGCGGGGATGCCTGTAACAATTAATATAACCTTGCGTTACGCTCATTCCGGTTAAGGAATGAAATGTCTTGTGTGAGGAAACTAGCATGGAATGTTGTATGTAATGTCTGATCTTACAAGGAATGTGTTTTCAATTAATATGGCTTAAGATGAGGCGAATACAATGGATCGTGTTAGTGAACAAACGGTGGTAAGGGACTGTTGTTGCATATAATGCGTGTTAGGCCGAATAAGCCTAGAAAAGTCAGGAACAATACGGAAATTGTTGGGCTTTGTTGCGATCACACGGCAAATACCTCAGCACATGTCGTACAGAAAAAAAAAGTGATAAAGTCAAGCCTCGCGATAAGGAGCATGAACCAGATCATTTCATGTGCTTTACTCACATTGATAAGAGCGCATTCTGGCAGCTGTTTAAAACCGCAACAAATAAATATTTCAATCATTAGCGGCAATATCAGTTACGTTACGTCATGTTTTGTTTATTCATTTCGTTTATTAATACTGTCAGCCCCAAATGGGTGCTTTTACAGGAGAACAAAACAAAGCTGTAGGTAATGACTCATAAAGTTCACAGTGGAAGGTAGATAAGAGTTGAACAAGTACAGGCATAATGCAGCGACTAGCGCTTAGCCTCTAAGTACACACATGAACCAAAATAAATTTGAAAATAAAAACCAAAACAAGCAATGAATACAATAATACAATATCTAAATGCAACACATAAAATACAAGAATACAATATCCACGAAATATTCCACCACACTTAATGCCTTAAAAATGTTTTTCAAAGTGCTGCAGAAATTCAGTGAGTGATACAGATAAAGCAGCAGTGTCTGGAAGAGAGTTTCAATCTCCGCAGCTTCGTGGGAGATAACTATGCTTAAAACAATCATTTCGTATGGTCGGTAACGGAATAAACTGACCATGGTGATGTGTTGATGTTGCATTGCTTGTGATTCTAAAGTGATCTGATTTGTTTATATTGACATCTTTTATAAGGAGGAAGAGGATTTTCAGTCTTTCGCACCTGGTTCTCGCTTCTAGCGTCGCCAGTTCAGCTTGATTACAGTTCTGTTGAGGAATGATTATGCGCGGTATTTATTATAGATAAATCTTGCAGCAAGTCGCTGTATCCTCCGAAGCTTGAGGCTGTTCTTTGCAGTGTGAAAATTCCACACTAATATGACATATTCAATTATCGGTCTAACCGGTGTTTTGTATACGAGGCACTGTACATCTGGAGTTGCATTGTGCATATGGCGAATCAGGAACCATAGTGATTTTAAAGCTTTGGATAGAACGTTTCGGATCTGGATATTCTATCGGAAGTGTGGTGTAAATGTTAGGCCTCAATATTTATATTGGTAAACTTGTTCTATTTTGTACCCGATAATTTGATAGTCAAATGTCAGAAAATTGTTCTTTCGAGTTGCCGACATGTACACAGATTTTTTTCATGTTTAACGTCATCCGCTAGTCATCACACCTTTTTTTTATTACTCGCTGGAGATATAAATGTGATACGATCTGATCAAGTATGATATTTATTTTAATGTACAATACACAATCATCAGAAAAAACTCTGAATGGTACAATAATGCTTTTTGTAGATCATTGATAAAGATAAATATAGGAGGGGGCCTAAGACACTACTTTGCGGCACCCCAGAAGACAGGTAGGATTTTAGAGCGACAGCCACTAACATTCAAGTATTGTTCCCGGGATTGTATATTTGCGGGAAACCATTTTGTAGGCTTTGGATATTTAAATACTTCTTTGACTTTGTATAGTAATTTTCTATGTGACACTTATGAAATGCTTCGCAAAGTCAAAGTATATATGCCCATTTGATCGTGGGAATTTATTGTATCTGCGAGGCCATAGACTATATTTATGAGCTGGGTTACTAACGAAAGTCCCTTTCGGAAGCTATGATGATAATAATATAGGATATTATGCTGATTGAAAGAAATTACTAGGTGTTTGGAAATAATGTGTTCAAGTAATTTGAAGCAGTACTAATGCAGTGCTAATGATAGAAACATAACAATAATTATTAGCATGAGTATTTCTGATTTTATGAACCGATATAACTTTTGCTCGCTTCTAATATCCGAGGGGCAGCATCCGCTACTTATGGATGATTGAAAAATTTTCATCAAGTATTTAGAAGTTCATAACGCGTAAATGCACAAAAACACGTTAGGGATGCCACCTAGGTCATGGCTTTTCTTCAAAATTTATAACGCCCTGTTCATCAATTTGTGAATGAGAAATAGGAGACTTATTAGTTTCATTCATAACGAGATAGAACACCATTATCACAAAGGTGCGCAGATGACAAATATAAATTAAGATCATCAGCAGGCTTCTGGAAGTTCTTCTCTGTCTCAATAGTGTGCTGCTGGACAGTCGAACGGCTAATATAAAGCCGGAATGTACCGGGAACCAATGACCTCTCGAGTGTTACACATAGGTGACACCATAAAGGTAGGTGCTTTATCATCACGAAAGGGCAGTCGACCTTGGTGAGTGCGGTGGGTGCTTGCGGCAGTGGGTGAGTGCGGTGTAGTGCTTTGTCCCCCCACCTCGAACTGTAGAGGACGCCCGCCCTTGTTATATTCTGAGGGCTGTTCTCCCGGCGGGCGAGTTCCAAATTCTCGCTGGCCTTTGTGGTTCCGACCAGACGACTGGAAATATTCTGGGTGATCCTAGAGTGGCTCAGAGCGTGAAAATCATAACCATAGGCAAGCGCATTTTCAATAGGAAACCGCAGCGCACGATCGAGGAGAACAGCCGCCAGTGTAAACCCAGTTGATCGTTTACAGTGGTCCTTGTGACGAAGGCCATCTCCTGCACACGGGAATTCCAGTCTTTGTGACTCTCAGTTAAAGCCACAAGCACGGTTTTCAGGTTTCGGGCGACCTGTTTTTTAATGTTGGCCTCAGGGTAGTAGGGAGTAGATCTTTTGTGAAGGGTACGCCAAGATCTTTGCAGGTGTCAGAAAATATCCTGCCCGTGAAATACGATGTATTGTCCGCGATTCTCTCTCTTCTAGCGGAAGGACGCCGAAGAACGCCGATGGAAAGAAAAACGGTGGCACTCAGAAAAAAAAAGATAAAGGAGCGACATTAAATGAAGACTCTCCACGGGTATAAGGAAGGCAACGAAAGCGTCAAGAAATCTCTATGCATGCAAATTTTAAAACAGAGCAAAGACAATAAATCTCCTGTTAGTAAGATGCGTGGCGCCATCTCGCGAAATTGACACATATACTGCAGCAGAGCAGCCTCATGCAGTGGTCGCCAGGGAGCTGCAAATAATCATCGACCTTCGAATTAGCTTTAAATTTTCCATAGCTTAGGCTGCGCATTTTAAGGCGAAATCCTTTCTAGGCTCGTGCACCCGAAATGTTCGCACAAACGTTTTGGCACGAACTGACAGTAAAAAAAAGCGCTCTCCACAGGGAATAAAACCACAATTCCTCCGATCGCCAGCCGAGTGCGCAATCCACAAGGCCAAGCCAGGCTCGTCAGAAACCAATCACGATTGTGAGGATGCGTGATTTCATTTTCTCAACGGTAGACTCGTTTCAGCAACACCACCTAGTGACCAATATTAGACACTCCATAAAAACGATAGAGAGGATAATTGAAAGCGCTCAATTCCGTCGCTTTGCTGCCGCGGTAAATTATAGGTACGTTTTTTTTTTTTAATTCAAATGGCAATGGTTCGAACTCATTCCATCAACGCTCTCAATAAGTTAACAGTTTCTAACTAACAGCAAAAATACACTAATGCCTGAGAGTGCGTTCAGTTTTAGGTCGCATTATGGAACGCTTCCGGATAGAAACAGCCGTAAAACTAGCGGCAAACATCATGAAGCTTACATCAAGTTTTAGAGTGCTTCGAAGATACGAAATGCAATGAACTGGACAGAATTCATTTAACGCCTTTCTTTGGATGTATGTTACCTTTAGGTCGCACTAAGACAAACGTTTCGACCGAAACTACCGCTTACATTCCTGAAAGACTACCAGGGAGGAGAAATAAGTTGTAGGACACTACTGCTCAGAGACCGGAATTAGGCCCTGAGGATAATACTAGCGATGACAACGATAATGTAAGCAATGGCAATAATAGTGATGATAGCAGCGATAGTGATGATGATGATAATAGGGACGACAAGGATGATGCAGTTAGTGAAAACAATCTGCCAACAGATTTCGCAATTAGGGACCGGAGTTTGGCCTTAAGGATAATAGTACCGATGACAACGACAATGCAAGCAGTGACAATAATAATGATGATAGTAGCGATAATGAATATGATGATAGTAGGGACGACAATGATGATGCACCTAGTGAAAAAAATTTACAAAGCGGATTTCGCAATCTCCGCTCTCAACGAGACTAAAGCGACTTAAGCAATTTTGATGCGAAAGTATTACAAGTGAAAATTAAGTGGAGGGGGCTGTGATCGCTGAGGTGCACGCATGTGCTCAGATCGGCTCCGTTTTCTACCCATGATTCCGCAGCAATGTTTACCTAATTTCACCGTCATTCTTCCACCATCAACTCCGCGATGTTACGAGGAATCCACGGATACCCTCACTTCTAGGTAGGTCAGTAATTATGACACGTTTACGAGGACGACAAGGATGATGCAGTTAGTGAAAACAATCTGCCAACAGATTTCGCAATTAGGGACCGGAGTTTGGCCTTAAGGATAATAGTACCGATGACAACGACAATGCAAGCAGTGACAATAATAATGATGATAGTAGCGATAATGAATATGATGATAGTAGGGACGACAATGATGATGCACCTAGTGAAAAAATTTACAAAGCGGATTTCGCAATCTCCGCTCTCAACGAGACTAAAGCGACTTAAGCAATTTTGATGCGAAAGTATTACAAGTGAAAATTAAGTGGAGGGGGCTGTGATCGCTGAGGTGCACGCATGTGCTCAGATCGGCTCCGTTTTCTACCCATGATTCCGCAGCAATGTTTACCTAATTTCACCGTCATTCTTCCACCATCAACTCCGCGATGTTACGAGGAATCCACGGATACCCTCACTTCTAGGTAGGTCAGTAATTCTGACACGTTTACGAGGACTTTTCTGTCGCACACCCACCACCACCGTGCTAGGCCTATAGGCGTGAAAGACAAACGCTGGGCTTAGCGGACGCGAAAGTGCGTACGTCCACTCTGCGGACCAGCCCCGATGCGTGCTCGCTTGGCGAGTTTTCCCTGCCAAAACGACACTGGTGTACCAAAACCACTGGTGCGCAAAATAGAAAATGCAGGTTTTAGTGAGTAGAACAGAAGCTTCCCCATAAGAATTCACCGAAGAGGCGGAATGCAGAACCGCCAGAAATCGCAAGACGGAAACACTACATGGCATCGAAGCGTCTCAGCGCGAGTCGAATCTGACGCAGGACCATGCAAACGTATATCAATAAGGGGTAATGTCGAGAAACGTCAAGACCCGGGTCATCAAAGACAGTAGGATGCCTCTACTGCCGAAGGAGGACATCAAGACTATTGTCAGACATAAGGGCGGTCTCAACATATTCAAGGTCGGTAGCGCCACGGTAATGGCGGCCATTTTCCAAGCCACGCGTATCAACCAAGAAGAAGAAAGAGAAGACACCATATGCCCGAATACGCAGAAAATTGTGATAATCTGCACGTCAAGTCGAACGTACGCGGACAGATGCTTCCATATGAAACAAATTAAAATCTACGACATGAAGTACGACGTCAACGCTACGGAGTGGAACCCAACAACACGATCAAGGCGGTGATCAGAGGGATCACCCTCGCGGATGAACCAAAGCAAATCGACGAGAACATAGTCAACCCAAAACTACCCTTGGCGCTGGCGCCAAATGAATCGGCGAAACGACAGTGATCATCACCTTCGACGTTCTTAAGGTAGCCAATGGGGTTAGGTACGGCGTAACTCTTGTCACGTGCGCGTTATTCAAGAAGCAGATAGATGTCTGTTACCAGTGCGGACTACTCGGACACCGAAATGATGTATGCCCAAACCATATGACAACATGATACGCAGGATTGCGGTATTCGCAATCCCGATAACGCCCACCAGTTTTCTGCAAAGTGCAGTCTGTACGGCGGGCCTCATCTTGCCGCAGACAGAACGTGTAGAGCCAGGTACAGGACCCCGTACGTCGTTACGACGAGGTGATGGGAACGAAGAGCTGCGGCAGAGCAACAGGTCCTCGACGCCAACAACTTCCTAGCCTTGGAGCGAAATCCACATCGAAATCCTGGACGAGTAACAGATCCTGCAGCAGCACCCCACGCAGGTCCAGGTGCGGATCCAGATCCATTTCCGAACGGTGACTGTCCTACATCGTCGACAACGTGAGCTCGACAGATGCGGCTAAAGGCTCCTCGCAAGAGGTGTTGGTAAAACTCCCGGAGTATAAGAAATACGCTGAGAGCGTGGCACTAGAGACACTTTAAAAAGAAAACATTCATGCGGAAAATAATTCAAAGATTAACGCGTGAGGTACAGCAACTCAAACGTGAACGCATGCACTCTAACGTCAGACAGGCTGATATGTCTACCGCTAACGACAACCCACCAGTGATGCCCACCGCAAGCCTGCTAAGGGAGTCGGAACCTCCAGCACCCAGAAGCGGTTGTTGCAACTACAGGAGGGAAGTATGACAGGCCAGGTCAGGGGAAATCAAGGGGCGTGATCACTAGCGTGCAGAGTTCTATCGAGAACTTTCACACGCCGGTGCTTTGGTTAGCGAACAGGGTAGTGAGCCTCGAAGGTAGAAGAGCAGCATTGTGCCGATGGTAGACAAGCAGTACCCGCGGCAATTGCCAGATAAAGAAATGACAAACCTCTCTCACGATGCCTGTGAACAGATAGGCACCATCCCCATCAATCAGCGAGACCCTCGGTAAACAAGGAATCATCACATGAAGGTGGCGCTGCACAGGACTGCTCGGTAAAAAGCCGGTTCTACAACACGTAAACCAGACACCATTTTATTGCAAGAAACGCGACACATGTCGGCATCCGTCCCTGGTTACCAGGAACTTTGCTCCAAGGTTAAATGCACACATTTATCAACTCTAGTTGGCAACAAGATGACGACCATCGTCTATTAACTGAAGGGGTCAACACTGAACACCTATTCATCGAGCTTATGCCAAACATGTTTAGGAAAAAATGTATATTTGTTCTCAATCTGTATAGTAATCCCACTCATCAGAACAAGCGCTTTCTTTCTCTCTTCTACAAAACGCTGCGAGCAGTCGGGAACCATGCCTGCGTGATTGGAGGCGATTTTAACTACCAAACAGCACTTAGGGTTACAGATACAGCACAGTCAAGGGCAGACAACTGTCGCTCCCTATATCTCGACCTCACGCTCGTCACCGATCCCACTTACCCGTGGAGGACGGGAAACTTGGTTACTTAAAATACCACGTCAGATCTCACTTTCACTAATAACGCCAAGAACGCCACTTATAGAAATACTGCGGTCGACTTGGGCAGCGATAATAAGACTCTAGAGATTGTCCTCCCGACGTCAGATAAGCCCATACCAGATAAATAGGAATTCGAGTGGGCAGACTGGGAAGAATTCCGGTCGATCAAAAAGGCGAGGCAAGGCTGCGCGTCCACCTCATATATTGATGAATGGACGCACGGACATAACGCCAACAACAGAAACGCCACAAATACCATCGCGACCAACGTCCAGACAGAAAGATTGGACAGTCGTCTCGCTCATCTAATCGAACCAAGGTGTCTATCCTCGCCAGATGGAAATACCAGCGACTAAACAGGAAACTACGAGGAAATGTTGTCGAACTGACAAAAATATCGAGGAGTAAAGTCAGATCCTCTGCAAACAGCAAAGAGACGTACGAGATATGCATCTCGGTCGATGGAGAGTTACCCAAAGGACGAACATGGAAAATACACAGACATCTGTTAGGTCACACAAAAACAAAGTCGAACCAAAAGGACTGCCTCGCCAGAATGCTGCACATCGAGGTCAAGAAACTGTGCGAAAAAGGACCCCTTCAATTTTGCCCTCGAGGAAGTTGCAGTAAAAATTAAATAACCCCAAGAAAGTTTGCAGCTCCTTTTTGCTTGTTGGCTCAGACGCTTCCTGGATGGCAGCAGCCTTTCTTCAGCTTGAATGTATTCCCTTTTCATCCCTCCTGTGACCCAAGAATTCACTGCTAGTCCGAATAAATTCGCACTTGTCCTTATTTACTCGGAGCTGTGCTTTCTGCCGAGGCTATACCACGGTCTACAATCTATTTGCGTACTCTACCGCGTTACTTCCAGATATGAAGATATCATCCAGATAGGCTTTCACGCCGGAAATGCTTGCTAACAGCGGGCCAATGTCTCGTTGAAACATCCATGGCGCTACCGAAATTCCAAACCGTAACCGTTTGACCTTGCACAGTTCTTTTATCGAGTTAAATGTGATTATTTCGGATGACTGCCATCTAGGGTAAGCTGTTGGTAAACATCAGCTAGATCCAACTTAGTAAAAAAGCTTGCTTGAACCCAGAGCTGAGAGCATTTGAGCAGTAATGGGCAGAGGGTGCCCGCTGGTTTTGATGGCTTTGTTCGCTGTGCTACGATAGTCGCCACACAGGCGTAAAGTTCCGGATTTTTTCCTTACCACTACCAGGGGGGTAGCCCATCTAGAGTACTCAACAGGTTCCCTTACTGCTTGTTGCACCAAGCGGCATAATTCCTTGGTCACGTCGTCTTTGAGGGCTAGTGGAAGTCGGCGACATTTGAAGAACACCTGTTGGGCGTCGCTTTGATTTCAGGTTGAAATGGTGGTCCGTTGAAGGCAGGAAGATCTCTTCGAAACACCTTACAAAATCGTGAAGTCACGTCTTCCACATTCATTTGAAGGATTCCTCGCTATCCAACGCCCGACATATTAAACCAGTTTCGCCCAATCGGTCTATTGTTTTGCTTTTTTACTATCAACAAAGGTAGCTTTGCTTTACAGCCCTTGAATTCCAACAACACACTTGCTCGGCCTACACAGGTAACGCTTGCTTTTACCAGGTTATAGTAGTGGTTCCAGACTCTTCTAATGGTATTTTATCCTGGTCTTCCTCGATTATACTAAATGTATATTCACTCACAATTGATCTCAATGCTCCGGAGTCAACCTCCATAAGGACTTCTTGCCCTTGAATTAGTACCCGAACCATGAACTTCTGTTCTTGCTCATTCACTTCGCAAAGCGAAAACACTGCACTCATTTCGTACATATCCTTGCTCTTATCTAACTTCTTCTTTTGCCCACCTGCCATCTTCCGTACTGGTCTACTTTCGTCTTTTGAACGAGAAGCCTTAGCTATATGTCCAACCGTTTTGCACTTGAAGGATGTCGCTTCCCTAAAACGGCGTAAATGAAGAGCCTGCTTACCGTTGCCCCGGTAACAGCTGCAGACCTCCGCTGTGATATCTTGCTTCGTATGGGTTGCTTGTAGCATGCCTTGGCAGCCCATCTTGCCTCAGGCCTACTTGAGTATTTTTTACTGACACTTCTGCGTTCGCACGCAACCGTAGATCTAAGGTCGTGTTCGGCGAGGAGTCTGTTAAATTCCTTCATTCTGAAGGCTGCATATGAAACGATCCCGCATCATGACGCCCAACGGGATTTGCTCATTGCCGAAACCAGTCTTCGGGTAGCTTCCGCAGCACCATGACGTAGTCCACAACTAATTCGTCAGCAGCCTAGTTTCACCTGTAGAACAAAAGTCTTGCATAGAGCTCTGAAGGCCTTGGATACAGGTGCTTGTGAACCACTGTCTTAATTTCTTCGTAGGTTTTGTTATCGCTCTTGCTGGCTTCACCAAAGTTAGGACGATGGATGACTTTTTTCCTCTCTTCTTTCGTTATCTAGTCCCCTTAGCAGAACATTTCCAGCCGCTCGACGTATTCGTGCCATGATGCGTGAGTGCAAAAATGATATTCGCCAATTCTGCCGACCGCCATTGCCGCCTCGTTGCCAACTGTTGTATATCAGCCGGACGCGATTGTTTAACTGAACATATGTTTATTGATGCAGTGCCCTTTTAATATGGTGGTGAACATGTAATCCGCCAGCTCCTGCTTGCATGGGTTGATAAGCGATGCGGATGGAAATAAATCGGCGCATAAAAGTCATCAACGACGTCACCAATGAAGTCACAAATGACGCCACGAATGCTTCATTGATAATGCGGCTAGAGGCCTCGAAAATTGAAGGTCAGGGTCTGTGCGCTGAGTGGTCAGTGGTTGCTATATGAATACCACCCCAGACGGAGCATGGCTAGACATCGCAAAATGGCAAAGTCCGACAACGACTTTGAACGGCTGCCCAAGGTCGCTTCAGCAGCAACCAAAACAATCATCAGTTGCATACGCAGTATTAAAGCTGACGCTCTAATAGCATGACGAGACAATTGTAAACCAGGAAGGAAACATACCAATTCGTAATTGGCTCAAGAAGCCGAGATCAACATCAAATGAACTAAACGGAAATCTCATAATTTAATTCAAGGGTAAGAATGGATTTATAGCGTGCGACAAATGTGGGCAGGGGCAGCTGCGCAAGATACAGTAAATGGGCGAAAACTACACCCACTAGGGATGGAATGAATAAATGTCTGTAGTTAATTTCTATATAAAAACTCTCTGATATGCATTGTGCCCATTTCACCCCCAAGTAATGATTCAACCAACGCACTGCTGACCTGATAACATGATAAGAGTGATATCATAAATGTATCACCTTAGCCTATATTCGAAATTGCGATTACTTTGTCATGTGCGATGCACAGTGATGCGTTTGTAAACAAATGTTGCGGAAACAAATAAGAGCTGCTCTGAGTAGCTAGCTCATGTAATCTTTGCAGTACGTTCTCCGCAAAGCGTATGCCAAAAAAAAAAAATTGCTACTAAGATGAAGGTACGGCTACTAAAGCACTCAGCGTAGCGGGTTGACAGCCTGTTTGACCAACAACATTTGAATACTCTTCGCACTTTATGTAATATTAACACCGAGAGGGGATAGCAATAAAATTACTCGTTAAAAAAACTGGATAAATTTCTCAAAATGTTTTACAGGCAATGTCATTATTTCTTTCAAGTTGTCGTGAATTTCCGTCTGAGGCAATTATTTTCGGCATGGAAACACCGCTTTGAAACGACCACCTCCCATGACACTGTATTTAGAGAATATCGACCAGAAGAGAAAGAACAAACTAAAGTAAACTCGCTGAGATAGACCGCAATTGAAATGAATGATCTTAAACGTCTTTCTATTTTCCTTTAATTTGTTTCAGCTGCAACTTTCTTTAATGAAGGAGGCACGAAAAACCGTTTTTCTAAGGTAAGCTCCTCTTCATCCTTCTTAAACACCACCGCAAATCGGCGTTCCCTCCTATTCCAGGTGAACCCTTTGTCTTCACCTTGTCGGATTCAATTTGCACTCTCGGCTTCTATTTCAGGAAGAGCTGCACTGATT
The DNA here is from genome assembly GCF_055883805.1 of Amblyomma maculatum. Taxonomy (NCBI): domain Eukaryota; kingdom Metazoa; phylum Arthropoda; class Arachnida; order Ixodida; family Ixodidae; genus Amblyomma; species Amblyomma maculatum. Next base: position 14,069,372 of record NC_139347.1, read on the forward strand.
TGTTCTTGTTTTCCTCTACCTCTGGATTCGCATCTTCTCTTTATTGCGCAGCCTTCCTGTCGTCCTAAATTACCCTCGGAATTTCGAAGGATTTGTCTCGGGACTTTGGTGTTTGGTGAAATCGTTTGCGCGAAATTCCGGACTGCTGAGCACTACCATCGGTTGTGATTGGAGGAACAGCCAGCACAGGCTTTGGCTTCATTCAGCTAAAGCTCTCTGAACACCCGCTGACTTGATCTCTGCTCTCTTCGCCTGGGTGCCCCAGAGAATTGACTCGGCCGTATACCATTAGCAGTTTTTCTTTTCTATTCGTTTACATTCCTGCTCTCTTTCTGTTGCAGCGCTAGTGTTCAAAATCGCCAGTAATCGCGGTCTCCAAGTGACATCTGCGGCATTCTTGGAATTTCCAAAGCACATTGCCTGAGCATTTGGTATCTCTGCGAGAGGAATATGGTTCGAAATGTATACTTTTATTACTGGAAACATACTAAACGACAACGAGTTGTTTGCTTTGATACTACGTATGAGTTAACGTGAGTATAGGCATGACGTTGTAATGTCGTTGTCTTCAAGACAAATTATTTTCGTGACCAATCTTTCATCTCAAAGGAAACATTAACCATTCAAAGTTGGCACGTATTGATCAAAACAAAGCAGTAAATGGCACAACAATAAATAGCCAGTGCTAGTCACCAAATAAATGTATCATGTGCGGATTAAAATGTTTGTTATCTACAAACAAATCACCTAGTAAGCTATAGAGTTGTGAAATAGTAACTACCCAATGTGCATGACGCAGTGTTTAGTGATGACACACACAAACGAAAAGGATCAAGGCGATGCAAAGTTACCGAAACCGAGTGACAATTGCGCATTTAGTCTTGTACGCAGGTTTTGAAAAATGTGCGTGCTTTAGCGTGCATGCAAATTCGGAAGCAACATCGCAAATTTATATGAACGGTAGACCCCACGACCGCTACTGCATACGCTGGCAGAAATGTTCCTTGTAAGTCATACAAAAATGTTTATTATGTATTCAGTATATACAGAGGCATCTCATTAATAATACTTTATTCGGAAGGCTTATACAATGTTTATAACACCGTTGAGCCGTGCGCGTCGGGATCCCAGCTTAATCGAGATAGACGTCTCACGTTATATGCACACTTGTCTCTGGGCTCACCTGAGCGCATTCAAGATACATTAATCAAGTAGCTGTTGACGTCCGCAGTAAAAACAGGAACGGTGCATCTTCATTAGAATAAAGTTGGTCAGGTACTCCTGCGTTATCCTATGCTACTCCTCTAAGCTAGATGTAGTGTTCATAAAAACAACATCATCCCTCAGAAAGTGACTGCCATTGCCCACGGTAGCTTTCATAGGGCTTCACGCAAGCGCCAAAATGAATTTATAATTCACATTTTAGAACGCACCAATCAATGTCATGCAGCGTTACAGAGCGCACGTATGATAAACAAGCTCGTTTACCCGCTTGCACACCGACTGTTCTCTGGAGCCGGCCGCATTGAAGGCACACATTCTGAACGCAATATCTATAGCTCATACCATCTCAACGGCTGCTTTTCAAGGAGCTAGAGAAAGCCAACCAAGCTGCATATGCAACCTCACACCGAACAAGTAAAGCGTATAACTATATGCCTGACTGCACGTCTTACCGGCGAGTGCTTGCTCGCGCTGCGCAGTCGACGAGCACCATATAACTTCCACTCAGGACGTGTTGCCCCTAAAGCATGACTAACTTTATGAGGGATGGCAGCTGTCGTCGAGAACGCGAGTATGAACTAAAATTATTTTACCTTCTTCCGCGGGATGGGGAATATTTATTTGTGCAGCGTGTTTTTCTGAGCAATTTAACTGAGGCGCGGAGTACTGGATTTTTCTACTCCGCAGTCTTGGTAGTCGAGCTTATTTTCAAGTTTTGCATAATAATGGAGTCCCGAAATAACAGCTTGAGGAGCTAGTTGGTGCTGCGCCACATTTCTGGGAATACTGGAGTTCCGTTTTGTACCATTCCATTTCTGTCGTTAGTCCTACGAGACAAGATCATTAACACTTTACCGGTTTAGTTTCTCGACTGCAGAGATTCAGGTCATATTTTAGTGACAAATGGTTAAGATAGCCTCATGCAGCGATATCTACTCAAGTCACAAAAGAAGGTTCCTCTTAATTAAGCTACACCCGATGCTTGGGACAACTTTGCTCAGCAAAACGTATAAGGTAGAATAGGAAAAGGAAATGCGAATAATATAGGTGCATGGTTATTAAATAAAAATTACGTATTTATTACTTTCAAAATAAACCTTTTTTCTCTTTAATTTATTACTGCTTGACAAAAATGGGCGCTGATGCTATCGATTCTGGCATTTTGCACGCATTTTCTGTCCATTTCTAGCGCTTTCAGGAAGCTGTTTTTCCGAATATGAAACCGCTAATGGAGACGAATGCCAAGAGCGCGCGACAAATGCGCGTGCTCTTGGCATTCGTCTTCATGAAGTCTAGGCTTGATGAATGGATGTTAAGGTGAGGGAGGGGTTGAGAGAGATATTAGAGACCTTGCATACACAATCACCGTTGATGCGGAGTACTCAGAATCAACGCGGCAGTAAAGGACAAGGATTAACTAGTATGGAAGCTCCACGACATGGCCTGTAAGCTATAAGAAACCAGATATATGAAAATGGCTTTAACCACGAAGAACAAATCAGCATTTTTGGTAATCAAGTACAAAGTTACTATTGTAATTCCTTATATTTGCAATCGCTTTACAGGCTACTATCACAACAGCAATGTACAGAAGACCACGTAGGTAATTACTGCTGTCGCGAGTAAAGTCAAGTTCAGCCGCTAAGAGTGTAACAAGAATCAATGCCAAAGGAAGAAATCAGGCCTTCTTTGCTTCCGATAATGATCTCTATATAATGAATGACAGCAGTCCGACTTACCTACGTGGCTGTTCCTACAGCAGTTGCCTGGACCTCACATTAGTTTCTCGGTCCTTGTACCGCTCTGTTCAGTGGTTTTGTGATGTGGAGACTCATGGCAGTGACCACGTTCTTACTTACCTAAAAATAAATGGACTTGCTGCATCCGCCCCAGCTAAGTATACATGTACATTAACTGGAGAGTATTTCAAAAGCATATGGAGGAGGCATGAAAAGATGCCTTCACAGGCAGGTTAGAGGAATCTATAGCAAATACTGTGGCTGCTGCTAGTAATCACATCTCGTCATCTGAAATACGCAGTGACTTTGACATTGAATTAGAACGCTTACGTGTTCTTCGTCGGTGAGCAGAAAGACGATACAAACGAAAGAAGTGCAAACTAATCGGAGAGCGGCTAGACGTATGCAGACATAAATCAGGCGAAGAACGGATACCTTAGCTGACCAGCATTGGAAATCTTTCTGCCAGCAATTGGATCCCCGAAAGCCCATATCCCTCATCTGGCGGACTGTGCTGGATTTTAGTACGTCTCCTCAGCAAAGACAGCCATTCTGTGCTTTGGCTGTTTATCAAGGTGGTGAACAGATTCAGGTAGCAGCTGACTTCTGTAAGATAACTGCGGGTGCATTGACTACCTCGGTTTCCCAGCGTGTACCTCTTGCCTCAAAGGAATCAGCAAAGGATGTCATTTTTAGACTCTGCTCTTGCAAGATGTAGACGTTGCTCTTCACTAGGGCCAGATGAAACCACATACGCTGCGCTGTCCCATTTTGGCAAAGAGGCACGAGAAGAGCTCCTCAATCATAACTACTCTTGACTGGATGGTCTTGTTTCACAGAAATGGAAATCTAGTCGGCTGATACCTCTACTAAACCAGAGAAATCTCCGCTCGAGCACACATCCTACAGTCCAATAGCTTTGGCTATTCGCGTTTAAAAGGTGATGCAAAGAATGGGTTTATGCGCCTTGAGTGGTACCTCGAACGCTATAAATATACCCCAAAGCAATGGCCAGCTTTCAGTGGGGTCGCTCTTCCATTGACAACGTCGTTGACCTCATGTCCACGGTTCACCAACAGAAACAAATAAAACGTCTGTCCGTGGCGCTCTTTCTTTTTGTCAAAGGTGCCTACGACAACGTGGCCCATGAAGCCATCTTTGATGCGCCGGAAACTGTGGGCATCGGCGGTCGGATGTTTGCGGGGATAGAGAGTTATCTGACAAGAAGACCATTTTATATTCAATGTGAAGGTGGCTCGACTCCAGCGTATTATATCCACCGCTGTGTGCCTCAAGGTGGTGTGCTTAGCGCTACTTTGTTTAATCTAACACTCATCGCCATCCCAGAGAACCCCCCTTCCACCTTCTAGGTATCAATGCACGCCGATGACACCTGCATTTGGGCTTCCTCTGGGACGCATCTCCAGGTGCGTGCAAGACTTCAAAATCTGATCAGACTGTTCAGAAGCACGGTCTCAGCTTTTTCACCGAAAAAGTGCGCGCTAGTGGCATTCACACGTAAATCTATGAATAAATATCCGGTATACATCGACGGTCATAACATTTCTTACAACAAAACGCATCGTTTCTTAGGGATTCTGATAGACCGCAATCTATTCTGGAGCCCACATTGCACCCTGTTGAAAAAACGCTAAGATGCATCGCTTATTTACTCCGCTTTCTTGGCGTAAAATCATGGGGCTAGTCGGCACAATAAATGCTGCAGTTGTACAGCGCAATATTTTTAGGATTAGTGCGATACAGTACGCCCTTACTTCCAAACACGAACAAGACAAATTTGGGCACCCTCCAGGCAGTACAGGGTCAGGCCCTCCGCACATGCCTGGGCCTCCCTCGGAGCGCATCAACAATGGGAAGTATTGCACTCGCCAAAGACCACCCGCTGTCAACGTATATTGCTCTAGACTGTTTGCGAATGCACATACGACATATTTCAAGAGTTCCTGAACATCACCTTGCTCGCATGCCTCTGCAGAGACCACATTCTGCATTTGCAAAACTCAAAGCAGTGCACCAGTCTTCTATCCCAAAATAATTCACTCTGGCAGCACAACCTCCATCGCCACTGTGGTGTCTGCAGCTCCCATGTGTGCGCCTTGCTATGCCGGGGATATTGAAGAAATCAAACTTTTCAACGCCAGCCCTTCAGCAACTGACACTATTAATGCTACACAATGACTATTGGGAACGTATTCACGTGTATACAGATGGCTCGGTGACCTCTACTATTTCTGAATGCGCCGTCGTCCTTCCTGCGCCACAAGCAATCCTTTACCATCTAATTTCGGATAACACTACCTCTACAAGAGCAGAAGTAGCCGCAATTCGTGCTGCTGTAAAGTATATTTCTGCACAAGCTGCTCAAACATGGGCTGTGTTCTGTGATTTCAGACCTGCCCTAAAATGTATCCAATCAGTCTTGAGCCATGGCGACCATGAGCAACTTATAGCGAAGGTTCGACATATGCACCTCCCCACGTTTAGTGTAGCCTACTGGGCATCGCCTGGTTAACCTCCATGACTTTCTATTCCATTTTATCTCTCTCTCTCTCTCTCTCTCGGGCTAAAAAAATGGTAGCCTCGTTTCAGAAATTCATGTAGTTTGAAGGCACCCATATAAGCCTCACATGGTCGAGTTTATGACCCCTGGGAGAGCCCAGTATGCGAAAAGCGGTGGCATGCACTCGGTCTTGTAAAATATTTATTATCGTTTTTTTTTATGTTAGCAGTGGCGCGCTTTTGTATGCGGGATGGCAATGGCGGGTCTAATGGGTGGGGTATTCTGATGAGTGCGAAAAGGGTTGAACCAAACAGGCGGCAACTGCGTTTCCGATCCAAGCGAGATCTCACACTGTGTCTGGTGTCTGGTTCGGAGCTCTAATAGCTTTGAAGTACCTTAGCTCGAGCTTGGAGGTGCTGTTTTTGGTTGCGTGGGCGCATTTCCTTCGAGAGTAGCTTTGAAAAAGCAGATCTTTTATTGTCTTTCGTAAACCTCGGACCCATAGGGCTTTTTACCCCAGCATGAGTGCCTCAAGTTATAGCCCACTCGTCGCGTAATAAACTCTTTTATAAGAATATGTCACGAATCACTGTAACGAGGCGACATGGAAAAGGCGAGAACAGGTATGCTTATGCAGTAATGTCAATGCAACGAAAAAAATAGACAATTTAATTGAGTGAATATTTTTTTGTTTCAGTCACACATCGATGCATTTGTATTGCTTTTCAGTCGTTGAAGCACATTTTTGTTTTATTGTGCACATACGTATGCACACCGATCTCTACACCTCCTTGTGCACTCAAGGTGCTGAAATAAATAAATAAATTTAGCTCAAGGAATTATTAAAACTATAAATGGGCTTTAGCCCATTGATTGCTGTTCCCAGAAAAAGGTCCTCTGCTGCTCTTTTAGTGATCTGCCACGGTCGTGCATTTCAACAGCAGACACGAAGTTTGAAGGTTTCGAGAACGTGCCTTATCTTTTTCGGTGCTGTGGAGAACTCTTGGAAGAAAAAGGTTGCTCTATTCACACTACGCTGAAGCACAACTCTCCAAATAGCTTTTCAATATTTATAACGGTTTATGTGTTCATTTCAGCTACGGCTGCTGTATTCTTGACCTATGGCTTCACCAGCATCGCGTCGCACTTTCCACGTTTTCCGCTGCAGACGAAGCCCTGTTTTGTGCAGGGCTTGGACAGCATTACCCCAGCCATTTTGTCGCCAAACTACATTTTGCTGTGTTTTCAAGTTTCAATTTTCAGGCTTATGTCAGGATTTATTTTGAAATACCATATTTTTTCCATATCTTAATCACATCACCAAGCCTACCCGAGTACATTTTGAATGAACATATACTCTTTTAAACGTAAAACAAAACCGATGTTTTTTTCCAGGCGGCTAATAAAGTACTTGGCCAGCTGGATAACTTTTTGAATAGCAAACTGAAGACATTCGAAACCTAGGATTAAACTAAATCTGTAGCGCTCCTTTCGGTACGCTACGGAAAAATTATTCTAAATGAGCAAGTATTGTTCTTTCTTCGTTTCACTTTTTTTTTACTTTGACCCCTTGAACTAAAGTATCTCACGAAAAGTGGTGAGTGGCGTCGCGCGCTCGAAGGAGAATGAGCCAACAGAGGGGCAAAGAAAATTAGGATACAATAACTTGGCTTGTTCATCCAATCTGCTCCTTTCGGGCAAACTCGAAGCGTGTTTTAGATGCACCTTGCTACAATAAACGCTAACAAGAATCCCTTCGTAATAAGTGATTGTAGCGCACTCAGCAATTATGTGCCTTCGAATAGTAGCCATAGTTTAAGAGTAGAAAGTACGTTAACCGTAACTACACGGCCGTCTGCTTCATAGATTACATGTAAACAAAGTTTTTCAAATTTGCTCAGTTAGCCTACGAAAAACTAAATCTCAGGCTTGCAGACCTTTTTGAAGCCGCTCAGATGGCCGTACAAAGTGACGTGCAGTGCGCAAATGAAACGCGAACGGGCAGACTGGGTATCAGCAGTTTCTCTTCTTCCACTATGTATAGGTGTCGATCTTCATTAGTAGCAGTAGCGCTGTCCCGTGATTCTTGTGGACCGTATAAAATTATAAAAACGATATCGGTATGTATGACGCACGCAGCAAGCAGGACAAGCATCTATCACTGGGTGCATCCAGATCGATTTATGACTGAGGTTAGCCGTCACTTTGTTCGACTATCCGTATAAGCACCCCTAGCAGACCTTCATGCGCTGGCAAATTTCTCGACTTGCTTATGAAAAGAGTGGTGAAACCGTTCGTGGTACAGTCTTCCAGGTGGTGCCACACTATGTTTCGTTCAATGTAAGATGTATCAACTAGTCATGTTGTATTCTAGGTCGCCAGAGCAATTCGAAACCATTACATATGTACATACAGCCTTCTTTAAACGTTTAGAGCCGACGGAGTTGGATTCTGTGCCCACCAAGTCACTCTCACTCATTGCCAGTGTTCGAAATCTCTTGAAGTGAAGAACACAGGTGTTGTCGTATCTTATCAAACGGCACCAACTTCCACAGATGCTAAACAGGTACCACTGTATGGGTTAGAAGCAGGCCCCCTGAGCTCTACACGTCTAACAGAGTGTACCTCGAATTGTAACCTTCCCCTACATCGTATCGAAATTATGACATGACCGCAAGTCCCAAAGCGTTCTTGATGGTGTTATGCGATTTATGTCTGCACATTGCAAACACGTTTTGGTCAATTTAAATGCTAGATCGTGACAGGGATTCGAACGAACGACATATGTAATTCAAATTACATGGTTTCATTCCAAGGATTCTATGATTGCACCTCCCACACCTCCCATAGGCTACGTGAAAACAACCCGTCTCGATACAAGACACACATATTGAATACAATTCCAGGAGAAAGAACTATAATATATTTGGAAAACCCGCACTCCAAAATATTTTCTTCCCCGAGGTTATATTGTTTTCTCATCATAAATGCAGGCAGATTTAAGTGTCTCTTCTCAGGATCTTTTTTTCAGTCTTTGGATCTAGTTACCTTTCGACTAATGCACAAACAGCCGCTTATCGTCAGGCTCGGAGTTCTAGTACAGCTAGCTCAAAAGTTTGCCTTAAAGTTTTTTTCTTGTTGCCACAATGAGTAATTAGGATTGTCATAGATGGCTATTGCGGTTTGTGTTAGAAAATGAGGAGCAAAATCTACAGGAAGTAGTATGGCGATTACATTCATCATTATAATGCAGATATACATTTTTGTAAATATTCAGTTCAAACACTTTCACCTATAATTTGTGGAAGACTATTTCTACTATAATTTCTTGAAATATGCTCGGGAATCAAAACTTTCTCTTTTGTCATTGATAGGTGCAGAGTTTTAACCAAGTTCATGTTTTGGGAAGACCCACCACCTTTTCTCCCAAGCCTTTATGAATATTATTAAGGTTCATATGCTGCGATAGTAATAGCCTAACTACCAGAACATGTACTTCTCTTTCCCAATAGCAGTATTACTGTTCTTTTTAGTTTGAACAGATAACCTGTAGTTTCATTTCCTAGCGGACTAGAAAATGGCTTTGGTAGTTTCTCGTCCCTTCGCTAGCTGCCAACGTTTGGGCTATTTCTCGTGAGTCGCTTCTTCGAATTTGGGAATACCGGACAGCAGGAAGTAAAAGCTCCCGTTTGTTTTTCTTTTCGACGTATTCACGTGAGACACTTTTGCTTTCGCTGCTGAATTTTTACGGTTAAAAATATTCTGCAAACGCTGCGCTGTCGTTTCCTCTTGGTCTGTGTTCAGTTTCTTTAAAACCAAAATACGCTCCGGGAGCTCTATAAAAATAGCAACGTACGTATGTGTCTGACTATATAAGGTAACAATATATACTCTTTCTTTCAGTAAAGGCAGAGGAAGCAGTAGAGTCGTCCCGGTCGCTAAAAAATACAAACAGAACTACACTCCCTAGCGACGTGGGTGTCACAGCTGAGTGACCTGTCCCTTCGGATTTGTTCTCCCCACTCCAGGAAGTAAAACTCAAGGCAAACGTATCAAGAAAGCGCCTCCGCTTCTTGTCTGCTTCGACATTGTTATCTTCTTTTTCTAGCCTATTGTTTGCTGCTGTTTATTTCCACTGAAACAGCCTCCTTCTTCCTGTGACATCAAGACGAAGTCAACACTCGAAACAGGATGAATCCAACAGTGGGTTGGCATGTGTCGGCCAATTTTCTCTACTCGCCGATACCCCTCCAGGGTTCAAGAGGAGGTAAGAAGGGGTTTTTGTTCTTTACGAACGAATAGTAAGAAAACGAACAGAATATAACGTCAACCGGTATACATAAATAGAAAAGAGAGAAAATAGACAAAACAGCAAAGTAGAATGGGTTGAGTTCCCAGCTGCCATCTTGGCTGAACATCGTGACATTCGCAATGTGCGCACAGTTTCTTTTTTGGCTATCTATTCTCCCCTCCATGGTTCTACTCCGTTTCTAGCCGTTAACATTAGAGGTTGAATGCTTGGCATTGATATGCATTTCTAAATCCCGAGTAAAAAAATACAGGTTGAAATGTTTCAACTTATCAACCTGTATTTTAAATACTTCTGTGCGGATATAGTTGTGCAGCCAGAAGAACTTTATGTACGTAACTTTGCTTTAAAATTGTTTGTCTAAATTCTTGATTTAACTTTTTTGTTGTATCTTCAAAAGCATTTTAAAAATTAGGAAAGATTTAAATATAGACTTAGCTGTGATATTAACGGCCTTCAATTTTCCGGAGTAATATAACCCTTCAATCAAAATAAAAAGCTGAATATGCAGTGTCAACTATCGTCTAATGATTCTGATTTACAAACAAAAAGGGCGACTGAAATAAATATGCGCTTCGAAAATCAGCACTCGCACCGCATATGCACTGTAATTCAATTCTGTCACTTTGCCTCAGCATGAGTTCATGCTGAGGCAAGTTTAGGAGGGCCATTACATTTCAATAACTGCTGAAAATTCTACTCAGTCTCACAGAGAGAGCAGCTTTTTGTTTGAGGGGATGCACTAGGAGAGCTAGCACCAACGCTCACTGAAAGCATGAAGCTGTGCTGGTGCGTAAGAAAAATTCAGAAAGCAAATTCAGGCACTTGTCAGCCCCGGGTGTACGCAGGTCAAGTGGGAAGTCCAAGAGGTGCATAACTGGATATCCCGGATAGCTCCTCCGCAAATCAGAGAGGAGGTCCTACTATATATTTCAGTGCTTCAGTAAACAAACTGCATCTCTGGTGCCCTGGAATACTTCGCCTATTTTCAGTGAAGGGGGGGGGGGGGGGGGGGGGGGGGGGGGAATCCGACGTGCCCTCAAGCTGCTTTAGCAGCTTTTGTCCAGGAAACCTTCCAGAAAAACTGGAAAATAAACTGAAACTGAAACTGATCTTGCTGTTTCTAATATTAGATTGGTAGATCTACTTCTCCCGTACCCAACATTGAAGGTCATCTGGCTCGGCGTTTTGACCCTAAAAGTGGAGGAGCGCACTTATATTTCATGTGAAACGCCACACTCCAGCTGTTCGCATTGCCGCTGAGGCGAGTGCGTACGTTCTCTTCGCAGCTGCAACTACAGGAGCTTGAACGACATAATATGTGACAACGTGCGACGCCCAATCATATGATAATGACGTTCAGCGTGAATATAAGACGTACGCTGCCTAGCTCTGCAGAAGGCGGCGGAGGTGGACCTGTGTGACTGGCCGCGTGCGTCGACGGTGCATCGCAGACACCGGGCTATATCAGACTATCCTTACGGAAAGGATGGCACGAAGCTATTTAGAGAGGAATAGAGCAAGCAGTGGGCTCAGGCGCCGCTAAAACGGACGAAGAACGGATCATTCTTCGTCTGTTGCTGTGGTCGCTGGGTAAGCATAGCATGATCATGGTGAACCATGCAATTTAATAGCAAAGCCAAATCGTGTTTAACCCTGGTAATCGAACTATCACTGTGTACACTAGGTTCAGCTGGATTGATCCCCAGTAGTTTGTTTAGTCAATTGTTCACCTTTTTCTGCTCATTTCATCTCCCACAACAGGCAAGGACCGGAACGTTTATGAACAAAAGCCTAGTATCGGACATTTTTAAACTATCCGGAAAAGGTGCAATCGAAGAGACAGCACTCGCACCCAACAGCGGTGCCGTGCCTCTGCGAATTCCAGTCAGAATCATGGGTGCGTGCGTGCGCGTGCCACCATGCACCGCCGTCACACCGTCAGCGCTGGTCGCGCCCCTCCACGTAGCCGAAAGAGAAACGCTCGGAAGTGTGAAGCTGTGTCGTGCCACCAACATAAGCTTCGGTTGCTTATGAACATCTCGCGAGCACGACGAGTGATCGAATGAGGCCGCCGGCTTCTCTCTCAGTTACGTATAATGCTTTCGCACTAATAATTAGCCACTGCTCAACTCTACCTGAGACGATTAAGATGTCCAAAATATCAAAGGTTAAAGTTCTCATATTAAGGGTTAAAGATCAAAGATCAAGGTTCTTCACTGTGGATATACAGTAACTTAGTACCAGACGTTAAATGCCTAGACAATTGACTTATATCTTCGTGGCTTCTCTGGGCTTAGCAACAGTGTCACAGCTGCTGTAGGATTCAACAAGGAATAAACAATATTTTTGCTGGGATGTGAAAATCGTACGAGTGCTTTCGTCCCAATAAACATGACCGAATCAGAAACTTACTTTCCAATCCGTGGAAGTACGAACAAAGCAGCGTCGCTGCTGGCGCCACAGCAATCTGCTATTAGTGCAGCAAATCTTACCGCAGCAAAACTGACAGTCTCTTACGCTATGCTTTAACACCGTTCTCTTCATCAATTTCCGTCCATGCGCAGTGAATGAAGATAATCTGGAGCACACCCATATTGCATTGCGATCCTAACGTGCGTAAGCTGTCCAAAAAGTTCACACTATGCTGCGGCTGAAGCCTCAAATAACTGGATTACCCAATATTTGCCTAATGCCTCACCGTGAACCCCTAGCCTCGAACCTTAAGCGAAATGAAATGACATGTGCTAGCGAACCTACTTCGCAATTGGCCACTAAAGCCAGCAGTTCTTTCCTGCCCATCTGAGCTTCAATAACGTCTACTGTTGGTTATTAATATTACCTTATAATATCCCGCAGTTGTGTCTCAGTAGTTTTACAAATGCCCCAACCGTGTTTCCTATGGAAGTCTTAATTACTACCTTTGATGCCAGGATAAAACTTAGAAGCAATGTTTTTCTACGCACCAGAAGCTTAGATCCTTTCTATACACATGTTCATGAAACTATCTACAGTTTTTATTAAATCTTAAATTACTTTCAAAAACACAGGGCTTCGAAGTTCAATAGCAGAGACGCAGGTTAAACAATAAGAGCGAATGTTTGCTACTCATCAGAAGCTTGGATCGTTTTATACAACTTGCGCATCACAGTATCATACAATATCCAACACTTATCTCGTAGTTACAAAAATATATAACAAAAAGTGAAACTAGATCCGTCTCGACGTACTGTTGTGAGTGCGTTATGTATCAACACCCCAAGTTTACACACGTATCTCCAAAAAAAAAAAATATTGGAGTGCCTGTTTGGAGGGAACACTTCATTGCTTCCCTTTTTTTATTTCTTCGCCTCTTGCTCTACCGGAATAACAGAGAGATACAACTGAACCATTTCTGTCACTTCAGGGCTCCATTCATACCGGCTCCTTCTCCCAGATATTCGTAAAAAGACGGCTTAAGAAACGTGACTTTTACATTTGCCTGAAACATGTCACGGAAAGAAGTGTTATATTACAGTGAACTAGAATATTCTAGTTCACTGTAGTTACATTCTGCCCGAAGACGACGACCAAGTGGGACCGTAAGGGGGCGTTCGTGCGTGCTCGCTCACCTCGGTCAGGCTACGGGCTGTAGCTCCGTCCTCTCACAACATCGAACAGAACAATAAACGATTGCAGAGACAGAGGCGAACAAAGAACTCGCTTGACAAGTTGTTAAAGCTGCCCTTACGAGACGCAAAATATAGTGTGGAAAGGAGTGCGCATGCAGCAAAAAAAGAGGTTATAGTAAGAATTATCTGTTTTTTTTTTTTGGCATTTGGAAGGAAAAAAGAAAGGAGACAACAGTTAAAAAGACTCCAAAGCAAGCTCGAAAGAAAAATGTTGAGACAAGTGGCCCTCCGGAGAACTCGCTTCTCAGCTGGTTACCAGGCCTGTAATGGAAGATGAGTGGTTTCAATAAATTTTTACCTGCCGAATCTCGGCTACCAGCCAAGCCCACATAAGCCTTACATTTTCTTCCATTTCTGCTTTCTGAACATTTATAGCTCTAAGCACTGACGGATTCTCTCGAGCGTTGATGACTGAGCCTTACCTTCTGTGATATCGCCCTTGGGATCTTGAAACTGAAAAAAAAAATGACAAAACTAATGCGGCATAAATAAGCAAAGAATGGGTCTCGGCAGAGCGAGCAGGTATATTTTGCGCTATAGTTCTCGAATTTATTTATTCTTCCCTTACAGCCGTCATCTCTATCTGATCCTTTCACATCTATTCTTCCTTGCCTCCGTCATCCACATGTATACATTCCACAAAAAACAACAACTCTACACCAAACTAGTGAGCTCATATGTCATAATAGCTTTAGCCATGCTAAACCTCTGCAACATATTTGCAGCTGTACCGCAGCTACATAATGTTTACTCGCAATGAAACAAGGATATGGGGAGTAAGAAAGCTCAAAACATGGCGAATACTAGTTTAATGCATACGCTATAGTAAACAAGAATCACTGGGATATGCTAACAGCAGATTCCTTGTCTGTTGACGTTATAGGCGCACTTTAGTCTCACATGAGCGCAGAGGAATAAGGCGAATGCTGGCTTATGCCGGGCGTAGAGAACAAAATGGGTATATGCTCGACTTAGAGATGTTTTTTGCGGCATAGTCTAAGTGGAAAGACCCAAATACAAGAATGTGCAGTGGTGAATGTAAGCAGAATTTTCATACAGCTCGAAACTGTTAGTGTGATCAATATATTTAAAATCACTCCTGGCGGTTTTCAATGTATAACGTAGGGAGCAAGATGGCGACGAGATATCAAAGAAAGCGAACAGGGGCTGCGAGGAAGCCTCGCTTTACAAGCCAAAAGTTTAAAAGAGGATTAGTCTTCATTTGGACTCAGACGAAGACAAGTTTTGTTGCCAAAATATTGCTCGTGACTAGGAAACCCTTTCTTAATTGAACTTTTTTTTGGACATGGAATTCTACAAAGTTTTCTTGCAAAAGAAAATGTGGCTTTTAAAGATTTCTAAACTGCACCATCAATATTAAATAGTTGAATATCTCGTGAAGCTAGCATTCATAAGATTTATGGTGGCACAGCGTTTAAGTTCTTTAATGTTGTTCAACTTTCTGTATGCATACTTGTATTGTTTTCAATTGCTACTGAAAATATAATAACTTTCTTATCGTTAAGAATGCGGCCATTTTTGCGCTCGACCCTCACTGTGGCTGAAAACTGTGGTTCCATTCACCTCCATATGCTTGGCAATATCCACCTATAATGAAAACGAAATTCCTTGAAGGAGTATTCCTATAAATGTTTTTTTTTTTTTTTTTTTTGCTGTTTTATTCCGCGGCGTTTGACGTGACAGTGCCTTTTATTTCAGGCCGAAGGCTTTGCTCTTCTTCAGTACGACGGATTTCAAGGCGTTTCCCAGCTTTTGCTTCACACCAGCCTACACGTAAACCACGATATCGGCCTTGGCGTGCATGGCAAAAGCGTCCGTATGGTGTGTGATGTCAGTGCACGTTAAAGGATGTAAATTAGTTGAAATTCCTCTAGCCTGCCACTAAAACCTCTATTCTAGCTTGAGTCCTCTTGGGAGATTAAACCCTATAAAACCAACCAATCAGCCCAAACATTCGGCCACCCTGTTCTACTACCTCACTGCTTTCCTCACTCTATTCATATAAATCATTTCGCGCATTTATTCTCTAGGACAATCCTTCTCTTTTCGTTAGGTTAAGCAAGATGCGTCACATGCTCTATGTAACTAGTCTACTTGCTATAACTTTCCAGGTTCTAAATCCTTCCTGCTCTCCTTCTGCCTGGTACACTGAGTATAGTAACACCAAGACTATCCTTCCAAGACCTTTAACTGGATAAGAGGCTCTGTTCAGTATTAAACCCTTTTCCAGGAGTTCAAGTGGAAGACCGAAGCCGGATAAGAAAATGCATCTTAAATTAATCCAAACCATCCAAACGTTTGCGTCTGAATGAGATAACGCAGAAGCGTTTTACACAGAATATAGTAGACAACGGGATAAGAATCACAGTCAAACTCTACTTCACGCTGCCTCAGACCGCATGGTGCGAAAAGGGCATGGAGACGACAAGGCAAACAATATGAACGAGCGAGTCACGTTTCCATGCTATTTTCCCACCGTGCATATTAACCAACTCGTACAAATGCCTACTCTAATCAGTGCCTTAGAGCACTCGTTTAGGCCGTCGCCTGTTTAGTTTGTACCCTATCGCACTGTGCTTTACATGTCTTCACTGCCATCATATTTCATCCGCTTGTCCTGCAAAACTGACGTTTGCAAATGGCACTACGATAAACATTGCTTTGGAGAAAATTAAAACCGCGGTAACTTTCTTACCACTCTTGCACGTCCCGCCTCCCTAACCTTCTTGAAAGAATCGATTAAAGAATAGATAAAAATAAAAAGGAGTACATTTTTCACCACTTAGGAATTTCCTCCATTTCCGCCGTCCCGATTCTTGCAGCGGTGGCGGCCGTGTCCTTCCGAGGCAAACATTCCAGCATTAATTATACCTCATGCTAGCGCTATATTTTTTCTTTGGCACGTTAAAACCTCTGTCCATAGGTTAAGCCCGTTATACTAAGTGGCACGAGCCGAGGCTCTTTACTTTTTCTTTCCTTTTCTGCCTCAACATAACATATGTCCATATAGGTCACCTCACACAACAGGCGTTGAAGGAGACTGCGCGGTCATTCAGGAAGGAAAGCAGAATGTGGCTTATGCCAGCGTCTCATTTTGTCTGAAGTGTTGCCAATGCCCAGGCCTATTTTGCGAAACTTAATACAGGCTCATGATTGGCCAAAATATTTGTGTTTGCGGAGTGTTGTCATACCTGTAGTCACTAGAGTAGACTCCATCCAAGTTTGAAGGTCCCTAAAAACATAAGACCGCCTACAACATCAGCTAATAAAATTCAGTATGAAAGATCTATTGACATCCCAGTCCAACAGATACAGTAGCACACATGTTTGATGAAAATAAGCAACCGCTTCTATGACCGCCTTCCAAATTAGGCCATCGTCTGTATTGCGAGCACAAGTCGAGAGTTGGAATGTGTTGATGTGGTCCAGGGCACGTAGCAGAAGAGGTGTTGGGGATAATGATTTTTTTTTAGTATGTAACCTAGATAGGCTACATTAGCAACATTGAGAGGAACCTCCCAGTACCAATGGGATAAGTATTTTTGATGTTTAGCGAAATTCAATGCGTGATTTTCAGCTTCATATTCTTTTTCTTTCCAGTGTGGCACCTCTTACCTGGCTGGTTTCCTCTATCGATGCCTTGCAAGCTGGGAACTTCAAAGTAAGTTACCGGTTGTGTATCCGGCTAAGTACTTCTTTATTGCGTAAGGTCTCGGTACTTCCAATCGGTAGAGTTTGTTCCTTAATGTGTGTTTGTAACTGCGTAGCCGTGATTAAGACATGTTTTATTTATTTATTTATTTTTCTTCTTGCCTGTTTCGCATTGGTGTTAAAGTGCCTGTGAAGGTGTACATGCATACAATTTGCCCCTTTAATGAACGTTATTTATTGTGCGCGGGAAATTATGCGAGTTAGGCGACAAGCATTTTGCGTTATTTCTACTGAGTAACATTCTATATTTCTGTTCAGCAGCGATTCAAAACGGCGCACGTATGCTACAGACTTGTTTGCATCCTATTTTACTTTTTTTTTCCCATCATGTGCGTGAAAAGCGTCTCCCCAACTGTTAGCCTGCCTGCCCGCATGCGTGTAGTTGTGTGCGTGAAAATGAGACTTTGAATGTGCTTTTTTCTTTTTTGTGATAGTGCTTCAATAACCGCAACTCTTCGTTTGGCGGCTGCAAATATATATATTACCAATATTTTTGGACAGGAGAGGGAAGACATGGGTGCAGAGCTATACCCTGAAGAAAGAACGGGTGGTTAATCTTGCGCTGTATTTTTATATTGCGCATGTTTCATCAGCAGTTCCTTGATTCATGTAGTGCAGTTTTAGTCCTAATCGTTTAAAATAGCAATCTGCTAGATAATGATAACAGAGAACGCCTTACATAAACGGCGTCTGCTGCGTACCAAATTATTAGAGGCAGCGCGAAGCTGTCCATGAGGGTGTTGTGCAACCATAAACATAAAAACAACACGGCGTTGTAGGCGCTATCTTAGTGTACCATAATCATAACAAAGAGCACCACGATATTTACGGATGACCACGCTATGTGCTTCTTTGGATAATTGCGAAAACATTACTGGCTGGTAGAGCATTGATGGGACTGAATCGCTATACAAGCAAGTCAATAAAAAACGTTCATTGTGCATACTCTGCGAAAGCTAGGAGTGGCATCAATCACTTGAACGGTGCCCGCGTCATTAAACCCGCAATAATGTGAAAGCATATGAGCTTGTGCAAGCAGTTTGGCTAGTAATAGGTGTTTTTGTACGAACATGTGGAGCTTAGATCATCAGAACTTTGCGAGAGATCGTTAATGAACATTGGAAAAATAATGTTTGCCTAAAGAAGCACGAATCGAATGTGCGCTCAGAACTGTGCTGCACTAAGACAGCGGAGCACATCGTTACCATTAGTGTCCTCATCAATATAAGCATGGGCTGCATCTTTTCAAGCCGCAATCATGTCAACCTGGGAACGCAGATACGTAGTCTATTTCGGGTTTTCAATATGTGAAATATACCCGGGGATAGTATTGTTATGAAGTGGCGTGGTCCGCGCGCTCGTGGTGGTGGTGGTGAAAAACTTTATATTTGAGAGCCTTAAGTGATTACATGCTAATGACGGGTCGGCTCTTGGCTGCGTGTTGTGGCCGGAAGCTGGTGCTTCCCAGCGACACCCAAAGCCCAGTCCGTCAGCCGCTTTTGAACGGCCGGGTCAGAGCTCAGCCTCCCATCGCTCGAGGTCGGAGAGTTGCCAAGTGGCTGGAGGGTGGAATTCCGAACATTTGATCATAACGTGTTCACAATCAGCTTTAGGTGCCTCACACCGGGTGCACTGCGGCGAGAACAGTCCTGGATGCATCGAAGTTAAGAAAGCAGGGGATGGGAATGTACGGGACTGAAGCTGGCGCCACGTCACCTGTTGTAGCTTAGTCATAGATTTATGAGGAGGAGGGTAGATGGTTCGTTGATTACGGTAATGGAGAGAGATTTCGTGATAGAATACGATGCGCTCGCGAGCATCTCCCCAGGCAGTGGCAGTTCCTGCTCGGCTGACGTATCCTCGAGCAAAAGAGTGAGCTGCTTCGTTGCCTGGGTGATCCGTGTGAGCGGGCACCCATATTAATTGAATAGGGTGTTCGGGTGGGGGGAGGGAGGCGAGAAACCGGAAGGCTGGGGTAGAGATCCGACCGCGAGCGAAGTTCCGTTCGGCGGATTTAGAGTCGCTAAAGATGGTTGTGGTTCGGGTAGTAGCTGTGGCGAGGGCAACCGCCGCGTCCTCCGCCTCCAGGGAAGTGGAGGCAAAGGTTGTTCCGGCCGCGACCAGTTGCAAAGAGTTGGAAACAGCGCTGAAGGCGAACGCAGGGCGGGAGGGGTATGAGCCAGCGTATACGTAAACCGTCTCTGGCTGGAAGCCATAGTGTTTGTGAAGAGCTTCTGCGCGTGCCTTGCGGCGAGCGACATGGTGCTCTGGGTGCATATTCTTTGGCAAGGAATGCACCGCGCGCTTGTGAGCGTACATGCGGACACAAACTGTGTGACCACTCGCGTTACATAATACGGAAAATATATGCCTAATTAGTACATAAGTGCACGCCTCGTTCTAGCGCAGCAGCCCAAATTATTCCTTCTCGACACCCTTGTACCTTATGGCACACTAAGCAAAGGTCACTGGGCACGTGACTGCAGATCAGCGGGTTATATCTAGTCGTTTTGCTGATGGTTCTGAGGAGAAAACAGAATTATGTCTAAGAAATGGGTAAAACAGACGCATTAAAATATTCCAACAGCTTGGGAAAAAATAATATCGACATCATGTTTTCTCATAAACTTCAGGGACCGCCTTGTAAGCAGCCTAATCTTGGAGTCCAGCACTGCCTCTACTCGCATATTGCGTTGGCTTCATGATTTGCCGCGTCTAAATCATTTTCCTCCTTATTCTTGCTTCTTAAAGGGGAAAAAAAGAAGCCTTAACGCTACCAACCCACTTTTAAGATGTAAAATGTCCAGCTTTCAATTCTACAATTAAGCCTGCGCTTTACCATCAAGTAGGCGGAGTTATAAATTTGAACGACGCGAAGGAGACGATCGCATGAAATACAATGAGGACAGAAAGAGGGCCAGCGGTACAAGCACTTCTGCGTTTGGCCGGAGGCAACCAGCTTTCAAGTATTCATAAAATATTGATTGTAAACTATTTTTGGTGAATATGAAGTGCCTCGCGTTTGCGATTACTCCTGTGTATGTAGGTTCATTCTATTTGTTTCTTTCTTGAGAGAATGGCAAATATCTTTATTGCTAATGGTAACAGTGATAATATCTCAAGTGAAAATATCTCTAACGAGTAAGCAAAGTAAGCTCATACAAGGCGTTTGCCGCGTTTTTAACATAACCCTCCCCGCACCCTTTTTATTAAAGAGGAGTTTTTATCACCTGAAAAGGAGAAAAGGAACATATGACGAAAAGTGCCACAACAATCTGTTTTCAATAATTCACTGAGCAGATGGCATCTGCGCTAACAACTGTTATCAGCAGCGGAGATCTCGCACATCTAATATTCGTGTTGTGACCCCGCACGTCGCTTTGTTTTATTGCTTAGGAAGGAAGTATCCAAGCTGACAACGGAATTCACTACAACGGGTGAGTTTGGTTCACGGACGAAAAATGACAAATCTTTTAAAGGTAATATATTATATTGTCCCCTGCTAAGCATCGTCTCGAGAGGGAAGAAGAAGTAGGATGACAGTAAAAGAAGCAAGAGCTGAAGAGCCTTGATGACTGTTTGACCTCTCACACTGAAAATATACATCGTTACATACTCAATGACTTGTAGGCCATTACGCGCCTGCGCCACATTGCGTCGATACGCTGACGGTCTGCGGAGCGCAGCCACGATGAGCCTTCTTCGCATATATCTCGAACGGCCCTCTATCTCCGCTGTAAGATCGTAGGCTGGGACTGCAGTGCTTGAGTGCCGGCGTAGGCGTGATATTTTTTGTATCAAATATCAGCAAAACAAGCACTTGACCACCGCTTGCTTTAACAATCATGTCCTGCCGGATTCCCACGCCGTCGACGCACGCATATCAAATTCATCATCGTCATGCTTCAGTTCGCCGACTTCCGCTGCTTTTCTGTGGCATGCTCTGAAGAAATTGTTTGCCAGGCAGACCCTAAAGATCTTGCGTGCCTTGTGTTGTCCACCGAAACTCGGGAACTTTATTTCGCTTTTCAGCCCTTTTCGTCCTTGAATCATCTTCATAGGATCCTCATTTATTTCCTTTACGTGCCCACAGTTAATTCCGAAAAGTTGCTGCTCCAGCTGCTTTGCACAAATATTTGTTCTGCTTTGGCCAGCGTGAGTTTATTGTCCTGGAGAAGACTCGGCCTGAAGTTGTCTTTGCCTATTGCAATTACTCTCTGGTCACGGATCATGGGGCCTGTGAGTTCTTCAAAATTGCAGTATCGCGGCTATTTTCTTACGTCAAGCGAGAACTGATCAAAGGTCTCCCCTGCCTCCTGCATTCTATTGTGGAACAAGTATCGTTCATAAACTTCATTCGTCTGGGCGCCCCGGTAGCTGTCGAACTCCTTTACTACCGTCTTATATTCTTCAGTGCATTCTTTTTTTATTGAAAGTAAAGTTATTAAAAGACTTCGATAGCATTTTACCCAGAACAGCGATGCAACGAAGACAAACACGAAGAGAGAAACACTACACAGTTTTGTGTTTCTGTCTTCGTGTTTGTGTTCGTGGCGCCGTTGTTCTCGGTATTATGCACTCACTTGCCCCACAAGCTGTTCTTCGATAGCGTCGCCACCGGCTAAAGACAACTGTAATGCAGTCTTTGCAGCATCGCTCAACGGTTTGCTATCTGGCTTGAGTATGGTAACGTAGAGCTCTTACATCTGTTCAAATCGATGACAACTTTAGGAAATGACCTATTTGATGCGAAGCTCGTATTTTGACTTCAGAACGTCCATCTTTGCATCTTCGCCTCGAAGCCTTCTATCTGTTATGGGCGCTGTGGAGCTGGTCGGCCACTGCTGGCACTATGCATCATCGTTCTCTTGGCGACGTAATAACAGGCCGACCTTAGGAAGGCGAGTTCATCAGTCACTATTCCGTGCTCAATTTTATAATATAGGTGAGTGAAGGAACTTAGACCGACGCATGACTTATCGCAACGCAATGCACTGGGATACGCTCGGTTATAAATAAGACATCCTCCTCTGTAGCGAACCAAAGCCTGTTTTCCTCTGCTATTAAGCTTACAAATGTATTATCACTTCCCTTGTATTATGATACACTATTGTCTTTGTCCGTAGCTCATATCAAGTCTTTATGCGCGCCTCGAGAGCAACATGAATGTTGAGGCTCTATTAGCGCGTACTAATATCATGAGTCCATGCTCTCTATAGCTATTCATCACGGAGGAAACTTTTGAAACATATCAGATAGGTTAAAAGCCACAATCAATTTACTCGCCAACTGTAGTGTTGTTTAAACTGAGACATATTGCGCATTGCTTTGTTAGAGCATTTATGTTACCACTACTTTGCTTCATGCCCTGTATTGCATTCCGGCACGCCCCCCCCCCCCTTTCACCCCCTCCCTTTCAATTTTCTAAAGGCCTCTGATACCAATACGGCACGTTAATTAATACAATACGCAAAACCTCTTTACGCCCATACATCTGAAGTGCTCCTACGAGGTCATGACATTTCATTCTTTTTTCAAATATTTCGAACACATTGAGCTTCATAGAACGACATTTCATTCCCAAATTACTTCCAATCGCGATGAATCAGCAAAGTAGTGCAAACCCTAGCTAGCGTTACGTAGGTTTTTATGTCTGTAACTTGATCTATCCTAGCATATCACTTTCGCAATCCCATTTTTGTTCAGTACTTGGGGCCCTTACAATGAAAACGGAAAATTTTTTTCTTAGTATTGCACCACCACCAAAAGATATTTTTTTTTTGTTTTCGTCGGCTTCTTGATCTCTCCTAAGACCGACAAAACAGCATAAGTAATGTATGGTATAGAGAACCGAAAGTCATTTTCAAACGGAAGCATTTAAATGGATGGCAACAGAGGGATATACAACACGGCATCGATGGCCGACATTCATTGTGTCCGTTATAGTGTTTTTCATCGGATACTTACCTTTTCCCTCTCTTTACAGATATGTGCAGGTGGCTGTGTAGCATGTCCTTCGTCTGTTTTACTCTGGGTTGAAATGCAGTTAAGCCGGCAGCGTGTCTCATCTTAGAGACTGTAGAAGGATTTTGCGCTCGACTTGACCCTTCAGGAAATGGAACGATCGGGTGGAGCGAAGTACAACGAGAGCAATTCACTTTTAGGTTCCTTTTTTAAACTGTACAACGAGACGCTGTAATGCAAGGAAGATTTTAAGTACTATATGACAAGTCATTATTCTTTTCTTCCACATTGTATGTAGCCTCAGAGATCGCCTATTGCGAGGGTAAAAGATGATTCAAAAGAAATTTGTTTGGTTTGTGGATTTTAACGTCCCAAAGCGACTTAGGCTATGAGAGACGCCGTAGTGAACGGTTCCGAAACTTACTACCACCTGAGGTTCTTTAACGTGCACTGACATCGCACAGCACACGGGAGCCTTGCTTTTCGCTTCCATCGAAAAGCGGCCGCCAAGGTTTTTCGATGGAGGCGAAAAGCAAGGCGCCCGTGTGCTGTGCGATGTCAGTGCAAGTTAAAGAACCCCAGGTGGTCGAAATTTCCGGAGTCCTACTTTTCGCAACTCAGTGACGTAAAGTGATACTGAGAAGCGCATTGGATGTCTTGCTCAGGTTGTTATTCATTTTATTTCGCGCAGTATAGAGATTCGTTTAATAAGTTTCGCTCTTCACAACTGAAAAATTTCCAGTTCTGCTCTTTTGAATTGTGGATGCAATATTATTTCATCTTGGCCACCAAGCATTTTCGCTTGCTAGTTTGAGAGTCCGGATCTCTTTGCAGAGTTTACCATGTGTGGCCACGTCTTCCACTTTATTATATTTGCAGTGTGTACCATGTGTGATCACGTCGTCCACTTGAGCGTGCATTTCATAATTGGTTCACAGGCATGGAAAGGCGCACTATCGGTGTCACTTGTTTCTGTGGACACCTGATTCGCGCCGTAAGGGAATGAAGATTGGAGTGAAAGTGGAGCTGCTTCAACACCCTATAACTAATTTAAGGCCTTGTGGCTCTTGCTTCTCCTCCTGAGCTACTTCAGGCAAAAGCGGTCTACACAGAAGTTGCGTGCAGCACGTTTCAAAGCTACGAACAGTGCACGTGCGTTGAAAGCGAGGCCAGGAACGTACACGGTTGCCCCATCAATTCTGAGAAGTCGTATCGGGGAAGACGGCGTTTAGGGGAAAAAAATTAGCATATCAAAGTGGATATCATTTTTTTTGCTTCTACCCGCATTTGTACCTCATGCACCAAAACAGCCTAATGAAAAATTTCCTAGCAATGACAATAAAACATAGTTCAAAATTACTTGAAAGAAGAGTTTGCATAAGTCATCGTTGAAAACATTAACCCCAGCGCTCATAAACCTTGCCTCCACGCACGAGCAATGGGGCGTCGATTTTGAGAAATTGTTACTGCTCCCTTCATCTCACCAGGTTACCTTGATTTTGTCATGAACTGAACTGTATAACGCAGAGATAATGTTACGTTACTCTACTTTGTTCAAATATGGTCCATGCTAGGATTGCTTCTGTTGTTGTTGTTTTATTTTAGGGGATATTAAATCTCTCATAAACACGTGCGCGTGGGTGTTTAGTGGGATCAAGATATTTATTAATATGTATTTAAGAGATATATTTGAATAGATATGAAACTCGTTACTTACTCTTTCTTTCAGTCACTTGGCGAGATCAATGCTACGGATGCCTCAGGATGACGACAATTTTTTAAACGATGAGTAGAACTCACCTGCTTAAACAATCCGTTTCAGGGGAAAAAAACATTGGAGAACACTTAGTCTCCTCCTTTAAGGGTATGACGTCAAATTTGTTTAATGGATCTCATCTCCGGCTGCCCTTGACGATCCTGCATTGCGTGCATTCGCTTGACCACCGAGAACTAATACTTTAACTTGTACCTCTATTTTCTCACATATGCAAATTACCATACAGCCGAAAGCTACCAGGATATCTGAAAGACCACTCGTTGTAGATCTAAATCCTTGTTTTATGAAAGTTTACGTATGTAGTCCTACGTGGCGAAGGAAGAGCGTGGATGATTCTTCATCCAAAGGTCACGGAGTGCTAGGTTCGTACCTCCCTCCAAATTTAAAAATGCTCGCGGCAAAGCACGTGACAAATTTTCTTGAGAGCGCTGTCTTAAAGCTTTCGCATTAAGTTGCGGGCTTAACGGACTCAGAAGAAGGCTTAACTCTTAATGGAGCTGGGATGTACGCGCCCCGACTATAAAGGTGCTACCTGACAAATATTGCCTGCATTGTGTATAGAAACTCATCACGTAGATTTACCTCCCCGAGCTCCGTTGCACCATAGAGTGTCACGACCAATGAATTTCATTGGTCGTTACACATTGATACTCTCCTCGCTTTTTAATGGGGTGCAGCGCTTCATTCCACAATTCCATTGTTCTCAATAGCCGTGCTACTATAGAGCGAAACTCCAGAAGGATTCTATTTGAAAAGGAGAGCGCGCACACAATTAACAACAAACCAATCGCTCGGCTTGTTGGTGGCGGAAATTTATAACTACATAGCGGGACGAACGGAAGTCGTGAAGAATGAAGCGCTGTGTTCTATTCGTACTCCAATGTCTCATTTTCAGTGCTTTAGTTGCACATTACAGAAATCTCTTGCACTCACTGCTGTACACTGTTTCCTCCCCTTATTCATGCCATTTTTTTTTTTATAGAGAGAATGATTATTTCCAAGTGTGCTCTCTGGTCCCCAATAATCAATGGGCCTATGCTGATGTCAAAGCTTCTCCTGAACATTTGAAAAATTGTGTCAAAATTAAAACAGGGTATGGGTCTTTGCGTTTCTAACAGTTTGAGAATGTTGTGAGGAGACTGTTGTTTGAAACCTGGCTAGCGGCAGCTCCTAAATCGAAGTCTTGCTCACTTTTTTGATATGACCCCCTTTTTGTGCAGGCCTCCCTGCACTGTCGTATGCTCTGGTTTTCGCAGTTATACCGCAGTTTTTTTTGTTGTTTTTTTTTACGTCTATTAACTTTCCCCTCATGGTAGCCTTCATACAACTACTCGTGGACGTTCGCCGCCACAGGTTTTACCTTTGCAAAGCAACGTGAAGAAAACCGATTACTGTCATAAAGAATATTCAGCCGACGCGGGGAACCCAATTAGTGCAAACTGGATACGATTGTGGTCCGTTAGGCGCGTTTTTCTTAGAGAATACGCGCTGTACGGCTTACTCGGCACAACCGGTTCAAACCAACACCACCTAAAAGTCTTGTAGGTGGTGTTGTTCGAGTGCTGCCGCGAGCCTTACAGCTAGTTTCGCATCCACATTAACGTTAGACCTCCAGTTTCTACAAAGTTTGCTGGAGCCCAAATGAAGTTTTCCAGGAGTTCCAAAGCGGCCTTTGTAAACAAACTCTATAGCTGTTGGTCGGTGGAGCACAGTAATGACTGAGGCGATTTTCGACTACACAAAGCTGCCGCCCGCATTTGAACCTAATGACAGTTGCCTGATAAACCAAGGAGAAGCTATAGAGCGACCACAAATGAGTTGCAGAGCTGCAGGCTCTGCTCTTTTTTTGTAACGTATTTTGCGTAACGTAACCTTTCTTTGTATCACAACGTGCCGCTCAGCATGGAATTAAACGGACGTAACATCACAGATATCTGAGCCTTCACGTTAGGTGTACAGGGAACGCTAAAGCCTGCAGTGCTGCAGTGAGCTATTGAGGGACCTTCATCCCCAGTTTGGGTAGGAGTCTTTTTTTCTCGCTTACAAGTAGGATGTGGATATGCGGGAAGGCCGAATCGATATGGCTTCCATAGCCACAAAAATGAATAGCTACTTATATGAATTACTTCAACATCGTACCTTAATTTGTATTCATGCAAGTGGCCGCTAACTGAAGTGAGAGCAACCAGTCATAAAATTTCATGCAATGCCGAGCAATCCGGGTAAAAAGTTTAAAATAATTGATAATGCTTTGGTTATAACGACAAGCAACTAATTCATTGTCATTGGTGTTATTTTTTACACACAGCGTTCTTCCTTTTATTGTCTCAAATGCTCGAAAAAAGCTAATTATACTGAAAAGGATATTATGCGGCATGTAAATTAGCCTCGTACCTCCTATGCAATTTATTTTAAATTTAAACAAATATCAAATTGATTCGGGAGCAGAGGCTCAACCCACGCGGACCCGTGGACGTCATTGCACTCACTGAATTCACAAAACAAATTCATGCTGGAAGCTTTCAGAACTTAAGCTAATCAGAAGTTAGATTAGGAAGATTAATGGTCCTGAGCGACAGCACGGAAGCCGAAAGCAAGCAAAAGTATTAAGCTCATTCCACATCATCATTCCCCATTATTACGTACAGCGGGCCGCCGCAGCCCTTGTGCACCTACTTAGTGTATACCAATACAAATACCAGCAATACAAAGCATGCCGATCACATAATTTTAAATTAGCAAAACACTTACGATTTGGCAGAAAGGAATACTTTCCAGCGGATAAAGTACAATAGACTAGAAACAAGAGTTCCCAAGAAGAGCATAAAAACAATATATAATCATTTCCAATATTTACGTATTCTACCATAAGCGGAACAATACGTACACGTGGCATAAAGGAAAGCATATGCCACACTGCATGGACCTGTGTGTTTCCCCAGGAAAAAAACAAGGATATAAGTAAAAATTACGAGAAGCTGGAAGGAAATGCTGTTGAGCTGGGGCCCTACCTAAAAATTCAGCAGAGGCACGTCGAAAGGCCAAGAACGGCTGCGAGATTTGCAGAATCCCAATAACAGTCCACGAACAGCAACGTTAGGTGTAATAAAAATGTTTCCTATATTATACTTCTTTGCGTCGTGGTGTCAGCCCTGGAAACACATATTCTTTGAGCGAATATGATATCGGTTGGCAGTGGGCGAGTGTAGCCATTTCGAAAAATATTTGCCACGAAGATCTACAGGACATTCAGTTCCGCAATTCGCGAACAAAGTAGTAGTAGGAGTCTGCATAGTAATATTGCGTTTGTCAATCTGCGCTGACTTCTTTAAGACACAAAAAGAAGAAACGAAAACACAAGCCATTGGCTGACTACAGGAATGAGCATTGAGCGCACACCTAAGCTACGTTTCTTCTAACTCCGCATAGAGGGGCAACTGGAAAGCGCATGTTTCAACCCTCTACAATCGCAGACGACTGTTCCTAGCTAAATGAGCAGAGAGAACTAGCAGCATTAATAAAAACGTGCCTGTAACGCCAAGCTTTATATCTGGTTGCAAAACGATGTGTGTTCCCGGATACAAGATTCCCATGCAAAAGCAACGATAAAGAAAACGACCAAGTTCGTCAGGAAAAGGAGTCCGGTTCTCACGCTAAGCTTTTGCTGGCTTCTTTTGTTTTTTATCACCTTCTTCCCAATCGATCGATATAAATAAACATGTCATTGACATCTTCTAGATAGCATTTCTGGTTCACCTGCTCTGAGACAGACAAAAATGAGAACACTGTCGAATGACCAAAATAAACAAATCATGAACGAAGCTTGGGCGCGTCCCTTTGAAGCGGTGTGGTGGTGCGTATTGGTATGCCAGGTACTCTTTTGTACTTTGGCCTACATACCTAATACGTATTTGTTCAACTCTAGTCACTTTTGCCCTATAGCAATTTTTAACCCACCTCACCTTAAACGTTTCATTTTTGTAATTATGTCTGCTGCACACGCATTCATATTTACTCTTCCCTAAAACCTTGTCAACAACTGTCAGCAGCCGCGAGGGGGTTGGCAATGCTTGCGTCCACTCCTTGACTGAGAGTGCCAAATTAAAATAAAGTGTGTCAAATACTTCACTAAAATTTATATCACGCGCATCTTGCCATCTTGGTAATATTCTACTAGGTACGTTTAGCTTATAACACAATTTGGACTCCCTTGAAACTGCAAAGCGCCGCCTAATAAACTAGTGCATCACGATTCCCCCTCGATTTCTCTCCTTCATTATAAATGCGCCATTTTGACTCTTAAAAGTTTCGAACAGTAAGAAACCCCAATTCACAAATTACATTTCGAGAACACTCTCGATAATATCCTCGTAAACAGTTTCATCAAAGGCCTTGAAGTTTGATGTAGAAGAATTGGTAGATAGCTTTGACATATACCTGTGCGAAATTTGCCTGTTAGGAAAATAAACGAAACAAAAGGGTGATGAGCAATGACGCTCTCTAATTAGCTGTTAAAGACGGCGGCGAAAACTGATTCCAGGAGGAATCGAGAGCAGTAGTTCGCGCGCACGCCGGATACCGTATTCGCGTGGAGAACAAAAGGGCAGAGCTTGTTCGGAATGAGATACGCGCTGGCCCTCAGAAAGGATCCCTGTGCAAATTACGCCCCAGGAAGGCGTATGACATCATGGCTACTACGAAGCGAAGCGTATCAAAGAAGGGGGAGGGGGGGGGGGGGGGGGGGCGGAGAGAGATTGGAATAGACAAAGGCTTGCAGACACCGGGTACTCTCGGTAAATATGAGGGGACGCAAAATGAGCTTTTATATAGGCATTGTACAGTAACATTAGCGGTTGCCTCGCAGCGCATCTACGGAACCACATTCTGCAGCACTTTGCCGATGTCTGAAAGGCAAATACGCTTTAATATAAGTGCCTAAGTTGTAAAATCGGCCCCTTTTCTTGACGGTGTGAGGAGTTGGCATTGAGAAAGCTCTTCTGTTTTCTTGCAGAAACAGAAAGTTGGTTGGTTTTTAGTTGGTTTGTGGGGTTTAACGTCCCAAATCAACTCAGGCTATGAGAGACGCCATAATGGAGGACTCCGGAAATTTCGACCACCAGGGGTTCTTTAACGTGCACTGACATCGCACAGCACACGGGCGCCTTGCTTTTTGCCTCCATCGAAAAGTGGCCGCTGAGGCCTGGATTCGATCCCGCGTCCTTGGGAACAGGAGTCGAGCGCTGTAACTAGAAGTGATTGTTTTGAATCCTTTGTTTTTTGTTTTTGTTTTTTTTGTAGTTATGTCATAAACTCACCAATGGTAAACAAAGGGAATATTGTGATTGACCCAGGCAACGAGCACATTGGTCACTTCAAGCTAGAGCATAGTTGTTTTTGAACTGCCGTTAGTTCTGAAAGTTTTGGTTTAAACTTGAAGATGTCTGTATAATATGGTACATATTTAGGTGCTTCAGATATTCAGATAGCAGATATACAAAGCTGCACACAACGTTTTACTTCCGATTTTGAATTATCCTAATAAAACGTCACACACTACTACTACAGAACTGTCTGCACGCTAGAAAATAGGGAGGAGAAGTGGAATCGGAGGTCTGTGTAGTTTCCGTAATAGTTCCCTGGAGCCTGATGAAGTTTCGTTGGTATCGTGAAAATCGTCGGAGAAGTTGGAGCGAAATTGTCAGAGGAAGGAGTTGATTTCTACAGCCGGTTACTGTTCAGTTCATGCTCTGCTTAAACATGGTACGCTTCGGAACTGGTTTCTATTGTGAGGATTGCTGCCCACCTGCCTTGGTTCAAGCGATTATAATCACCTTAATATTTACTTATTTATTTATTTGTTCACTTCAGGACCTGAGGTATTACAGAGGGGGAATGAAAAAAACAAAAATAAATTGGGAAATACAACAAAGAGCCAAATTTAAATAACACCTGAGTATGCTAGCTATAGCTTCTCGGAACATCTCGTAATTATTAATGATGACAATATCTGCTGGAAAATGATCGCAGTCACGTGAGGTACGTGGCAAGAAAGATTGAAAAAAATGTTTGGTGTTACATGAATCAAAACGGACTTTATGAGGATGGTCAGTATGATGGGATACATAAAATGACTGAAGGATAAGGCGATTGCGCAGTACGGGATGATGGTACAACTTGTGAAACAATGCGATACGAGATGCTTTCCGACGAAGTCACAGCGAATATAAGTGCGGGTAAATTAGTTAGAATGAACCGCTCAGAGTTATTTTGGACTATCCCAAGAGCTGTAATATGACTATCATAAGAAGGATCCCAGATTGGACTTGCATACTCCAGTTTGGAGCGAATTAAGAGGACCGGGGTTCAAATCCCGGTGCCGCGCAATTCTCCACCGGATGACAAAAAAGAAAAAAAAAATCCGCGTGTCGATGGAATTGCATATACAGGTTTGGGGTGCGACCTGATGCCGGTAAAAACCTCCGGCAACGCACTCCCTCACCAGAACAGGAGTTGGCCACCTTGGTGCAGTAAATGGCCACAACCTCCTATGATAAGCTCCATAAAACCCCGGCCCTCAGTCACCAGCGGCTGCGGAACAACTGACCACGGCGGCGGTCAGACCTGTGACGCAGCAGGGGATGCTAAGAAAGCCTGGCTCCGCTGGACAGGCCGCCATTGGAAACTGACCCTCGCAACGTTTAATGCTAGAACCCTTGCTAGTGAAACTAGTCTAGCAGTGCTGTTAGAGGAACTAGAGGGCATGAAATGGGATGTCATAGGGCTTAGTGAGGTTAGGAGGCCGAATGAGGCATATACTGTACTGAAGGATGGGCATGTACTGTGTTATCGAGGTTTACCAGAGAGGCGACAACTAGGGGTAGGTTTCCTTGTCAATAAGTATATAGCGGGTAATATAGATGAATTCTATAGTATTAATGAGAGGGTTGCAGGCATCGTAATTAGGCTTAATAAGCGGTATAAACTGAGGGTTGTACAGGCCTATGCACCTACATGTAGTTATGATGAACAGGCAGTTGAAAGCTTCTATGAAGATGTAGAATCGGCAATGCGAAAAGTAAAGACGCAGTATACTGTACTAATGGGCGACTTCAATGCCAAGGTAGGGGAAAAACAGGCAGGAGACAAGGCAGTAGGTGACTATGGCATTGGTTCTAGGAATAGCAGGGGGGGAGTTACTAGTTCAGTTTGCAGAGCGCAATAACTTACGAATCATGAATACCTTCTTCAGCAAACGGAAGAACCGGAAATGGACATGTAAAAGTCCTAACGGAGAGACTAAAAATGAAATCGACTTCATAATGTGTTCAACCCCCGCCATTGTGCAGGATGTAGAGGTAATCGGGAAAGTTCGATGTAGTGACCACAGGATGGTGAGGTCCCGAATTAGCCTAAATCTGAAGAAGGAACGCAATAGATTAGTAAGAAAGAAACCCATCAACGAATTAGCGGTGAGGGGGAGGGCAGAAGAGTTCAGGATCTCGCTAAAGAATAGGTATTCAGCTCTAACTGAGGATGGCGACATTACCCTAGAGGCAATGAACAATAATTTCAGAGATATCATTACTGAGTGCGCGGTAGAAGTAGGCGGTAGGATAGTTAGAGAGGATACCGGTAAGCTGTCTAAGGAGACGAAAGATTTGATTAAGAAACGGCAGAGTATGAAAGCTTCCAATCCAACAGACCAGATCGAATTGGCCGAGATATCAAAGCTAATCAATAAGCGCAAGGTGGCCGATATAAGGAAGTATAACATGGAGAAAATTGAGCATGCTGTAAAGAACGGGGGAAGCCTTAAAGCGGTAAAGAAGAAATTGGGCATAGGCAAAAACCAAATGTATGCGATAAGGGACAAGGCGGGCAACATCATCACTAATATGGACAAGATAGTCAAAGTAGCCGAGGAGTTCTATACAGATCTCTACAGTAGCCAAAGTAGTCAGGACCGTAATGAGATTGCCGGTCGGGAAAAACAGTCAGACGTTCCACCAGTAACGAAGGACGAGGTCAAGAAAGCACTAGAAACTATGAAAAGGGGGAAATCAGCTGGAGAGGATCAGATAACTACAGATTTGCTGAAGGACGGGGGGGATATCGTGCTAGAAAAACTGGCCACCCTGTATACGCAGTGCCTGGTGTCACCGACGGTACCAGAAGCATGGAAGAATGCAAACATTATCCTCATTCACAAGAAAGGGTACTCTAAGGACCTTAAAAATTACAGACCAATCAGCTTACTGTCTGTTACGTATAAGGTATTTACTAAGGTAATCGCTAATAGAATCAGGACAACCTTAGACTGCAATCAAGCAAAGGATCAAGCAGGGTTTCGGAAACGGTACTCTACTATCGATCATATCCATACCATCAATCAGGTGATCGAAAAATGCTCGGAATATAACCAGCCCTTATACATAGCATTCATTGATTACGAAAAAGCATTTGACTCAATTGAAACCTCGGCGGTGATGCAGGCATTGCGAAATCAGGGGGTAGACGAGCCGTACGTGAAAGTGCTGGAAGATACATATAGTGGCTGCACAGCAACCATAGTTCTACATAAAGAAAGCAACAAAATTCCCATAAAGAAAGGTGTTAGGCAAGGAGACACAATCTCCCCAGTACTATTCACAGCTTGTTTAGAGGAAGTATTCAGAGACTTGCAATGGGAGCAGTTAGGGAGAAGGGTAGATGGAGAATACCTCAGTAATCTGCGATTTGCTGATGACATTGCCTTGCTAAGCAACTCGGGGGATGAACTACAAATAATGATTGATGACCTAGACAGAAAAAGTAGAAAGGTAGGCTTGAAAATCAATATGCAGAAGACTAAGGTAATGTTCAACAGCCTCGGGAAGGAACAGCCGTTTACGTTAGGTAGCGAAATACTGGAAATAGTAGGCGAATATGTCTACTTAGGACAGGTAGTAACCGCAGATCCAGACCATGAAAAAGAAGTGACAAGAAGAATAAGATTGGGATGGAATGCATTTAGCAAGCACTCGCAGATTATGACTAGCAGCTTACCGGTATCGCTCAAGGGAAAGTATACAACAGTTGCATCTTGCCTGTACTCACCTATGGGGCGGAAACATGGAGGCTAACCAAGAGAGTTCTACTTAAGTTGAGGACAACCCAGAGGGCTATGGAACGAAAAATGGTAGGGGTAACATTAAGAGATAGAAAGCGTGCAGAGTGGGTCAGAGAAATAACTCAAGTTACCGACATTCTAGTGGAAATTAAGAAGAAGAAATGGACATGGGCAGGACATGTAGTGCGAAGAGAGGATAACCGATGGTCGCTTAGGGTAACAAACTGGATTCCAAGGGAAGGAAAGCGTAGCAGGGGGAGGCAGAAAGTTAGGTGGGCGGATGAGATTAAGAAGTTCGCAGGGGTCAAGTGGGTGCAGCTAGCACAGAACCGGGTTAAGTGGAGAAATATGGGAGAGGCCTTCGCCCTGCAGTGGGTATAATCAGGCTGATGAGGAATGTTAAAGTTGCGACGTAAATAACCTACCATACGATTGGAGTTGTTGATTATTTGCTCAATATGCAGAGACCAACTTAGGTTAGGAGTGATTCAAACGCAAAGATATTTATATGATTTTGCAGATTCCAAAGATATTTTATCTATGTAGTACGAAATCGGGACAGTAGATTTTCTCAAAACACACATTACTTTGCATTGGTTATATTTAGAGGCATTTTCCATTCCTTGCACCAGTTAGGTATAGTGGTAAGATCTGACTGAAGAAGTCAACTGTCATTAGTATCTGTCATTTCTATAAAGATAATGCAATCATCCGCAAAAAGGAGATTATGAGAGGTAACAAGAGACGGAAGGTCATCGATATGGATTAAGAACAAAAGAGGCCCAAGAACGGAGCCTTGCGAAACGCCTGAATACACTTCTGTAAAATCTGCGATCGATTAAGAAGAAAACACTCAATCCATTTCAGTAGACTAGGGTCAGTATTAAGGCTATCAGTTTTAACAATAGGAGTCAGTGACATAACTTAACAAAGCTTTACTAAAATCTAGAAATATGCAGTCTGTCAGTGATGATTGGTCAAGGGTGCGGTGTAAAACATGTTTAAAACATATTAACTGAGTTTCACATAAGTATAATTTTCGAAACTAGGGCTGTACTGATGAGAAGAAAGCATTTGATTCAATAAAATTAACATGGTTTGAAAATATTATATGTTCTAACATTTTACAGCATGTGCTAGTAACAGATAGGACGATATTTGAAGTGAGATTTTCAGCTACCACACTTGTACAGACTTGTACAGCCTGCTCGTTACACTATATGTTTTGCCCAAAACGAGCGCCCATGACGTAGGCTAGGAGAAATATTTTGTGTTGGATTGTGGTGCGCGCGAAATTTTCTCCCACGTGCCAAACATCCAGGTAGTGAAATATGACAAGTCCGGCTTCTCGCTTGTAAGGTGACGTGGAGCAAACTTCTCAGCGTATATTCGCGGCGTGGGAGCCCCGTGAACGAGGAACTCGACCCGGTTGCTGGGTGGAGACTAGAGTTCATTTCAACCTTTACTAGATAGAGAAGAGAGAGAAGAGAGAAACATGAGCGCTTGTTGGTCGCGCATGGTCCGCGGAATTGCCGTTTTCAATGGAACTGCACGGCTCAAGTTTCACCGGCTCGCGCTTCGTCGCGGATAGGAGAACCCCCTGTTTGTTACTCCGAAGCTTCCGGCTCACAAGCCCGAAAAAGACACTGCAGCTGGAGCAACTGTGCGTCAGTTAGTGTAGGGGCAGGGCTGCTGTAGCAGCTGTGCGTTTATTAACGCACAGAACATCCCTTCCTCGTTAGACTTGGCCAGTGTATTGATTGATCTTGCCTGGACTCGCTTGGTTGGTCGTCGCAGGGTAGCGCTGCCAAGTCGTCTTGCCAAGCCTTAGCTTCTCCATGTTCGGAATGTCGCGCTGTCCTTTCTTCGGTTACCGTAAATAATGCGACATTTTCGTGGACTGTGTGTCATGTAACCGTTGCGCGCTTCCAATCGGGAGATGAATCTTTAGGTGACGTTCTTTTATGACCGCTTGTTTTGGCTCCGTGACCTGGTTAATGCCGTTCACTCAAATCTCCAGCGCGAAGAACTAGTGATGTTCTAGCAGGTTGCAGCCATTTCCTTTCATTACAAACAGTGGTCGCGCACAGTTCATTGATTTATTCACCCACTAACTTGTGCTTCTGTAGTTATCTGATCCTCTCCAGCTGATTTCCCCCTTTTCATAGTTTCTAGTGCTTTCTTGACCTCGTCCTTCGTCACTGGTGGAACGTCTGACTGTTTTTCCCTGCCGCCAATCTCACTACGGTCCTGACTACTTTGGCTACTGTAGAGAGATAGCTCAGATAGATCAGATAACTACAGATTTGCTGAAGGACGGGGGGGATATCGTGCTAGAAAAACTGGCCACCCTGTATACTTAGTGCCTGGTGTCATCGACGGTACCGGAAGCATGGAAGAATGCAAACATTATCCTCATTCACAAGAAAGGGGACTCTAAGGACCTTAAAAATTACAGACCAATCAGCTTACTGTCTGTTACGTATAAGGTATTTACTAAGGTAATCGCCAATAGGATCAGGACAACCTTAGACTGCAATCAAGCAAAGGATCAAGCAGGGTTTCGGAAACGGTACTCTACTATCGATCATATCCATACCATCAATCAGGTGATAGAAAAATGCTCGGAATATAACCAGCCCTTATACATAGCATTTATTGATTACGAAAAAGCATTTGACTCAGTTGAAACCTCGGCGGTGATGCAGGCATTGCGAAATCAGGGGGTAGACGAGCCGTACGTGAAATTGCTGGAAGATATATATAGTGGCTGCACAGCAACCATAGTTCTACATAAAGAAAGCAATAAAATTCCCATAAAGAAAGGTGTTAGGCAAGGAGACACAATCTCCCCAGTACTATTCACAGCTTGTTTAGAGGAAGTATTCAGAGACTTGGAATGGGAGCAGTTAGGGATAAGGGTAGATGGAGAATACCTCAGTAATCTGCGATTTGCTGATGACATTGCCTTGCTAAGCAACTCGGGGGATGAACTGCAAATAATGATTGATGACCTAGACAGAAAAAGTAGAATGGTAGGCTTGAAAATCAATATGCAGAAGACTAAGGTAATGTTCAACAGCCTCGGGAAGGAACAGCAGTTTACATTAGGTAGCGAAATACTGGAAAAAGTAGGCGAATATGTCTACTTAGGACAGGTAGTAACCGCAGATCCAGACCATGAAAAGGAAATATCAAGAAGAATAAGATTGGGATGGAGCGCATTTGGCAAGCACTCGCAGATTATGACTAGCAGCTTACCGGTATCGCTCAAGAGGAAAGTGTACAACAGTTGCATCTTGCCTGTACTCACCTATGGGGCTGAAACGTGGAGGCTAACCAAGAGAGTTCTACTTAAGTTGAGGACAACCCAGAGGGCTATGGAACGAAAAATGGTAGGGGTAACATTAAGAGATAGAAAGCGTGCAGAGTGGGTCAGAGAAATAACTCAAGTTAATGACATTCTAGTGGAAATTAAGAAGAAGAAATGGACATGGGCAGGACATGTAGTGCGAAGAGAGGATAACCGATGGTCGCTGAGGGTAACAAACTGGATTCCAAGGGAAGGAAAGCGTAGCAGGGGGAGGCAGAAAGTTAGGTGGGCGGATGAGATTAAGAAGTTCGCAGGGGTCAAGTGGATGCAGCTAGCACAGAACCGGGTTAAGTGGAGAAATATGGGAGAGGCCTTCGCCCTGCAGTGGGTATAATCAGGCTGATGATGATGATGATGATGATGATGAACTTGTGCTTATCCGAGGGTGTGAGGTTTCTCTCCCAAGTATGCGCTCAGGTCAAGGGGTTCATTCGTAAGCTTTGGGACGTTGGTTGGCCATGTTTGACGGTACGTAGCCTCAATGATTACAGAACATGTATGGCACCCGCATCGACTACGAATTTTAGGGACCCTCCCTCGACTTCACATCAACAAGGAATTTTCAGCAGGGTTTTCGCTTACTGACTGTATGAAGCTCGCAGCCTAGATGGCTGCGCTAAGTGTCGTTCCTCTTCGGCTGAGCGTTAACATTGTGCGTTCCTTGCCTGGTTTTGGGCTTACCGTGCTTGGCTTCCTTCTTCAGGAAAAAGCAAACTTTCTCGATATGTGTTTTCTTGGATCAAAAACGGCCTCATGCTGTCCTGAACTTGCAGGTGTGAGCCTTGTGCCAGCAGTCATATCGATAACAGCCTCGTTGGGTAGGGAATTTTATTGCGAAAGCAATACTACTCGCACTTTCAAGCCTTCGCGTGACCCGGCCGCAGTTACGTTTTACCCACGTAACGCTGTGACGTCACACCCCACGTGACACACGGGCTGGCAGGAGCTGCCAACTTGGGTCTCTCGTTTCACATGGGACGCTTATGTCCGAATCAGCCTGCTAGGACCCTGGCTTTCACGTTACGCCTATAGGCCACTAAGACACGTCCATATAAGTTGGTTAAAGCGGGGCTTTATGTGTGGGCTGAGGAAGAAGAAAAAGAGAAGTAGAAGAACGCTCGGTCATCCGCAGGTAATGCTTTCGCTCAATATTTGGTTCAGCAGTGTTGAACCCTTGTAATATTGTCACGTAGTGGTGACGAGGTCGACAACACAATTGAAGGGTCGATGATTGCACTAAAGAAACTGTTTATTTGGGCTGACTTGCGCCCGCAAAAGAACTAAGCAACTCGGCGGAGGCGATAGAAACAAACGTGCTCGTCGATCGTCGAACAAAGGATACCCGTCACACTCGGCAACGCTCAATTTAAAGGCTGCACAGAACAATCTAGATAACGTCGCAAGCAGCTACCAGCACGGGCTGGAACATTGTGGAAAGACACCCGAGTGGCCGGAACCTTCGAGACAGATCTCGGTGCATCTTGTGCTACAGCTACAACAAAACTGATAAAGGTGTGACTCGCGGCATCGAGCATTAACAAACAAAGATTACGGAACTGATACGCGGTCCAGAATCAGAGTGGTAAGCCTGTATGCCGGCGGCTGTTAAAAAACAACAAATACTGTTCTGAAGGTTTCGCGGCATTACTCCCCCCTTAAAAAAAACATCGCCTCGATGTTCCAAAACAAGGCAACTTAAACATAAGCACTGCCAATTTTAAACACCACACATTCTTTAACGCGCGTAACATGGCTTCAGTCGTACAACATGTACAATTTCTGGGCGTGCGCGTCGCCGTTGTGATGCTGACATTCCGTCGGGAATGACTTCATAGTCCAGTGGGCCGACGCGGCGAATGATTTTGTACGGCCCAAAGTATCGACGCAACAACTTTTCACTTAATCCGCGACGGCGAACAGGTGTCCAAACCCACACTTGGTCTCTTGGATTGTACTCGGCGTGGTGTCGTCGTAAGTTGTATCGTCGGCTGTCGGTGCGCTGTTGGTCTTTAATACGCAGCCGTGCGAGTCGTCGGGCTTCCTCTGCACGCTGCAGGTAGACGGCGACGTCGAGGTGGTCCTCGTTGGTTACGTGCGGTAGCATTGCGTCGAGCATCGTCGTGGGCTCCCTACCGTACACAAGTTTGAACGGAGTCGCTCTGGTCGTCTCCTGGACTGCCGTGTTATACGCGAAGATCACGTACGGCAAGATGGCGTCCCAGGTCTTGTGTTCAGCGTCGACGTACATAGCGATCATGTCAGCGATCGTTTTGTTCAGGCGCTCCGTAAGGCCATTGGTCTGGGGATGGTACGCAGTTGTTCGTCGATGGCTTGTGTGACTGTATTCCAGGATGGCTTGCGTCAACTCTGCCGTAAACGCCGTTCCCCTGTCCGTGATGAGCACTTCTGGGGCGCCGTGTCGCAAGAGAATTTGTTCGACAAAAAATTTGGCGACTTCTACCGCGGTGCCATTTGGTAGTGCTCTTGCTTCGGCGTAACGGGTAAGGTAGTCAATGGCCACGATTATCCACCTGTTACCCATAGACGAAGATGGAAAGGGGCCGAGGAGATCCATCCCAATTTGTTGAAAGGGCAGGATTGGGGGGCGGATTCGGGTTTAGTAGTCCTGCTGGTTTGATCGGCGGCGTCTTGCGTCGTTGGCACTCACGACACGTCTTCACGTAGTGGGCAACTTCGGCAGGCAGTCGCGGCCAGTAATACTTCTCCTGGATTCGACGCAACGTGCGCGCAAATCCGAGGTGGCCTGCTGTGGGCTCATCGTGCAACGCCTGCAGAATTTCTTGCCGAAGGGTTTTAGGCACTACGAGAAGCTGCGCGGTCTTGTTGGGTGCGAAGTTCTTCACGAGGAGGCCCTTGTTTAAAGTGAAGGATGATAAATGCCGCCTGAACACACCAGGAGGGGAAGCGGTCTTTCCTTCCAAGTAATCGGCTCAGGGTCTGATCGCTGTTGTTCTGCGAAACTGCTGGCGCTAACCGGTCCCAAAAAAGCGTCATCGTCCTTCGGGGTAGAATCGACGGGAGCGCGGGATAAGCAGTCTGCGTCGGAATGCTTCCGGCCCGACTTATAGACTACAGTCATGTCAAATTCTTGAAGTCGTAGGCTCCATCTGGCAAGGCGGCCGGAAGGATCTTTCAAATTAGCCAGCCAGCAGAGCGCGTGATGGTCGCTTACCACCTTGAGTGGTCGGTCGTATAGGTACGGACGAAACTTAGAAGTAGCCCAGATGATCGCAAGGCACTCCTTCTCGGTCGTCGAGTAATTAACTTCGGCTTTTGTGAGAGACCTGCTAGCGTAGGCGATTACTTTTTCCTGTCTGGCAGTCTTCTGGACGAGAATGGCTCCTAGGCCTACACTGCTCGCGTCGGTGTGAATTTCGGTCTCGGCGTTTTCATCAAAGTGGCCAAGTACAGGAGGGCATTGCAGGCGGCGCTTAAGTTCGTCGAAGGCTTCTCCTTGCGGCGCTTCCCATTTAAAAGGTACGTCAGCCTTTGTAAGCTGCGTCAACGGTTCGGCGATCCGCGAAAAGTTTCTGACAAATCGTCGATAATAAGCGCACAGCCCAAGGAATCGGCGCACAGCTTTCTTGTCGGCAGGCGGTGGGAATTGTGCGATTGCAGCTGTTTTCTCCGGGTCTGGGCGAATACCGTCCTTGCTAACGATGTGACCTGGGAATCGGAGTTCTTCGTAGGCGAAGTGACACTTCTCTGCTTTTAGCGTTAGCCCAGATGACTTGATGGCTTCCAGCACTGTCTGTAGTCGCTTTAGGTGGTCTTCAAAGTTTGACGAGAAGACAACAACGTCGTCCAAATATACCAAACAAATTTGCCACTTCAAGCCTGCCAGGACTGTGTCCATTACTCGTTGAAACGTGGCTGGTGCGGAGGAGAGGCCAAATGGCATCACCTTAAATTCATAAAGGCCGTCCGGTGTGATGAATGCGGTCTTCTCGAGATCTCTTTCGTCGACCTCAATTTGCCAATATTCGCTCTTCAGGTCCATCGATGAGAAGTACCTTGCATTGCAGAGCCGGTCGATAGTGTCGTCGATGCGGGGAAGCGGGTAGACATCCTTCTTCGTTATGCTATTCAAGCGGCGGTAATCAACGCAGAAGCGAAGTGTGCTGTCTTTCTTCTTGACCAAAACGACTGGTGCTGCCCAGGGGCTGTTCGATGGCTGGATTATGTCATCACGGAGCATTTCCTCAACTTGATCGCCAATGGCCTGGCGTTCTCGCGGCGATACACGATAAGGGCTTTGGCACAGAGGTCGGGCGTGTTCGTCCGTTATTATGCGATGCTTGGCCAGTGGTGTTTGTCGCACCTTCGATGACGATGAGAAGCACTCCCCGTAGCTTCGAAGCAGACTGAGAATCTGGTCTTTCCTGTTGTGGGTCAATGCCGGGTTGATTTCAAATGTGGGCTGACGGAATAGGTCCGGTGCGTCTTCCAGCGTTTGGTCGTGGAGGGTGGATACATCTTTGAGGTCCGCTAATTCGTCGAGAAAGGCGATCGTCGTGCCCTTGTTGAGATGCCGGTATTCTTCGGTGAAGTTTGTTACCAGAACCTGAGCTTGACCTCTCCGGAATTTCGTGACGCCTCTTGCGATGCCGACACCTCGTTCTAAGAGCAATTGGATATTTCCTTCGACGATGCCTTCAGCGGTTTCGATGTTGGCGCTACCTACGCAGACTGCGATACTTGATCGGGGCGGGACGTTCAATTCTTCGTCGAGGACGTTTAGAGGGATGTGTTGCATAGACGTTGTCGTAGCAGGAATGGCTTTGTCTGCAGAGAGCTTGATGAGCTTGGATCGCAGGTCGATGATAGCCCTATGTTCATTTAGGAAGTCCATGCCTAAAATCACGTCGCGGGAGCACTGCTGCAAGACCACAAAGCTGGTGGGGTAAGTACGCCCATTTACGGTTATTCTTGCAGTGCATCGTCCCGATGGAGTAATCAGGTTGCCACCTGCTGTGCGAATCAGCGGGCCATCCCAAGCGGTGGTAACTTTTCTTAGCTGAGAGGCTAACGGTCCACTAATGACTGAATAGTCAGCTCCGGTGTCTACTAGAGCAGTGACTCTGCGACCGTCGACATCAACTTCAAGGTCACTTGTTCGCGTCCTCGCATTGCACGTGGGCCTTAGTGTCCGATCTCGGCTCCGTCGTTCCTTCATGTCATGGCCGGGGCACACCGTTGTTACTTCGCTGGGCGGCGGTGTCTGCTTGCACTTTGGTCGTGTTGTCGTCCATGACGTCGTGTGGAGCGGCGGTGAAACGGCTGCGTCGTCGGTAGTGGTCGTCGGCGGCGGAGGATCTTCGTCTTTTCGCCGTTGAGCAACCTCACCTCCAAAGATTGCTGCCTTTAGTTTCCCCTACGGGGGCTTGGGTACCTTCCGCGCACACTATCATCATAGTTACGTCCTGGCGACGCAAAGCGGGCCCTGTACGGCGATGGAGACCTGAATCGACGGCTTGGTGGCGCAATCTCACCGCTACGCAGATAGTTGTCGATTTCTTGCGGTCGTTCACCTGGGCGTGGTCGTGAAGCGTCGACTGCAAATCCGCGGAGGCCGATTCGTCGGTACGGGCAGTGCCGCAGAATGTGGCCG
Source organism: Amblyomma maculatum (assembly GCF_055883805.1). Lineage (NCBI taxonomy): Eukaryota > Metazoa > Arthropoda > Arachnida > Ixodida > Ixodidae > Amblyomma > Amblyomma maculatum. Next base: position 14,112,423 of record NC_139347.1, read on the forward strand.
GCCTCACCGCAGTGGAAGCATAATGGCCGGTTGTTCGCTGTCCTCCATGCGTCGCACTTCCTGGGGCTTGTTGGTCGTTGGTAGGCTTGGCGGGCAGGAGCCAAGGGGCGGTTTTCAGGAACAGGCCAGTAGCGGCGAGGGCTCGGAAAGTCATCACGTCGGGGCGGAGGGCGACGTAATGCACAGCGTAGTTCATCGCTGTTGCCTCTTGTGCTGGAACAGTCGCAGCCGTCGCTTCAGGAACGCCCAGCGCCTGCTGGACTTCTTCACGGACGACGTCCGCGAGCGTCGCCACCTGGGGTTGTTGCGATGATGGCTGCATTCGGCGGAGCTCTTCTCGCACGATCTCCCGGATGAGGTCACGAAGGTTCTCTCCACTTGCAGATGCGCTGGGGTAGTGGCTTGTGTAGTCTGGCTGAAGTGGCCGCTCGTAGTGAAGCATCCGGGTGTACAACGTCTTCTCGATGGCAGACGCTTCCGTTTCAAATTCCGCCACTGTTTTTGGCGGATTTCGGACAAGATTTCTAAAAAGCGATTCTTTGACGCCTCGCATTAAAAGTTTGACTCTCTCACCTTCAGTCATGTTAGGGTCGGCGCGGCGAAAGGGGCGCTTCATCTCCTCAACGTACGCCAGGACAGACTCGTTAGTAAGTTGCAGTTTTGACTGAAGGAGGGCCTGGGCTCTTTCCTTTCGGACGATGCTTGAAAAGGCAGTCAGAAACGCTTCCTTGAAAGTCTCCCAATCCTTCATAGTTGCCTCATGATTTTCGAACCAAACTTGGGCATGTCCTTGAAGAACAAAGTAGACTTGCCTAAGTTTCGCGGCGTCATTCCAGCCGTTGAAATCTGCCACACGGTCGAAAAGGTCCATCCAATCTCCCGCATCTTCATCCGGTAGTCCATGGAAGCAGGGGGGCTCCCGGGGTTGGAAGAAAATAACCGGTGCTGTAGGCTGGGCCATTGTCAGCGTCGATGCCTTCCGAGATCGAATGGGGTCAAGCAGGAGACCGTGTTCGGGTTGTAGGCTTTGAAGTCGGCGGCTGGCTCGGTGACCTGTAGGCTGGTCTTCCAGGGCGACAGGAACACGGCTTGGGTCTTCGCTTGAAGGATCAAAGGCAGCACCTCCACCAGATGTCACGTAGTGGTGACGAGGTCGACAACACAATTGAAGGGTCGATGATTGCACTAAAGAAACTGTTTATTTGGGCTGACTTGCGCCCGCAAAAGAACTAAGCAACTCGGCGGCGGCGATAGAAACAAACGTGCTCGTTGATCGTCGAACAAAGGATACCCGTCACACTCGGCAACGCTCAATTTAAAGGCTGCACAGAACAATCTAGATAACGTCGCAAGCAGCTACCAGCACGGGCTGGAACATTGTGGAAAGACACCCGAGTGGCCAGAACCGTCGAGACAGATCTCGGTGCATCTTGTGCTACAACAGAACTGATAAAGGTGTGACTCGCGGCATCGAGCATTAACAAACAAAGATTACGGAACTGATACGCGGTCCAGAATCAGAGTGATAAGCCTGTATGCCGGCGGCTGTTAAAAAACAACAAATACTGTTCTGAAGGTTTCGCGGCAATATTTTGCATTCATTCTTGGGTTGAATAGTATAGTGTACCTCCGCGGAGCTGGTCGCTCCCTTGAGTCCTTGCTGCGGCCTCGACGCACTTTCTGCTTAGAGGCCTAGGTGAAAAGCACCAGAAACATTATTTTTTTCTCCGTGTACAGCATCTGCTGGAGGTGTCCATCGCGAATGCCGCAGACAAATTTGTCGCGAAATATGACGTCTTGGGGCAGCATGGCGGGGATTGGTTAGAAGAGACGTGTGTCCTTCAGCTGGCTGAGTCAATGTTGCAAACGTTGTCATCAGCACTCCGAAGTAGCCGTCGGCTGACAAACGTTTGAGGACTTAAACGTAGCTGTTGATCGATTCTTTAGGCAGTTCGTTCCATTGCTAGAAAACTTACCGGCTGCATAGCTATGATGGTCTTGAATCGAAGTGTTTCTGGAGAAGTGTGCCTAAATTATTCGTAGCTTACTTCTCCGGGAGTCTTCGGTGCAACCGCGCGCAGTCACTTTAGAAGGCGTCGGCTCCGCATATAACGTCAGGAGGAGCGCGCGTTCTTTGCATCGTAGGAGCCACCGTTTGCAGCGAAGTAGAATGTGAGGCACCGAACCCAGGAAAACCAATTCTTCCCGTTAAAAGTCTCGATGGCACAGTGCATTCCTCCAGTAACAAGAGCCTGCCCTCGAACTGCGTTTGTTCGAAGTCCTATTTCTAGTCAACGGTATTATATTCGGGGCGTGGAGCCCCTTCAGCGAGGAATTTCTATACTCGGTTGCTGTGTACAGACTAGAGTTGTGCACGGGCTCGGGCCGGGCCGGTGCCAACATATATTTGTTTCGGGTGGGCCGGGCCGGGCTAGACACTCCGAACACGAACACGCGCAACTTTTGCGAAATTTCGAATACCGCCATAGTGCAATAAGCGTCTGCAATGCACACCTTTTTCCCGCACCCTCCCCACGCGAAAGCTTTCGAGTTCTCCAACCCCCTTCCTACCCCGCCTCCTCGTCGCGAACGTCGGACACCAAGAATCAACTAAGGGCCATCAAGCGGGCTAATGAGGTCGCCGCCAACCATGGGCTGGCAGCCATCTAGTACGCTCTCTTTAGACCTGTTTAAGCGACGACATAAACTTTTTGCCATTGGTAGCCAAGTGACGTGAGCAGAGGGGCCGCTTGCGGACAATTTAGTTTCTAGTTTCGCATCTCCACTTGGGTAACCGTTTCGAGATTCGCTCCAGGCTGTCACCTATCATACGTTTCTGTTGTCGCTTTCTCCTGCCTCGACATGGCATAGTTTGAAGCGGGACATAGCAAAAAGCATCAGAGGTGCAAGAGTTTCCTCTTGATTCTCTTGTTGCGAGCATTTCACGTGAAAGGCACGCGGTGAGCCAGGTGAGCTCACCAAGTACTTGGTAAGAAATCAACCCCTTGTTTAAGTTTGGAGGTATAGCGCACTGTTGGAGAAGCAAACAAGCTTCTTACCGAAAATTTGCTTTCCTATCAAAGAATGTTTTAGTAGTTTCAACCACAAGGTATAGAACCGAAAGAAGTTTCAGCGCTACCTGGTTCATTATCCAGGTGCATCGCAAAGGACTCAGTTCAATGCATAACTTGTTGTTTTCGCACAATACGTTAATTATGCTTATGTACTGTGCGTCTATATATTCAGCAGGTGTATACATTATTTGAAACAAAAGACCTTAACATTTTCAAATCTTGAATAAAGTTATCATTCGGAAATGATTGCTTTCTGTATCATCGCTTCAACTGTAATTATAGCATGACGGCCCGAGTCGGGCCCTGACCTTAAATCTGAGCACCGGGCAGGGCCGTTACGGGCTCAGGCCCTTTCTTAGTCGGGCAGGCTGGGCTCGGGCCTATAGCATGGGGCCCGGGCCCAGATCAGACGCTATAGTTTGGCCCACTTGCACACCTCTAGTAGACCCCAGTGTTGTGTTTTCTTTTTCAACTTTTTCTAGAGAGGGGAAGGGAATGAAAGTGACAAATGCAAGCGCTTGTGTAGCATTGCTTCTGGTTCCTTGATCGCGCACATGGTCCGATAACTGGTCGTCTTTCTTGGAACCGTGCGGCTCGCGTTTCGTTGGCGTCATCGCTGCAGAAGAGACACCAGCAAGTCTCTCCGAAGCGGCCGGCTCCCAAGCGTGACGGAGATACTGCAGCTGGAGCGGCCGTGCGTCCGTTAGTGCGGAGGGCAGTTGTAGCGTTCATGCGTCGATCAAAGTACACAAGAATTTACATGACAGGGAATATGACCTAAAAAGACTTCCATGCATTTTAAAAATTGGACCAGAAGGACACTAACTTTCAGGTGACTAATTTTGTTGTATATACTTTTTTGTTTGCGCATGAGATTCTTTGTATATGCGACACGTTCAGAATGATTGGCAATCATTATTTTGTGTAACTCATATTTTCTGACAGGAGTATTCCTGTTGCGCTAGTTGTCCTGTTGCCCTAGTTGTCCTGTTGCACTAGTTGTCAAAGTATTTTGCAGACCGAGACATTTATATACTGATCAATATATATTGTTAAGGGAAACTTACACAGCGGTAAAAGCCAGATAACTCTCAGAAGCTCGCACCACCAGCACAAACCCAGCTTAGCTTGAGCGTCGTCTTCTTCACAACCCCAGACCAGTGCGTCGTCGTCGTCTAGATACTGCGCACCGTAACAATATTCCCCGCGCGGGAGAAGCACCGTCCCGGTGGCGTATTGACAAACCATATCCCGTAGGAGCACTCGAGCAGACGACGCTCTGACGCGCAAGCACGTGACACAACGTCACTTCCGCGAGTAGCAGCGACGCTGTTTTCCCCTAGCGCCCTGTGACGAGACTCCTCATGGTTTCAGTTTCGTTTCGCGCAGGGCTCGCATTTACGTTGTTTTCCCCACTGGTGCTTGTCAAAGGTACGCATGTTTCGGTGTCGTTTTCGCGCCGGGCTCGTATTTCCGCACGGCTGTCAGCTGAAGTTCTCGTAAAAGTCACGCAAATTGCCGTCGGCTAAAAGTTCGGTCACGCGATCACGTTAATTTCGGTCCAGTGACCGCTGTGCGGGCTTTTTTCTGGTGTTCTGTAAACGTCGGTCGGTTACCGGTCACGTGTCACGTAAATTTCAGTCCAGTGGTCACTTGCGTGGCTGTTCTTTTCTGGTATGTTCTGGAATCGTCGCTCGGCTCGGCTACACCCCGAAGTTTGCACTTTTGCACTTCTCCCCATCCGCATAGCTCCGCGCAGTTCGTCCGGGGCTTCTGGGTTGTACGCACGTGCACATGGCTCATCCGTTGCGCGCTGCGCTAGCCAGGGTGATTTTGTGCTTGACGAACTTGTGTGTCAATTGCGGATAACTAGAGATGATTGACGAGCTCCTGCAGAGCCGCTCGAGCTCGTAAAAGATGAGCTCGCGTCAAAAGGGCACGAATCGGTGTATCGCGCGAACCTGGCAAACGAGGCAGCCGTCAACGAATGGCTGGAAGCCTACAGCGTCGAAACTAACACGTCTTGGATCGTGGAAAAGGTTCAAAAGGATGGAGAAAGGTACGTACATTGCCGATCAGCCGGTATTGCTCTTAGCAGTATAATTTCAATCATTGTCAAATAATTTATGCTCGGCTTGTGCTATATGTGGGTTGGATTTTAGTCAATTTAATAAAAAGCGGAGCTACACTTCTCGCTTATACTGGAGTCGAAAGTACACGAACGCAATATATTAGGCGATAGTCTCCATGCAGACCTATGCAGTTAGCTGGCAAGCTCGAGAGAAGAGACTTTTGAAGGAAGTCATCACCTCGAAGGTAAATGACTAATTGTAGAAATGATGACACAAAGTGCTAGTCACATGCCATCAATCTGATAACTTTCCCTTGTAAACGTTCGTAAAATCAGTTTACAAAAAAAAAATATTAGCTTAAGAACTTATACTCAGTGAACATCCAGTGAATATCTGCCACAATTAAATGTTAATAATATATCATTATAGTATACATTATAATGTTCACGTTGAAGAGAGTAGAAAGTGGACATGTACCAAATACCCACATATGCCCACACATCTCTTGATGAGATATTAAATGATATTCTGTAGATATGTAGCCAACATCTTTTTAGGGGTTGTGAGCTGTGTAGTAAGAGTACAGCACTTTATAAGAGCAATCAGAGCAATTGCTGAAAAATGCCGAAGAAGATAATTGTTTATCCAAGGTAAAAATTTCCTACTGTTTTTTTGCTAGGATCCTACTAGTTCCAGTAGTACTGGTTTATTAACACATTCCCCATAGCCACTGGAATCTGTAGCAGCTGGGTCTCCCTGCAAAAGGTGGGCCTGTTGACCTATGAACATCTTGGTGCAGCAGCTGCCTATAGGCCGCACTATCAAAAAGAAGACAAGGGCAAACGTTTCATAAGTGTGAATCATACTTTATTAATAATTTTCCATGTCTACAAAAGTTCTGCAATCTGAATGGACACTTTTGTCTTGCTGTCTGCTACTGCTGCAGGTAGGTGTTCAAGCTTCAATCAGATGTTGCAATGAAGTTAGCTGGACAGAAAGAATTTTTCAGAAAAACATGCTAGCAACACCACACTACTTTAACAGTCAAACCATTCCATAATTTACAGTCAAACCATTCTATATGTGACACACCACAAATTGTTAGTGCTGTGCTTCGCATGCCTATACAGCTGCTTACAGTGCAATCAATCATGTTTCTGTCTAGTTTGAGCTTATTCAGAATCAGTGCGTGGCGAGCCTGTGTATGCATTTGGACCAGAATATGAGAGTGAAAGTGTGTGCAATGACAACTAGTGCATGTGGAGAACATGCACTTCATGTGTTATACGTCGACTATGCGAGACGAGTGCAATCCACTGTGTGCGTAGTCTTCTCTATAACTCGAACCAATTCACTGCACTACAACATTGTCATCAACCATTTGTATCATCATTCTCCTTTTATTTCCCTTTTCTCCCTTATCTAGTGTTGAGCAGTACGCTAGGGTCATATCGCTGCTGGTCGAACTCTCCACCTTTCTTTTCACTGAATTATTTTCATCGCTGTCTTGCTTATTCACTGTGCTTTGGCCTCCTTGCAAACACAAATGTGGCTATTTGCAATTCAAAGTAGTTTCTTTGATGGCTGCATGGCTGCCCAGTGTCATTTGTAGAACTGAAGTCACATCTGCCACTTTTTCCTGCCAAAAAGTTGAAGGCATTTGCCAGTAAAACAAACTGCTTCTGCATAAATGGTTTACAGTGTATTGCTTGCCGTGCATTTACTAAACAGCAAAGGCATTGTTTCACCTCAATTTAGAAGCAGTGCATTTCAGTTTTGTTTAGTATAGTGTCCCAATTTGACGTAGGCTCTGCAGGATTCTGTAGTGTAGGTCTTTGGCTCATTTTTGACCAATGATGTTTTTTTGACATGCACTGACATCACACAGTAAATGGGTGCCTTACATTTTACTCTATCAAAATATGGTCGCTATGGCTGGGATCGAACTCGGGTTCCTCAAATTTAAATGCCTAAAACTGGCTGTTTCATACTATTTCCTAGACGACTTTCATCGAGGTAGCCTTGTAGTACGTAATTTACTATAAACACACTTGTGGCACATGATGATGACATTAACAAGCGTTTCTTGAAAAGTTGGATTGCTAGCTGACCAGTGTGCAAACCATAAGGGAGTGATGTCAAAATACTCTGGTTCTCCCCTCTTCAAGTGTTGCTATAATTTGTGAGCTTAATCCTTTAATTTTGTAGCAATGCTTCCTTCTTCAAAAAAATTGGTAGGCATAATGGTGCAAGTACAATATGTCACCTAATTCAGAAGGTTTTGAAGCGGCTGTAAGATAGTTTGGAATTCAAGTTAGCCAAGGTCACTTTGAGATGTATACAAGGAATAAACAGTTGTTGTGAAAGCCAGCACTTATTTGACTCAATATTGAGCTGCACCATCCCGCGTAAGCATGTTATGGGGTGCCCACGACTGCAAAAATAAACACTCTTGTTTCTTCTTGCCATGACACTTGAGCAAAATACCGATCACATACATAAAGAGTTACAAAAAACACATTACACAGCATGCTATGCCACTGCCTCTGCTTAACAGGTGCAGTTAAGTTAGCTACTGCACTCAACAAATGCCCATTCAACGCAGTGCTCTCAAACAAGCGTGAGTACTTTCAGAGGGTGGAAATTCTGGCTGGTTGGTGCATGATCTGTGGCTAAAAACAGCGCTAACACGAGACGAAGCAGGCGAAACAGCATCGTCTCCCCTCTGCTTCGTCTCTTGTCAGCGCTGTTTTTAGCCACAGAAGCGTGAGTACTTGGTTATCGAATTCACCTAATATCCCACTACTTTCAGAATCAATAGTTTGACGTCGCCAGATTATGGGCTTCAGAAAAGGGCGGTTGCCGCTATGAACAGGGCGCCGTAATCATGCGTGTGTTCACAAAACGAGAACATGTTTTCATTTCAAGGATTATTACCGCTAATTTCAGAAAACTGGCTCCGCTGTCCCAGCATGTTGCCATATATAAACATTTCCGTATTTAAATGCCGGAAACTGAAAAAAAAAATATCCTGAGTGCAGACAGCTGCTCACAAGGTAGCATAAAATGAGAGACGGCCTTTGAGATGTAATTTAGTCTACATACACCCTTGGGTAGGTCAGTAGCTTTAGCATCCCTAGCGAAGACCCCCTCGAGCAGCGATGCAGCATCACAGCAAATGTTTCACAAATATACCACGTAACCACGTTTTTTTTTCTTTTTTCCCCCCTTTTTAACCCCCTTATTCCAGCGGTGCCTATCCAAACATTGCAGTGCTACTAACCAAGGCAGCACTTTCAGCGACTAGTGGCTCCAAGGCGAGCATCCAACGGCGCTGCGCAGCTTTCTTGGAATCGACGCACTTGCACATCCATCACCAGCACAGTCGGCATCCAGCATGCTTAGGCAGCCAAAGTTCAGCAGTCGTGGCTTCACAAAATCGCTTGCTGTCAGAGTCAAACATGACGGCCAAAACACTTGTTTCGAACTGCAAGCATCACAGTGTCCAGCATCCAAATGGCACGGCTTGAGCCACTGCGTTTATAAAGCCTCAAAATGTGGCCGCAGCACCCCTTAAGCCACAGGCACTACCACAAAGCCATGGTAGAAGGATACGCGTTTGTCTGGCTAACCAACGCCCCAACGCCAGCATCGGCGAAGCATTTAATGGCGCTCGCGTGTGCGCCGCCATCATTTTGGCGTAAAAAAATTGAAACAAGCAAAAAAACAACGTAGAGGAAGTGACGTCGTGTCACGTGCTTGCGCGTCAGAGCGTCGTCTGCTCGAGTGCTCCTACGGGATATGGTTTGTCAATACGCGTCCCGGTGCTGCCTACACAGGAGAACTTGAATAGTACGGTTTCAGACGGGCGATGTGCACAATTTCTGGATGAGGGGTTGTGGAAGGATACTTGGGCTGTAGAGGGGCGATCTCATAAGTCACATCGGTGACTTGTCGCAGGACGCAGTAAGGACCTACGTAACGAGGCAGAAGTTTCTCGCACATCCCCACACGACGGGCCGGGAGCCAAAGAAGCACGAGGGAACCAGGAGGGTAGTGGACGTCTCGGTGATGTAGGTCATAACGACGCTTTTGTGAGCACTGAGACGCGCCAAGCCGGTCTCGAGCAATGTGGCGGGCGGCATCAGCGCGGGCGATGGCGTCCGAAGCGTAACTACAGGAAGAGTTGTCGAGAGGCAGCAAGGTGTCGAAGGGGAGTAAAGGGTTGCGGCCGAAAAGTAGATAAAAGGGAGAGTATCCGGCGGTATCATGGCGTGAGGAGTTATAGGCGAACGTGACGAAAGGTAAGGAGATGTCCCAGTCACGATGGTGATCGGACACATACATAGATAGCATGTCGGTCAGTGTGCGATTAAGGCGCTCAGTAAGACCGTTCGTTTGCGGATGGTAGGCCGTGGTGAATTGGTGACGAGTAGCGCATGAGCGGAGAAGGTCATGAACAACTTTAGAAAGGAAACAGCGGCCACGATCTGTGAGCAGTTGACACGGAGCGCCATGAATCAAGATTACGTCATGCAAAAGAAAGTCAGCAACGTCGGTGGCGCAGCTGGTGGGGATGGCGCTGGTTATAGCATATCGGGTAGCATAATCAGTCGCCACAGCAATCCATTTGTTTCCAGACGTCGACGTCGGAAAAGGCCCAAGAAGATCGAGGCCCATACGAGAAAACGGTTCAGTCGGCACTGAGATTGGTTGCAGGGGCCCACTAGGTTGAAGCGATGGTGGCTTACGGCGCTGACATAGCTCACAAGCGGCGACGTAGCGACGGACAGAGCGGTAAAGACCAGGCCAGAAAAATCGTCGTGGCACACGGTCGTACGTGCGTGATACTCCCAAGTGTCCTGCGGTAGGGGCGTCGTGAAGTTGGGCGAGGACAGTAGAGCGCAGATGAGCCGGAACAACCAGTAAAAGGTCCGCGCCATCTGGACGCTTGTTGCGTCTGTATAATGTCTCGTTATGGAGCACGAACATGCTGGCGGAAGAGTCGGGGTTGTTGCGCAGCTGGTCTATAATTGGTTGCAGGGCAGGATCCCGACGCTGTTCTGAGGCGATATTTATAAAGTCCGAGATGGACAAAATGTAGTCGTCAGCAGTATGGTCGGACAAATCGGGAGGATCTACGGGATGGCGGGACAAGCAGTCAGCGTCTTGGTGTAAGTGGCCGGACTTGTATACCACAGTAAACTCGTACTCTTGTATTCGCAAGGCCCCGTAAACCCAGCACCTCCACCAAATGTTAAGGGAAACTTACACAGCGGTACAAGCCAGATAACTCTCAGAAGCTCACACCACCAGCACAAACCCAGCTTAGCTTGAGCGTCGTCTTCTTCACAACCCCACACCAGTGCGTCGTCGTCGTCTAGATACTCCGCACCGTAACAATATATATCCTACTTGAATAGCGTTGCTTGTCTTTTGGGAGCCTTTGATGTAACCCCTGCCCGGCTTGCTATCTGCCCCTAACCCCACATCATATCTTTAGGTAGCGAGCACACGGGATTTTGCTTTTGATTTTTAATGACAGCACGCAGACTACACTCAGCAGTAAGATTAACGTAGATACAAGTACTGAAAGTAGGACAGCTCCAGCGGTTGTTCGAGAGAGTGTTCTGTACCCTAATATCCTCCATAAAAGCCCTTGATAGAGCTCACACTTGTGCAGTAATATGCGCTATTTAAAGCGAGCCATATATTCATACTACCTTTTAAGGTACTAAGAAATAGATGGGTTAAAAGTAGCTACAAAACTCGCGATGAGTTATTTAAAATTTGCATGCTTTCTAAAGGATTTAAAATTTTGTGACCGTCTGCCCTTGTCTCCGATAACTTTTGTTAGACCAAAGCTGCATAATTTGGCATCTTGAGCCATTCGTAGTTGCCGCATCAATTCCACAAGGAACTGTAGTGCGCTCCCTCAGCTTTTATATTACCTCCAACTTAAAAATTCATTCCAGACACTCAATACCGATCAATACTTCAGCTGTCCATCTTTATCCTCAAATACAATGGCTGCCACTCGTAAGTTATCATTTAGACTTAAGAAAAAACACTAAATAATCCCTCCCTCTACAATTAATAATAATACCCCAGAAGATATTCTTGAATATACAATTTGGCCCTTCCAGTATCGCAAGCCGAAGAAAGAAAAGTGTCCCGCAGCAACAACTCGAGCAACGATGACAGCACTCGTTTGGAATGATCACATAGACTTTGGGATAGTAAAACTGCGCCCCGTATCGGTGAGAGTTCATGGCGACAAAAAGAAAGTATGAAAAATATGCCACAAGATCTGATCACGTGACCCTATTGCACGTATCAACTCTTCCTTGAACGCAGTCCGAGATTTTAACGCCCGTCTGTGAGCGGCAGTTGGAGTTCGATCTTCACATTCCCATCAGGTTGCCAGCGGGCCGAGGAATGTTCCACGTTCTGGATAGCGAGGCATTCGGGATAATGTACTATCGGGGCGAACTGGTCGTTTAAATAATGGGCATTTGAAGCGAACACACCGGCAACTTTAAAGGCCCCTGCGCCACCTCTGATGCTCGACTCCCCTCGTGTCAGAATAGTTGCGGCTCTCAATGGGTTTCCCCATTCTACACTGCTGATTCTGATGGCTCGGAGGCAAAGCAGCTGTATCGGGTCAATTTTCTTCGACGATCTCTCACATTACGGGGCTCTCAGCCCCCGGCACATATATACACGGGACGTGTACGCCGAACTCCAACAATCTCAATAGCACAGTGGTCAGCGTCGCGAAGGAGAAGGAAGAATGGGGATGACACTGGTCACTAGCACAGAGACCTCGGAGAGTAACCATTCTGTTACTTCTTTTTTTCTTGGCCTGGTTTTGGCCACATCGTTCTTAGGCGCTTTTTGCTGAAATATGAGGCCCGCAATTCATACTTCGTGAACCCATCGCACTAATTATAGAAAAAAACGTAATACGAAAAGGTATTGCAATGCCCATGCGTTCACTCCGCAATGTATAGGCTGCGAGCCTGCGACAATGAAGCAGTAGTTCTAGGTATATCACCTCAAAGCACTCACAGCGCAAGGGCATTGGCAATTAAACGTCAACGATTAAGTAAGCCTTCCCATATGATAAGATGTATCTCTCAAGAATTTAGTAAAATATTTATCTTACAATCAATAAATGCATAACTCAGTCAATATCTTCAAACCCTATGGTTTCTGTAGCCATTTTATTGTACTACAAAGACTGTGCAGGAGTTCTTTATGACTATTCATTTCACCCGCATAGATTTTTATGATGCATTTTTGCAATTTCATGGTTATTTTGAGCAAGGTGTGTAACCGCCGAAATTTGCAATAAAGCTTTTCAGAGTGGGCAGACATGCTTGCCAACTCACGTATGCAGGGCAGAAAAACAGCCCTGAATATTGTGGTCCAGGACTGATCACACTACCCAAAATTCGTTGCTCAGCAATATAATTTCATTCATTACAAATACGTGAGCGCGAGCCTATGTCACGGCGTAGCGCCCGTGGGAAGGAGAAAATAATGATGATTGTCTATGCGAAGCAACCCTGCCAAGATATAAATTCTGATTGCCTTGTTGTCGCATTTGGGGCCATTGACTGATTGATTAAAATACATGCAAAATGTACCAACAGCCACTGAGACCTAGTGGGGGAGACTGGATGTTTTTTTTTTTTTTTTAAGACTAGGAGATAATAACGCAATAGAAAAGATGAAAAACCTTCAAGAACACTGCAGAACCTGCACTGAAGAAATGCGATAGCCTGAGCATTGCTGCTGCTTAGCGGACGCGTGCCCTGATAGTTTTTCCTGATAACGTAAGTGTATGGAGTATTTACCTTGCCTAAATGAAAGAGCATCGCAGATTAAAGGTCATGAAGACACGATGCTCACGTGCATCCTCATAAAGCAATCCTAGAGATAAAATTATTATTTGTAAAAAGACGAATGGATTGCTATTGATAATTACGCCTGAAGCTTTATGATAACATTGTTTTTGATTCATTATCCCACTTTTCTAAAACGCTTTGTTCAGTAGTTCGACTTCCTGAAACACATGCGAAAGGCATGAGGGTAAAATAAATGAAATGACAAGCGGTTTCTGACCATGAACTGAGTGTTCTAGTCGGAATTCTGGTATTGCTATTACAAAAGCGCACGTTGCGACTGAAGAAGGTCATAAATTCGCGTCTCATTGTATATCTACTTCTTCACTACTGAACAGCGGTGAGCTAATTTCTTATTTAATTTACATCAGAGTAAAATGCTAGAGTGTGTTGCTGCTGACAACTTCTCTAATTTTTCTTTAGTTAAGTCCTACTTCTGCTTAGCAGCCTGGCTATTGATCTAAGAACTGATCCTACTGCTGTATAGATCCATTTCGTTCTCTTTAACATCATCAATATCTGAAAGGGAAAAAGTTATCCGGCTTCAGGTTCGAATCACCATTCAAAAATTTAGCCGTATACTGTCTGTTCTAGATAAGACAACCGCCTTTTATAGTCCATGCTCATTACAACCAACCTTGGGTGGCTGAGAGGAGCATGGTCCAGTAAGAATACTATTCCAGCTATTTTTATTTTAACGATTCTTGAAAATATCTATTCGTTAAATATTGACTTCAATGCCTCAAATGTCGATTAAGAAATAGTCAATCATTAAAAATAGATTGCTGAAATGTTTGCGCTAAGGAAGCAGTTACGCATGTTTATTTACCTATCCTAAAACAAGACTGCCATCAGACCGCTGCTAGCGCATATTTCTTGCCCTGTTGTGGACAGCGCTCTAAAGAAGAACGCTCTTGGTTTCTGAGACGCGTCATGCAGCTTTGGTGACACGTCTAACCTTTCTATTTTGCACTTTACCTTTGAAGGAGAACGCAAAAAGGTGCTTTGCTGTAATCATATCTGACGTGAGCATCTCTGTCGGATCTCTTTCAAACAGATCTATACCTTTTGAAGTGTAATAAACGTACTGCAACTATAATTAGTTAACCGCTGCTGCTAACTGCTGGCACGTAACAATGCTGAACATCTTTCCGGGCTTCTTGTAAATATACGTAGCTCCTGCAGTGTCCTCCAGTGTGCAAAAGCCATAGCACGAACTATGCCTATGTTAACGTCATAGCGTTAAAGGCCCGGTTCACCAAAAATCCGGCCTCGGCGGCCGTCCGCTGGTGTTGGCGTTGTGAATGAAAAATCACAACCATGGCGCTGGCAGGCGGTAGCTGGCAGTTGACATTGCCGAGTACTAAGTATGCGTAGGAGCTGCCAACTCGGGCCCCTCTTTTCACATATTTGGTTAAAGCGGGACTTTATATGTGGGTTGGTAGCCTACGGTATATCACAGTTCAGTTCAGTTCAGGCGTTCAGTCGTGTCCGACTCTTCGTGACCCTATGGACCATGTCACGCCACGCTTTCCGGTCTCTCACTATCTTCTTAACATCACATAGCTTCATCTGCAATGCCTCGAGAATGCCATCTAACCATCGCGTTCGCTGCCTACCCCTTCTCCGGCGACCCTCAACCTTTCCCAACATCAAATCTTTCTCCAGCGACTCCTCTCTTCTCATCAGATGACCAAAGTAGCTAAGCTTTAACTTTAGAATTTGACCCTCCAATGAGCAGTCAGGGTTTATGGTCGACAATATCGACTGATTTGATCTTCTGGCAGTCCAAGAAACTCTTAAGAGTCTTCGCCAGCACCACAATTCAAACGCGTCAATTCTTCGGTGGTCAGCCTTTTTCACAGTCCAACTCTCGCATCCATACATCACAACTGGAAAGACCATAGCACGGGTTATACGGATCTTGGTTGGCAGACTAACGTCTCTGCTCTTTACTAGGCGGTCAAGGCTAATCATGGCTCTCTTTCCCAGAAGCAGGCGTCTCCTAATTTCATGGCTGTATATCACATCATACCCTTAAAGACGAAGCTTAAATTTCCCCATAATTTTTTTTATCCCGAGCTCATCGGGTATTGTCGTATGTTGAGGGGCGTCATCTAGTGTTACACGTATTTCCTCGTTTTCTTTGTTGTAAACCTATGAAGTTCAGGCAATTTTTTCCATTAATACCTCTGAATTGACGATTTATTGAGTGATAGCGTGGGGGTTCTGTCTCGCAGAATACGCCAGCCAAAGAAGAAATTACATGGGCCAGCAGCATGTTTGGTCTTTTTTTGGCCTCTGCTACCAAATCTGAAAAGCACATAGGAAAACTTTTAGGAATACCATTAAATATTCTAACCCTTTTAACGCAATTGCGTTAAAGATCTCGTTAACTGAAAATCCGGCGTCGGCGTCCGGTGCCGGCGTTGGCATTGTGAGCAAACAGCAAGGAGCATGGCGCTGGCAAGCTGTAGCTGGCAGTTGACGTGGCTATGCAGTAGGGTTGCCTGACTTACGTTTTTCAGGAGCTTCCGACTCGGAACTCTCCTTTCATATAGGAGAGGGATATCAGAATCAGCCTGAAAGGATGTTTTAATTCAGGTTACCCCTAAGCCACGCAGGCACCTTCATACGGCTTAGTTAAAGCCAGGCTTTATATGTCGGCTGGTAGCATGCGCTATCGCATCAGATTGTTAAAGAGATTGTGTGCCCGACAATTTTCATTATTTCTTTCCAAACAAGAGTTTTTCTCGTTGCTCCATTTTTCAAAGCAAAACAGACGACAAATTCAATTCACCTTGAAGCACGTGTTATACAGCAGCGCTTACAATTTTTCTTTTCCCTCATTCGCAGAGTACAAAGCTTACGCGAAAGGGCAAAATGAACTTTTCTCAGACTAACCTGTATAATCAGTTTATGTTATACAATTGCGGCAGTTTTCATGAGATATAGGTCTGGAGCCTACCGTGCCGGATTGAGGGAATTATTAGGAGGAAAATTAGGTGGGCGGCCAGAAACAACGTTTTACTTGAAGGCTGCTGGTTCCACGGCACTGCAGCTGCTGGCAAGGTTAGCAGTGGTCTCTGATAAAAGGGCCAACAGAGATGCACCCTGCCTTACAGAACGTCCTGGCAGCTCTGTTTCAGTGTTCTATATATATTGACAACTTCTCGAGAGCAGGAGTTATGTTGAGCACAGATGCTTGACAATTGCATGCATCAGCGGTGCCCAACACACAATAAGAAGTGCTGCATTGGAGTCGAGCGTAGACATCTCATTTGGAGCCCAATAAGATTAAGCCTCATAAATAACGAACGATGCTGCTTGAAGTCAGCAGATTGATAGAGAATGCAAGGACTTCTTCCCCATCTTCTCCATGGTTCACCATGGTTGAGATATATTATATTGTTTTAAACTACCACAGTTTCCTTAAGGATTTCTTATGACAGATGAGGCATCGACAGCTCTGCTTCATTAAGATTCCCTAAGTAGAACGGCATAGTTTATGCCGCGGAAAATTAGGTACGGCCACTATAATAGTTCGGTAGGTTGCATAAATTAATATCGTCTAGACATCAGAGTGATGACTAAATAAACGGTTCGTTCTCTCTCAGAATATAGCCGCCACTCAAAATCGTGCTCTTCCTATCCACAGATACTGTTTAAAGGTTACTGTTTGGCAGCGAAAACTGCCAAACACCAACCAAACAATCAAACAGCTGCTTAGAAAAACAAAGACACTAAAACTTCGCCATAAGAGCGAAGGCATCACCGCCTTCAACACCACATTTTATCCCGCATTTAAAAAAAAATTTGTTGTTTAAAACATTTTTTTTAATACTTATTATTTCAATATCATTACCCCTACCACGCCCGTCAGTAATTTGTATGCAGTACATTACGTTCACTTGGTACCCCTCTAATACGCTTGATACGAATGGCCCTTTGCGGCCTCGGCATTGAGTGCCCATCTCGCATGCTGGTGACCTGAATTAGAATTCGAATGGCAGTGCATCTATTTAATAAATTATTTCTATTTTGTGAAATATGTTGATTTCGAGGAACGCCAAGTCGATTTTTCACTTCATTTCAGCGTCGGCAAAGCGCTTAGCCTTATTTGAATAGGGAGTGTTTGAAATTCCTGCGCGAGGTAAAAGTGTCAACTTCATGATCCTGTCGACCGATCCTAAATTTTACAGGCTATCGCTGCGCCACGGCGATGACACCGAATTTTCCGCATACCGAGTCGCTCACGCTATCGTGTTAAGTACGAAAAGTATTGTAGGGTTACATAGTTGACCTTTGTCCTCGCAACTTTTGTCAGCCGTAGTGAAAGTGAAAAGTCCATTACAGCTTGCGATAAATGAAAAAAAAAAATACATCATGGGCTATACGAGTATTGATCCATTCTGCATACAGCAGGTAAATGTTGACACATCGCTCAACCGCGCTGAGCTAGCTTGTTAAAGGAAGGTGCACTCTAATTTTGCCGAAAGCGAGCGTTCACACTCCGGTGTGCACGCGGCTTACTGACGCATTCTGTCAGCAGCAGTTAATTGAATTTCAGACCCCGCTGCACGGAACTGCCTTTTCACTTTCCCCCCACGCCCTTTTTTTTTTTCCTTCATTTCTGTTGTTGTCGCTTACTCGCCTAATTCGTCTCTGTGCTTTAATCAGCCTAGGCCAACTTCGGATGGCAGCCCTATGCGCTCCATCCAGTTCGTCCCGACGAAGTTAATTTTGCCTGCCTTTCATACAAAAATACCAAAGCTGCAGCTCATTGGGCTCGAAAGGAACGAAGAATGAAAACGAGCATGTAGAGCAGGTAGTCGAGTAATCGATGCAGGCAGGAGCGGATAAAACTGCTGACCACTTATAGGTGCACAGCGCTGATTAGATTTGGTTCGTGCAGCACAGCGAGTACAATCGTAAGCCCTAACTGGGGGCACTCTTTTAACGCGTCCCTGGCAAACGTCTCTACCTCTTCCATTTCTTCTTTCACACAAGATTCAGGATTTAGAATTCAGGGCGCTGCTATAGATCGGATGTAAACTGCTGGCTGTGGATTAGTTTCATTTCTATAACAGAATTCGGGTTCCACTCACGGGCGGCCTGCTACAGATGAATGAAGGCAGGTTCATAAGCGTAAAAAGCCCTTCAGTGCCAGTCACGTCAACAACCAACTATCACATGCCACAGCTATGCTTCATATTTGTTTCACAGCGACGGCAGCGACGTCACCGTGCCGGCAGTGCGGGATGTTTTGTAGAACGGTCATTTAATGCCCCATTCTGAGCGTTTAAAAATGGGGCGGCTTACTGAGCGTCTTACTGAGCGTCTTACTGAGCGTCTCCTGTGTCTGCTTTCCCTTGGCTGAACTTCATTCGCACATTAACTTATATATGCTTTGCAACCTATTGAGTCCTTAATTTGTTCCTCTCAGAATAGAGCTCCTCGTGGACTTGACGATAAGCGGATGTATGCCCCCTGGCTAAAACCACAATTCCCAGGTGTACCTAAATGTCCCCAGCGGGAAGTCAGTTCTGCGATAACGTTGCCTTCCAAGTATACTTCATTCTTGATTGCAGGTTGGCAGGGCCCAGAGCTGCCTGTACAATCACCACCGCTGTGTGTCAATGTGGCTTGAGACTAGTTCCACGAGTCCTATATAGCTTGCCATTTTTAAAGACCTGAAAACATTTTGTAACGATGCGATTTGTAGTTTTCATCACTACATAAACTGATCTTCAACACAGTAGCGGGCTAAAAAGAAAGGTCTTGAAATGTAAAAAAAAATTATCGTGCAGCATCCTCGGTCAGTGAAAGTTGGGACAGATAAAGTGATTCTGTTGTGAACATGTGGAGGAAAAAACAAAAAAGGGAACAAAATTCCGCAAAATATAGTAAACTTCCTTCCCGCGAGTGGATTTCACTTCAATGGAGATGATTTTTGTTAAAAGCAATAGGGCAAACAACAGAAAAGATCCGCAGTAATACAGTTACGAAACAAAAAAAGCGTTTCACAGGATAGGTCGCAAAATCTTAATTGATAGTAAGAAGCTGATAGACTTTGTCCAGCAGGCGAAGCTATTAACACGAGCTTCACGGGAAGTGCAGATAAAGAAACTAGAAGGTAAAAATGAAACTACGGGGCTTCTTGCTTTCGCCAGCGTGACAGCATTGGGCGTTCTACGACAGCCCGCAGATACCATTTTAGAATGAAATAAATGCCGCTTTAAAATAGCCACGTTGCATCAAAATTAGCAAAGTTTCATTTCAGCATATGGGAAGGTTCTCTTCGTAAGCCTAAATTTTCTGGATCACACAGAGAAGTGGTGTTTGAATAGCACCGAGAAGCTTCCAGTGAAGGGGTTCAGGCTTCTACCGATGCCGCTTTGGGCATCTCGCAATATCAATATGTCACCTGATAGTTGGCTTTTCGAATGTTACAATGCTTCATTCAGCAACGTCAGCTTTGGACGTTTTGGGAATAGAAAACGTGGATTTCTGCCAGAGCTCCTATAGACAGCAATGCGAAAATAGCCTCGTGCCATGCGTTCGCACAGCGGAAGAAGTGATTTTCACCCTTATCATGCTCTCTCAAAAAGGTCTTCGAGCCAGGAAAGATGATGAGTCTTTTAAGATGCGAACTGCTCGTCTTTACTGTGTGTGCGCAGTTAGCAGTGGCTTTAGGAAAAAAGTTTCAGTGCTTATAAAATAATGCTGTCGTAACCTTTGAGTACGCCTACAATTCACTCAGTCACAAAATTGTCCTCAGTGTGCTGCGGTGGGGAATGGGAAGTGTACACTTTTGAAATATAAAAGGAAGAAATTTTTCAGTTCAAGTTTCGCAGAGCAGACAACGTTCTGCCATTAGTCGTATAGTGTTGATCACCCTTAGTTCTTAACAAATATACATACACTTGACGTTATCGCATGCCGAAGAGGTCTGAAACTCTTCTGCTACGCAAGCCACACTCAAAAAGTTTGTACGAAAGGGCCATGGCACGAAAGCAAAGGTAACAATAGAAAAAATACCACTCGTAAATTGGCAGTGGGAACTACCTGTATAAGTAACAAGAAAGAGCGCCAAAAAGGAAATAAAAATTCAGGAGAGACGCTTAGAGTACTTAAGTGTGTGAAGGCGAGAGCTGGCACGTGCGTTGCGTTGCCGCGACGCCCCTCCCCACAGTTCCTCTAGGGTGCCTAGATGTAAGCGCGCCTCTAAAAGGTGGCGCTGGCTTCGAGGCAGCCTATGGTTCCTCGTTTGGCTCACGGCCCCACGTGACTGGTAGCGCGATGCCCTCTGTACTCTTTCTGCTTCTGGCGCCATTTTTACTCATCCTCCTCCTGAATATTCCTTTTATGTCTCATCATATGACTATGCTGGGCTAGGCATGTTATTTTCATTTAGCCATACAATTGGAAGCATATATGTCGTCAGTTCGAATCCCTATCTATAAATAGGCTCTCCACTTGACTATCAGATGCATGCTAAATGGAAAACGATTCTGTGTGAAACAACTTAGAACGCTGCGCAACGAACTTCTGCTTCACAAATTTTGTACGAAAAAAGGGCGATCTGGAGACATATACGAAGATCCGTTGGTGACATGTACGCCGAAGGAAATGTTTACAGATGCCTGCGTTTATTGACAACGCCGGTAAGCACACTGCAACGACAACGCAAGGCGGATTTTCAATAATTCAGGCATGGAAGGTTTCATTTTTATTATCGTAATAATCAAACCACGGGTGCTTTTCAAAGGGTGCAATCAGCCAGTATTCGCGGAAGGGAAAGCGGCACGTGTTCCCTCGTGACTAATCACTGCACTGTTGCCATTTCAGAATGGCTTGGAGAGAGCTACTGAAAGGGTTAAGCTCTTACAGCTAAGGTTACTTATACCCCCCCCCCCCCCCCCCCCCCCCCCGCTCCCGCATTAAATAATAGACTGGGAGATAAAAAAAATAAAGACGATGCCCCGGAGCTTCATTCTTCACGGAAACTGACGTTCCTTCGATGTTATCGCAGATAAAAGGGCCAGTGCTTTGTTTCATTTCTTCAAAGATAGCTTATGCTCTATAGGTATGAGCTTTATAACTATATTGAAGTTAGGAAACAAGTCTGAATGTAAAGCTTGACTTGGGAAGATGGTACACGCTTTCGAAACAAGGCCTAAATATTTCGAGCCAATGGGTCGTGTGTTCGGGACCCATTGAATAGAAACTGTACGTTGCGCCATGAAATAGAGAGAACGAATTCACGTGAGGAAATGAAATAGAATTGAACTGAAGGAGAGGAGGCGGGACTATACCACGCAATAATTATTTTTACCGAACACCATCCAGCGCTGCTTCGGGATCGGAAAATGTCCCTGAACTGCAGACGCCTACAGAATAACAATATAGCGACATGCTGGTGCTACAGGTCGCCGATGCAGGTCCTACTTTTTCTCGTTCAGTGCTGAGCTACTTAGAGATGGCCTACAACCCAAAGTGGCACTTCCCGTGGTTAGCAGCAGACCTCAATATCTCGTTAAGCTTCGTGGTAATTTGCGTAACCGTGGTTACCGACCGCAACCTCTTCACTTGCGACGCCCGATGGTGTCTTGTTAATGGTGTTCTGTGTTACTGTCTTGCCAGCCTGAACGTCCGAATGCCAAAGATATCCAAGGCTCTGTATCCGCGGTTACCGCGCCTGTATAGCAGGCTTCTTTGGCGCACAGGGAACAGCTAATTTCGTGCCCTTCGTTGGTTGATTTGCTCTGATGTATCCTTCTTACCCTGTATGAGTTCATCGCATTCAAGTTGAGCTCAATAAGGGGCAGTACCTTCGTTGTGTCCAGTACTTCTTCGTGATATGTTCGCTTCATATAGGCGTTTAAGCAACTTGTATTCAGTCTTCACTTTCGTCTTTTGGGTAGGTTTCACTTCAATTCTTGTAAGCACTGCTGGTGTCCCAAAAGCAACACTGTTATCAAGGCGTAAAATTCACATCACGCATCCGCCCGCTAACTGTGCTCTATATTCAGCGCTTTTTTTTTGTACTTTTCTTGAAAGCACGGTTTTGTAGGGACAGCTTACATAAAATGTGCTAAGTTGAAGAAGCCCGCACCATGTCTCCCATTTTCTCAGGAGAGGAGGAAACAGCAATGACCGGGCAGACTCACTGAGAAGCATTGCCTGAAAGTGACCCTAGAGAACACTAATTAAACTTTTTCAAGCATGTTAGCTTCAAGTTGCAGTATATATGTTACTTCTCTGTAAGAAAGACTTGATGATCCGAAAAACATTCAGGGTGAACTTTAGCTCACTGAACTGCTTAAAGCAGGAAGGCATGGACTGGGAGATGGCTCGTGATTGATTAGTGCTTTATTTTGCTGTTGATCTATAATACGAATTACAACTGCCTACTTTGAGTGGGGTATTTGGCCTTTTGCTATCACATTTCTTCACCGGCTGCACCATTTTCTGTTGTAATTATTATTATGACATCACCGCTGTACGTGTACACGGAGCGTTAAGTTCTGCTGAAGCGTAATTAGAAATGCACAATTCTTAGGCACTTTGGACCACTAAAGTGTGATGTTTATTGATTGATTGATTTATAGAAAGGGAAAGGCGCGGTAACTGTCTCACTTGTTTTCTGTGGACACCTCAACCGCGCCGTAAGGGAAGGGAGGAAGGTGGGAGTGGAAGTGGAAGAGAGAAAGAGGAGTCGTAGTGGAGGTCTACGGTGCAATTTCGACCACCTGGGGATCTTGTTGTTGTGGCTGTAGGAAGAAGGAAAAGAAAATGCACGGGCCTGCTACTGGCTCTGTAGCTTAGCCACCTCTCCGCTGCCTCGTGCAGACAGAAGAGCAAATAGAGAAGAAAGAAAAGGAAGAGGGAAAGAAAGACGCGCGCCGCAACAACAACCGTCGTCCACCACCGAAGCGGTGGCGGGTGCAATGACGGCCTACAACAGATGAAAATTCGGTGGCAGGCTCGAGCCCGCCGCAAGCAGCGCTGACCTACCTGCCCCAGCCCCATAAGGGGAGTACCCTGCCCTCACTTGCGCTGACATCGCACAGCACACGGACACCTCTTCGTTTCGCTTCCATCGAAACGCAGCCGCCGAGGTCGGGTTCGAACCCGGGTACACCGGCACAGTAGTCGGGCGTCTTACCACTGCAACACCCCGGAGGGGCTTGTTGTTGCGACTGAAGGAAGAAGGAAAAGAAAATGCACGGGCTGCTACTGGCTTTATAGCTGAGCCACAGTAGTAGTAGTAGTAAACGACTTTTATTGAGGCGCAACACTTAGGCGCCTAATACACCGATGGCCTGCTGGACGAGCAGGCGCTGTTCTTCTTCACCCTCAACACCAAGCCAGTCCACCCAGGTCCAGATAGTATGGGAGGAGGTGGGAAAGAATCCCGATTGCAATTCAGCCGGACATGAAAATAGTCAGTGTGAAAGGTTGGATAAGGGGAGGGGCAGTTGGGGCATGATGGATCACGGCGGAATTTTTAGAGATATAGCCATGCAGGGGTTATGAGTGTGTTCAACTGTATTTCCCGAAGGATATGAGCCTCCCGAACGGAAAGATTAGGGTGAGGGTTGGGGTAGAGCTTGCGATCTAAGCGAGCAGCATTGTAATATTCGCTGTTGGTGGCGCGAAGAGACAGTCTTCACCCGCCCTCCAAGGATCTTGGCCAGGGAATGAACGGTGCCCGGTTACGAGTTTCACAGGCGAGCTGGTTCGCCAGCTCATTGCCGTCAATCCCCGAGTGTCCAGGGGATCAATCCCCGAGTGTCCGAGCGCAACAAGTTCAACCTCGAGCTCCGTGGACAGATGACGTGTTAGACTTTTAGATTGAATGGCACGGATAGCAGCCTGGAGTCGGTGTATATAATATAATGAGGCACAGGTGGGAGAAAATGGAAACTTTGAATTGTATGAATGATGGAGAGGACCTCAAGCGAGATGATATTCGGAGGGTGGAAAAAGGGGCCGCTAGTGTGTGTGACAGGCGTAGATAGAAGAGGATGAAAGAGGACCTGGCTTCGGGACCCGCGAGGAGCCACATAAGAGGCATCCGTGTAAGCGACTTCATGGGTATTGAATGCAGGACCGGCGACATATTGGCTGGAAGAGGAAGTATACGGTCCGCTGCCTCGTGCGGACAGAAGAGAAAACAGAGAGGAAAAAAAAGAAAAGGGGGAGAAAGACGCGCGTCGCAACAACCATCGTCCCCCACCGAAACGGTAACGGGTACAATGACGGCCTACAACAGATAAAAACATGGTGGCAGGCTAGTCCCCGCCCCAAGCGGCACTGACCTACCAGTCCCAGCCGGGTAGGGCGGGGAGCAATGAGGCGAAAGCATCTGTTGCGAAGTGGTCCGAAGCCTTCCACTACGGCATCTCTTTCTCTCCTTTTTCCCTGCCACCTTTCTCATTTTCATTACAGCTCGGTCAAAGTGTCTGCGCAGACTTGTGACAGATACTGTGCCTTTTCTTTGCTGTCAACCAATTTCAAACTCCGCTGATGCCTGCTGTACTGCGTGTATTTCTATATGCTCTATGGTGGGGCGTACGAGGAAGCGCCAAATAAAAGGCGCCGCACGGACGCCTGGATCGAACGCCCGGCGGGGTCAGCTTCGTATATAAGTAATGACTGGTGACGCCATCGCCAGTAATTGCTTCGGGACCGGGTGTGCGTTATTATCGCTTCCGATTATTAGACATGGCCGGATGTTGACGTCACATCCTGTTATGACGTCACTGCTGATGGCGTGACCATATAATGGCGCCATAGTCAGTCATCTGTCAATACTCAAGACTATTCAGTCATGATTATTGACTAATTAGAAGTAGTTAATGACTAGTTAAATATTACTTAGTACTCGTTAGTGACTAGTTAGCCATTAGTACTGGTTAGTGAATTAGCCTGATTGAGTAATTAATTAATTACCTGAGCCAACCCAGACTCACTCTGGGTACAAACTACCATAAAAAACCTAGTTAACGATTACTCGCCTAAGTACAATTGGTCTCGTTTGAAATTCGCGGCCTGTGTCGTTAACCTCGATCGACTAACTGAAAAGCAGGAAAAGCGTAACATTTTTGTCAACACATTCCTGCTGACAACGATGAGCCATTAAAGGCTTCCACCTTAAACATTGTGAGAGCGCGGTGCGTAGTGTAAACGCTTGTCTAGAAAGATTGAGCGGCTTCCCCGAGAAATGTTGGCGACAGCACTCGTGCCATTTAAGTCTAAAACTTGGATCAAAATAACCAAAAAATATGTGCCACAGCTGCCTGAGGGGAGTTTAATCCACTTTATTTCCTTTGAAGGTTACCACCGCTTTAGGCAGTGACGATTGCAGTTCGAAGTACGTAACTTGCGCGTTGTATAGACCTGGGTTTTCCTCAGTACTTGCTGATGCTCCCACAGCGCACGCTGCTACGCTTGGTGGTCTCAACCTTTCACCGGTTCTGAAAGGAGAGTACCGCTTGAAAACTCAGCCGTGAATAGTAATATACATATACGGCTCAAGTAAGGAGGTAAGGACCCAGCAGACCGCGAGCGCGTTGCGAAGAATACGAAGAAATTCATATTTTAAACTGAGCACATTGGACGACGGTAAGGAAGGTGAAACACAAAGCGAGTTCCTGGTCTCTATACCACTTTGCGAGAAATCGCCATGCTTGTAACTGATGGGTGCAGCAAGCTTTCACTTGCATTTATTTTCTTAAGTGGCGTTCTGTACTAGCTGCTGAGCTGGTGTGACCACAATTCATGGGCTTTAATGCGGGAGCAGATGATAAATTTCACTGGGGAATTTCTCTCCAATTAAGTATAATATTTAAACAAAAAAAAAATAAGGCGTGAATCGTCCTCTAAATGAAATTCCTACCAGACACGCACTCGCACGTTCATTAAGCTTTGAGTTTGGATTTCAAAACAACTGCCGTCAAACTCTCTGGACTAAAACGAGAACAAATAGGAAGTAAGATTCCTAAATTAATAACAAATCAGAAAAGGTAACCTAAAGGAGAGTAAACCTCCATATTCTCATGTCCTTTATTTGCATTAAAACGAACGATGGTTGAAAGGGAGCAGCATGAAGAACGAGGCGCTCTGAGAGCGGGATGTGGTACGAGCGACGCGTAGGAATTTTTTCGAGATACAGCTTGAAAAAAAAGGCAGAGTGTCTTGTCTGCCTGTTGTAATGATTGCCTACTCGCATGATGGTAAGAACCTTTTATACTAACGCAAGCTTCCTTTGTTATCAGAATTTAAACACGTCCGCCCACAAACAAGCTATATAAAAGATATATATATATAGCCACGGGAATGCATCGCGTGCTGGCGTGTGAGAACGAAATTGGTCGATGCCTTCGTGGTTCTCTGTGCCTGACGCTCTGCTGTAGCCTCAACAGCTAGATTCATCTGAGTTGCTTGAATAAACACACCCTAACAACTGGTAGTAGTGTTGCTGAGTGCTTTCACATCCACCCTGGAACTAAGAAGCAGCACATTGCCCTGTGTGTCCATCATGCTGGAAGAGGCCATCTCGACATCGCCGCCCGTCCCAAATACAATCCTGTGTACTGGCGTTCTACGGTAGCGTGAACCAAGCCTTCAGTGGCACGGCCGACCAAGACGTCGACGATCATTGTCGGCTTATGAGCGCACCAGCAATTACAACAAATGAGATGAGAATATCAGGCTAAGTAACGTAATCTTTATCTAACTGACATGACGAACCTCTGGTTTCGCAACCATCAGACAGTCCTACTGTCTTGGTCTGCATTTAAAAAGAATTTTGCGGACGTCTTTGGCCGTCAAGCAGTTCCGGTGGTGGCAGTAGTTTTCTGTTTATTCTGTAATTCTCAACGATTTCACAATATGATGGAAAATAGCGCAAGCAGTACACGAAGGACAGAAGGATGACACGGACAAGCGCTTGTCGGTGTCGTCCTTCCGTCCTTCGTCTACGTTTTGCGCTATTTTCCATCATGAACGTTCAGCAACTAACTTTCGGCATTACTTAAAGTGATTTCACAATATATTTGCGCGCGTTCATCAAGGTTCTGGCAATCCGGCGGTTCTGCGATTACCCGGAAGTAGATAGCCCGGGCTAATCCGTGTGCCGCTTCATTGCCGGGAACCGACGCGTGCGATGGTCTCCATATTCAGTTGACTTTGTGGGTCAACTTTTTGCCGGCCAGGATCCTCGCCGCCTCCGGCGAGATTCTGCCTTTCATGAAATTCAGATAGCAGTATTACTATCGCTGACTACAAATTGTTCTTCCGTTCCAACGCAAGCGAGCGCTATAGCAATTTCTTCGGCCGTCTCTATGTTGCAGCTGCGAATAGTGGCTGCCGAATTGGGGGCTCCTAGTCCGTTTACTACCGCGGCAACCGCCGTGCTAGACTTCCCACTAGCTGCTACCACGTAGGCAACCTCTTTGGGATCCATTTTCCCGAAGCGCTTTGTTAGCGCTTCGCCTCTCTTATTCCTCCTCTCGGTATTATGCTCCGGATGCATATTCCTCAGGAGTGGGGGTATCCCTATTTTCTCCCTACATTTAGGGGGGTCGTTAGTTTTAGGGTGCAGCCCGCGGTCAGACTGCAAGCCTGCCATCTGTAAGATGGCTCTGCCATGGTGGTGCTGCTAAGTCTCTCTAGCTGAGGCATGCGAACTGCCTCTGCATATCCTTCCCAGTTATTACGCACCCCCATGGAGAGGATGTTCTCCTTAGAGGTGCATATCGGAAGTCCTAGAGCTCTCTTATACATCTTCGGATCATCATCCTCAGCCTGACTATACCCACTGCAGGGCTAAGGCCTGTCCCATGTTTCTCCAAATAACCCGGTTCTGTGCTAGCTGCATCCACTTGAGCCCTGTGAACTTGTAAGCCTCATCCGCCCACCTAACTTTCTGCCGCCCCCTGCTACGCTTTCCTTCTCTTGAAATCCAGTTTGTTAGCCTAAGCAACCATCGGTAATCCTTTCTTCGCACTACACGTTCTGCCCCTGTCCATTTCTTCTTCTTTATTCCGCTATAATCTCGGTAACTTGAGTTATTTCTCTGACCCACTCTGCACGCTTCCTATCTCTTAATGTAACCCCTACCATGTTTAATTCCATAGCCCTCTGGGTTGTCCTCAACTTAAGTAGAACCCTCTTGGTTAGCCTCCACGTTTCAGCCCCATTGGTGAGTACAGGTAAGATGCAACTGTTGTATACTTTCCCCTTGAGCGATACCGGTAAGCTGCTAGTCATAATCTGCGAGTGCTTGCTAAATGCACTCCATCCCAATCTTATTCTTCTTGTCACTTCTTTTTCATGGTCTGGATCTGCGGTTACTACCTGTCCTAAGTAGACATATTCGCCTGCTACTTCCAGTACTTTGCTACCTAATGTAAACTGCTGTTCCTTCTCGAGGCTGTTGAACATTACCTTAGTCTTCTGCATATTTATTTTCAAGCCTACCTTTCTAGTTTTCCTATCTATGTCATCAATCATTATTTGCAGTTCATCCCCCGCATTGCTTAGCAAGGCAATGCCATCAGCAAATCGCAGATTATTGAGGTATTCTCCATCTACCCTAACTGCTCCTATTCCAAGTCTCTGAATACTTCCTCCAAGTAAGCTGTGAATAGTACTGGGGAGACTGTGTCTCCTTGCCTAACGCCTTCCTTTATGGGAATTTTGTTACTTTCTTTATGCAGAACTATGGTTGCTGTGAAGCCACTATATATATCTTCCATCGCTTTCATGTACGGCTCATCTACCCCCTGATTTCGCAATGCCTGCATCACCGCCGAGGTTTTAACTGAGTCAAATGCTTTTTTGTAATCAATGAATGCTATGTATAAAGACTGGTTATATTCTGAGCATTTTTCTATCACCTGGTTGATGGTATGGGTATGATCGAGAGTAGAGTACCGTTTCCGAAAACCTGCTTGACCATTTGCTTGATTGCAGTCTAAGGTTGTCCTGGTTCTATTAGCGATTACCTTAGTAAATACCATATACGTAACAGACAGCGAAGTGATTGGTCTGTAACTTTAAGGTCCTTAGAGATGATGTGAGAGTCTAATTTCCTTTTTTTATTCGCTCTAAGATTTAGGAAGGGTGTAGCGTAGTACGCGCAGCAGTCGAAGAACACGAACGGTAGCCGTCATGGAGAAAGAGGGGGGCGGAGTGAGGGGAGGGGGGGGGCTGAAAGGGGGGCGGAGGTGATTACGAGGCACGACGCCGACGACGATACGAAACGCAGGAGAGGGCGCCAAAGCGCTGCGCTCTAAAACGGGAGCTTATTTTGTACAGCCACACGCCGAGCTTTACTCCTTTTAGCGTGCAGCAATGTTCCATAGGAGAAAATAGCAGCCACTGCGATCGTAAAGCAGGTGACCTCGAATGAGAAAATGTCCGAATTCAGAAGATGGCATGGACTTCGCTGTTCAATAGTTTCCGAGCAGTTAAACAGTAATATCCGCTGTGTTGCTTCTAGTTATAAACGTGTACAGCAACCTAACCATTAGCAATGTATATGCTGAACCATTAGCAATGTATATGCTGAAAAGAAAAAAAGGCGGAAACTTCGCATCGAAAAAAAAATGGAAAAACTTGGATGCAAAAGCCAGATGCGGAGGTGTTTTTGGAGGACGTATAGCGGTGGTAGACGACATCAGCGCGAACGTTCGAGAAGACGCAATAAGCAAAACGTCATCAGCAAAATACGGCCACGGGCGTTTTTCTGTGTAGGCACAGTTCAGTACCTGTGATCTAGAAACGCGCCTTGTGCTTCATTCTACATGAGGTCGGTATTGTAGGGTTAGCGGCCAGAGCCTAATCCCCACTGCCTCAGGCCAGCAGCAAGTGTGCACCTCGCGCGCATTTTGCAAACACAGAGCAGCTCTACCGCAAAGCTCCGAGGAAGGCTAGCCGCCCTTGGCACGCACTAATAGTACGGCAGATCTCATCGACCGCGAAAACACGCGTGTATTGCAGCCTTCTGAACATGAATGTGTACTCTCGGCCAGCCTTGAGCGAAGTAAGGGGCACAAGTATGTTTGTGTGTGTGCGTTGAGGCGGAAAACAAAATTTGTTAATCCAACCTGGTAATGCTGCTCCGCACTTCTGGTGCTCTTCATTTGTTGCGTATGACCGCCTGCGGTGTGTTTATCCGAATTCTGTTTCGATGTATTGAGGTGCCGCAGCCTTTCGATCCTCCGAACGCAGGCGAACGTGTTTGGTAATGGCAAATACCAATAGCTGTCTTCGGTGTATTTTTATTTTCTGCATCCTTCTCGACACCACACAGAGGCTCGTGAAAGCTGATAAAACTGAATCATTTATGTGGCTGCTGGCGGAGAAAGTGAGGACTATGCAATCACAAACAGCCTAAAAGGGCTGCCAGACCAGCTGCTGTGCAACACATGGCTTAGAAATTTGTCAACTGCTGTTTTTAAAGGGGCCGAAAGTTGCATGTTGCAGTACATTACTAAAAAATAAATTTAGCTAGGTCTTCGAAACATCTAACTTTGCCTTCTTTCATAATATATTCCGGCGATTTGATGGCACTGTGAGCGTAACGTTACTCTGCCGTGCACTGGTAGTGAAAAGCTAGTAGAGATAATGATATATTTATTCAAAATGAGACAATACCCTGAGCAGAAGTCTGTTAAGAATGGGGTACATGTTGAAAAAAGAATATTAGTTGTTGACGAAGCCGCCCAGTAATGATAAACAAAGGGCACTGTGCATATACGATCCACGGTGAGAATGGCACGCAAGAAAGGCTGTTTTGCGACTGAATTTTATTCCAGGAAAGGCGCACCCTTTATTATATCAAAAACTAATAGCAGTCTAAAAACCTACCTTCAGGAGGCGGGCATGCCTCTGGTGGCAAAACAATAAGAGGTTTGTTTACAGAATGTTATGCTTCTGAGTAACCCATGAATGAACTTGACTCAAAATATAGGCAGTTTTTTGAACTGTGACGTCTTTGCTATCATGCTTCGAAACTGGAACGTATGCTCGCTCTTTGGAATAATATTCAGTCGCAAGCCAGCGGTTCTTATGCTGTAGTAACGTTTTCTTTTTCTTATAGATGCGACATCAAAAAAAAAAAAATCGACATTAAAAAAAAGAACGCAAAAATATCACTGCTTGCTTTACATCATGGTGCAATGGCTTAGTTGTCTTGTTCCAATGAGTTACTTAGTGTGAAAAATGGAAATGAATCGTCGGTCAACCTAATATGTCGATTTCAGGACTAGCCTCGTGATGATAAGTTCGTCTAATTGATAATAGTGTCATCTACATTCAGGATTCTACTGCAGGGTTCTTTTCTAATGAAAGGGAAATTCACTCTAGCATAAACGTTCTTCTTAGAACTTTGAAATCTTTCTTTTTTGTGTACCTATATTATTAATATTATAAACTAAAACCTTTTTAACCGCAATTGTGCGTGTGCATCCAATATAACTATAAATATTCAAGCAATGCATCAATACGTACCAAGCGATGTTCCTCCGATGCAAAAAAAAATTACTTTTTTTTGTCGAACCTACCCTGTCTTTGGAAAACTTTGATAGAGCGCAAACACACACGACCACTAAGGACAAGAGACGAGACACAAGCGCCGTTGTCCTTGTCGTCTCTTGTCCTTAGTGGTCGTGTGTGTTTGCGCTCTATCAAAGTTTTCCAAAAATGAACCAACTCGCCCAAAAAGAAGTGTTAATGAACTACCCTGTCGTTTTGGGTGCACACTGTGCTACAATGGTTTACTGCTAGTGCCAGAAATGTTCCCATTTTATTTGGGAGGCAGATTGGAAGTTGTTTATCAAGAATAGCCTGTCGTACTTCCCTCGTCATAATATTTTTTTTTCTTTACACTTGTTCCTTTCCCTTATTTTTGCGCAGAAACAGCCAGTTCACCAATGAGGATTTTAAATAATTTAATCTACTTTTCAATGCCGTTTTAATTCTTCCATTACTACGAGCCATATTATAAGTGAGATCGCTATCAGAGTAAAGGTAATACCCTCCCAATTTGAAGGCCTACCGGTCTGTAAGTGCATCTTCTGGGTAGGAGTTTAATCAACAGATACAGGTTTGCGGTAGCGGGCAACTTAGAGTAGCGGGAACGAGCAACTGTAGTGCAAGACCGGGACACGGCAGTGCAACTATTAATTTCTTCCTTGTAGTAAAGGGATGGAAGCCTCGGCACCTCATTTAACATAAGAGGCACCGGTTTGTACCTACGGCAATATAAATGTTGCTTCGCAAAATCTCGGCACTGTTTTTGCAGTAGTGTTTCATGAACACAATATATCATAGGTCAATAACAATTTGCTCTAGGTGAGAAACTCCTTGTCTTCATTTTATTTTGTTTTGCGGAGAAGCCCTGGAATGACCAGATAAATTTAATTTGTTTTTAGGTTCTTATTTCGGGGTTTTCGGGCTGCTTGCTTGAGGTGCTTAGGGAGTAATATAAAACGTTTCGGCACTGAATGTTACCAAGCAAACGTAATTCAATAAGGGAGAAACCTCAAAGAAGGGGGACTCTTACCGTCTACAGTAGAGATGAGAAAACCACAAAGCTGTTTAGAAGCATGGATGTTAGCTCACTGCTTTAAAATAGGGGGGACAAGCCACAAAAACATAAATATAAATCGTAAAATGTTTCTCATTTTCATACCTAAATATTAAATATATATATTTAAATTATACTGAGATGAATGAAGGGCCGTTGAGAAAACTCATGCAGAATCATCGTCGCATTTGTATTAACTGCATGTATAAAACTAATTCACTTTCTTTTAGTGGTAGCTCTGCTACTCCGGGTTCAAATACAGAAAATGCGTCATTTCATTAAACTGACCATCAAGCTCACTGAAGTCAAACTGGGACTTATTCTGCCAAGCGACGAGATTAGTTTAGGTTATGGGGATTAACGGCCCAAAGCGAATCGGGCTATGAAAGCCGCAGTGGAGGGCTCCAGAAACTTCGGCCACCTGAGGGTCATTAAAGTGTCCCGTGTGATATCGGTCCTTGGTAGGTATGCTAGAGTGAAAGGGTGCATGGCCAAATGACTTACTGGTCGTTTGATCATGAAGCCTAAAAATTATTTTACTCTTTGCCTTCAGAAATTAGCGAACCTTTACCTTCGCATGAGCTTGATGAGTCTCATGCTTATTGTTACACTATCGCTCGAGCAATATAGTTTAACTACGTTAACTCATTGCTAATTTTTCTGTTCCAGCTGCAGCATCACGGCAGAATTTTGTTACTTGATAGCAAGCGAAAAGTACAGTTCAGGACGCCTAAATCTCTTCAAACATGTTCGAGGCTCAGCTATCATGATGCGGATGGCACGATGTTAACAAGGGTTCTCTAGGCAAAAACAAGGATACCCAGAAAGCTAAATTCAAAAGTTTTAGGGCTTTCCTTGCACTCGATCGAAGATCACGGCTAAGAGTGTTGTCCAGGGCGCTATTCGACGCAAAACTAGTGGAGACTTGGCCTCGGATGTCCCTGCGTCAGGTGGTAGAGACATAGATGCGCTCCATCTTCCAAAGACTTCAAGGATCTAGCTCTGCGCCATTCATGGAGAAAGGTACTGCAAAGCCATGCGATACGAACCCCATATTGAGCTCACTAATCTATAACAAGGGAATACTTTTACAGGAAGCCCTGGTGAAGCACTTGGTTCTTCACATATTAACAATTTACATAGGAACCACTTTTGGAGCTAGGCACGCGAAAAATGACAAACTGAGATTGGTTTAGCATTTAAAAATATTTGTGAAATTTACATGAAGAACACGTTTTATTGCTAAAGTGAAACCAAGCTGTAAGCTTTATTGCTGCTATGCTAATGTGCTTCCAGGTGAACAGTAAATTTTGAAATGGGAGATGTGTGGAATATTGAAGGATTCTTTTTGACAATATATTGTCACTGACGGCAAAAAGCAGAAAATAGAACAATAAAAAAAACTAATATAGGCACTCTTCAAGCGAGCCCATAAAAGTCCTGAAGCAAGGCTGAATGGTGGGCCTGTTGGTAATTCATATTCAAAAGGTAAACCCGCCAAAAAAAGACGCAAACACGAGAGAGAACTTCACAGGACAGGGGCTGGAATAACAACTGAATTTTTCTTGAAAAACATACCGCCGAGGAACGTCTACACATGCACCAAGCCAAGAGACGTAATCTACGTTTCATTTAAAACATCATGTTCCTTCATCGTCAGCACTAAGGATGCTGTACTGATGTACTGATACACGACTCGCCATGTTTTGCAGTTTGAAAGGCCTCGAAGATTTCGCGTGCCTTGCGTGTTTTTTCATGGTCAAAAATGCACACTTCATCGAAACGTGGGGTACATTGCTGGGACACCTGCTGCAGTCAAAGGAAAGATTACCGTCCTCTGCTGCACCTACTTTTGTTCGGTACTGGCGCATTCTTTCATTAACACAGTCACCTGTCTGACCTATGTAAAAATTTTCACAGGTCAGAGGAAGCTTGTAGATGACTTGCGATGAAAGTCCACCTGAACTGCTTCGCATATATTTGAATTCTGGTGGCTTGCTGGTGATTTTTTTTTTTGTGATTTACAATATTCTTGTTTTCTAGAAAAGACTCAGTTCTGCGATCATACTCCTCAAACATCCAACAAAGAAAACAAGAAAAAAAAAGAATTCAACTTCTTGCACACATGGTTTTCTAAGCTCGTTTGAGGTGGCCTCATTCCTCGTTGAATGACGCGTACACATGCAACCTATGGCGGCACTTCTGTGCCATAAAATGCCACACACAAGTAAGCACGCAATTTTTCCCCTTGCGGTGTGTCACCAGTGTTGCATAAATAATGATGAAGACGCGACACACTTGAGATCGAAACGGACTTTCGAAAGCTTTCTGATATGATACTGTCAGAGCTCACGGCTAGGGAGAGAAATTGGGAATATCGCCTGTCTTCCAGTACACGAAGTTGCGTTTTCAGACGCATACTTTGCATGAATTGAAGTAGCGGTTACCGGCTTTCGTCCCAAACAACGAACGTAACAGGCTAAAGGCGAGAGAAAAGCAGAAAAGTACACGTTTATCAACAAAAGGAGAAAGCCAGCACTGACCAAAATTATGATCTCTAAAAAGAGGTCTCCAGAAACGTATAAAACGTAGAAGTAACTAGAATAGCGGTGTAATACCTCAATGAAACACCAAGGTCTCGTTGTTGCTCTTGAAAAGGAGAATCCCGTGGCAGCCATGAGAGTTTCCTTTTTATTTTTTCCTCCTTTCATACTCCAACACATGCATAATGATCCAGGTCTCAGGAATATAAATGCGTCAGCAGTTACTAGCATGACGGTCGTATTATATATCCTGGTTGTGTTAGATGCCAGATAGTGCGCACTTAAAAATCACCGTTCATCTGTACACTGAGTTTTGCCACGTGTATTTTCATAAACATGTTATTAAATTTTCAGCGTTCGTCCAAATCATAAAATTGCACGATAAGAACCGATACATCCGCACAGCAATAGACACGAACACATGTCCTGCACAGAACTTCAAAACATGTCGTGTTTCAACAAATTATTCTGGCGGAGTGGCCAGCGCACGAAAAAAAAAAGCACTACTGACAGGAATTATATGACTTAATTAAAGACCTCCTACCTGTTTCCCTTCACTTTCCACGTGTTACAATATCTTAGCTAGAATTGGTTCAATCGACTGTTGGAGTTGATGTGCTTCGAACAGCAGAATCATCATAAAAGACAATGTATAAGTTTTCTCTTAATTCACTGTATATCACTTAGTTGTTCTTGGATATTGACATAGTGTGTTCCTCGTCTCCCCTATGGGTTGATCGCGAATGCGTGCCTCCTCGAGGCGAGGAAATCGAAGTTCTGACGTTGAGTCGCTGGCCCACCTAGTTCGCTATCGCTCTGTGATCCTCGGTTACTTTTGTCGTGATTACTCGGTCGCAATATTACTCTATAAAGAGGCTAGAAATTCCTCAAACTGTCAACATGGTTCCCGGTAGTTTTCAGTGAGTGGATCACTATTACCTTTTGTTGCTAAGGAAAGTAACATTCGATAACGACTGTAAATACAGCACTTACTACACACTATCTTTCCGATTCGTTTAATCGGAATTCGTTTAATCGAACCGGAAAGATAGTGTGTAGTAAGTGCTGTATTTACAGTCGTTGAAAAAAGAAAATAACCTTATTTTACCCTCTCAAAAAGTGGGTTAAGCAGGATTCTACAATGGTTAGCAATGAAGTAACACTCGGTTTATAATAGAAGAACGCCTTTTTCATACTGGCGCGAGAAGGGAAACACTGCTTTCACAGCTAAAGAAGAGTGGTCCATCATGGGTTGTACATGGGGAAACGCCAGATGTAGCTGATATTCTCTACTGGCAAATCCAAAAGAGACGCAAGAAAAAATTTAGGTGCCCTTCTCCTCTTTTAAGCATGTGCCGCGACGCCTTTAGCGACTCTTGCCTGAGGCTCCCCTTCGGAGTTCTCATTAGTGCACTTCCACTTTCATTTCCGCTTAAGTTCTGAATTGTTACATTTCTGCCTCTGTTATCAGACACATACCAATTAGTATATAGTACGAGCTATCACATTGTTTTAAACAAGCCGCATGCCATGCCAGCCACATTCCAGCATGGCCGAGCACCAGGCGAGAAGCAGACTGTCTGACTTAATATCTATTGGTCCTCGGCTTTATCCACCTCTCATTCTCAGATCCCACAATATATACTCGAATTTTCACCTCCTAACAACCAGTCCACATAATATGGTCTAGTGATGTGACACAACGAGCGGCCGAAACAATCCCTGGCCACATCACCTTCCAAATACCACCTGTCAAATGCATTTTCTTCACTATCCACTCACAAAATAGACAATGCCGGCAAGTCCCTATTCATTATTTTGTTTTTCCCGGGGGGGGGGGGGGGGGGGGAGGAAGAAGAGTAGGGCTTTTAACGCTACCTCGGTCCTAACGCTAGCGCCTTAACTTACTGTGACGGGTCCTGGTAAAGAAGGGGATCACACCAGTGGTGCACCCTCTGCTGGGTACGCGTGACACATGTATACACCTAAAATAAATTTACATAGCTCTAAGCATAATTTATGGCTCCCGCAGTGGAAGAATACACAAAAATTTGCTTTATTTTTCTACAATAAAAGCATCACTAATTTCCGCCGTAATTTTAACATAACGATTGCATTTGCATAGGTTCAAAAGAGATAAAAAAGAAACAACACTGCAGGGAGAGAAATAATCAGGTATAACACATGGAAAGTGCAGGCTCACAGCCTTGAAAATGAAGAGGAGTGTTTACAAAAGTGTTGCCTCTCGTAGTTTGAGTAGAAGGTTTACAATTAATAATGACTTTCCCTAGGAGCACAAACATAACGGGGGATAAGTTGTTAATGTTTCTACGAAACGTTGTTTTTAACCTCTTGGAACAGTCATTTTTCTTTCGTGCTTCTTGTTCCTTTTAGCTGTGAACTTTTCTTGAGATTATATTGAAAACTGCTTTATTATTTCGGTATTTTGGTAAAGCACGATAACTATTGATATTAAAATTTCTTTCACACTATAAGCTTTTCATGTACTACGTCAAAATGATGTATGTTTATTTTACCGTGAACTGTATTCCGAGGTATTTTTAGAACGTGCTTTCAAAGTCATGTATTCGAAGACCGAAATGCGGGACAATTCAGCATTTAGCAGAACGAGGCTACAAGAAGACTTCAGAAGCGTTGATTATTAACCTTGGCCGAGAGATATAAAAGTAGTAATGATGAAATAGCTGTGCCATTTTTCCGCCTAAACATCTTCTACCTTGTATAAAGAGCCCCGTTTGATCCGTTCCACGTCCGCTACAAACTACTAAACTACTGCACAGATTTCGGGCATTGTTTTATGCTGCATTTCAGGGGTAATCTTAAGTTCGCTTAGGTGCAGTAATTCAAAATCGTTTCTCTTACTGCTGCTGATTAGGTTGCGTTATGTCCGTTCCTTTATGGGTTTGCCGTTTCTGGCAGGTGTTCCTTGCTGTAAATTAAGGATAATTTGAGGCTTTAATATCACGTGCTGCTCTTTCCTGCACGGAACTTCGGTGCAGTGGTATTTTGGGTCAACCTCGCGAAATGGCGCAAGGCGTTTGTTTACAAAAGAATCATTGTTGTTGTTTTGTTTTCAATTTGGCATGCTCAGATTTCTGAACGCTTCTTGTGTCCGCCATAATCTATACTATATGATACGCTTGGTACATTTTTTTTTAACTTTTTTCTTACTCGCACTGTTCTTTCCCTCTAGCTGCGCCCTCCGGTATCCTTACGTTAGACTGATGATAACGCTCTCAGGTGATTAAGGAGCGGAAAGATGGTGGATAAATAACTGACAACGCAAGATGTTTTCTCTTAGTGTCACGTCTTACGCAGATATTTTAGAACAGACTCTGTACATAGTTTCTGTCTAAGGCATTCATCTGCCAAGAAATGCTTTCGCATTAAAGCCGAAATATCCCGGTGAACAGCCCATATATGCTTCGCGCTAGCCTAACTCCTCGACCTTACCATAATATTAGGATATGAAATGCTTACATGTAATACCGTGTTGACTACAATCTACTGCGTGTCATAAAAAAAAAAGCCTTTAGAAGGAAACGAAAGTTACATTATGTCATCACACATCGATTGGCTCTTCATAGCTCCACAAAGAAATGAAGGTGAGAGGAACGAAATCGAGAAGTTAACGTAGTCAAAGGATCCGAAGTATTTAAAACACTTGAAGCTGTTTAACTTGCACAGCCATTAGTCAGAACACGGCCGCAATGGACACTAGAACCGAGGAAGAAAATCTCGGAAAAGGTCAAGAGTAGAATTCATTGACATGCGCGTAATTGCGTTTCTGCTACCTCCTGTCATGAAATCAAAATATTTATTGAACCGACCAATAAAAGAAGAAATAAAGGGGCCATGAATTTGCGTCTAGCTTGTATATGAGCGATGTGACCAAAGAAGTCACTGGTTTTCTCCTGAGACCTTTTAGTTATTGCTTTTTGCCGTGGTACCAAAGCTTCCGCACGCAAAAATTGTATATCTGAGTTTAAGATTCGTTAAAAACGGCGTTGTAAGCAACAGACTCTTTTCTAGAAGCGTATATACTTTGAGGAGACGCGTAAATAAAAAGACGTAAATAAAAGGTGACTCCACGGAGGAGCACTGAGCGTAGATCTGAAGAGCGTGTTCTCTCAGCCAGCGCTTGGGAACAATTGAAGAGCGTACTTTTTCCGCTGCTCAATTCGGAGCCTGCTACTCCGAGTCAGGCGAGCTGCAGAGACCCGCAATCTTCTTGAGAGTCTGCCTCGCAACGTGCCCATCGCACCATGCTTCGTAGATGATTGCGGAACAGGTACATGCTCGGTAGCGGTGCGTATGTACATACAAACGCAAGGAGTAAGGGTAACGGCCAAGTTGTTCCGGGAAGCGTGATTTCAGTTCTGTCGCTTAACTTCTACTTTGTTTTTTGCATTATACGAACACTTTGTTTCTGGGCGATCGATACAAACGCGCTGTCATTTCCGCCTTTCCGACGATCCGTTAACTGCACAGTGAGTAGTGGCTTCTTTCTGTCCCGATTGAACGCAGCTCGCGCGATTTGTGTCGGTATGCGGGCCCTACAGTTTTGACGTGCAGTCGCGATTGTACCTACAGTTGTGACGGATGTTCAAAATTCCGCCACCGTCTTAGTTTTCGGTTTGATTTTTGAACGTGTCCTTCGTAATAACTTCCAGTTGCCTCCCAATGCATGATTATTTGTTGCATGGCTGTTTCTCTAAATGTTCTGTACACTCCAGTCGTTTCTCCTTTCCCCCAGTTAGACTAAAAAGTTTCTTCGCCTTTATTTTTGAGCCGTTGGATATATGGTGCGCTTTCGAAACGATGAGCTTTCATTTTTCCGTCGTTTACGCTTTGTGTGTCATTTACTGCGTACACGAGTCATATTTTTCATATTTCTGACAGTGATAGGAGAGTGGACGTTATCACTGCCAACCACTGCATCGCTCTGGATTTGCTTATTACAAATGCATGCCCAATACCTGAAAACATATTGATGACCTTCCAGCATTCTTCTCTGCGTTTGTTTCCTTTAGAAAAGTCTAGTATGCAACATTGTGAGAGAGTCGTTAAGTGCGCCAGCGAAAATTTAATTTATTTTTTCTAGATAACAAATCTGTGTTATTTCTAAGCACCTACCAGTATATCAACTGTGTAGACCTCGCACCCAGCCGCCAAAATGTCTAGAGTTGTTGGAGGGTAGTAACAGTCACTTATTGATTGATGAAGACATTATCGAAGCCTTTCATGAAGGTGGTGAATCAAGATTGGTCAGGAGCCCTCGAGCTCCGGCGGCCTCCGCGGTGCAGGCCACTAGGCCCTCTTGAAAGGCGGGGCTAGAGCTGCGCGTCAGTGTCTCCCACTTCTTTGATGTCTAGATATTAGAGCGCGTGGTTGATATTTTCCTGCATGACAACAGAATGTAGCACGCGGGAGGTGATCACTCTCTCGTATTGTAAAGGTTCATTACGTTGAGCGGGTGTCCGACGCAAAGCCAAGCATCCAGCTGGCATCAGTGGTGGGGTACAGGAAAAGAATGACATTTTGTTTTAAATTCTGTAATAGAACTTATAAAGGTAATAATGGTAAAGTAGGTTATAAAGTTGGCTGCGTAGTTTTATGTTCAGACTCTGAGTAATTAACTCAATTGCAGACGTCTAGCCCTCACTGTGCGCACATGTGTGTGCGTGTGTGCGTGTGCGTGTGCGTGTGTGTGCGTGTGCGTGCGTGCGTGCGTGTGTGTGTGTGTGTGTGTGTGTGTGTGTGTGTGTGTGTGTGTGTGTGTGTGTGTGTGTGTGTGTGTGTGTGTGTGTGTGTGTGTGTGTGTGTGTGTGTGTGTGTGTGTGTGTGTGTGTGTGTGTGTGTGTGTGTGTGTGTGTGTGTGTGTGTGTGTGTGTGTGTGTGTGTGTGTGTGTGTGTGTGTGTGTGTGTGTGTGTGTGTGTGTGTGTGTGTGTGTGTGTGTGTGTGTGTGTGTGTGTGTGTGTGTGTGTGTGTGTGTGTGTGTGTGTTTACGCGCGAGCAAAGAGAGATTTGTTTTTCTCGCGCCCAATACGGAGTATTTATAGGGTGCTTCTAACCTTGCACTTCGCTTAGCATGCTTTCGAATTGTCCTTATTGCGCCGTATAACACTGCCTTACTAATGGTTTCTCTCAGTTGTGGCGAGCAAGTACCAAAAAATGGTGTATTAAAAAAATAGGCAGTGGGTTAGCTTTGATTAAACCTAGTATCAGGCGATAGCTGAAGCGGCCATCTGTGCTGCTCGTCTCTCACGCCTAGCAGCATCGTCGCGTCGGCGTTTCGCAAGACCCTCCTCACTTTGTTCCGGCATTTTGGCTTTAGCCGCTTCTCTTCCTCTTGACGAAGTTTCAGCTCGCATCGCAATGCCCTCCGGATCATCAGGTGCAGCCAACCGACGATCGTAACGAGTACGGCTTCTCAGTTGGTCTTCCACCGAGTTCATGGTGCTGCTCCGGCCGAGGCGCACGGCGCGCCTCTACATATGCTCGAGATTGATGTCGGTGATCACGTGTCTCGCTACACAGCTGTTCGCGCGTTAAGCTACTTCCCATGTCAGTTGACCTTTGACCTCAACCTAGACATTGACCTTGACTTTAACCTTTGCTGGGAACATAACTACCCAAAGTCATTGTGGCTTAATTTCCAACTTAACACAACAAGCTTAACACAACAAACAACAAGCTGCTTGAAGATAATCGAAAGTACACGGTAATCTTGACTTTCAAAATAATGTGGCTAAGTTTAATTGAAGCATATTGCTAACATTGACAATACATGTGAACGGTGTTTTAGTATTTGATCACTTTAAAGAGTTAGATGCCATCTACTTCTTGGCATAAATCAGGAACTTTTCGGGGGGAAAAAGGTGAACCCATCAACGCGTGGAGTACCCTTCGTGCTTTATCGGAATTTTTATGTTTTAAGCACAATGTACTCGCTGTGTTTAGCCATCGTAGAAATAACGGCTGTCTAAGAAACCCCAATTAGTGGTTCAAAAGGCCTTGAATATATGGACGGCCTTCGTTATTTCAAAAATTATTTACAGAAAGCGGCGGTAGAAAAGAGAAGATAAATCTAAACTAAAAGTAGCACAACTAAACGAAACGGAGGGGTGGGTTAAGTGCGAGTCAATTTTGACGCGTACCAACTCGAAGGCGGCAGAGGATAACACGGAAGATCCCGCACACGTGTTCGGTGGAAACAAGTCAGGGCTTGTGCGAGCACGTATTCCAATCACGACCGGCGGCAGTGTTCAGGAGCGGGGAATCGCCCGCAAAGCGATTTCGCCAAGCACCGGCTCCTCAAGGCAAAGGTAGGAGTACATTAGTGTGGTAAAACCGCTCCAAGATGAAAAGAAGAAGACGGGAATAGACTAGAAAGCGAAAAAAAAAATCATGTTCGTGGCTCCCACAAAAGAAGCAAACAAGGCTATTACTGTAGTACAGGGTGGAAAAAAAAGGCTCGCTCGGAATTAGACGGAAGACGGATTTGTGGCGCTGTTAAACGGCAAATCAGGAGAAAGCTTACCGTAAAGGGTTTTTTTTATTCATATTTCAATTTAGTTCTTCTGGAGTTCTAGAAGAAAACGGAGGAATAATGCGCTTCTTTGAATAGAAGTCAGCGGCACTTACACGCTGCTTAACCAGTCCGGATTTGTTTTCTGCGTGGTTGCAGAAGAAGGATTTGTGATAAAAACAATTTGGCGTGGGCGTCCTGATCCGCAAAAAGCAAGACAGCCCATAAAAAGTGTTCAGGCATTCATTTTGCTCCTGTGACGAGAAGACAAGTGGCGTTAGGAGAAATAGGATACCACGAAGGGGACAATTTTTCACATACGGTCATTTCATTTCTATTCTTTTTCCTCAGTAATCAGTACTAAATAGAGGTGTGCAGCCGGGTTAAATAAGTAACTTTCGTATGAAACAATGCGTTAACAATTCTACCTGCCCCGATCGTTACTAAAGTGTTCTCGCACGCCGCTGCTTCAAATATGTACATCATAGAAATTACAAAACAGGTCCTCAAAATAGCCTCAACGTTGTGTATATTACAATGGCAAAGATACATAATGATGCACATTAATGTATCTCCACTCAAAGTTCTGATTTGGGAAGCGAAAGTCAAGTGACCTTTTACCTGTATGTTCTCGCAACATCGTGAATCAGGCATTTCTTTTTATGCTCTTCAGAAAACGTTTCTCGGAGGGGTTATCAAATTACCTCCGCTACATGAGCACCTTTCCTAGAACAGGACAGTGACGATGAGCCTGTGGCACCTGAGATTCTAAACATTCCAAGCACGGAAGTGAGTCAAGATCAAAGCGGCAGCACCGACGCGGGCTGCGGTCGGTGACTCACGTTCGCGGAACTTGGCTAATGGATCGGTGAACCGCGACCATGTTATTTTTTGTTTATGCTTTTGTCTGAATAAGTTTAGTCCTTGGCACCTGAGAAGCCAGGTGGGCAATTCAAGGACCGAAATAACCAAAAAGGAAGAAAATCATAGACTCATGGAAAGAATGGCGAAGAATAGTCACAAACCCTTGCCGCTGAAAAAGAGCAACGAACTGCGACGTTCACTGCATCCCCTTTTCCGTCCTTTTGCATAAAAAAATATTTCCGCAATAATTGCCAATTGGGATGTACTAATGTTTATAAG
Source organism: Amblyomma maculatum (assembly GCF_055883805.1). Taxonomy (NCBI): domain Eukaryota; kingdom Metazoa; phylum Arthropoda; class Arachnida; order Ixodida; family Ixodidae; genus Amblyomma; species Amblyomma maculatum. Next base: position 14,156,324 of record NC_139347.1, read on the forward strand.
AGTACAAGAAAAGTTGCCCCAGTAAAAATGTAAATGTTATCCTAATAAATGTGCTAAACTGCCCGTGAATTTCCCCAAATGTGCCAATTCTTACAAAAGGCCATAACAGCAAGCATCGGAGTCCTTGATGCACAAGAAATAACTCCTTATCAGCCAGTCATGAGCGTGAACAGAAGGAGGAGAGCTTGCGCGCCATTTCGGATAATTGAAGGCAAATTGAGAACAGAGAAGGAAGCTGCCTGCCGCGAAACAGCTGCGCGGCGAAAATGGGCTGCGGAAGATCGACGCTGCAATCAGAGAACGAATGGATGTGACGACAGTGTTCTTACTCGCAATGGCGGTAATTTCTTTCGAGACGCTCCGTCTGGCTGCGGATACCTTATGCAGAGAAGTAAGAAAAAGTACTTGCATGATCGCACGATTTTCTTCCCGTCTGTCTGACAGGTATTGGATTACCGGCAGATTGACCCAGATATTATTATTCCAGGAAAGTGCCGGTTTACCCATGCGGATGGTATTCAGTAAAAGATCCAGATGTTTCGAATGTTTTTACTTTACTGCCTAACCTTAAATCCGTCAAATATATTGATCAGTAAACAAGCTAGAATTTTCAAAAAATGCTCAGTAAAATAAATCGCAGTAAAATAAAACAATGTAAGCAAAGGTGATTAAAAGCAAAATCGTCTTTTTTCACATATTTTTGTGAAGAATATAATGCACTATATTTCTTTCCATATTTATTGTTTATCGGAACCGAAAATATATGCCAAAATTTGATCGGCGCTTACGTTTCCATACAAAAATTGCTAAGGAATGGCAGTCGTAATCGATCCAAAAGTTACGTGCTGTACTCTAAAAATTCGTTTCTTCTTTTATGTACAAAGGATAGGTATCCTAACTGGTATCAGATTATAAATCTAAAAACGTAGGGGGCTGAAGCTGGTTATATGCACTATTTCATCACTTTTTTTGACAATCGTTTTGCTTATTCATTTCAGGCGATCCCTGGTATAGAGAGTTCATTATTTTCTGGATACTGCCGTCTAAGCAATCCTTTATAAATATAACTGTGTATAATCTCTGTATATATTTGTTGCTTTTGACTGACTCTCCCCGCTCGACTCATCGAAGAGCCTTCAAAGGAAAATCAGATAGAGTGCAAAAATATTTCCGATAGCACTACAAAATCTGCTGTGGAGGAATGCGAAAGCCTGAGTGCTGGTGCTGCACACGGTACATCGGGTACCTCGGCGAACACAATCACCGTTCCGTTGAACGCATCAAAGTTCACCGGTGTTTTGCAATTGGTTTATAAGAAAAGGAGCAGTATATCTATCATTCGCTGAATCCCTCTACTGCGGGGTGGTGCAGTGGTAAGACGCCCGACTACTGTGCCGGAGTTCCCGGGTTCGAACCCGACCGCGGCGGCTGCGTTTCGATGGAGGCGAAACGAAGTGGCGTCCGTGTGCTGTGCGATGTCAGCGCACGTTAAAGATCCCCAGGTGGTCGAAATTACTCCGTAGCCCTCCACTACGGCTCCTCTTACTCTCAACTTTCATTCCCACCTTCCTCCCTTCCCTTACGGCGCGGTTCGGGTGTCCACAGAGCAAGTGTGACAGTTACTGCGCCTTTCCCTTCCTGTGAATCAATTTAACTTTTATCCTCACGGTAGACAAGGAGAATAAGATGTGCATTTCACATTTCCGGCCGTAGCGCAGTTGAATAAAGCCCTCTACTGGAGATCTGAGGGATGCAGGTTCGATTCCCGGTGGAGAGAGGATTTTTAATCTCCTGATGATATCATCAGAATAATTGACAAGTGGAATCCCGCGGAATCTCGTGAAGTGGGACACTTCTCGCGGACGCTCACTGCTAACGCACACAGAGGGAAACTGGCGAGTCATGAGCCATTAATGACTTTAGCCTTAATAAATCTGCTTTCTTCTTTATCTAGATAAGAGAAAATAAATACATGACGGAGCGGCAGCTATTGTCTGCTCTGGCGGCTGCGGCAACGCGTGCGGAGGGATTCAAGCGGTGATTGCGCGTTAGTACTTATTGAATAAAGGTTCTGTGTGGGCAATAGAACATCTAGTGTACTAGAGGCTTTTTTACTGCATATAAACCGAAGAACTTGAAAATAATTCCGCTTTGACTTAGGTGCTGTGAGAGCATATTCCTCGTATTTGCACTACTCTATAGCTGGTAATGTTAAAAAAGTGTACCGTTCTTTGCAAACAATAGCGTGTGTTTTTAAATAATGACTGTCATTCGTAACGCAATAAAAAAAAAATTATATTGCAAGACCCACATAGACATAAGAAAAATGTATACAATTTGCTCTGAATAAACAAGCTAAGAGCAATACATTGCGCGAAATTTCTTAATGAATCTTACAGCCAGCAGATGAGGCATGGGCAAGTTATCCAGATAAGAAATTAGTGCAAATAAAGCTGGAAAACGACCCCGCTTTAAAGTAAATATGCTTGCTTACTGAAATCCAGATTTTCGGTTCGTTAAGGTATATTATAGGAATTCTGAGGTTAAAACGCAGTTACGCATCTTACAAGGCAACGCGAAAGAGTACGTCCAGTGCTGAATTCAGAATACCTTGGCGTAAGCCGTAGGACGATTGTTTCAGAGAAGGAGACTTGGGTTTCTGTAAAAAAATATTGCACATTCAGTGCGGAGATGCAAAATCAGGCCTGGGTAGCAAACAGCACATAATAGTATTCAATATGTGCATAAATTTGAGTTAATATAAAGTGAACAGCAGGGCTTCAACCATGCCGCGATTTACAGTGATCTCGCCACGAGACACTAGCACTAGCGCTGTAAGTTTATTGAAAGTGAGGTGAAAAAAAACCGCTCGAAGTAAGCAATGGCCGCTAGAAGAAAAATTTCCTCGGTTAGAAATGCACAAAACAACACATTTTTACTATTTCTAGAACCCCTGTGCAACTGTCTACTTCCATAGACATTTTTGATTGTAGTGCACATTATTTACCTTGCGCACTTTTAAAGCTTTGAAATCCGCGTTCGTTTTTAAACGATATTCTTTTCTCTTTTCTTCGTTTTGGCTCGATCTTTCGTAACCACCTGAGGTCAGTTAAATTGGAGTTGTTTTTCCGGTCTATCTCAACCGTAGTACTAAATACGAATTTCAAGTTAACCTGATTTCGAAATCATTACGAAACTCAAGCTATTTAAAATTGGCTTTATCTTCTTTGTTTTTTCAGTCAAAATCTCACTGTCGGCGAAAAGCAAGCGATCTATATGCCACCAAAACAGCTAGGAAAATTTATATAACCTTCTCTTTGGCGCGAATGTGTCACAAAAGTATGTTACGCAGTTAATTTGTCAAACCCAGATTATGCTCAATTATTGAGCCATGCTTAGTTCATTGATCAGACCGTATTCCATCGACCCCGCCGCGGGTGCAGTGGCTATGCCTGAATACTGTGCCAGAGTTGCCGGGTTCGATCCAGACCGCCGGCTACTGCGTTTCGAGGGAGGTGAAAGGGAGTGGCGTCCGTGCGCTGTTCGTTGTCAGAGCAAGTTAAAGACCCCCAGATGGTCGAAATTTCAGGAGTCCTCCACTACGGCGTCTCTCATAGCCTGAGCCACTTTGGGGCGTTAAACACTACAAAGCCAAACCAAGTCGTATTCCATCGAAATCAACTTCGGCTGCTGTCGACATGTCTGAAGAGCGCAGCCAGCGTGGAGCTCCCGTGGAAATTGACGGACTTCATTCTTCATGTTGCATTTTTATATGCTTTCTGCCATTACATTCTGTCGTAGCCACAACCACTTTTCTGCAGTCTGTTGTTCTTATCATAGAGGCAGTGGTTTGTGCAATTGTTGCTTTAAATACAGCACTACAAAGAATTAAGAATAGATGAAATCAGGCCACTACTAATTTACATTACGTATTCATGACCGAACTCGCTTCGTTACACAGAGAGGCTCTCAGCGGAAATTGCGAAATATTTCCTGTTATATCATCCGAAGGGTTTCAATAGCGTCATTTAGACTGCAGTAGTGATGGCTTGCAATATTAAGAGATATGTTAGTGAGCGCTAGCAAATCAGATTACTGGGAATGCAGTCGAATTTGTTAACAGGAAAAATTTTTCGCTGTCGCCCATTCGTCAGAGCAGTTGGCTGGGATGCGGAGCCTGTCATACATCCTTACACAAAATTCAGTCTTCAGTGTTGTGCATTGTGACAATCTGCTTAATGGTGCACTCTTCATTCATGGTTCTGAGAGAAGAGGGGGGGGGGGGGGGGGAGCTGAGAGGGGAGTTAATAAAAGAACAACAAAAAATGTGCGATTTAGAGATGGTGAGAACTTACTTTTGCGTACTCCTGTAGAAAGTGCGTGACCTCCACGCTCATTTACTTTAGCAGACCTTACACGACGTCCATATCAAGACGTTCATTTCTACTTCATGCCTTCATGTGTATGCGGACTAGGCAATATACCAATTGTAACCCGTTTTCAAACACATAGCGATTGTTAGATCGGGGCTACAAAATACTGTTGAGAATATTCTGCAGTGCAGTGCCTGCTGGGCCAATAAATGTATTTAGGTAGGTGGGTCCTCCTTATGACAGATAAAGAAAACATTTTGGCGCTCAACGCGCTCAGCTCCCCCCCCCCCCCCCCCCCCCCCCCCCCCCCACACATCTCTTTCTTTTCCAAAGCCTCTTTTTGCAATCACCCAGTGTGTTCTGGAACGATAACTATATGCAAAACTATTATTCTGCTCGTCCAAAGGCCTCATTGTTAGATCTAGCCTTTGACTAAATATAACCTGATGAGTAAGGCAAAAAATATTTGCACCATGAACATTATATTGACCGTTAACAAGCCTAAAGCGAAACTATAATGGCAGATACGGTTTCGTTCAGTCACTGGTGTACTCTACCAAGTTTCATGAGCTCGCTGACACATCTACGGCCGTATGAGCAGGCTACTACCTACCTACTTTATGCCTTCTTCTTTGCAGTTTGTTAGTGTTGGTTAAGATGAATGTA